>NC_051178.1:1852575-2452575 GCF_013339695.2 Rhipicephalus sanguineus | reverse complement strand
TATAGCGTGCTGCCGTTGAGCACGAACTGCACCGATACCGTGGCCGCTTACGCCAGTGCGGACTTCCGTTGGATCGGATGGGTCAGAGTGGGGAAGTATAGGTGGAGTAGTCAGGAAGCCGATGACAGCGGTGACTGCTTGAACCTGGTAAGGGCCCCATGATAATGCGGTATCCTTTTCAGGAAATATGTTAGTGGCCTAGCAACGTCGTCGATGTTTTTTACGAAGCGACCAAGGTATGAGGATAGGCCGACGAAGCTCCGTACGTCAGAAGTAAACCGGGCCACAGGAAAGCAGCCAGCGGCATGGACCTTTTCGGGATCTGGTTGAACATCGTCCGCGTTTGCAAGGTGGCCCAGCATGGTGATCTGACGGTGGCTAAATTGGCGGAATTAAATTCGTGCAATTCAGTTGAAGCCCGGCTCTTCAGAAGACCACAAGAATGGCGGCGAGACGGGTGAAGTGGCTTTTCAAGGTGAAAGAAAATACCATTGCGTCGTCAAGGCAGCAAAGACAAGTGGATCACTTGTAACCTCGCAATAGAGAGTCCATCATCCGCTCAAATGTCGCAACAACATTGCATAAGCAAAGGGCATTGCTTTGAACTGGTTCAAACCATCAGGTGTTTTGAAGGCAGTTTTCTCGAGGTCCATTGCATCGACAGAAATCTGCCAGTAGCCGAACTGAAGATCAATAGAACGTCCCGTAACGATTGCTCGTCCCGGGAACGAGCAATCGTTACGGGACGGGCCTAGCAGCTGTTCCTGTGGTGAACGAGCGTGCGGGCCAGGAGCCGAGATCGTGGCCTCGGTGCCACGTCCAGGCGGTTCCGGCACAACCCGAGCTGACCCCGTTGTGGAGCCGAGATCGTGGCCTCGGTGCCACGTCCAAGCGGTTCCGGCGCAACCCGAGCTGACCCCGTTCCGGAGCCTAGATCGTGGCCTCGGCGCCACGTCCAAGCGGACCTTTTTCCGGAGCGTGGCCGTGGTGCCACGTCCGAGTTGGCCGTCGTCAGCGCGGGCCTGTGCGTTCCGCGACGAGCAGGTCGTCGTCTGCTCGTGCACCTTCGCACGATTCATCAATCACCTGTCCGCTTCGTGCTGGCATCGTCGCTACCTGACTGCGGTACTGTGAGTGACGCTCCACGGGCCTAGACGTCAGGACGCGCCGATCCTCTCGCGTGTGGGTCGATAACTCTGAGATTTAGGACTTCAAGGATATTTGTTTTCTTCAGTCAGACAAAGCGTGTGTAATTGTGTGTAAGTGTCAAGTCTATAAATGTGTTTTTTGTTCGTGCCTTACTTTTCGGCATCTGAGGGCCGAAGAACCACCACAGGCGCCTTTTTGCTTGTCCGAACTGTCGACACTCCTTGATGATTGCATCCCTGGTGAAACAGCCCTTGCACGCGAGGAGATTTAATGCAGAAGTAGATTGAATGCGTCGTCGGCAATCCCCTTCAGCTCGTGCCCGACCGTGTCACCCAAGAAAACAGACTCTTGGGCTAGTTGGTTCGTTAGGTTCATTGAAGCCATAGCGCTGGTCATAGTTGCCAGTTCCGCTTATTATAAGCGGATTTGGGCTTCTTTTTTGGCTGAGTCGCTTAAACGTTCTTAGAGTCGCTTGTCGCGTTTTTTGAGGCTTACTCGGGCTTTTTCAAGAAATATTATGATTTTAGTGCGCGGCACGTGTATTTGTCGTCAAATACAAGGCTTGAGTCGACATATGCGAACCCCCCCCCCCCCTAAGCACTCATCCAGCGCTCCTAGGCCCTTCTTTTCTTCTTGGAGACAGTTATAAATACGCTACAGCATGGAGGGAGAAAAACTCAGGAGCGGCCCTGACGTCACTGTCAGTGAAGACTCGCGAAGCGGGAAGTCGGTCATTTTGACTAGGAAGATTGTTCTCTCTTGTTTACATGTGAACAGAAAAGTAGAAGGCACGTCTTTGCTTCCGGCTCGAAAACCACGTCGGATGCGCGGCGCGGCGTGTGTCGAAGCCATTTCAAAACCAACGGAACGGAAACATCACGCTGGGCCACCGCGATACCGTTGGCCGAATTATTTCGTCCGAGTATTTTGCTCTCGCGATGAGAGAAGAGTATACGAACATTCTAAGTTATACTGTCAATTCTTGTTTGTATTAGCTGATGTGAAACTAAAGATGCTTTATCGCAGTAGCCAAATTACATTTCCGACAACCAAGAGCGTTCAATTTGCACAGCTTTATTGAACGCCTTAATTTTATGCCGCTGTTTTGTTTTCGTTTGTTCGGGCTATCAGCAAGGCTGCGAGCTAGAAGTGGCTAGAAGCTAGGAGCTAGAATACAAGAAAATCCTTGCAGTCTCACGGTGCTAAAAATTCCCTCCGATGACCGGCAACACTGATACTTCACGTAGGTACGTACATACCTACATCTAGACCAACGGCTAAAGCATCGGCAGTTTACGAGCACAAACACGCATTTTGGTGGTAACTTGAGGAATCGTTTTAACTTGGAGAACAAGTTTCGGGCGGCTACGAACAGGTGAATTAAATGTGGCGAGCAACAGCGCGCAAACGGAATAGGATGAAAAACGAAATGTTGAACGTTATCCTGCGCGTTCGCTGCGGCCTTAGGCTTCGGGCTGTTTGCTGCCGGGATTTTCAGCCAACCACAAAGATGACGCAAATGTTCAATTCGAAGAACATGTATGGTTCCGCGGAAATGGATGACATGGATTTTCCAGATGTATTAGGACCCATTGATGATGACTCTGTTTATTGTGCGGTTCTGAATTGCAAGAAACACTCTTCAGTATTTTCAGTCATTCAAGCGCCTGTTTTTATTATATGAATTGAATAGACAATAAAGAAAAAAGGAATATAAATAAACGTTTTCACCTTCCATATGTGCTTGTAGCATTTTAAAATAATTTTCAGGAATTAGAACATTTTTGTGAACTACCGCTTGTTTTGCGCTTATTCACAGGAGTGCCGCGCTTTTTTGGGCTCTTTTTGCGGCGATTATTCGCTTGTTTATTCGGCGGCATCTGGCAACACTGGCGCCGATAAGACAGGGACCACAGAAACGTCCCGTTCTTTCTGTGGTCCCTGTCTTATCGGCGCTTTGGCTTCAGTGAACGACCTTGTCACCTTCCGTCATGTCACAGTCCGCCTTACGGCAAAGTGCCAGCACGTCCTCAACGTACGAGAGGTAGGACTCTGTGGAAGATTGAGCGTGGCGGCAGATTCCTTTTTTACAACGATCTCGCGGCCGGCTGGTTTGCCAAATACCTCTCGTAACCTTGCCTTGCATTGGCCCCAGCTGCTGAGATATTCGTTGCTTTCGTACCACAACTTTGCCGTACCACTCACGTAGAACAAAGCGTTAGCCATCTGAAGCGTGGGACCCCATCTGTTAGGTACACTCACGCGTTCTCACGCAGGATGTACCGGGATCCTGAGGTGGTACGAAAACGAATGGTGGTGATGGTGACGTTGATGGAGACAATGACGTTGATCCGGAGGGCTCAACAGTAGTCATAGTTGGGAAAGCGATGCGACGTCCGCTGTGCACTCTCCGGTGCCCTATGTAGTACCCAGCACCTCCACCAATATGCTGCGGTGTCCTGTCACGGACGCCAGAAATGTAAAGAGTGATGTGCGGACCGTCACTTTGATTCATAGTATTGTTACTGCGTAGCCTTCGATCTTCGAAGCACCTCATGGGCGAGTTGGCACGTCTCGTGCAGCCGTTCTTGCAGCTCGACAACGTAGCCGTAGGTCGTCTTTGTCTCTTGATCCAATTGTCTTCTTGACCAAAGCTCCTTTAGTATAGCCATTGGTCCTCTGACGTAGCGACCGTACAGGAGATCAAAAGGGGAGAAACCCAAACTCGTCTGTGGGACTTTTCGGTACGCGAACAAAAGTGGGGCCTAATAGCGATCCCAATTTTTGGGGCTTTCTTGGAACATTCGTCGGATCATTTGTTTTAACGTTCCGTTAAAGCGTTCCGCTAGGCCATTTGCCATTGGGTGGTAAGGCGTCGTCGGTAGTTGTTTAAAGGAAAGCAGGCGGCTTAACTCCTTCATCAGTTGCGAGGTGAATTGGGTACCTCGGTCAGTAACTATTTCCCGTGGGATTCCAACGCGGGAAAACATCTCAAGCAACGCCTCGGCGATCCCCTAAGTATCAATACTTGGCAGAGCAACCACGTCTGGGTAACGCGTTGCAAAGTCAACCATTGTTAAAACATATTGATTGTCATTGGCCGATCTAGGCGATAGCGGACCGACGATATCGATTGCGACGCGCTGGAATGGCGTATTGATGATTGGCATGTTCCCAAGAGGCAAGCGTCCTACCAGGTGCTTTGGAATGGTCCTCTGGCAAATATCGCACGACTTCACGTACCGCGTGACATCAGCTTGCATGCCAGGCCAGTAAAACTCTTCCGAAACCCTGTCCGCAGTCCGCTTGGTCCCTTGGTGTCCGGAAAGGATGCCTTCGTGCGCGATCTTCAAGACGGATGCTCGAAGGTCCTTCGGCACAACCAGTTGCTCCACTTCTCTATTTGTAGCGGACTTATACCGCCTGAAGAGAAGGTCGTTGATGAGGACGAAGGTGGCAGTGGTAGATTGCGTCGTTCTGGTCTTGCCGACGTCCGCGAAGCAACCGCTGAGACAGTGGTCGTCCTTCTGCAGCATCGCCAATGCTTCGGGATCAATGTCTAATGGGCTGGCGACGGCTACTGGCAACTTTGGCGATTTTCGTGAAGTAGATCGCGACACAGCAGCCATGTCACTGTCACGAACGTAGTCATCCTTTTCCCTCTCATACGAGTCGTAATTTATTCCTTCTTTCGCATCCGGCGCGATCGACTTCTTGGTGTCATCTTTGTTTTCGGGTAGCACGAGAGAGGGGTAGACACCGTGAATATTGCCCAATACCACATCATAGAGTGGTTGCTCCATGCATATGGCAAGTACAGTGCCCTTGAAAAAGGGGCAGTCAAACTCCACTCTTGCTTCTGGAATATAATGGGCGGAACTGTCCAATAAATAGACAGTTCGCGTTTCTCCAGTTAACTTATTGGTTGGAACGAGTGCGCGCTTTACCACGACAGTGTCACAAATGGTATCTCCCAGTACGGTTACGGTTTGCCCTTCTAGACACCCTTGCGCTGTAGGCATTCCTTCTGGTCGAGTTTTCGGTCCAACCACGCTATGCGCACCCGAACCAATCTTTTCACGACTCGTACCTTCCGAGTCTGTAACACCGGTGTGTTGTTCGCAGTGGTTGTTTTCTTTTGGTGTTTGGTCAGACCGTGAAAGAGAACACGAAGCCTCGTTGCGGTCCTTCGTATATTTGGGAAAGCTTTTCGGATTCTTCCCGTTCCAACCGCTCGCTGTCTTGCTTCCCATAGACCTAGACCAGCACTCTGGTGGCTTGTGTCCTCGCTTGTTGCATATGAAGCAGTGGGGCTTTCCCTGAGAGCCTGATAGCTCTATGGCTGGTGTCCCACTCTTCGTATACGCACATCCATCTTTACCTCTCGCCAGGTGAGTCAGGCCTTGAGTTCGAGGTACTGATCGGCTGTTTTGGCCAAACTGTCGATGTCTTTGCAACCTCGCTCTTTCAGAAATATAGCGAGCTTCTGGTCACATTGAAGTAAGAATTGCTACGAGACAATCCGGTTTCGCAAGACGTCATCAAGCTAATTGGCAGCGGTGACAGCGGCGGAGCGGCAGGCGTAATCCTTTACTATTGCACATTACAGATCTGCATCTCCTTCAAGGCGTCACTGCAACCGTGCTGACAGCGATATTCGACGGACACGTACCACCGCAGCGATATTCGACGGACACGTGGGACTGCGCCGCAAGACAGCGCAAGTGTACAAAAAGGAACGCCAGCGCACAGGCTTCGTTCATCGGGTCCTGACTGCGCAGGCTGAACGGCAGAGCACGTGACCACTGTCCGGCTATAAAACTACCGCTGTTGCACGGACGCATCAATTGGCAGCGGTGACAGTGGCGGAGCGGCAGGCGTAATCCTTGACTGTTGGACATTACAGATCTGCATCTCCTTCAAGGCGTCACTGCAACCGTGCTGACAGCGATATTCGACGGACACGTACCAACGCAGCGATATTCGACGGACACGTGGGATTGTGCCGCAAGACAGCACAAGTGTACAAAAAGGGACGCCAGCGCACAGGCTTCGTTCATCGGGTCCTGACTGCGCAGGCTGAACGGCAGAGCACGTGACCACTGTCCGGCTATAAAACTACCGCTGTTGCACGGACGCATCAATTGGCAGCGGTGACAGCGGCGGAGCGGCAGGCGTAATCCTTGACTGTTGCACATTACAGATCTGCGTCTCCTTCAAGGCGTCACTGCAACCGTGCTGACAGCGATATTCGACGGACACGTTCCAACGCAGCGATATTCGACGGACACGTGGGACTGCGCCGCAAGACAGCGCAAGTGTACAAAAAGGAACGCCAGCCCACAGGCTTCGTTCATCGGGTCCTGACTGCGCAGGCTGAACGGCAGAGCACGTGACCACTGTCCGGCTATATAACTACCGCTGTTGCACGGACGCATCAATTGGCAGCGGTGACAGCGGCGGAGCGGCAGGCGTAATCCTTGACTGTTGCACATTACAGGTTAGCAGACTTCTGAAATATTTCTAAAAGTCTAATTAGCACATTATCGCTGTCACCGCTGCCACAAAGTGTGACACTTTCTGTTCGTTGTTGTGACCATTAGAAATGACCAAGGATGTTTCAAAACAGCTTGAACAGTTCAAAGATGAACTACGGAATGAATTTAAGAACTTGAAAGAGTCTCTCGAAAGAAGCATGCGTGTAGAAGAGAGAAAGCTATGGACTGAGATCGACGACATGAAGCGCAGCATGGATTTCATTAGTAAAAATCTTGATGATGCTAACCTGCGGCTTGATGCTACTTTGACGGAGAACAGCTCTCTTAAGAAAGAAAATTAAGCGCTCCAGCGTAAAGTTCGTTCATTAGAGAGGGAAGTGATGGAATGTCAAACCAGTCTCGTGAAAACTAAGCAGTACTCGTGCAACAAAAACCTTGAGATCAAAGGTGTTGCGGAAACACCAAATGAGTGTTTGGGAGAAGTTCTTGCTAAAATTGGAACGGCTATCAGTGAACCTGTCTGCGCGTGCGATATAGACGTAATTCACAGAGTGGCAACGAAAGACAAGACAAAGAAGAACATTGTTGTTCAGTTCGTGAAGCGCGAAAAGAGGGACAAGGTTCTAGAGAAGGCTAAGAAAACAAAACTTACGAGCAGAAGCCTGGGTCTATCACTGGAAGCGTCCAAAAGTGAGGCAAATTATCCTATCTTTGTAAATGAACATCTTTGTCAGCATCTAAAGAGACTACTTGGTATGGCAATAGCGCGCAAGCGCGAACATGGCTGGAAGTTTGTCTGGATAAAAAACGGTGCCATTTTTTGCCCGTCGCGATGAGACTTCATCCGTCGTGGCAATAAAACGCGAGAGCGATTTGGACAAGACTACCGCCACAGGATAAGGATGCGCGCGCCCTGCGCGAACACTTCGGTTGTCCAGATTGTAGAAACATGGATACCAACTACGTGCTACCTGAGGACATGCGCGGTATCATACCTGACAACCCAGAGAAGCTTTTTAAGATTTTCCATCTAAATGTTAGATCCAGGCAATATAAATTTGATGAAATCTACGCTCTTTTAGAATCCTGCAATATTACTTTCGATGCACTCATGTTCACTGAGACTTGGTACAATGAAAATTCGGATCACTTTGTTTTACCGTCTTACGATCACTTCTTTCTAAACAGAAAAAAAAATTGTAGGGGCGGTGGAGTTTCTATTCAGGTTGCTATACGAGGTTTTGAAATTCTACCCGAATTTAGCACTGTTACCTGTGATATCGATTCCATTTGTATTAAGAAAAATAGCAATGTGTTCGCTGTTCTGTACAGACCACCAAGTGGCAGTATCTCGGCGTTCTTGAAGTTTCTTGATTCTTTGCTTTCATGTGCCAGCGAAAACAGAGGGTTACTAGCAATAGGCGGTGATATGAACATTGACGTTGCAAAAGGCTTGAGCGCGGCAAATGATTTTTTGCTTGTATTACAAAGCAACGGGTTTCAGAATCTTATATCAACACCTACACGCGTTACTCTTTCAAAAGCATCTGTGCTGGATTTGTTCATTACTAACCGAAACACTGATGACATTCTCTCTGGCGTTGTCAACAGTGACGTCAGTGATCACCTACCTACATTTTGCATGCTTAACCGTAACAATTCATTGCAACAGAGGGATTGGCCTCAGCACTTTTACAGAGATATATCGTCTCAAACGTTAGAGATGTTTCCGGATAAGATTTCTCGAACAGATTGGAGGGAAGTATTTCTTCTTGAAGACAGCAATAAGTGCTATGACTTATTCATAAAAATTTTCAAAAATCATTATTCAGAGTCGTTCCCATCACGCACATATCGTAAGCAAAAAGGGTGCGCAAACCGTGGATCACACATGAGTACATCAAGCTTATTAAGCATAAGAATAAGCTTTTTAACAACTTTGTTAAGTCTCGTAACACGGACGAATTAAAAGAGTTTAAGAAATTTCGGAATAAGTTGAATAAAGATATCAAAAAATCAAAAAACGAATATTATAATCGTGTATTTGACAACGATTGCTTGCGAAGTGGTAACAAAGTGTGGAGGAAAATAAACAAGTTACTAAACCAGAATACTAAAGATTATACGATTGACAACCTCGTCATAAATGACAAAACGATTGGCGGGACCGAACTCGCCAACCTTTTCAACAATTTCTTTGTTGAAATTGGAAGTAGCACCTACTGTCACGAAGCTACTAATCGTATCCCGAGACTATCCCACACAATGTACTTGCAGCCAACATCTGTCGCTGAAGTAAGAATGCTGTATCAGAAACTTAGGAACAGCCGTAGCCGAGATGTGGATGATTTAGAAATAAAACCAATCAAATACGTTATAGATTTAATTGCACCAGTGCTTACACATATATATAACGTCTCTGTGTCTACTGGGATTTTTCCAGACAGCATGCAGGTGGCTAGAGTTTCAGTGATTTACAAGAATGGAGACAAAAATAGCTTAACCAACTATCGTCCTGTGTCAATATTACCTATCTTTTCAAAGGGACTTGAAAGAGTAATAAACTGTCGTATTGCGAAATTTACTACAAAATACAACCTATTAACAGATCACCAATTCGCTTTCAGTAAGGGACGCTGCACTGAGACAGCACTTCTAGTTCAAAAAGAGGAAATATTATATAGTTTTGAAAATAAGGTCATGACACTGGGTATATTTCTAGATTTTAGTAAAGCTTTCGATAGGGTAAACCACTCAATTTTATTTGAAAAGTTAGAACAATATGGGTTACGTGGGACAGTATTACAACTTGTTAAATCTTATTTGAAAACGCGCTACCAATACGTTGAACTAAATAAATGTAAATCAAACCTTCGACCTATTGAATTTGGGGTTCCTCAGGGTAGCATACTAGGACAGATTCTCTTCCTTTTTTATATTAATGATATTGTGAGAATCTATGAGGATTGTAAATATATTATATATGCCGACGATTGCTCGGTACTTCTTGAAGGAAGAGACTTGGAGACTATAAAACGAAAGGGTGACACATTCTGTCATAACTTACAGGCCTGGTGCAAGTTCAATAGGCTTACTTTAAACGAATCGAAAACTAAATGTCTGTTGTTCCGTGCCCCGAGAATTTTAAGAAACATCGACGAGTATATAATCCTCGGGCCATTTCAAATCAAAGTAGAGAAACATATTAAGATTCTCGGCGTAATTTTTTCCGAAAATATGCCCTGGAATGAACATGTGAAAACCCTATTGCCAAAATTAAGCAGAGTAGCCGGTGTATTAAGCGGGAACCGTCACACTTTTCCTGTTAGCAATAAAATAATGTTATATTTGGCGCTCTTCAACTCTCACTTATATTATTGCACACTAATATGGGGAAACACAACATTATCAAACTTACAGCAAATATTCTTGGCCCCCAAAAAAAGCCTCGTTTCCAGAACACACAGAACCTTTATTCCACAAACATAAAATTATGAAGATACACAACATATACTAACATAAACTACTGAGAACATACAAATATGCCACATTAGGAAGAACAGAGCTATTCGAAGCAATAGCAAATCTCCGAGCAAATACAATTTCCTATCCTTTCAGATATCACCCACCATACCATCTTCCTTTCTCGCGTACCCATTATGGGAAAGAAAAACTTGATTACGTACTCGCAACCACACTAAATGAACTAGAACAAAGAAATGTTGATGTTCTTAACTGTACTAAAAAGACCTTACTAGATCTGTTTATATAAATGTGTTGGAACTACTCATGTTCGTATATTTACAGCAGCCGGTTTTACGAAAGTGATTGTAAATTAAAATATACATTGGTGTTTTTTTTTCAGTTCAACAACGTAGATTAGGTAACTACTTTTGGTAGTAGCATTTGCATATACTGCGGCTACATAGACTTCCTTAGATGTTTCGTCCTGTCACTGCTGTTGTACGGGTGACCAGAGCTTAGTCAAGCTGCGCAAGCGCAGCTTTTTTCTCTGGTCCCCTATTTTCGCAGTGACAATGCACTGTATTGTCTGAAGCGAAAATAAAACTTGATTTGATTGATTGATTGATTGATATGTTCTTTCCGTTTTCGCCATATCTTGCCAGTGGTCGAAATACCCCAGTAATCTGCCGGCAAATTGACGTCCTGTTTCGCCATTTTCCGGTTTGGCCTCTCGGAACTTGACTCGGTAGCCCTCCTGTGTATACCGGAATCTCTGAAGCAATGTCGACTTAAGCTTCACAAAGTCAGTCGCATCTTCAGCGGACATGCGTCCTACTACCAACAGAGCTTCCCCCGTTAAGCACAAGCTCAAGGAGAGGCCCCACTTGTCACTAGGCCATCCCTGGTTAGTGGCCACTCGCTCAAACCTTTGAATGTACGCATCTAGCTCGTCACGGGCTTCATTGAACGCCGGAATGAGCTTGTGCGGGCTTCGAAAGCCTTGAGTGCTTGCGTCACGATCAGTTGGTTCGGCGAGGACTTCTTGACCAGCTTGTAATTCCTGCACGCGCAGCCGAAGCTCAAGCAACTGCCGTTCTCCAGCTTGCCGCTGCAACTCGCGTTCATGATCTTCTTTGGCTGCATCACGCTTTAGCGCGTACTCCTCGCTTTCTCTATCGCGTTCCTCCTCTATCCACTGCTGGAGTGCCTTGCCTGTCAGTCCCAACTCTTTACCAAAACCTATCAGTCTTTCGGCATCCATCTTTCAACCACCGCACGTGAACAAAGTGAGGCTCTCAAAAGATGTTAAGAGAGCTTAGTCCTGTCTCGCGGACGCCAGAAATGTAAAGAGTGAGGTGCGGACCGTCACTTTGATTCATGTACGGTGCGGTGAAGGAAGGAGCCGTGCACGATAAGGCTGGTAAACAACATATATTATCAAGCAGAAACAACCTTCGAAGACAATACACGCACAACAGATATCCCCCAAGATACACTTCAAAAGAAAAGTTCACTTAACGTGGAATGTCTAGGGTGATGCGCTCACATTCCTTCAAGTGCTCCTCACGTCCCGGGTAAACGTCTGCAGCACAGCAGGCCGACGGTCGACCGTATCAGGAGATTGAAGGGACGTAGCGGCGCGGCTAGTTGAACAGGGGGTGAGCGGCGGTGAACCACGCGTTCAGGCAGGCAGGCAGGCAGGCCAGAACCAGCCAGCGCAGGAAACAGGCAGGTACAGGGCAGGACTCGAACGCCTTGGTCACCAGCGCTCGCAGGAGCGCGACCCGTCAGGAGGCTGCCCAGCGGTTGTCCCGGGTAGCCCTCACGAACGTGGCCTCTCGAACGCTGTCCTTCCGTGGCCACTACTGCCAGCTCTCTGCTTTTTGTCCGCAACGTTGGTTGGTTGGTTGGTTGGTCCTCAGTTACTTGGCGCAACCCACCACGGGGGATCGGCCATGAAACAGGCGGTACCTTATTTTAGAAATTAAATTGTTTTACAATACGAATAAGTTTAGGAATGAATGTTTTAAAAAATTAGATTCACTGGTACAATCCAGATGTTAAAAAAAAAACCATTTGAATAGGTTGAAACAGTGAAATGGTGCATAAACTTAACATTCTATTCTTTTTGTTTCCCGTAAAAACTCGCACACGGCTGCGCAAACGTTCCTGTGGCTAAAGCCCATTTCAGTTGCACCAAAGGAAAGAATCACCGGAAGGGATAAATTTAAGCCCATCCTTCGGAGAGGTTGATCTAGCAATCGTTTTCTTTGATTGGTGAACAATCTGCATGTTAAAAAGAAATGATGCAGAGATTCACTCTCGTTGCAGTGGAGGCATAAGGGTGACTGTACCAGACCCGACCTGTGTAGGTAGAAGTTCAGTGGGGGAACTCGGCATCTTATCCTGGTAATTGATACTTCTTCCCTTCTAGTGCAGCACCAACGATTTCTCCATGGATACTTAAGGTGTGGAAACTCAGATGTTGCCAAAGCCGATTTGGCAAAGGTATCCGTCGTTGCAAACTTTTCAAATCGTGCTGCTGACACGAACGCCACCGTCGGCAATATCGAGATTATGGGACCATTATGTGATGCCACCGCAAGTGCATCTGCATATTCATTGAGGGTTAGACCCTTGTGCCCTGGTACCCACACTAAGCGAATAAGTCGATAATGTCTTGGGACAAGGGAATAAAATACTTCTAAGGCATTCGAGAAATTAGGTGCAGTTAATGCAGAGCAGATAGATAAACAATCTGTCAGAATGACAGCTTCTGTTACTGATAGGGGCAATTTACGTAAGGCTAGGACAATGGCAAGCAATTCCGCTTGATAAATAGGCGTAAAGTCGGGTAATCGAATTGAAAAAGACCAATCCAAAGCTGAGGATGCAATTCCCACTCCTGCCTTTTCTTCACAAACTGAAGCGTCAGTCGCTATAACGATGTTTGTTTCTAAATGTGACAGGTGGTCTTCCAAAACGGCATTCAGGTACCTATTGGGTAAATGTTTGCATTCTTTAGGAAATATATTGTCGAACTCTATTCTAATTGTTTGAGGAGATCTGTTAAGTACAAGTACTTCACGAAGGTTTACTTGTATTTTTTCCAAAAGCTTTTGTGCGACAATCACTTGTGGGCACCTTAATCTAGACCACTGCTGGTTAAAAAAGGACGTCGGCTCATTGATAAAAACATAAAGTGACCTTCTCTGAGGTGTCCCATATATCTTTAGGAAGGTACGTACGGTTAGAATTTGGAACCGTGTAAGAAGAGAAGGCAGGCGCGCTTCTTTATACAAAATATTATTTGCGACAAATTTAGTAAGCCCAAGACATAATCTTAATGATTCGCGTTCTAGCAGAACCAGTCGTCGAAGTTTGTACGCAGGTGCTCCGGAAAACAAGACGCAGCCAAACTCCAATATCGGGCGTATATACATACAATAAATCATAATGAGCACATCACGACGTAAACCAGATCGTTTACTGCTGACTCTACGAAGCATCCCTACCGCCCGTGCTCCTTTAACTGCCATATTTTCTATATGCGCATCCCAATTGAGTTTTTCGGTATAGATCACCCCTAAATACTTGACTGATTCCACCTGCGGAATGACATCTTGTCGGTAAAGTAACGAAATTTGCACTGGGACACTTAGTGGGAAAACTACCATTGCGCTTTTCCTTATGTTCAAAGATAAATTAATGCCCTCAAGCCACGTTTCCAGAGTGTTCATATATATTTGTAGAATTTGATACAGTGTATGTATATCTGCAGCTGAAGCAAAAAATGCAATGTCGTCGGCATATACATACACCTGCACGTCATGTTGTAAAGGGATAGTACACAGCAATATATTAAATAATAATGGTGACAATACCGAGCCTTGCGGAAGACCTCTAGTTTGTTTATAGTTTGAAGAAGACACACCATATTGAGAGCAATAAAATTCTCTGTTTTTTAAAAAGGAATATACCCATGCAACGAAGTAGTGTGGTAAATCTACTTGCGTTAGCGAATTTATTAATTTAACGTGTTCTACGCTGTCATAAGCTTTTGTAATATCGAGAGTGACTAAAGCGGAAAAGTGTTTCTTAGAACGAGCTAATTGTATCCTGCTTTCTAAGTCAACATGGGCACACCAAATGGAGTAGCCACGCCTGAATCCAATTTGGCATGGGCTCAAAATCATGTTTTCGTTCAACCAATTTTCTATCCGAATGTGTAAGATTCTTTCGATTAGTTTTACCAGATTAGATGTGAGCGAAATAGGCCTAATGTTATCTAAAGTGAATCCAGCTCCATGCTTTTTTAATAAAGGAATTATTTTCGCCATTCTCCACTCAGGCGGGATCCATGAATTTCTAATAGAGTGGTTAACTATTGCAAGTAAATCCTGGGGCGAAACTTTATGTACAATTTTTATTACCGATGCGGTTATGCCATCAGGACCTGGCGCAGCATTGGGCAAGATGTTCACTACTTGTGCTAGTTCCGAAGCTGTCACTTCTTCAAAGTCGTCACTTTTGACAGGGGACCGTGAGTGGAATGAACACGCAGCCGTGAAGCGACTTTCAAGACCTTTGGCAATATTTTCCAGGAAACTAGACAACTCAATTGGCGTGGAGACTACCGATTCGATGTTAATTGGTGACGGAATTACTTTTTTGGCTTTAAGGAAATTAAAAAGGGTTTTCCTATTACCAGGCTTTGAAAGGAACTCTGAACGTTGGTTATCATGACAATCCTTTGCAGTGGCGACTGTTCGTTTAAAAACCGCAGCCGCATACTTATAATCCCTCCAATTTTTAGGACATTGGTTGTAGAGCAGTTTACGCCACGCAGCTTTTCTTAGTCTGTAATCCCGTGTACAATCCGAGTTCCACCAAGGATTAGAAGAATTGCTTTTGGAAACATTTACTGTAAATTTAGCTTTATTTAGAGATTTCTTTATCAGATCGCTGAAGTTCATAGCATTTTGCTCTTCATTTTCATCTGTTCGTGTTGACAAAACTACTCGTAGCACCTTTTCAAATGTATTAAAATTGATGTGAGTAATCGACTTGCTGTTTAGTGAAGTGACGGGAAACACAAGCTCAAAGAATATAGGAAAATGGTCACTACTTGTACCCGAGTTCAAAGTAGACCATGTAGAAATAGAGAGTCTGGGACTACAGAAAGTAAGATCAATCGCAGAGATAGACCGATTACAAGCGAAAGTTGGTGTTCGCTGGTTAATACATGTTAAATTATTCTTAGAAACGAAATCCCACAGACGTTTCCCACACGTATCTGTTCTGAAACCCCATGAAATATGATGCGAATTAAAGTCTCCTGCCAATAGAATTTCTTTCCTGCAAGATGTAATTACAGAATCTAAAACATTAGAATTTTGAACACCTGCTGGAAAATATGCATTTACTAATGAAAAGGGAAGACATCCCGGAAGGGAAATATCTAATGCTAAAATTTCGCTTTCTAAGTTCATTACTTGAGCTGTAATTCTTACCCGATGAGCAAATTTCAGAGAAATAAAGACTGCTAAACCGCCACCACGAGAGGGTCGGTCTAAACGAAATATGCGGTAATTTTTTAGATGAAAGCTCTTTTCTTTCGAAAGCCAAGTTTCTTGTAACACAATAACATCAGGTGAATGTTGATTGCTGAGGTAAAATAAATCTGTTGATGCAGAAAAAATTGACCGGCAATTCCACTGTAAAATTTTTAATCCACCTATTTTGACGAGATACCGGCAGCATTCACTGCCTTATCCAATATGCTATCTTTCAAAAAGTCGTTTTTTGATGCGATTTCCTTATATTTTTTGCTCTTCCCTTTTGGACTCACTGGAGAACCTTGCTTTCTAGGCGATGCCCGCCGTTTCATATTTCTAGATTCTGTCTCCATTTGTGAATCAAGAGAACTTGAATCTGAGCTCCATTCCAATTCTTGTTCAACGGGAATTATCTTACGGCTAGTGTTCGATGGCCCGGGTTTTGGTGAATATAATTGCTCTCCATCAGGTGCTATTTTCGTGCGGCTGGTTTTCAAGGAAACTGGTTCTTGCGAGCCTGTGCTTACCTCCTTTGTTGAAGAAAGTAACGGGGTTCCTTCCGGTTGGTTTACACTCATCAGGATTTGAGTCATCTGTGCGTTCACTATTTGAGCCAACGATTCCGTCAGCGTTACAAAAAGATTCTCCATTATCCTTGTCATTGTTTTTTCAACAGTAGAAGCTATTACCTCTGAGAGTGAGGAATCTGTGACATTATTACTACGGTTCGTAGCATTAGCGTACCCACGAGACCGCTCTGCGATGGCAGCTCGAGCTTCACGTCTAGAACATCGTTTTTGTTCAATGGTCTCCATGATTTGAATTTCCTGAGCCCTCGCGGGACAGTTACCATCATCAGCTGAGTGCGAACCACCGCAGAGACAACAGGACCTTTCCTGTGATGCACATTCGCCAGCGTTGTGTTGTCCTGCACACAGTTTACACCGGGCTACTGACCTGCATCCCTTTACACTATGACCATAACGCCAGCATTTATAGCACTGCAGTGGGCGAGGAGATAGCGCTTCAACTCGATATATCAGTGGCCACGCCTTGATTTCTGTCGGTCTAGTTGTACCAGCAAAGGTAACTATCACCGACTCGGTCGGGATCTTTCTGCTGTCAACGCTGCGCGTGCAACGGAACACTGAGACTGCTCCTGCTACAGAAAACATCTCTAGAATTTCAGACGGGGAAAGGCTCGAGTCCACCCCACGAACTAAACCTTTAACACAGGCCAAGTGAGAAGGTATAAAACAGCTCACCGGGAGGGAGGCAAATGTAGTGCACTTTAGAAGATCTGAAACGCAGGCCTGGTCCGGTGAACAGCACAAAATACCTCCACGACCAAACTGACGCACCTCAGTGATCAATTGGAAATGCTCAGTCACCTTCCGGAGCTCTTCCTGAATGCTTTTCGGATTCTTCATTCGAATGGACTCCCCATTTGTTGGAACCAGTGCCACTGGAACGTTGCTCAGACCGCTGCGCAACAAAACATCAATCGGTAAATGATTAGGAGCAAGACAGGCCGACCAGGCAGCATTTGCCTGGCCGGAAGACGAGACAGACATCAGTCTGTCTGCCTGAGTCAGCACCGCCCGTTATGGCCGCACCCCCCGGGAGGATGCACCTAACGCCGAAGGAGCAGAGTCTTCAACAGACGGGCGACGAAGCAGAGACGGCTGAACGAACAAAAGGTGCGTGGCCGAAGCGAGGGGGCGAGCTTCTCGTGGCGTTCTTCTTGTCCGCAACGTGTCGCATTTCTCGCTGCTATCTTCGTCTTCTTTATCCTTTCATCACAACTGTGCATATGCAAACATTTTAGGGGCGAAGCTCCTTAAGGTCGAGGCTTGTCCGTTGTCGCGTCGTAGCCAGCCGCTACTACTCGGAGCGCCCACCAGATGGTTCTGCGGCGCTCGCTCCACTCCGGCGCGTGCACTAGTTTGATAGGAGACCGTTAGAGGCGCAGCTGCGCTCGCTCTCGTATACTCCGACGCCTGCTCTCGTTGGATAGGAGACCGCTAGAGGGCCACAACTGTAAACTGCGTTCGCTATCGGCACGCTTCCTCTCTCTTCGACAGTCGTCGAAAGAGAGAATAAGATGAACGAAGAAGACAAGGCGGCAGAGCGGAGGGCTTGAAAACCGGCTGCAGCGCGGGCTCGCCGTCAAGACCCGGAGCTGAGATCTCCTGAAGCCGAAGCGGCACGGGCTCGCCATCAACGACAACGAGCAACCACCGATACAGAGGTGGCAAGGGCTCGCGCAGCCGAAGCGGCACGGGCGCGTCGTCACTGTCTGGCCTCGTGTGGGCAAAATGTACGGAGGATTCACGGTTTACCATATTTACCTCCGGAGCTTCGCCCACTCATCACTATTCACTTCGTGGGCATGGCGGGATTTTTTACAGGAAACAACAGTAACAATATTCAAGATAGCTGAACAACACACTCGCACGCCTGTCAGCTTTACCGGCTTTTCGTCTTTCTTCACTTCATCTCTCCATAAAAATATTTACCAAGGGAGTGTGGGGGTTTGCCTCCCTCCCTCACGAGCTGGGTAATGCGCCACTGGCAACATTCCTGTTGCTACAGGCAACGAAACAGATCATGTGCGCAACAATATCAGGCAACAACGAAATATGTCAAGACCTAATGACTAGTGAGCGCGGAAAGAGATCAGCTTGCTATATAAAAAAACACCAGGCCTGCGCGAAAGCGCAGCACAGTCACAGCGAAAGCTGGACGACCGGCAGTGCTAGAACCCGTCATAAACTCTCTTGTGACTACTAATGCAAGTACACTAGCAAGGTACCCACTACGCTATAAATCATAATTTTTTTGAAGTTGGGAATCACCAAGTGCGCCATTATTCGTCAATCTACGGGTAACCGAGGTGTCAAATACACATCTGTAAGGCATTACGTGCACGTTGTTGATGCGACGGCTGATCACCGTGAAGTATGGCTGAGCACTTTGTAGTGGATTGGAAGCTTTAAATGACCCACTAGCTACATAGTTCGCATTGTGTGACACCCGGTCGTTATTTCAATATACCACTACGCTATATAACATATGTTAACGTGTGAATGAAAGAGAGAGAGAGGGGGGAAGAACTTTACTGAGACCCTGAGGAAATGGATCATGGGGGCCTTATGGGCTTCATTGGCAGCCAAATACAAGTGCATTTGGGAGGATCCCACTACGCTATAAATCATCATAATTTTTGCGAAGTAGGGACGCAGCCACTGTGCCGTCTTTCTACATTCTGCGGAGAACCGTGGTGCCCGCTAAATACTTGGAAGGCATTATGTGCACTTCTGTGATGCTGTGCCTGATGACGGCGAAGAATTGTGGTAGAGCCCTTTGTAATCGGTGGAAGCATTCAACAACCCTCTCGTTGCGCAAGTCACACTGTGTGACGACGAGTTACAGAATTCGGGTTGTGTGACGCCTGGTTATTACTTTACTCTTTTGCCACGCTATTCGCGATGCGCAGCGCCTATAGGGGCGCCACTGAAAGCCGCGTAGCGGTGGCCGTTGGAACCACACACGGGCCGCGTAGCGGACGCCTCCTTTCACTGCAAGCATGACGGAAGTGCGCGCGTGCCATTTGCCGCTTGTGCGCGTCCCTGATAATTACTTTTGCGGCGATAGTGTGCGCAAAGGAGCCCCGCTTTATCATAGTGGACATGTGTCCGATGTAACAGCTGTGTGGGACGACAATGTCACTATACGCGCCAAGTGTTTGCCACAGACAAGCGTCAACAAGCTTCCTTACGAAGTGGAGCTCATCGTAAGTACACCGCTTTCTTTACAACGTCCCGATCACTAATGCCTGCATGCGTTGACGCATGAACCAACGTTTTTTCTCGACACAGTAGCTTCGTTTACGTGCCATGTGTTTATATAGTAGATTTTGAGGGAGCGCTGTCGCACCGGCGCATGGATTTCACGGGTGCGGCCACACGGATGGTCAGCGTTGGTAAAACTTTGAAACCAGCACGATAAACTTGCCAAAAATATCTCGGCAGCTTGCGCTAGTGGCGCGGGAATGAGTCACTGCGGAGCTGGTGGTCACCTAGCTTGTCATAGCAGCTTGGCTACGTATTTGCTGGGTGTCTTCAGAGAAGAACGTCGGTGCATGCCCGTCGACCCCCTGTAATTTCGCTGAAAAAATATATTTTGTTGTCTTCACGAATACGTTTAGCTCTTCGACAGCAATTTGTTCGGAAACAATATTTTCGTCAGAATGAGATGCATCCAGAGACTCTACGGCGATCTGTTTGAAGCGGTTGAAACAGTTCTGGCACAAAATGTCGGTTTATTTGATGGATGAGGCTTCTTCTGGCGTGCGCCTTCAGGAGGAGTGGCGTCTTAGCCGCGCCAGACAGACAGATGAGGCAGAAGGGGCAGATTTTGCGCCCCCCCCCCCCTCTTAAGCAAATAGGAAAGCCCCCACGCCCCGTGAGCACGCCTATGGCCCCACTCATAACACAGCTTGTGTAAAGCGAATGACTATTAGTGGGATACATCAAGGGTGTTTTTTATTAGCATGAAGTCATGTTACGAGGCATTCAAAGGGAGGTTGAATCGGTTGAATGTCCTGTCAAAAGCCTTCAGTGCGAACAGGTGCCATGTGTTACAGCCAATATGCATACAGTTGAGGCGAGCGCACAGCGAACATTCTGCACTGGTGATCGCATTCCAGTGCCATCATTAGGTAGAATGCAGCCCAGTTCGTGCAGCACACGTGTAATTCTACGGCGCTTTTGTAAAGGAGCTGCCACCTGCCCCACATTCTCTGGCATAGCGCTTCGCGCCATTCGATTTTCAAGAGAGCCTAGGCATCGCGTCTTATCAGTGATAACAACCTCATGTGCATTGTAGCGTCTACAATGCAGGCGAGGCGACCAAATGTAAACGTATTAGCGTTCGCTGAAGACGTAGCGACATAAATGGAGAAATAAAAACACGGTAATCGTTCTAACACTGCTTAAACAAAGCGCGATTGCTTACCTTTTGCGTCGGACAGCCGCAATCCACCGTCGCCGTCGCTCTCGCTCATGAAATAGCACCGGAAACATGTAGAAGTGCGTTCCTGGCGAGTTTTTGTATGTGTTTGAGCAGCCGACAACGCAGCAGGTATTTTTCGACATCGCTGAGGCCCGCCAGAATCGTTAAATCACGATAAAAAACACATCCATCCGTGCACTCGTGTATAGACGCTCGCGGGAACACTGCTCGCCGGGCCCGCGAGCGCTTCCGAGCCATGGCGGCAGATGGCGTCGTCGGCGCTTTGCGCATCGCCTATAGTACATGTGCTAATGTTGTCCCTTCCCGACATGAAGCCTGTATAAGGTCTTTTCGCAAGGCAGTTTCGAGCACCGGCATGACTGTGACGTAGAATACTGGGCTCCCAAGCAGAAGGCCCAGGTTCGAACCCCGTTTCATCCTAGATATTTTTCCTACTTCACTTTTTTTTAAGTTCGCGTGACAGCGGTTACGGACACTGGCGGCGGCGGACAACTACGGCGCCAAAAACGGCCATTGTTGTGATTTCATAACAGCTTTCACGGCTGATCACTTGCAAGCGCACCATCGAGAGAGCATCAGTTAATGGAAAACGGCGCGTACCAATGCGCGTGTGGCCTGCGCGCTTTCTAGGGCTTATTTTTCTACACTTGCCGGCGCAGGGCTTCTCGCGAACTACGCCACCACTGCCACCTCCATCAATGCCGCCGAAATCTGTGACTCATAAAAGCTTCGCTTAAGACACCAGCAGCGCTCGCTGCATTTCGCACAGGCAGTGCTTTGAATTGGCCGAGCAGCTGCAAGCTTAAGCCGCTTTGCAAACAGATGGCTTTCTGCACAAACTGTCGCTCTGAGTAATGCCGGACACATAACTTGTTTAAGTCCTTCCGAATATGACAACGCTAAAGTAGAAAGTTAGGCAAGTTGGTGCTGGTTCATGACGTTGAGCAGCGCAAATGACAAGAGATGATTGAAAGGAGAAGAGGACAAGGACAGTTATCTTTGCCTGTCCTGTTCACTTTTCAACCGTTCCTTGTCATTAGCGCTGTTCAACATCATGAACCAAGCAGAGCACATCAGATAGTCCAGCTTTCCGATTTTATGCAGTAGTTTGTGCAGACAACGTGAAGTTTAATCAGTTGAATGCATGCTTAGATCTGGCCGCTTAGTCCTCGTGGCATACAAGAGGTGAAAGACGGGTTCATTTTGTGCAGTGGTCCTTACTGGTGATTTGCGGCGTACCATGACGACCGCTGCAAATTCCAAGCAAATGGAGTCATCAGAGTGGCTGTATCTTTTCTTGTGAAAGGGATGTTAATATTGCCACGCCCATTTCTTGTTTGCTTTTGATGTATTCAGGTATACCAGCAAGGACGGTTAGCAACGCTCGACGTTGACCGTGCTGCAGTGTTCGAGAAGCTTCGCGATTATAGTAGATCATTCTGTTAATATTGCGCGC
Organism: Rhipicephalus sanguineus; assembly: GCF_013339695.2. Taxonomy (NCBI): domain Eukaryota; kingdom Metazoa; phylum Arthropoda; class Arachnida; order Ixodida; family Ixodidae; genus Rhipicephalus; species Rhipicephalus sanguineus. Next base: position 2,430,412 of record NC_051178.1, on the reverse strand, counting down.
CGGATGCAAATAGTCTAGATTATTCCGGAGCTTGCACGACCACCAGTGATAAGACTGGAATGTTCCATGCGTGATGTATAAAGGACGGCGCGTCCCAGCAATGACCAGTTTTTATCGACGGCCGACGCTCTGTTCGCCGCTATCAGTGCACAGTGTATGTTCCTGTATTTTGACTTTCCGTTTTCAGACCACAAGTTCGGCGAAATGAAGAGTTATATCTTCGACACGCCGACTGCTCCCATCGTCGACGTCACGACCACGTGACAATATTCTCAAATGAAGCGTCGTGAGCGGCTCTCTAACGGATTCAGCAAGGACATTGCCTTGTATCCACGAACATTATAACCTAGGAGCCTGATATCTAGGTCTAGTTCTTGTCAGCGCCGTGAGTTCAGGGATGGCAGCGCTGCTCGTGAGTCGGAGAATATCGCGAAGAATTTGTCCTCGTCAAGCAAGTTGAAGCCACAGAAGCGGCTTAAAGAACAAGATACTCTGCGCGTGATGCAAGCACTTCTCACCAGTCGCTGAAGAATGAAGACATTAAGGAACGCAATATTCTAACACGCAAGGCCATCAAAATCACCCTGGGGCTTCCATCAACAGCATCGACAGCGAGACTTTTCAAGATGGGCGTACGCAGCATTTAGAAACACATAGACAAAGCGCTCTGTGGTGTGTCGTGCCTTTCTTTTGTCCTTGTTTTGGCACCGCCCGCTTCAAAGATGCATAACCATTTCCAACTTGCCCAGACAGTAGTTCTTCTGAAGCACACAGAGGGAAACTGACGCCCACCGGAAGGTCGGTGCTCCAACAGCTGAGCTAGGACAAAATCTTCATAACCGCGCTGCGAACAGAAAAGAAGAAACTCTCCTTGTTAGGCTTTTTTTTCCCTTTTGAATGACATCCAGCGTTAAACTTTGAACACAAGCCCACTGAAAAACATGACGGGACGGGCGCTGTAATCCAAATAAGCATCCGTCACCTCATGTCTTTCTGGGTACTTGTGTTTGAAGTTCAGGGCTGGACGTCTTTCAAAAAAGTCACAGCTTCGCCGCAACGGCGAAGCAATGAATGCGATAGCAACAAATTGGAATCTAACGCCAAGAACGGAAAGCAGCTCGAAATTGCCAGGGCGTCGCTCGAGCCCAAAGGACGCACGAAAAGAAAGCACACAGGACGAGCGCGAACTATCATGCATCACAGCTCGATACTCGAAGCGCACTGCTAAAACATAAAGCATTAATAATAATAATATCTGGGTTTTAACGTCCCAAAAGCACGATATGATTATGAGAGACGCCGTAGTGGAGGGCTCAGAAAATTTCGACCACCTGGGGTTCTTTAACGTGCATCTAAATCTAAGTACACGGGCCTCTGGCATTTTCGCCTCCATTGAAAATGCAGCCGCCGTGGCCGGGATTCGATCCCGCTACATTTGGGTCAGCAGCCGAGCGCCATAGCCACTAGACCACCGTGGCGGGGCTAAAACACAAAGCAGGACGCATGAAACGAACGAAAAGGTACACACAAGACGAGCGCGAACTAAATGTCGCAGTTGTTGCGTATTTCTGTTTGAACAGCCCGCTCGTTTCGCAAACGCGGCCGCTGCAGCGAGCGAAAGACCTTCGTTGCGCTCCTCGCGGCATCTCGCTGGCAAAGAAGAAACGCTTATAAGCGCCTGCCGTCTCTGAGTCCGGCCAGCGGTAAAGGTGTGTATATAACGCTCGCCGTTAGCTCCCTAAGGGATCGGCGTTTAGTGGCGTAGTGGCTAGCGCCACGGGCAGCGGAGCGAGAGGCCCTTGGTACGATTCCTCGCTTCGGAAGCCTTTTTCTAAATTATTTTTCTTTGGCACTTTCGTATATCTATATATATATATATATATATATATATATATATATATATATATATATATATATATATATATATATATATATATATATATATATATCATCCTCATCATCAGCCTGCCTACGCCCACTGCAGGGCAAAGGCCTCTCCCATGTTCCGCCAATCAACCCGGTCCTGTGCTTTCTGCTGCCACGTTATACCTGCAAACTTCTTAATCTCATCTACCCACCTAATTTTCTGTCTCGCCCTCACGCGTTTGCCATCTCTTGGAATCCAGTCAGTTACCCTTAATTACCACCGGTTATCCTGCCGCGTGCTCCGTGCCCGGCCCATGTCCATTTCTTCTTCTTGATTTCAACTATGATGTCCTTAACCCCCGTTTGTTCCCTGACCCACTCTCCTCTCTTCCTGTCTCTTAAGGTTACACCTATCATTTTCCTTTCCATCGCTCGCTGCGTCGTCCTCAGTTTACGTTGAACCCTCTTTGTAAGTCTCCAGGTTTCTGCTCTGTAGGTAAGTACCGGTAAGATGCAGCTGTTATATACCTTCCTCTTGAGCGATAGTGGTAGATTACCATTCATGATTTGATAATGCTTGCCGAATGAGCCCCAACCCATCCTTATTCTTCTAGTTATTTCACTCTCATGGTTCGGCTCCGCGGTGACTACCTGTCCTAAGTAGACGTGCTCCTTTACAACTTCCAGTGTCTCGCCACCTATCGCAAAGCGCTGTTCTCTGCCAAGATTGTTCCACATTACTTTAGTTTTATGCATATTAATTTTCAGATCTACTCTTCTACTTTCCGTATCCAGTTCAGTAATCATGAGCTGTAATTCGTCTCCCGCGTTACACATCAATGCAATGTCATCAGCGAATCGTAGGTTACTGAGATACTCTCCATTAACTCTTATCCCTAACTCTTCCCAATCTAGGGCCCTGAAAACCTCCTGTAAACACGCGGTGAATAACATTGGAGAGATCGTGTTTCCCTGCCGTACGCCCTTCTTTATTGGGATTCTGCCGCTTTCTTTATGGAGGACAATAGTGGCTGTCGATCCGCTGTAGATTTCTTCCATTATGTTTATATAGGCTTCGTCGATGCCTTGATTCCGCAGTGCCTGCATGACTGCTGATGTCTCCACCGAATCAAATGCCTTCTCGTAATCTATGAAAGCTATGTATAGGGGTTGGTTGTATTCCGCGCATTTCTCTATCACCTGATTGATAGTATGAATATGGTCTATTGTTGAGAATCCTGTACGAAATCCTGCCTGGTCTCTTGGTTGATTGAACTCTAATGTCGTATTAATTCTGTTAGCAATTACTTTTGTAAATAGCTTGTAGACAACGGACAGTAAGCTTTTGGGCCTGTAATTTTTCAGGTCCTTGACGTCCCCTTTCTTATGGATCAAGATGATATTGGCATTCTTCCAAGATTCTGGTATCCTCCCCGTCGAGAGGCACTTCGTATACAGGGTGGCCAGTTTCTCTAACATAATCTCTCCACCGTCTTTCAACAGGTCTGAGGTTACCTGATCCTCACCAGCTGATTTGCCTCTTTGCATTCCCTTTAGGGCTTTCTTTACTTCTCCTGTCAATACTGGTGGGATGTCAGATTCCTCTGCGCTATTACTCCTTTTTACGTTATCATCCTAAATGCCTCGGCTGCTGTACAGATCTCTGTAGAACTCTTCCGCTACCTCAAGTATTCTATCCATATTGTTTGTGACCTTGCCTTCCTTGTCCCTTAAAGCATACATCTGATTTTTGCCTATGCACAGTTTTGTCTTCATAGCTTTGAGGCTTCTTCCGTTGTTTAGAGCATGCTCAATTCTCTCCATATTGTACTTTCTTATGTCGGCTACTTTACGCCTATTGATTAACTTCGAAAGCTCCGCCAGCTCTATTTTGTTTGTTGCATTTGAGGCTTTCATAGCTTGACGTTTCTTAATGAGGTTTTTCATCTCTTGGGATAGCTTACCAGTGTCCTGTCTAACGACTGTACCCCCGACTTCCACTGCACACTATATATATATATATATATATATATATATATATATATATATACATACTTTTACATATACAGTGAATGACGGCGACGGGGACTGACAAAAACCAGCCGATACTGTCCATATAATTGCTATCACAATAAAACAAAAAAAAAAATCAGTTTTGCCGCAACGGCGAAGCAATGTTTCAATCAGTTTCAATCAGTTTTTATTGTCTAACATACATATAATGACTGGTTATTATTATACAGGTAGGACCCCAGAGCCCAGTGAAAGGCAATTGCAGGGATCAGTTTTTTCACAGTAGTAGGTACCGCTGAGCTACAGAGCAATATAAGTATGCGATAGCAATAAATTGGAATGTAACGCGAAGAACGGAAAGCACCTCGAAATTGCCAGCGCGTCGCTCGACCCGAAGGACGCACGAAAAGAACGCACACAGAAAGAGCGCGAATTATCATGCGTCACAGCTCGACACTTGAAGCGCACTGCTCAAACATAAAGCAGGACGCACGAAAACAACGAACAGGTACACACAGGACGAGCGCGACCTGTCACTAGTTGGTACTTATTTCTGTTTGAACAGCGCGCTCCTTTCGCAAACGCGGCCGCTGGAGCGAGCGAAGTGACCTTCGTACGCTTTGTGACATTAGCGCGGACATCGCGGGGAAACCACAAGACATACAACCCCCTCTCCAGCCCCTCCCCCCGGCCGCCCCCTTCTCTCCTCTAGATAAGCGCACGAAGCGACCACGCCCTTTAGGGCGAAGAGCAACGGCGTTCGCAGAAGCGGGGCGACGATCTTTAAACCAGGCACGTGCGCACATCGCGCCATATATGTGGTGACTAAGAAAGCATGCTGAAGTAAATGGTGTATATAAATAGCTCGCCATTAGCAGGCTGAAAGGCGGTGCTGTTGGTGGCCTGTCTAACGCTGCGCGCCGGAAAGTTTTTCCACTTATTTTTTCCTTGTGGCTTTTATATATATATATATATATATATATATATATATATATATATATATATATATATATATATAGGTGTATATTTATGTATATATATATATATATATATATATATATATATATATATATATATATATATATATGTACACACAGGGCTGGGCAAAGATACATTGAAATTGTATCCGATACGATACATTCCAAATGTATCTTAAAATACTTCGATGCCTTCGGAAATTCGTTATTATATATCTGTATATACGGTAATGTAGCACTAAACGCCGATGCACAGAAATGTTCGCTTAAAGATGATTAACTATGACCAATTTTGCTTCGTTTGAATGAAATGTTTGTTAGTATTTCAAAAGCTTTGTATTTCTTTCTGAAGGTATATTACTTTCGTTCCGAAACAACTTAGTGGGGTTGCTTTAGCTGCTTAACATGACAGCGCTTTATACACTTTGCTAATAGCGGTTTTTGCTGGTCGCTTTTGTATTTGTGTGGAGTCGCTTTTCTGCTTGCCGACCAGCTAGCGGGTTGCCATCTAATCACAAGAACTTCAATAAGAAGCCTCTGCACAATGGCGCAAATACCGGTGTGGAGTTCTACCTTGCCCGTAAACGTATCACAATTTTTGCAACACCGGATCACCAGACAAATGCACATCAGCAAGAACGCTGTTAGCGACATTTTTGCGACGCACCGTGTTTACGTAGCTGACATAAAATTGCAATGACTTGAATATATATTCTATTTATATGCTGGGGAAAGACGTTCGTTAGCGACGTACTTTTAACAATTTTCCTTATACGAGAGAACACCTGCAGCATAGGAAAAGTGTCAGGCGTAGTGTATAGTTGCGCAAAGAGCCGCAAGACACTGCCGCTTTTCGCACTATGTTGTCATTTAGAGCTTCTATTACTTAGTAACAGTACAAATATTTAGGCAAGTCTAAAAAAGAAAAACAGACATAACTAAGTAAATTAGAAAAGCGGTTCCGTATCAAACACAGTGATTAAGTATAGAGGCACGGTGCAGGCGTCGCCCCCAAGAGCTAATAATAATTGTTGCGCCCTAGAAACATATGATAGACGTCGTAGTGGAGGGTTCGAGGTATTTTGACCCCGTTGTGTTCTAAAACATAAATATAAACACACGGGCATCAAAATGCGGTCGCCGTAACCTTCTGGTCAGCAGTCACGCACTCTAACCACTAGACCACCGTGGCGGGTAACACCAATGGCTATGATAATTAGGCATTTTAGGTATGACCACAGAAAATTAAGTGCCTATGTAAAATAGCGTAAACCGCCTCATTGGGACGCTCATTATAACAACGGAGCACTTTGTATAGCAATGTTTCTCCAATCCCTTTGCTAACATATTTGAGAATGCTCCTAAGAATTTAGGTTATTGTCATTAAACTCAATTTCCCTATTTTATTAAGCAGTAAGCAGAATGTTTGTTACTGTATACTCCAAGCACGCGCAAATCTTTATATTTCTTCTCCCCGTCGCCTTGACATACCAGTAAACTCAAATGGAGTATAATTCTGTAAACAGTAGCAAAATGACGTAGGAAACTAAAAGAAACAAAGCAGAGAGCTTACCTTACCAGCACGTTAAAGACATATTACGGAATGCAGACCAGAAAAAAAACAATACAGAGGCATAGGCAATGCATGAGATGGAAAAGGACAGCTTAGAAAGAAGTTGTGCTACCAATCAAGTTATGATTTTGAAAACTCACTGAATAAAAGAAAAAGAGACGTACGCCGAAATAGCTTCTGTTATGTGTATGCTTGTTCTGTTAGATTCAGCATCGGTACAGGTGGTGCTATAGCTGTTCGAATCTTGTTTTGCATATTGAGTCAAAATTGCATCGACGAGGTCCTTCAAATCGCCGATGTGTGAAAGCCACCAGACGCAAAGCAATCCCTTTTCTTGCATTCTTCAGACTTCGTAACGAAGCACAACGCAAGAGAAACTTCGATAACGACACTACAGCGGCATCAGAATTTCTGTGCACGCATTGGAGTACGCGGCACATGACAGCGGCTAAGAGCGAAGTGTCATAGTACTGACACAACTAACGAGAAAAAAAGAAACCGCGAAAACGAAAGGTCGTCTGGGGGTAGACGTTCGCGCGTTTGTCTGACGAGACGACGCGAGCACCACCACGTGACTCTGCTCCATCAATAGGGACGCTCAGAGCTCATCGCCTGCCCTTGCTGGAAAACTCTGGCGGAAAGATTAAATAATGTCACTGTCTTTAGTTTCAATCTGGTGGCTTAGTGGGAGCAGTATCAGCTTGACAAGCCGAGTTGAACCAACGTTTATTATTTCGCACCATGGTTTGCGATCGCAGTATCTTGTATCTTAAGATACACGATACATTCTTCAATGTATCGGAAATACAGATACTGATACACGGAAATACTGATACTGATACACTATATATATATATATATGTATACGGTTACCGTAGGGAGTGATGAAGAAGACGGTTTTTGTGTTTGGTGCTCGTGGTGGCTCCGTTTCGGGGAACTGACTGCTGTCCCGTCGCTGTCTCGCCTCTAAGACGCTCACCGTACCTAAATTATTAAACGCATACTATCAATTGGTGGAGCGTGCTGGATTCTTCACCCTGGAACTTCGTTCTCGGACTCTACCCCCCGCCTCGTCGATTCCTGACGACATGGCCCAGCAAGCTGCTACCCCAATCCCATCTCTTACCTGTTCCGGCATGCCAAGACAGCGGGATCCGGTGATTTTCAACGCGTCCGACGAGCAAGACGCCGAAGACTGGCTATCTTCATACGAAATAGTAAGCGCGCACAATAAGTGGGATGAAGCCGATAAACTTGGCTACCTTCACTTCTATCTCGCGGGTGTGGCACAGCTGTGGTTCAATAATCACCCAGCTGACATTCCTAACTGGTCGTCCTTTAAGACACGCTTCGCGGAAGTATTCGGCCGACCCGCTGTTCGCAAGCTCCGCGCCGAACAGCGCTTGCGCGGCCGCGCTCAGCGTTCTGGTGAGACCTTCACGTCTTATATCGAGGATGTTGTGGACCTCCGCCGTCGTGGCAATCCAGACATATCTTATACTGACAAAATCCGGCACATTATGAAAGGTATTGAAGATGACGCCTTCCACATGCTCGTTGCCAAAAACCCCCAAACTGTCGCAGAGGTGACTCAGTACTGTCAGAGCGACGACGAGCTGCGGAGAGAGCGCATTTCTACGCGACAGCCGAGCTTCGACACGGCCGCAACGTCTGCATTAACCGTTGGCGCTGTTTCTACCGACCAGACCACATTAATGCAACAGATACAGCAGTTCGTCCGCGAAGAAGTGGCGCGACAACTGTCTCTTGTGCCTTACGTTCCGGCCAGTGCGCATACGCTGACCCCAACGCTCAGACAAGAGATAGAGGAGCAAGTCTCTGACGCTCTCCCTTTCACCTACCATCATTCGCCTACCTCCACACCTCTGACTTACGCTGAGGTCGCCAGACGACAATCGCTGTCGCTACCACTCGTCACGGACCCTGCTCGACAGGCTAATGCCTTCTACGCAGCAAGTCCGCCTGTACGCCCGGACCCGCCCACCGCCGTCCCGCACCACCGTCCTCCAATCCTTGGCGCACACCCGACAACAGGCCGATCTGCTACTCCTGCCGTCTCCCTGGCCATGTCGCCCGTTTCTGTCGTCGTCGTGATTTCCGCCAAGGTGCTGGCGATGAAGGGTGCGGCTACTATCGTACAGAGCCACCTCAGTCAAGTTCCTTCCACCCCACGTCGGACACGTCATCGTCAAGTCGTCGCGGCTTCGACAGGCATCGGTCACCCTCACCACGGCGCCTTTCCATTTCGCCTATGGTTCATCGCCCGCCACCCGCCCCACCGGAAAACTAACCGTCGCAGTTGCCGAGGCAAGAGCTGCGCTCATATCGAAAACTTCAAGGCCTGGATTTCTACCCGCCAACGAAATAACTGTGTATGTTGATGGCGTAGCTGTGCAAGCACTCGTTGATACTGGTGCTGCTGTGTCTGTGCTGAGTGGTGAACTGTGCCGCAAGTTAAAGAAGATTACGATTCCGCTTTCCGACGTCTCTCTCCGTACGGCAACTTCGCACCACATCCAGCCTTCTATGGCGTGCACAGCTCGGCTAGTCATACAGAACGTTTTGTATGCAGTTGAATTTGTCGTATTTTCACCATGTTCGCATGACATCATCTTGGGCTGGGACTTCCTTTCCGCTCATCATGCCGTCGTTGACTGTGCGCGTGCCGAACTAGAGTTGTCAACGATGTGTGAACTGCCGCTGCGTCAAGCGCCTATGTATGGCCCTCTGACCAGGCATTATCTTCTCGAGTCGTCGTCGCTGCGGACACTCACATTTCTCCTCTGTTCTTGTGCCACTCTCTTGCGACGGCGCGTCCTCTGTCACTGCCCTCTTTACACCCTCCGAAGCATTTGGCTCTCGCAAGAGCTTCCTTCTCCCATTCGCAGTTGTCACTATAGAAAACTCTTGCGGCGCCATCTATATCACGAACCCGTTTTCTTCTCCAGCCACCTTGTTCCACGGCGAACTAATAGGTCACCTTGAGGAAATAGTCTCTGTTTACTCCAGTCACCTGCCTGATGGCTCGACAACTCCTCACGTCAACAGCATTACCTCCGATACCACTACCACTTTATCTCTCGAGGCATTCCTTCCACCGATTGATTCTGAACTTCCCCCTGCTCAGCGTACGCAACTCTTCGCGCTACTTGATCGCTTCAAGACGTCATTTCACCATAACCTACGTTCTTTGGGGCGCACGTCTGCCATCGTTCACCGTATTGACACCGGCACCCACGCACCTTTGCGCCAGCATCCGTATCGAGTCTCTCACGCTGAACGCCGGGTCATCGACGAGCAGGTGAGCGACATGCTTCAACCTGGCGTAATCCAACCTTCACACAGCCCTTGGGCCTCCCCGGTTGTGCTGGTGAAAAAAAAGGACGGCAGCATCAGATCCTGCGTTGATTATAGGCGTCTTAATAAGAACACGCGAAAAGATGTTTACACGCTGCCCAGAATTGACGACGCTCTCGATTGCCTGCAAGGAGCAGAGTTCTTTTCTTCTTTAGACCTTCGATCGGGCTACTGACAGGTTCCTATGAATGAAGCCGACCGCCCCAAGACTGCGTTTGTAACTCCTGACGGATTGTACGAGTTCAACGTGATGCCGTTTGGCCTCTGTAATGCGCCTGGCACCTTCGAACGTCTGATGGACAACATCCTAAGAGGCCTAAAATGGAACACTTGCCTGTGTTATCTGGATGACATCGTCGTTTTCTCGAAGGACTTCGACTCCCACCTAACTCGCCTCGCAAGCGTCCTCACTTGCCTTGCGGACGCGGGACTGCAGCTGAACTTGAAGAAGTGCAATTTCGCCGCACGCCAGCTTACCATCTTAGGGCACGTTGTGAGCAAGAATGGTGTCCGTCCCGATCCTGCCAAGCTTCGCGCTGTCGCCGACTTTCCCAGGCCGTCTACACTAAAAGAACTCAGTAGCTTCATAGGCCTTTGTTCTTACTTTAGCAGATTTGTGCGCAATTTCGCGACGATAATCGCCCCACTCACACAGCTACTTGCCGACAACCAAGACATTTCGGCGTGGTCTTCCGCTTCCGACAAAGCATTCGCCTCTTTACGCCATCTTCTGACATCCCCACCTATCCTACGCCACTTTGACCCGGATGCTCCAACCGAAATCCACACAGACGCTAGTGGAGTAGGCCTCGGCGCTGTTCTTGCCCAGCGTAAATCTGGCTTCAACGAGTATGTTTCCTACGCCAGTCGCACCTCACTAAAGCAGAAAAGAACTACTCAGTCACGGAAAAAGAATGCCTTGCCATCGTTTGGGCAATCACGAAATTTCGACCTTACGTATATGGCCGCCCATTCGACGTCGTGACTGATCACCACGCTTTGTGCTGGTTATCGTCATTAAAAGACCCATCTGGTCGCCTAGCTCGTTGGGCGCTCCGTCTTCAAGATTATGACATCCGTGTCATCTATCGGGCAGGCCGTAAGCATTCGGATGCCGACGCTCTTTCTCGTTCGCCACTTCCCCATGAGTATGCTCTTGCGTCTATTTCGAGCTGCGATTGTTCATCTCTTGAACATGCGGACATGTCATCTGAGCAACGCCAGGATCCATGGATAGCCTCTCTCCAAGAGTATCTGTCTCAGGCATCTCCACATACAATCAACCGCTCGCTTCGACGCACTGCTCGCCACTTTAAAATCCGTGATGGCCTCCTGTACCGCCGAAACTACCTGTCTGATGGCCACAAATGGTTGCTGGTAATTCCTCGCCATCTACGTTCCGACGTCTGTGCGTCCTTTCACGCGGATCCGCAATGCGCCCATGCTGGTGTGGTGAAGACATATGCACGCCTCCGGATCGATACTACTGGCGCGGAATGTACCGCTTTGTTCGGCAGTACGTCCGTTCATGCTCCAAGTGCCAACGCCGGAAGAGCTCTGTGCACACGACCACAGGTCCACTCCAGCCACTGCCCTGTCCCTCTCGGCCGTTCGACCGCATCGGGACCGATTTGTACGGTCCCCTACCGTACACACCAGATGGCAACCGCTGGGTGATCGTCCGTGTGGACCACCTCACGCGCTACGCTGAAACTTCCGCACTTCCGGAGGCCACAGTGCGTGAGGTCGGCTTGTTCATCCTTCGAAAGCTCGTTCTTCGGCATGGTGCACCTCGCGAGCTACTCAGTGACCGCGGACGTTCCTTCTTATATCCGAAGCCGTAGAAGCCCTCCTCCGCGAATGCAACGTTGTCCATCGAACTACTACGGCATATCACCCGCAAACCAACGGGATGACCGAGCGCTTCAATCGCACACTCGGCGACATGCTCTCATGTATGTTTCCGATGACCACACGAATTGGGACGGCATATTGCCGTTTGTCACGTATGCTTACAACAGCGCCATTCAGTCTACTACGGGGTTTTCTCCGTTCTTCCTGCTTTATGGTCGGGAACCTTCCTCGTTCTGGGATACTATTCTTCTGTACCGACCGGACCCCTCAGAAACTACGACTCTAGCCGAAGCCGCCACTTATGCCGAAGAATGTCGGCAGCTCGCACGCTCGCTTACCACGCACGACCAGGCCCGCTAGAAACACTCTCATGACCGAAACTTATCTGCTTCGTCATATTCACCTGGAACAATCGTGTGGCTTCGCGTGCCCTCATCTGCCCCCGGCCTTTCCGCAAAGCTCGTCCCTAAGTATGACGGTCCTTACCGGGTCCTACGCCAGACTTCACCGGTCAACTACGTTATTGAGCCTCTTCAGCGACCTACGGATCAACGCCGCCGCGGGCGCGAAACTGTTCATGTCGATCGATTGAAACCTCACTACGACCCACCAGTAATACCTGTGCGCTAAGTCGCCAGGGTGGCTCCTTTTCTGCCGGGAAGTAATTGTAGTGATAAATACGGTTACCGTAGAGAACGATGAAGAAGACGGTTGTTGTGTTTGGTGCTCGTGCTGGCCCCGTTTCGGGGAACTGACTGCTGTCCCGTCGCTGTCTCGCCTCTAAGACGCTCACCGTACCTAAACTATTAAACGCATACTATCAATATATATATATTGTTAAGCTGTTTATTGCACAGCACGCGGCGACAATGCACTGTGGCGACAGTCAAGGCAAAGGCACGGGCTCCGAGTGCGAGCGGCGTTTAGAAGAGGACGACCCACTAGGAGGCTCTCGAGAGCGCAACCGTTAAACAGTACCAATTGCTTCGCCACAATTACCCCGTGTACGAAAAGGGAGCCCTCCGGCGACCTAACAGCTCGTCACTATGAGTGGGGCATAGTAGGCCTTGAGGCGCTCCACGTTGACTATGTCGCTGCCTCGACGGCGCATGTCCGAAGCTGGTTCGATGAGTTCGGTCAGGTAGTTGACCGGGGATGTGCGCTCGACGACCAGGTAGGGGCCTTCGTATTTTGGCAGTAGTTTTGAAGAGAGGCTGGTTGCAGTGGTAGGGACCGAGAGCCATAGGAGCGCTCCGGGAGGAACGTGGACTCAGAAGTGGCGGTGCCACCGCGAAGGCTCTTCTGCCGCTCTTGTTCGTGCGTTGTAAAGGTCTTTGCAAGCTCGCCACACTCCTCAGCAAGCCTGGCTGTGTCAGAAATAGGCGCACACTCCCATGGATTCGGCTTGCATGGAAATATCTTCTCGATGGTGTGTGACGGTTGCCTTCCGTACAGTAAGAAGGGTGAAAAACCAGTAGTGCTCTGAGGGGCGGTATTATAGGCGTAGGTGACGAAGGCCAGAATGGCATCCTAATTTGTGTGATCCGCGGCGACGTACATTGAGAGCATGTCGCAGAGCATGCGGTTAGAGTTCGGTTAGGCCATTTGTCTGCGGGTGGTAAGGAGTAGTTTGGCGGTGAACAGCATGGCACACTTTGAGAATGACTTCCACGACTTCCGACAAGAAGACAGGGCCTCAATCGCTTAGAAGCTTCTGGGGTGGACCGTGACGCAGTATGAACTGGTGTAGCAGGAAGGAGGCAACATCACGCGCTGTATCCGCTGGGAAGGCAGTGGTTTCGGCGTATCGCGTTAGATGGTCAACGCCGAAGACGGCCCAACGGTTACCAGCCGACGCCAGAGGAAGTGGTCCATACAGATCGATGCCCACGCACCCAAACGGACGGTTAGGGCAAGGTAATGGTTGTAGACCGACTGGTGACACGTGCGTTGAAGGTTTTCGGCGTTGGCAATCGAGGCAGGAGCGGACGAACTTCTGCACGTAGCGGTACATCCCTCCCCAGAAGTATCGTTGTCAAATGCGGTGGTAAGTTTTGGGTACCCCAGAGTGCGCGCATTGGGGATGAGAGTGGAAGGACACACATATTTCAGCAAGCAGACTTCGGGGTACCACAAGTAGCCCCTGGCGGCCGTCGGTGTAGGTCGTCACGAATGGCGAAATGGTGGGCTTGACGACGCAGCGCGCGAGTGGTCGGTGTTGCCGACGGATCAGTGAACAAGTCTATCAGCGAGGCGATCCATTTATCCTTGCGCTGCTCGGTAGCGATGGTGTGAACATCGATAGAAGAAACAGCAATGTGAGATACTGAGCAGGAGGCACTGTCGTCAGGCAAGGGGGAGCGCGAGAGGGCGTCGGCGTCAGCATGCTGGCGTCCGTTCCGGTACCGCACGTGGATGTCGTAGTCATGCAGGCGATGTTCCCAGCGGGCGAGACGGCCCGATGGGCCCTTCAGTGACGACAGCCAGCATAGTGCGTAGTGATCGGTGACGACATCAAATTGGCGACCCTACAAATAAGGTCGGCATTTTGTAAGGGCCCAGATGATCGCCAGGTACTCTTTTTCCGTGACAGTGTAATTGGTCCCGGCTCTAGTAAGCGTACGACTTGCGTAGGCTACGACATATTCGGGGAACCCTGGTTTGCGTTGCGCAAGAACAGCGCCGAGGCCTACACCAGTGGCGTCCGTGTGTACCTCCGTTGGGGCCGTAGGGTCGTAGTGGTGTAGTATGGGAGGAGACGTCAACAAACGACGGAGCTTGGCGAACGCGTCGTCGCATTCGGACGACCACGAATGTATGGCCCCATTACTGCAAAGGAGCTTCGACGGACGTAAAGTTACGTATGGAACGTCGAAAATAGGAGCACAGTCCTACGTAACTGCGCAGTTCATTGACGGACGTAGGTTTGGGAAATTCGGCCACGGCGCGAAGCTTGGCCGGATCGGGAAGGATTCCGTCCTTGGACACGACGTAGCCAACGATTGTCAGCTGCCGTGCTGCAAATCGGCACTTCTTGAGATTCACTTGGAGGCCGGCGTTGCTCAAACGCGTGAAAACATGCCGCAGACGTTGAAGATGCGTGAAGTCCGGAGCGAGAACGACGACGTTGTCCAGGTAACAGAAGCACGTGTGCCATTTCAAGTTGCGCAGAACGGTGTCCATCATGCGCTCGAAGGTCGCGGGCGCATTGCACAGACCAAACGGCATGACGTTGAACTCGTACAAGCCGTCGGGCGTGACAAATGCTGTTTTCGGTCGAGCGTCATCAGCCATGGGTACCTGCCAGTACCCCGAGCGCAAATCGAGAGATGAAAAGTATTCTGCTTCTTGGAGGCTGTCAATCGCGTCGTCGATTCGCGGCAGGAGATAAACATCCTTCTGAGTGATCTTTTTGAGCCTTCGGTAGTGCATAGAGAAGCGCAGAGAACCGTCCTTCTTGGCAACGAGAACAACAGGAGACGCCCATGGGCTGTCCGAGGGTCGAATAACGTCGCGTGGAAGTATATCGCAGACTTGCTCATTTATTACCCGACGTTCTGTGGGAGACACGCAATATGGACGTTGCCGCAGTGGTGGTTGGGCGCCAGTGTCGATGCTATGCGTAACAACGGACGTGCGGCCGAGAGAAGTTTGCCGGACATCGAAAGAAGAACGAAATTCTTCCAACAGGCACAGAAGCTGGGAACGCTGGACCGATGTAAGGTTGTCAGCAATAGAGGGACAAAATACATCCACGGGTGATGAATCAGACGTGCAAACGGCACTGTAATTTGGGAACTGGTGCAGTGTGTGGGAGAGCACGCACGCGCATTTCCTTTCCTTAACGCTGGCGCGATCACGAACTGACGACGGGAGCCAAGGGGCTACTAGGAGTGGAGCACCGTCGCCCCTTTCCGCGCAACCCCTTCTTTCCCGCCGCTCCTCGCGCCACTCCTCGCGTCCCTGCTCGCAGGAAAGGGAACTTGCCCCTGCGAGGGAAACAACCCTCGCGGTGGGGAGGGAGACGGGAGGTGAAAAAAACTGCCGACCAGGCAGGAGACGCTCTCTCTTGCTCTGCTGACCTGCGAGGTACCACATCACCCCCCAAGTTCCTACACACTCTTACTTCGTTGATTTTCACCATTTTTACATCAGTGTATTTTTTACTGCAGTTTTTCGTTTTGTATGCCTCTTTGATCACCTTTTATTTTTTCGTATTAAGATGTACGATTATTATGTACTATTACGTCTTCTAGTCTGCCTTTGTTAACTGCCAATATTTTCTTTATGTGTAATTGTATTTTTACTATTTGTATTGTTGTATTGTAACAATTCAATATGCCCTTCCTGTAAAGATCCCTAATGGGATCGACAGTATGAATAATTAAAAAAAATAAATAAATAAAATAAAGTTCCGCGAGCCGAACATCGACCGAAAGTGTAAGCGTTACCCTTTGTTTTCTACCCCTCTACGCGACATTTTGCGCGTTATGGCTAGCGTAGCAATAAAGTGTTGTTTGTTGTTCTAGCCTGTTGCCTTATTCGCCCGAACCCGTCGTAGCTGCGATGACTCGCGCTACGGGAAGGGGACGTTGACACGTGCACGGTACGACTATTTGCGGCTGGGACCGGAGCTAGGCTTCTGCACCAGCCGTGCATAGAGCGGACCCCTTCATCTGGCGCCCAACGTTAACGAATTTGGCAACGTGGCTAGTTTTGTGGACGCGAGCGCCTACCGACGCTCCGTCAACGTAGGACAACGGGCATATCTGTATTCCAGCATTCGTTCATGTTGTCTGATATCGCGTCGCAGAATGTCGATCCTATGGCTAACGCGGGGACAGTGTTTTGACTTTTCGACAGTGTAAATTTTGGTTGTTTCACGCGGGACAACCAAGGTATTGCAGCGACCGCGTTAGGAGGGATTAGGCCTACGACGGAGAGCGCCACGACGGGCGCCCCGTCACCTCGCGACGCGAACAGCGAGATACCGCCACATGTTGCTTCGGCACAAGCCGCAGATGTGGTCGCGTCTTCGGGCAAGTGTGCCCTCGAGCGAGGTACTGTTGCAGAATGCGCTGTCAATTATGCAGAGCTTAGCCAGCGCATTGCAAAACACAGCACAGGCTCCTTCGCAAAGTGCGGGACCACGTGTCAAGGTAGACATGCCTACCTACAGTAGCCACCACGACTGCAGGAGCGCAAATGAGTATCTCGACCGATTGCTCTACTATCAGCAGGCAATGAGGCTTCCCGACGCCGAACTTCTCGCGCGTGTGGTCCCGGTGTCGCTGACAGAGCAAGCGGCCCGATGGTTCCGACTGACCGGACATCGCGCCCGCACGGTAGAAGAGTTCCGCGAGAGCTTCCGCGACGAATTCCTTCCGGCGAATTATGCTGGCGTTTGAGGAGGGTGTTGGAGCTACGCACCCAGCATCCGGACGAATTCTTGCTAGAGTACGTACGGGCGATGGACAAACTTTATCGCCTCACTAACCCTCTCGCCACCAACGCGGAGAAAGTCGAGCTCGTTACACGGCAAGCGCACCCGACTTTTGCGGTGCACTTCAAAGGATGCAATTTCGCAGACCTAGAAGACTCGCCGCCGAGGCGAAGCGCATACAAGGGGACATCCTCGCGGCGCGAGCGTATCGCCCGCCTGCGCCCGCAGCGCAGTCACTCGAGCCTCGCTGCGCATGGAACGGCGGCGAGGTCAGTTCAGAGGCATTTAGGGGTAACGCGTCAGCATCGTTCGCTGATGAGCACGTACCACGCGGTTGGGAACTGTCAGACCGCGCTTTGGACCCCTACGCCTACGCGCTTCCTACGGCCCGTGCTGCGCCTGCACGTGACGTTCCGCGGCAGGAGCACGTGGTCGAGACGAGCCCGGACGAGCGGCGCAACGCGGAGAGAGGCCCGCCGGATTGCGGCGACGAGCGCCCGGGCCGGCGTGGTTTCCGCGGTCCTTGCTACCAGGGCGGCGCACCGGGGCACATCGGCCGCGAATGCGGCCGCAGGCAGGGTCAGGAGCGAACACGCGGTTCGGGAAATGGACGACACCGCCGGTGAACCACGTCGGGCACAGCGCGGCGATCATTAGTCCTACCGATGCGTTCGGATCACTAGCACCTACAGTCTGTCGCGCAGGTGATGCCGTAGACTCGCCCGCACCGTTTATCGAGTTAACGATAGCTCGAAAGAAGTTTGTCGCACTTTTGGATACTGGGGCAAGCGCTTCATTATTTGGGGACGAGGTGTTGTACCATCTCTGCGAGAACAATATCCGCTTGAGACAAAGCAACACCACATTCCGCCTTGCTTCGGGCACAGCGCAATCGAGCGGTGCGGCTAGACATGTGATCCGCTGGGAAAGACGCGTGAGGAGACAACGCTTTGTCCATCTTACCGTTTTGTCAATGCCTCTAATCCTGGGCCGAGACTTTCTCGCCAAGTCAGGTATTATCATTGACATTGCAAGAGGGGGTTACCGAGAGCGCGACGGAGACGCGCCAAAGCTCTTCTCGAAAGCACCCGCATTGACAACGGCATGCCAATCGCAGGGAGCAGCGCGAGTGAGAGATGAAGAAAGCGCGCGGAGTAAGCGAGTAACCCCGCCAGAACAATGTGCCGCGGTACAGGGAAGGTCAGTGCACCCGCTTTTCGCAGAAGCACACAGCATGCCAGAAAGGGAAAGGGTGCAGCTGTCGTCGCTGTTGTACGAGTACGACGCGATTTTCACTGACCACCCGGGCCGCACTACGCTATTCAAGCACACAAGAGACACGGGTG
Source organism: Rhipicephalus sanguineus (assembly GCF_013339695.2). Classification (NCBI taxonomy): domain Eukaryota; kingdom Metazoa; phylum Arthropoda; class Arachnida; order Ixodida; family Ixodidae; genus Rhipicephalus; species Rhipicephalus sanguineus. Next base: position 2,411,962 of record NC_051178.1, on the reverse strand, counting down.
AAGCACGACCTTGTAAATGCAATCTCCGACCGATTAGCTTGGCCAAGCGGAAAGCACTTCAGGCCGCCTTGGCGAACTCATCGACACAGGCGTGGTCGAAAGGTCAAACAGCCCACGGGGTTTCCCGGTGGTTCTAGTTCCAAAGAAGGATGATACTTATCGCCTTTTTGTAGACTACCGCATGCTGAATGAGGTGACGAAGAAGGACGCATAAACTCTTCCATCCATTTCATCGTTAGTATGGAACCTAGGCGGGGCGAAGTACTTTACGGCGCTCGATGCTAGTCGTGGATATTTTCAGGTCGAAATGGACGAGGGGGACAGAGAGAAGTCAGCTTTCACATGCCACAGGGGACTTTTTCAATTCAGGAGAATGTCTTTTGGCTTGGTGGGGGCTCCCGCTACTTATCAGAGGCTAACGGACCAAGTTCTGGGAGATGCAAAGTGGCAGCATGCCCTCGCATATCTAGACGACATAGTGGTTTACTCGAAAACGTTCCATGTGCACTTGCGCCAATTAAGAGACGTTCTAGAAAGGATGAGGTCTGCGGGCATCACTCTGAGCCCGAACAAAGCTCAGATAGCGGCCACCCGAATAACATCGTTGGGATTCAAGCTTGACGTGGGTCGCATTTTGCCGAATAAGGGTATGCTTGAAGCGATAGTCAGCTATCCGTCACCGAAAGACATCGGCGAGCTGAGGCGCTTTCTGGGCATGGCGAACTTCTATCGCCAATTCATTCCAGACTGCGCGGCAGTGCAGGCGCCTTTGACAAAGCTCCTGCGGAACGGCGAGCGTTGGGCTTGGGGTCAAGAGCAGGAGGCCACACTGCGTCGCCTCACTAAGTTGCTGGCTAACACGGCTGAACTGCAGCTACCCGATTTGAACAAGGAGTTTGTGATTCAAACAGACGCAAGCGACCTGGGCTTAGGAGCAATTTTTCTTCATGGGCATGGAGGTGCCCTCCGACCGATTGCGTTCGCGAGCCGTTCGTTAACGCCGGCGGAGAGGAACTACTCGGTAACGGAGAAAGAGTGCCTCGCGATAGTTTTCGCTCTCCGTAAGTTTGACTATTACATCGACGGAGTGGCGTTTGTTATTGAGACGGACCACATGGCGCTCACGTGGTTGAGGCGCTTGAACGAACCAAGTGGCCGCCTGGCTCGTTGGGCATTGCTTCTGCAGAGTTACGACTTCACCGTGCACTACCGCAAGTGCAAGAACAATGCCGCGGCCGACACACTATCGCGTGCTCCAGTCCATCACGAGACTGACCCGGAACGGACTGACAGCGAGACACTCGAAGTAGCGCTAACGGAAACAGTAGAACAAACGTCAGTTCAAGGCAAAAGCGTGAACCACGTAGAAGCTGTCGTTAGCGTGGGGATTGTTTTCAGCAGAAGGGAGCTGTTAGACGCTCAGCAGAAAAATCTGTTTTGTCGAAAGGTGTTCGATGGGCTCCGGGAGCCGGATGGCGAGGCCACCGCGCACACGGGGGCAGCTGGTATTGCTATCGGTGCGGAGCGCTTGGCAACAGCTGGTAATGCTGTGAGCGCGCTGGATTCTTATCTGCTGCATTCTGATGGCGTCCTGCTGAGGTACATCCCATCCGACAATGACACAAGTGAGTCATTCAAGGTCGTGATACCGCGCAAGTTGAGAGGAGCACTGCTTCGCTACTTTCATGACTCGTGCATTGCTGGGCATGCGAGCGGCCCTAAGACCTATGCTAAGTTGTGTCGCCTCGCTACCTGGCCAGGCATGAAGCGGGATGTGATTCTTTAGCCCGTCCATGCCACGTGTGCAAAAGCGTCAAGCCCCGAGGCGGACGACCGCCCGGCCTCATGCAGTCGATCAACAGCCAGACTCCCTGGCAAATCGCGGCATGTCACGTAATGGGACCGTACCCCACAACTCCTAGAAGAAACGAATTCTTGCTGGTGGTCACGGATCACTTCACTAGGTGGGTAGAACTTCTCCCCCTTAGAAAGCTGACGGCTCGAGTGATCTTGGATAAGTTGATGGAGGTTTTCACCAGGTTTGGTTTCCCTGAGCAGTTGATAACAGACAACGCGTCTTATTTTACTGCGAAGGTGTTTGTTGACACATGCGCCGCACTTGACAATAAGCATAAGAAAACAACCACCTACCATGCGCAGTCGAACCCCACGGAACGAGTCAATCGCAACATCAAGCACATGCTTGTCGCGTTCTCTGAAAGGCACAAGGACTGGGATACCTACCTTCCAGAGATCGGGTTTGCGTTGCGATCGACTGTGAACCACTCGACTGGGTATGCGCCTTCTTTTCTAAACCTGGGGAGAGAACTGCCGAATGCGATGGAGACTGTACTCGCGGATTGCAGTGGAGTGCCAGTGGCGGCATCAGCACAAGCTGAATACGTAGCGCAGCTGCGCGGGAAGCTAGCGGAAGTTTTACGTAAAGCACGCAGTAATCTCGGCACTGCTAGGGCACAACAGAAGGCGCAGTACGACCGCTCGCATCGGAACGTACACTACGAAGTGGGCGATCTGGTGCTGCGACGCCATCATGTTCTTAGCGACGCTAGCAAACAGTTTGCAGCCTCGCTGGCACCGAATTGGTCCGGGCCATACCGAGTGCGAGAGAAGGTTTCCTTGCTTGTTTATCGGCTCGCGAACATGAAACGCAAACCGAGCGGCGGACCAGTGCACGTATGCGACTTGAAACGCTACGTGTCGCCGGAGGAGCATGGGGACGACTATCGGTCCCCCTCCGAGCCGCAGGCGGCGGCTGAGAACGCTCGAAAGCGAGTGAAAAGCCCTGAGCCGCGGTACTTCTTGCGAAACAGGCGGAGACAACTCTGCATGTTGGATAAGAAAGGGAAATAGGTGCCGCCGGGACGGCTTGGAGAGGAGACCGCCTCCTCACGGCGAGCCCACACCCACATTACGTCGTCGTTGTCGCAGCCCCACCACCACCGGCAAACATCGCCATGGACGCCTGACTGGAGGTCGACTGGCACATCCCACCACCACTTCCACGCTACCCCATCGCCCCACCACCCGGCCTCCACACAAGAGGCCCAAAGACCAATGCCAACCCAACTGGGAGAGCCAGCTGCTTGGGGCCGCAGCCACCGGGACGTGCCAGGGTTGTGTGGACACCCCGTTGGCCTATGCTCCCTCAAGGCCATGGCGCAGGCTTCCGAAAACCTCGAGCCCCGCCAGACCGGAGGAGCCCGAACCATGCTGGAGAGGCCGCCTGGAACGAAACACTTCGTTAACTCGCTCCTCTCAATCACCACCAACGACCAGAGAGGCGGGGCCCAAGGAGGCGCGGTCCGGACCACGGGGCGGGAAGAGCAGGCCAGACCTACCGCAGCAGTGACGGCGGAGGCGACGACCGGGGAAGCCATGACGCAAGTGGACACGGCAGCAAAGACCGCAACGACGCCGGTGGTGGCTACTTCGGAGGCAGCGGCGAAGCCAGTGGGGGCACCGGCGACACCCACGGCAGAGGGCCGACCGCAGGAGGGCACGGACCTGGACCGATCCGTCCTAGCCTTCCTCGATGAGGACTAACAAAATATTACCTCATGGTGCAGTCTCTGTCGTCCGAGGGCTTTCTTAAGGGGAGGAGGATGTGGGAGAGCACGCGCGCCCATTTCCTTTCCTTAACGCTGGCGCGATTGCGAACTGACGGCGGGAGCCAAGGAGCTACTAGGACAGGAGCACCGTCGCCCCTTTCCGAGCAACCCCTTCTTTCCCGCAGCTCCTCGCGCCAATCCTCGCGTCCCTGCTCGCGGGAAAGGGAACTTGCCCCTTGCTTGAGGGAGAGCTTGCTTGAGGGAGACGGGAGGTGAACAAAACTGCCGTCCAGGCAGGGAGACGCTCTCTCTTGCTCTGCTGATCTGCGAGGTACTACATCACCCCCCCCCCCCCCAAGTTCCGCGAGGCGAACATCGACCGAAGGTGTAAGCGTTACCCTTCGTTTTCTACTAGAGCGGAATATCCCTCTACGCGACATTTTGCGCGTTATTGCTAGCGTAGCAATAAAGTGTTGTTTTGTTGTTCTAGCCTGTTGCCTTATTCGCCCGAACCCGTCGTAGCTGCGGTGACTCGCGCTACGGGAAGGGGACGTTGACACGTGCACGGGACGACTATTTGCGGCTGGGACCGGAGTTAGGCTTCTGCACCAGACGTGCATAGAGCGGACCCCATCAAGTGCGAGTCATCGGGTGCGTCCAGAACTTCTGCGTCTTCGAGGGGCTTCACTCTGCCGAGACATTCCCCTCGCACCAACGTAACAATGTGCGGGGATACGTTCGTAAGAAAAATAGCGGTGCTACCCTGAGTGACTTGCACGGTCGCGAAAGGTACCAGCAACCCTTTCCTAGTGCAAACGCGGTCAGATGGCGAAAGGAGTGCAATGCTGTCGCAGAGACCGGCGCAGTAAAGTGGCACGGCCGTCCGCGAGTTTGGAGGAACTTTGGTGTCGTCTTTGACGAGGGTCTTGGTGAATGCCGGTGGACTGTCTGCCGGCGTCAAATGGGAGAACGGTGAAAGTTCGTGGGTGGCTGGTGCGCAGTGAATTATGGTGTCGTGGCGGGAGAGAAAATCCCATCCCAGGATGACGTCGTGGGAGCATGCAGCAATTATGATGAACTAGACGTCGTAGAGAACGTCTTGAATGACGACGCGAGAAGTGCATACTGCTGTAGGCCTAATACTCTGGGAGCTGGCGGTACGGAGGGACATCCCAGAAAGTGGCGTCATCACTTTTCGAAGTAACCGTCTAAGTTTTGCGTCCATAACGGATAAGGCGGCTCCAGTGTCGATAAGGGCAGATGCACGAACACTGTCCGCAAACACGTCTATGACATTCGATGGACTTCGCTGAGGGCTTTTACAGTTCGATAGCATCGCAGCCCTTGCCTCGTGGACTGCGACGACTAGTTTTCCTGCTCTCGTGCGACAGAACGTGGTCGCATTGGTGACAGAGAGCGACGGCGTGGAGACGAGGAGCGGCGAGTGGATGGAGCTGGGCGTGACGTCGGCGACATCGGCGGGTCGTAGAATGCACGGCTGGACTGGCTGGGGGTGGGTGACGCGACTCGAGGCGGCTGCACGCGATGGCATTAACGTGCCACGAGATCGGCATAACCGCATGAAAAGCAGATGGGCCGATTGTCGTGTGGGCGCCATCGGTTCGCCGGGGCAGGTCCCGCCCATGTCGCAGGATGCGATCGACGGGGCCGCTGCGGAAATGACTGCAAGGTGTGTTGCAGTCGGGGCCTAGGGATGACGGCAGCATACGTAGCCGGCACGCCCGCTTCGAAGGACGGAGGTCTAGCGGCGGCTTCGGCGTAACTCAATGGTGCAGCCGCAGGGATTGCCTGGTGCCTCCTGGCGACAACTTGTGCGTAGCTCTGGCGCAGGAGCCGGAGGTTGCTGGTGGTACTCAGGCATCACCTCCGCGATTTTCTGCTCAATCGCCCGGTGGAGGGGAGGAAGAAGGGTCGTTGACGACTGATGAAAGTGCGGCGGGTGGGCGAAGGCCAGGAGAGAGAACCGGCGTGCGATTTCCTTGCGCACGAAACCTTCACTTCTGCCAGCAGCGTGCCCTGGTCAGGTATGGCCGCCAAGCCAGCAAGCTCTTCTTCGCGTCATGGAGAGCGACGGGTCAGCGAACGTTGCCGTTGGAGGTCCTCGTAGCGCTGGCACAGTGTTATGACCTCGGCCACGGTGGAAGGGTTTTTGGCGAGCAACATGGTGAAGGCATCGTCGTCAGTGCCCTTCATAATGTTCCGGACCTTGTCAGACTCGGACATGGTGCTGTTGGCTTACTTACACATGTCCAGGACGTCTTCGATATAACTGGTGAAAGATTCACCGGCCTGCTGAGCTCGTTCGCGTAAGCGCTGTTCTGCTTGCAGCTTACGAACCGCAGTGTGGCCAAAATCGTTGATGACGGTAGTCTTGAAATCCGATTAAGTCGCAAAATCGGACGCGTGGTTGTTGTACCACAAGCTTGCTACTCCCGTGAGGTAGAAGACCAAGTTGCTCAACTTGCCTGCTTCGTCCCATTTGTTGGGTACGCTCATGCGCTCGAAATTGCGAGCCAGACTCCACATCGGTGCCATCGGCGCCAGTGAAGATAGGTGGATCGCCTTTGCGTGGGACACCGGAACATGTGGTCGGTGTGGTCGGTGTCAGAGGCGGCGTCTTGAAGCATGATAGATGGCAGAGTACGGGAACGAAGCTCCAGGGGCACTGAATGGGAGCAAAGCACTCTCCACCAATTTGTTAAGCTGTTCATTGGACAGCACTCGGCGACAATGCACCATGGCGACAGTCAAGGCAAAGGCACGGGCTAGGGGCGCTGGAGAGCGCAACCGTTAAATAGTACCAATTGCTTCGCCACAACATATACATATTGGCGGCGAGGAGTTACGGAGTCGCTCTCTATTGGACGCGCCTCGATTGCGTGCTAGGTAGGATACCGCCGGAGCGCTGCCATAGGTTTTGCTGTCGGCGCTCTACAAAAACACCTCCCGGAACCCTCCAGGGCATTTCTGTAAGTACTTTCGAAAGGAACTGTGTCCTTTACTGTCAAAATAATCATTTTCGACGAACTGAAAGCACAAGATAGTCTACCGTCGCTGTCTCTTTGCAGAAAACCCAGCACCCGCTTCACGCGGTCACCGCGTTGGAGACCCCTTAACCGACTTCTTGCGTGAATGGTAGTCACTCGCTGAGTGCGAACTATGTCAAATACCTCGTTAGAGTGGGCTGCCTGTATAACCAAACGGAGCATAACAGAAAGAAGCCTCAAGTCAGCGATCGCACGGGTTCGCGATGACTGACGGTGCATCTGCATGTATGAGCGTCTGCGTGTATGTTCGTACTGATGGTTTCCCTTTTGCTACGAGCGCGTTTTGGCACCGTCCTGTGAATTTGTGAGTACACGAACAACTACTGTTGCGCGGACGCTATCACAGCAATTCAAAAACAATTTCGTTACAACTACGACTTCGGTGCGCCTTGGCAACTTTGTGATGTGCGGTCCAGACGATTCAGTGTTTTTTTTTCAGTCTAAATTCGTGTACGTGCAATGTCATTTGACAAGTTGTCTCGCACTGCGTATCGATCGCACTTCTCAGCGGGCAAATGCCGCTGCTTCTGTTTCTTTATTCAGTGCGCTCATTTCGTTTCGTGCTCACACAAAACGTGAGCAAATGCGACGCCCTTTTTTAATGCTCTTTAATTATCGTTCACTTTCCATTCCAGTGAACTTGCCGATCTCTGCAATCAACAGATTCATAGACCAAACCTTCACCACTTCGAGATTGCTGGTGGAAGGAGAAGCGGTCTACGAGGTAGTGATGCAGAACTACCGATGGTACTATCGATACTATCGATAGCTGAGTCACTATGGAACTATCGATGGCGAAAAATACCATCGATAGCGCTATCGATAGTAAAACATTCGATGGTACTATCGATAGTATAAAATTGACAGCGCGGACTCGCTGCAGAAGAAACTTGGTTCCCCGCGCGTGGTGCATAGTGGAACCGGAGGAGCAGGCTGAAGGGGAAGAAAGATAACATGACTGCGTTCTTCACCAGAGTGCTTTGCTGATACATGAGCATTAAGTCAAACTGTTTAGCTGTAACGGAAAGGAAGCCTTTACATGTGTTGGGACTGCGCGGCTTCAAATTGATATTCCATTTTGTGATTCCAAATTAAAAAAAATGTCAAGAATTGTAGGTGTAACTAGTTGCTTTTGCATACGAATTTATTGATAGATATATTCCGCCATTTTCACCGCGGAAATAATTAATTTCTCTGCCAAAAATTGCTCATAAATTAAGCGAAGCTGGTAGTAGGCTATCGCAAATATTTTGGTAATATGGCCGGCCAGCGACCGCATCATTATTCACAATACTATCGATAGTATTGTCACGTGGTTGTGACGGTGAAGAGTGCTGCACCAAGACTGAGAAATACGGAGTTCTTTATTTGGGCGAACTTGGTGCCCAGAAAATCAAAACCCAAAATAAAAGTGATACATGCTGCGCGCTGATAGCGGCGGGAGCAGTCGTCAGCCGTTGAGTAATCTCATCATTGGTGCAACACGTCGTCCTTTATACATCAGTCATCAAACCTTCCAGCTCTGTCGCTGGCGCTCGCGTAAGCTCTCTAATAAACTTGAATATTCGCGTCCGGCGCGTAATCTTAACAGCTGGCCCGTAGACAGGATTTTTTTTCGGGGGGGGGGCACTTGCTGCAAGCCTTGACTATTTGAGAAAAACGCCTATTTGCATTATTTATTTTTGGTAAAATAAATCTATCATGTATCAAATAAATGTACCATGTATCATAAAAATTTAAGGGGGGGTGCACGGGCCCCCTGCCCCCCCACCCGGCTACGGGCCTGCTTAACAGAATGATTTCAAACAATTATGAAGCTTCTCAAACATGCCGGCGCGGTCTGCGTCCAACGTTGTTAAGAGTCTGTGGGTGCAACCCGAATACGTCAAAACAAAGCAATAAACACGCATGGCAGTAACATTGCTATAGTAATGTTAACGATTGTTCTACCAATTGCACTATCGATAGTTTGTTTACACTATCGATAGTTTCAAAAAAAAGTCACAGTTTCGCCGCAACGGCGAAGCAATGAATGCGATAGCAATAAATTGTAATGTAACGCGAAGAAAGGAAAGCAGCTCGAAATTGCAAGCGCGTCGCTCGAGCCCAAAGGACGCACGAAAAGAACGCACACAGGGCGAGCGCGAACTAATGCGTCACACCTCGACACTTGAAGCGCACTGCTCAAACATAAAGCAGGACGCATGAAACGAACGACCAGGTACACACAAGACGAGCGCGAACTAATTGTCACAATTGTTACTTATTTCTGTTTGAACAGCGCGCTCCTTTCGCAAACGCGGCTGCTGGAGCGAGCGAAGCGAAGCACCCCACCGGCCGCGCCTTCTTTGCTCGAGATAAGCGCACGAAAGTGACCATGCCCTGTAGAGCGAACAGCAACAGCGTTCGCAGGAGCTGGGCGGCGATCTTTAAAGCGCGCCACACGCGCGCACATCGCGCCATCTATGTGGCCACTAAGAAAGCATGCTGAATTACATGGTGTATATAAATAGCTCGCCGTTAACAGGCCGAAAGACGGTGCTGTCGTGGCCTAACGTCTAACGGGGCGGACTGCAAAGCGAGAAGTCGCCCGTTCGATTCCGCGCGTCGGAAAGTATTTATGTATTATTTTTCTTTGTGGCTTTTCTAAATATATACATACTTATACATATACGGTGAATGACGGCGACGTGGACGGACATTTTCCAGCCGAGACTGTCCATATAAATGCTATCGCAATAATATCGATACTATCCATAGTCAATTTACCGATAGTTCTGCATCACTACTACGAGGCCAAGCATGTAGTAGCATGCAACGCGAAGGAAAAAGAAGATACAGTAACGCTCGCCGGACTTGTCCTGCAAACGTCGGTTGCGAGCTAGGACCCACATGAACTTGAAATAGCGGTGAATAAAATAGAAGTTATTGCAGCATCCAGCAGCCGCAAAACAGGATAGTAAATATTTGACGAGTGCCTCAGCAATTTTGGCAGAAGTGTCACGTCTAACGCCAACGGGCTGGCATCTTTCTCACGTAAATAAATGACGCTCCAAGAAAATACATGGGGTTAAAGGGGCCCAACGTGACTTTGAGAGTGGCACAAATAAATTTGGGCTTTTTAGCACATAGTGTTTGCGTCAGGGGAACGCAAGCTTGACTGAAGAAATGTTATTGCCAACATAAATACAGCACGCATCAGTCGGAGCATTTGACTCTCTCGCTATTTACGTCCATTAGCAAACGTCGCGTAGCTGATGAAGGCGAAAGCCTTAGATGCCTCTTCAAACGGGAAGATTGACCGTCGGCGGCGTCAAGACGAGTGCCGCAAAAAATAACCGTCACGTGATGACATCACCATAGACGTCATCATGACGTCACAGATTGCCTAAATTTGTAACTTCATTAAGACATCACCATGACGTGACATAACGTGATGTCACATGATTGAATTGAATTGACTTTATTTCTTCTGTTTACAACAGAAAGGAAGCAGAAGCTAAAGGCCATGTGGCCTGACAAAGGCTTCTGCTCCTACGACAGTTCGGCACGCAGGCCGTACGTAGCACACAAGTCAATAAAAATATATTCTGTACATACAGATTCAACTAAAACAGTCACGAAATGAAAACGACATGTGTACAAAAAGGTAGAAAATACTAGAATCGCAAGAAAACAAAACAAAAAGAACTACATAATACAGTGATAGGTCATTTTTTGCCCCAGTCAACAACCAAAATTTGCAATTTAGACAAGGAAATTGATAATACACACACCAGCTTTGTCAGACAAACTCAATATTGTGTGAAATGAGCAATGTTTTGAATAATTCATTTGACACTTCCGTAACTTCGTCGTGAAATTCGTGTATTCTATTGATTAGTGAAGGTGCTTGGTAACATATTAACTGTTTCCCGTAATTCGTTCTTATTTTCGGTTTTCTCACATGATGTTGCCGTAAGCTGTAGTGCGGGTTGGTGGGTGCATCCATGATGTAATGTGTCCTGTTTTGTTTGATGTGCCGCATTAACTTGTAATAGTACACTTGATTTGCCTTTAACGTAGAGTACTTTATAAAAACAGGCTGCGTTCTAAAGCTTTCTAAAGGTCCACGATAACCCTCAAATGCCCGTAGGACTCTTTTTTGCAGTACAATCAGCTTCTTATAATTTTTTTTCCGTGGTAGTGCCCCAAATTAATATGCAGTAAGTTAGTCGGGAGTAAAATAGAGCGTAATACAACGAAATTTTCAGCCAAGGAGGAACCAGAGTACTTAATCTATATAAGCAACCAACAGTTTTACTTAATTCTGTTACCGTTTCTCGACATTTATGTTCCAGGCCAAATCTTCCTGAAACCACACTCCTAAAAATTTTTGGCATTTCACCTGCTCGATTATTCTGTCATCGAAAACAATAGTTGCGTTGCAGTTTCGCGGTTTATTAATTGGGGCAAATATCATATATTTTGTTTTGGAAGTGTTCATTTGTAATTTATTCTGTCGTAACCAGGAAGAGTTGCTTCATATAGTTGTTTACTTTTAACTCGAGATCTGGGATAGTGGCAGCTTTAAAGAAAATGTTCGTATCGTTTGCGTACATAAATCATTGTGGCGACTCAGGGATATCACACAAGTCATTTATATACATGATGAACATCAGAGGTCCAAGTATTGAACCTTGTGGGACACCCGTAGTGATTTCAGCGTAAGTCGAAACGTCGTTATTTATGCTGACATATTGATATCGGTTTGTTAGGTAATTACGTAAAAGTTTGAGTGCGTTTCCCCGTACACCATACTTTTCCAGCTTATCAATTAATAAGTTGTGGCAAACCGAATGAAAATGCTTTTCTGAGATCAACAAATAGACCTAATGTATACATTCGATTTTCAATATTCGATATTATTTCATGTTTAATATTAAGAAGCGCTCCTTCACAAGATTTGTTTTTTTGAAAACCGTACTGCATGTCACTGATTACGTTGTATTTATTAAAGAATTTCTGCATTCTAACGTTTAAGGCACTCTCAAACACCTTTGATAAGACAGGTAAGACAGAAATGGGCCGGTAATTTGTCATTAAATGTTTATTCCCACCTTTGTGGATAGGACACACTGGGGCTATTTTTAAAAGATCGGGAAATATACCGCTTTCAAACATTCTGTTTATGATATGAACTAAAACGGGTGCGATAATATCCGCAATATATTTCATTGGTTCTGGTTTGACATCATCATGCCCAGCAGAAACATTGTTTTTCACTTTGAGGAGTAGTTGAGCAACTTCAGTAGGTGTAACAGGTGTAAGTATCATCGAGTTAGAGAGGCTGGAACTGTTCACGATAGGTGTGGTCGTGTGTTCCTCCTTGTCAGGATACTGGGCGCTAGAAACAAAATATTCATTTAAAGCAGCTGCTGCCTCTATACGAGTCAACACTCCCGTGGGTGTCTTTATGCTGATGTCAGTGCTCTTTGTTTTCATGGCATTCAGGTCTCTGACTTCATTCCAAACTTTCCTAGGGTCATTCTTTATTTTATCAAATCATTGTGCGTAGTACTTAATTTTTGCTTGCTTCAGTTCAGCATTCACCTTATTTCTAAATTTCCTAAAGTCGCTAAACAGATCAGCACAACCGCAGCGGTGGCTACATGGTTGAGCGTCCGCTTCCAATGCGGGAGGTGCCGGGTTCGATTCCCAGTGCCGACCGGGAACCCACCGGTTTTTCTAAAGGGGTAGAGGAGTACACCTACCTGGCGCTCGGTTGTTAATGGGTACTCATCTCCAAAGGTGGCCCCATAAGGTTCTGCGAAGACCCCTGGGCGCACCTTAACCCACCACAGCCTGGTGAAATAGTTGAGCATCCGCCTCTGCTGTGGGAGGCAGAGAATTGCTGCCGCCCGGGTACCTACCGGTAAAATAGGGACAAGCGCAATTCCGGCCTGGTGCTCAGCAGAACGAAGTTCAAAGTCGCTTGGGAGGGCACCCACCTTGTGGGAAATTGGCGGCATGGGACCGCCAGACCTAAAAATAAGGTCACCCTTTTTTTTTTTTGACGTATTCACACGACACGATGACGTGTTCACACGACATGGTCCCATTGCATTACCTCCGTGATCGGTAAGCCGATCACGGAGGCAATGCAAAACGTCGTGTAGCTTATGAAGGCGAAAGCGCTAGATGCCTCATCAAAGGGGCAGATTGCCCGTTGGCGTACCGCGTCGGCGGCGACTACACGAGTGATGCAAAAAATAATCGTCACCATATGACGTCATTATGACGTAACAGATCGCGAAAATAGGTCGCGTCATTATGACGTCACATAACGTGACGTCACATGAAGACGTATTCAGGCATCATGGACGCTTTGCATTGCCTCCGTGGCCGGTCACGGAGGCCATGCAAAACCGCGTTAGGTGCAGAATGTTTTTGGAGGGGTGCGCGGGAGAATCAATACATCGACTGTCAAGAAGATGACTTTCGCCTTCTAGTCATCTTTGGCGAATGCATAAGGGACCATGTGAGTTTTTTAATTCAATGTATCTAAATAATGACTTGCGCATCTGCAGCCGATTTTTTGGACGCTGAGCACGGGGCCGACATTCAAGAGGTCGCGCCGGAGGGTTCTGAGATGATATCCTTTCCATCCTGTATCTTTTCTATCCTGTGGCAAATAAGGATCATTTACCGGCGGGAAGCGTGCGCGAGCCATCGTTTCAGTGCGCGCTGTCTGCTACTCACTGAACATCGCAGGCCCGACGCAGTAACAAAAGTCTTCGTCGCGGAACTGCTTGTCGCACACAAGACTCGCAGCCGATGGCTACTTGCCGGCTCTTAGCTTCACAACCCACGCTTCACGCAGTTTTTTGTCTCGCGGTTACCGGTGCAGGCTAACACTGGGCTCCGTTGCGTGAGCCCGGCAATACGGCACCGAGCGGTAGAGCCCCATGTTCGCCGCCTTCGGAGGCACCACTCTATTAAAATGGTTTCAATCGAGCAGAAAATGCGAGAAAACTTCCGTATTTGAACAGACCGCAGCACACGTGGGACTTTAAACTCGTTTTCAAACCACGCGGCAGCGCTCAACAAGCAGCCGACGCTGGCCCTGAGACCACGTGATTCTGCCAAGCACGTCACGCCGACGGTGGCGCCGGCGTTTCTGAAGGTGGGCCTCGCGGGCAATACCGTGCGTGACGGCGGCGACTGCGACGGCGACGGCAAAAATCATCCGAGACTGTCCATATAATTGCTATCGCAATAATATGCATCACCAACTTGCCCCGCAACGTGTTTAGTTAAGCGATGTCCTTGTCACACCTAGTGAATCGAATGCAGTCGCCGAGCGGTTTTCATACAGTGGCGCTGCTTTGTTTACGTGCAGTGAACTCGTTTATTAAGTGCGGCTTTAACGTGCTTCAGAGTTACAGTATCACAACACCACATATGGCCGTGTAATTAACACCTCACTCGGAGCTCAATTTTTCGAGTGTCATTCGACCGCAGTGCATGATAAAGCGATTATATATTACAGCGAAAGCTGTACATGGATAGGCGAAACGAAAAAATTGGCAGATCCCACGTACCGTGGGAATCGATCTATGCGAAGCATGCGCGGGATGGCGACTGTGGCGTAATTTTTCACATTGAGCGAAATGTTACGGAATGACGCTAGAGAAATATGGAAGTGGTATACGCACACTCATATGTTGAAGAGTCGCATATCTATTATAGAACCAGTTGTTTACCGTTGCGTAGCGATGGCAACAGACACATGTATGGGTGTTACCAACACCAGACGCGGTAAGCTGATGTGCAGTGCTTATATTCATCAATACTGGATAGCGCGAATTCGAACAGGACAAAGAAGGAACACAGACCCACAGGACAGGCGTAAGTCGCAACTAAGCTTCATCTAGGAAAGTTTCCCTAGATAAATACAGAGCCGGATGGCACGCGCAGGCGCACTGCACGTACGTTACAGTCACATTTACAGTTGTAATGCTTATACTTGTCCGTTATGACAGAGAACGCACGCACGTTTCACGAACCCATGTGTATGTGTAGAAGGGACTCTTGACAGTTCTCGAACCAGGTCATCATCACCGTGATCAGTGAGCACCAGCAGCTGAACCGAACTTGTTAATCGGATTCGTTCGTGATCGCGGTTACGAGGGGTCTAAGCGTAGTGAAGTGCGAGGTATAGTACAGCTGGTGGAAATCCTGGATGCCTCTTACGATGAAGTGATCTATGATGCCTCCTGTCGAGGACGTGGCAACAAAGTCTTTTGATGCCCTCGCCACATCCAATCCGTCTTTCACGCAATATAAGGACCAAGCATTTTTGGGTCTTGATAAATCAAAGTTCAAGACACCTGTAATGATGAGAGGCCTGGTTCTCTCAGCAGATTTACTGTAGGAAGCATTGACGCCGGTTTTTGCGTAATCCACGTGGCCCACGTTGCGGACCATGTGGACGAGTGGATGGTACTTGAGCGTCTTTCAGGGGTGTTCTGTCTTCAGTTTCCTCACTTTCCTTGCGTTCGCCGCGGTGGTGTAGCAGTTAAGGTGCTCGGCTGCTGACCCGAAGGTCGCGGGTTCGATCCCGGCAGCGGTGGTCGCATTTGGATAGAGGCAAAATGCTAGGTGCTCGTGTTCTGTGCGATCTCGGTACACATTAAAGAATACCCAATGGTCAAAATTTCCGGAACCATTCGCTACAGCACCTTTCTTATCATATCGTGGTTTTCGAACATAAAACCCAAACAATTATTATTATCACTTTTCTTGCGTGTCAATGTGTATGTTCGCGGTTACTGTGTTGGTTGAGACTCTGTATCACCTGTGGCACATACCCGCATAACATTAACTCTGGTTTACTGGTATGTGCCACACGTGACCGAGAGAAAGGGTTTCATGACTTACGCGACAGGTATTTTGCATTATTCATGTCATGACCGGTGAATCGTGTTCGTCATACACTAATCTCCTGCTAGGCCAATTTTGGTATATTACAAGTTATGGAGACGACCAGGAGAGCGCCCAGACGTAGGCGGCTAGATAGATAGATAGATAGATAGATAGATAGATAGATAGATAGATAGATAGATAGATAGATAGATACGTAGATAGAAACGGCCAAAGTGCCTGAGGTTCGCTAAGAAATGCTTCGCATTTAAAAAGTCACAGTTTCGCTGCAGCGGCGAAGCAATGAATGCGATAGCCAAAAATTGTAGTGTTACACGAAGTGAGGCTGGCAGCTAGCTGTTTTGTATCCGATCACGCGTAACTACAAAACGATGGTGTAAGAAAGAAATTCGGCAGATCCCACGTACCGTGGAAGTCGATGTTATGCAAAGCATGCGGTGGGAAGGTGACTGTGGAGTAATCTTTTTACGGAGCGAAACGCGACAAAATGACGGTAAAGATTTGTATAAATTTTATACGCACACATATATGTCGAAGAGGCGCATATGTGTTATATAACCAGTTGTTTACAGTTGGGTAACGCTGCCGACTTCAACGTGGGTATTACCAACACCAGAAGCGGTAAGCTGATATGTAGTGCTTATACTTGACCCTAATAATGGAGAACGCACACACGTTTCACGAAACCGTCTGCATATGTGGAAGATGTGCTTGACTGTTCTTGAACAAGGTTATCATCACTGCGGTCAGTAACCACCAGCAGCTGGTCATAAATTGTTATTGGATCCGGCCGTGAACGCGGTGACGAGGGGTGTATGTGTAGTGAAGTACGAGGCATAGGACAGCTGTTGGAAATCGTGGATGCCTCGGTCATTTCGTCGTCATTTCGTCGAGAAATTGCCTGCCCATAGAGCCGGCGACATGTCGTAACCTGAAGTCACCCTTCGCGTTGGTGAGGTATAGGTCGTCGAGGCTGGTAGGCCTGGATAGTGCTACATAGACTAACATCAATGGACGGCGCTTGTCGTATTCGTAGACTACCTGGGCGTATGTGGCCTTCGTAGCGTAAGTTACGAAGCGGCTGTCAGTCAATCTGGCATCACCCTCGGTCAGCATGAGCCATCGCCCAGCCTCGTAAGAAATGAAGAGTACACTGCGTCGCTCTGGCGGCCTAAGCGCACTTTACGGTGCGATGATGTGAATATTATACGTAACTTTCGTTAATGTATTGCTCCGGGGTCGAGCAGTGCTTCAATATAGCTTGCTGAATCACAGGAATACAAATGTAATGTTTATTACACTGCTATAAAAGTGGAGCCAACACTGGAACCACAGACGTTAATCTGATATGACGCCTGTATCGTAGGAGTACACATCGTAGGAGTATCTTGTAGTGTTTATTGCTTTCTTGTGAAATTAGATAGCCAGTACCATAACCACAATTGACGTTGCACCGACATTACGCATGCATAAGCTGTTTTTCCAAACCAGTTTATAGACCTGGCGTGGCTTTGTGGAAGAATGCCTCATAGCCAAGCAGAATGCTTGGGTTCGATTCCTGCGGGGATCCTGATTTTCATTCTTTCCATTCGTCGGGTCAACGCTGCCGATGTCGGTTTTTCTTAACGCTCTCGCATTTAAATTACCAGTGTCTGTTCTCGCCGTTCCTAGGTAGATATAAACTGTCAATCACCTGTGGCGCATGCCCGCACACCGCGGCCCGTGGGAAACGGGTATGTGCAACATGTGTCTGCAGGAAAGGGTTTGACGACGTACGACAGAGGACTTTCAAGTTATTCATGTCATGACCCGACAGTCATATTTGTCAAATCCTCTTACCCTTGCTAATCTTGCTCAACACCAAGTTAAGGAGGCGATCATGAGAGCATCCAGACGTAGGCGGCTAGATAGATACGTAGATAGAAACGCTCAAAGTGCCGAAGGTTCGCTAAGAAATGCTTCGCATTTAATACGGCTGTTCCAAGGAGCGATGCTCTCCGCATAGTCACTTCGCTTCGAGAGCGCAGCACGTAGAAGGGTAAACGAGCCGCCCGCCCCGCAGTGATGGCTTTGGAGATAGCGCGCGCCAGCGATCGCCACCGCGCCCTTAGATTCAAAGTTCAAAGTTGGTCTTCGCGCGACACTTCCCCCCCCCCCCCTCACGTCACCCCCCCCCCTCGGTCTAGTGGTTATGGCGCTCTACTGCTGACCCGAAGGTCGCGGAATCGAATCCCGGCCGCGGCGGCTGCATTTACTGTGGAGGCGAAAATGTTTGAGGCCCATGTACTTAGATTAAGTGCACGTTAAAGAACCCCAGGTGGTCGAAATTTCCGGAGCCCTCCAGTACGGCGTCTCTCACAATCGTATCGTTGTTGTGGCACGTTAAACCCCACAATTTTATTATTATTATTATTACTTTGCAGATATGTGTCAAGATGTGGTGTTTAGCATAACAGAGAGCTGAGCTAGTCGGTAAGTATTCATTCTAAATGATAGGACGTGCAAATAAGGACATAAGAAAGAAGTCAGGACACCACAAACGCCAACTAACAACTGAAGAGACGCAGAACGGCGGGAAAGAAAGCACGCACGAAAACTTATTCGCGCATGCCCATGCAATAGGCGAACCTATCAATCCGGCACGCGTGGGGGTCTACGCGGAAAATAACTGTTAAGGCATTTGATTCCACCTTTATGCAAGTTAATCGACCGTTGGCTCACGCATGCGCTACCACTATTCTCGATATGCAATGCTTCAATCATCAAGCGCGTTTCATCATTTCTATGTCTGTACAATACTGCGCATCCATCGTATGTTGGCGTGCACTTACAATCTCGACAGTGTGAAAATAGATTAGGTGTGCCTCTGGTTAGCGATCTCTTATGTTCGAATATTCTCTGGTTAATGCAGTGGCCCGTCTGTCCTACGTAGAAGCGGCCGCAGCTGAATGGAACCTTAAACACCACACTTGTACGGCAATCAGTGAATTGGTTGGTATGTTTTACAAAACAAATATCGGTCCGCTTCTTGTCGTTTACTCGCTCATTCTTCCGCTGCATAGCGACACAAATTTTACCTAGCCTGTTGGCAGCCGTGAAAACAACATTAACGCCGTATCAACTTCCTACTTTCTTTAGCCTGTGACATACGCAATGAATGTACAGTATACCTACGACACGTTTCTTCCTATCGCTTTCTACAACCATGCTCGGACTTAACATAACGGACCAGAGATTATTGAAACATAAGAGATCGCTAACCGGAGGCACACCTTCTAATCTATCGTTACATTGTCGAGGTTGTAAGTGCACGCCAAAATTCGATGAATGCGCAGTGTTGTACAAGCATAGAAATGATGAAACGCGCCTGATGATTGAAGCATGGCATATCGAGAATAGTGGTAGCGCATGCGTGAGTCAACCATCGATTAACTTGCATAAAGATGAAATCAAATGCCTTAACAGTTTTCTTCCACGTAGACCCCGACGCGAGCCGGATTGATAGGTTCGCCCATTGCATGGGCATGCGCAGATAATTTTTCGTGCCTTCTTTCTTTTCCGGCGTTGTGCGTCTCTTCAGTTGTTAGTCGGCGTTTGTGGTTTCCTGACTTCTTTATTGTGTCCGTGTTTGAACGCCCTATCTTTTAGAAAGGAGTGGTGTTTAAAATAGATGACTTTAGCCTAGGGAATGCACGTTTGTCTATGGTTTTAGATAAGAAACTTCAGCGTCTTGGTAAATTCCGTCGGAGATTCTGGCGCTGCGGTTAAGGCAAACAATGTTTTAGGCAGTAACGACGACATGACACGCCGACGTGATGACGGCATGAAAGGCGAGACCCTAAGGTGCATCGCCCCTAAAGAGCAATGAACTACATTTTGGTGTGCGCCCTTCTTCGTAAAAGTAACTTAGCACGACTATGTTACTGTGTTTGTCCGTCATTTTCTTGTTTTTCCTGGCGTGTCATTCATAATCGCTCTCAGTGTGAATTATTCCGATGGCGCTTATTATGCACAGCTTGCGTACTCACAACTGTTTCGACTCTCTACATTTGTCAACACCATGGTACCGTAAAAGTTTGTACTTCGATGGTTTCAATTATACCTCTTACATTGTTGTTTTTACTTCTTTGTCGCTTCATGAGAAGTATGGGGCTGAAGTGCATTATAATTCTAAGCGCCTGTATGCGAAGCATACGAGTATCCGCAGGGCTCGGCAAAGTTACTTTGAAATTGTATCGTGATTCGATGCAAGATACTCGGCAAGAAGTATTGGGGATACAGATACAAGATACTACCACAATAATTGTATCCGATACGATGCTTACCACTTGTATCTTAAGATACTTCGATACATTCGCAATTTGTTATTATAGACCCCCATAATGTAGTAGCGAACGTCTATGCACGAAACGGTTTGCTTGAAAATTTCTTTAATGTGACCAATTTTGTTTCATTTTAATGAAATGTCTGTTATTATCTGAAACGTTTTGTCCTTCTTGCTCGAAGTGCATTAGTTTACTTCCGACAGAACTTATTGGGGTTTATTTTGGCTGCTTAACAGGACAGCTCTTCACTGACAGCGGCTCTTGCTTGTCATTTTTGTAATTGATGGGACTCGCTGCGCAGCTTGCCGACCAGTTAGCGGGTCGTCATCTAATCACAAGGACCTCAATGAGCAGCCTTTGCACGATGGTACAAATACGGCTGTGGGGTTTTAACTTGTCTGTAAAAGGCCGTTTACGCAATACCGAATCACTGGTGTACAGCAGCAACAACGTTGCTAATGACATTTTTCGTGACGCATAGTGTAAACATAGAGCTCATAAAACTGCAATGACTTTTCATGTTCTACTTAGCTGCTGGCGTAAAGCGTTCGTTATCAATACGCTCACTAACGTGCAATCCTTTAACAATTTTTCTTCAACGAGAGAACATGTGCACCCCAGAAATACCTAATACCTATTGTAGAGTCACGTGGTGGTGACGATGAAGAAGGCGGCAGTCACTCTGGTAGAGTCGAAACTGCTCAGTGGGCAAACTTGTGCCCAGGAAACTAAGTAACTCATAGTACAAGCAGAGCACGCTGTACACTGATAGCGGCAATAAATGTCATTGGCCTCCGGTATTCTGATCATAGGCGGAACGCATGGTCACATAGGCGATAGAACCTTCCAGCGTTACCGCTGGTGCTCGCGTCAACTCCCGAATGAACTGCAGTTCTCGCGTCCTGCGCATAATTTGAATAATAATTGTTGCGGTTTTACATCCCAAAACCACGATATGATTATAATTGACGCCGTAGTGAAGGGCTCCAAAAATTTCGACCACCTGGAGTTCTTTAGCGTGCACCTAAATCTAAGTACACGGGTCTCGAACATTTCGCCTCTATCGAAATGTGGCCGCCGCGGTTGGGATTCGCGCGTAATCTTAACAGCGCAATCTGAAACAACTGCGAAGCTTCGGAAACATCGCGGCGCGGCTTGCGCCGAGCGCTGCTACTAATTATTTTTGCGACTTAAACCCAACCACACCAAAATAAAGAAATAAGAGCGCGTGGCAGTATAGTTGCACAAATCGTCGCAGCACACCGCTGCTATTCACGCTATTTCCACCTAAGGCTCCGATTACCTGACGATTAGTAATAGTAAAAAAATTAGGGAGGCCTAAAAAAGGAGAACAAATATATGTAAATAAAACAGGAAAGCCGTTCTGTATCAAACATTCATCGTGAAGAAGTATTGAAACACGATACAGGCGGCACCCCTAATAGCTATGACAATTAAGCATGAAGTATCGTGAACTTACCTGTTAATGTTAGACAATAAAAATATTTAGTGCCTATGAAAAACGCTCATGAGTAAACGGATTCTTTGGTATAGGAATGTTTCTCGAATCTCCTTCCTGAGAACCTCAAGGTAGCTCCTAATTATTTCCATAAATATAGTGCAAACTCAAGTTCGCTGTTTTACTAAGCAGTTAGCAGTATGTTTGGTACTGTATAGTAAGTGCGCACCCACATAATTACATATTGTTTTGAAGATCGCCTTCGCAGAACAGTAAGCTAAAGTGAAATATAAGTGTGGAAACAGTAGCAGAAATAAAGCAGACAGTTCAAAGTAAGGGTAAAAGAGAGAGCTCCATCATCAGAAACAGCGCGAGCACACGGGACTAGAAAGACAGACAGAACATTGCGCTGCCTGTGCTGCCAAAATCTTATTTTGGCAGGACGTTACAAGAGAAATATTGCTTTGACCAGACCGGAAAAAAAAACAGTTCAGAGCCGTAGGTAATGTACGGGATGCAAAAGAAGGACAAATTCTAATAGAAAGCACTTGTGCTAACAATCAAATTATGATTTCAGAAACTCTTTGAATAAAGATAGCAGGAAGATAAACCGCGATGCGATTATTAGGGAGACCGCAGTGATCGACAACAGGAAGATAGGGTACACGAACATCTCTTCTGCTAGATAAGCGCTTCATCTATTAGATCTAGCATCAGTAATAGTTGGTGCTATAGTTAGGAACTTATTCGCACATAAGTCAATCGCATGTAAGTCGAACTTACATCCACAAGATCCTTCAAATCGCTTATGTGTGAATGCCGCGAGACGCAAAGCAACCATACGCTTCAGATTTCGTAACGAAGCACTACGCAGGGAAGCGGCGTCAGAATTTGCGCAATAATTGCCGCACGCATTGGTGGTACACGGCGCTGCACAGTGGATAAGGGTAAGTGTCACGGCACTGGCACAAGTAGAAAGAAAAAAAATCGAGAAAACGAAAGGCACGTGAGCTAAGCGTAGACGTCCGCGCGCTTGTTCTGTCGAGACCACGCGAGCGCTGTCACGTTGCTCTGCTCCACCAAAACGGACGCGCACACCTCATCGCCCGCCCTCACTGATGGACTCTGGCGGAAAGATAAAATTATGTGACTGCACTTAGTTTTATTCAGACGGTTTAGTAGCACCAGTACCAGGTTGAGAAGCGGAGTTGAGCCAGCGATTATTGTTTCGTACGGTGGTATTCCTATAGGAGTATCTTGTATCTTAAGATACACGATACATTATTGAAAGTATCGGAAATACAGATACAGATACTCGTCTTGCGAGACGTATCGCGATACAGATACAAGATACCCAAAGAGTATCTAAGATACATGTATCTTCGATACTGCCCAGCACTGAATTATTGGGTGTGTGCGCTCTCGCAGTTTTCTGGAAGCTGAAGTACAGAATGGCCCCCTGCGGCAGTCCATTCTTCCTAATTTTTCGTCCTAGCGCAAGCAACGTTGTCAGCACTGTAGTTAAAACGTGTAGCAATTGTAGATGAAACTTGTCCTCTCAAGCTAACACATGGCGTGGAGGGAAATTCGCGAATGAATGCCCGGGACATCTTTTTCTGCAGGGCAAGATGCTCGCTTTAGGCAGTTACCGGCAGCTACAACGCGCTGGCATCGATTTCGTCTCCCTGCTCGAGGAAAAGGCGACTGTGCTGGACTCACGCCGCAGCTCGTTCGACGGTCTGGCTGAGGATGTCTACAGTGCGCCCGTAGGGAGTGAGACCCTAGACGCCGCCTCGCCTGGCGCCTTCTTCGAATCCAATTTGTCTCTGGCCGGTTCGTACGACGATGCACGCTCCGACATTTACCAGGTAGGAAAACAACGTTCGTGCAGCAAAGAAACTCCTTCATGATGCGTTCTTGGCAGAGCCTTTAGGGAAATAAAGGCGTATTGCGCTACAGTGGTTTGAAAAAAATTCACCATCTCCCACTAAAGGGAACCATGTGGGGATGCGAAGAAGCTCATGGGTTGTTTTAAAGTTCCGTTCATCACGGGCACCTTGCTCGATGTTAACGCGTCCTTGCATGTGGAGCACACCATGAATTCACTGTAGTTGCTGTTGCTGTTACTCGTACCGAATTCTTGTTGGAGCACGCCACCCGGGTTCATCCTAAAAGGGCAGGGCGTGCAAACACGGACACAAGAAAGAAGTCAGGACACCACAAACGCCGACTAACAACTGAAGAGACGCGCAACGGCTGAAAAGAAAGAAGGCACGAAAACTTATCTGCGCATGCCCATGCAACAGGCGAACCTATCAATCCGGCACGCGTGGCGGTCTACGTGGAAGATAACTGTTGAGGCATTTGATTTCATCTTTATGCAAGTTAATCGACGGTTGGCTCACGCATGCACTACCACTATTCTCGATATGTCATGCTTCAATGATCAGGCGCGTTTCTTCATTTCTATGCCGGTACAACACTGCGCATTCATCAAATTTTGGCGTGCACTTACAATCTCGACAATGTAAAGATAGATTAGAAGGTGAGCCTCCTGTTGCGATCTCTTATGTTCCAACAATCTCTGGTTGATGCATCGGCCCGTCAGTCCTACGGGTTCATCGTACGTCTGCAGAATCTCGTTTCCCGACGCCATGACGTGATTGCTGAGAGAGTGTAAGGAGGAGAGGCCACAGTGTCTTACCCAAGCTCTTACACAGCCTCGAACGCGCTAGGGCGTGCCAGCACACGTGGTTTAGTCTGCGTTACGCCAAGTTAGGACAGAATATGGCAGCCCGGCCCCTAAAGTGCTCTGCACGTGTCTTCATCAAGGCGGTCGAAGAACAAGACGAAGAAGACGTCTCCTTGGTGCGACCGCGCGCTCAATATGTTACAGATGGCTACGGTAGGTTTTAGAAAGCGGACAACTGCCAATGAAACTACGGACAAAGCCTAGCGCAAAAGCTGCTTCGCATCTAAATCATTAACCGACGATTACAATGCTGCCTGATTGCAATTCTGAGCGCTGCTTTTTAGGTGTTTTGATTTCGCGATAAGTTGAGGCGCGACTGACTCGCTAACGGGGAGACCGCGGAAGGAAGCGCGCGGGCGCGTTCCACAACAGCCGCCGCAGACAGGACTCCGTTCATGCAGCGCTTTGTTTCCATATATGATATTAGTGGACGCCCTCGCCGCATGCGTTAGTGATGAAGTGATCGGCCACCGCACGATGGCGTGCACTACTGTGGAGCCGCGGATGCCCGCCGCCGATCCTGTCGCCTCGCCACTGTCGTTCCCTCCTCCTCGCTCTCCCCTCGCTATCACCGTCTTTCATGCTCCGCGTTCGCTCTCTTTCGTCCTCGTTCGCTGCGCCGGTTACGACGACGCCTACGCCGCTCAGGGCACCTAAGAGCTGAGGTCTAAAATTTGAGGGACCTTTGAGCGATCGCGTTCAAGAGCAGAATGCGCCAGCGTAATCGGACACCGTTCGCATCGCCTTCTCAAACGCCAGCCTGCTTCGGTTCTGGATGTACACTTCAGCAGGTCCGCGAGGAAAGGAACGTGTGTGCGCGTATACATTGGCCGTTTCAAACTATCCTACAATGCCTACTGCCAGTATAATTGCGAAGTGGCCACTACGCCGCAAATGATTATTTGGCCAATTATCAAAGCGCCCACTGTGCTTCCGTCAGGCAACACACGCACCTACGCATCTGGCAACTTTGATTATGCTATTGTTGCTGATGATGATTTATTATGCCTGAGCGCTTTTTCTTCGGTAAAAATTTAAGCCACCCGCTCATTGCGGAACTCGTATATTTTGACGCCTGGTGAAATTCTATGCTTCTGCCATGCAATATTACATGCGTTAATGACACTACTCGCACTACATAACATTCATGTAAGTATCTTTTTTTTTTCGAAGCCAATTCGAGCACTCGCGTGGCTCGGTGATAGAACACCTGCTTGTCACGTAGAAGGCCTGGGTTCGTTTCCAGCTCGATGTGGCATGTTTTATTTATACGTTTGCATTTATTTCAGTTTTTCGGTCACGGACAAAGCTGATTTTTTTATCACAAGCAAGGACACCGACGCCGACACAAATTTTTGTGAAACGAGCTATTTAACTCCATCGCGTTAAGACTGGCACATTTGTGAGAACCATCGACAATATTTTGATTGTGTTCTCAATGTCCAGAACAAGCGGCGCCGTGTAAGCGACCCCGGTGTGATGGTGCGCTGAAGGCATCACGCCTCGAAGACTCGCGTGTCTTACGCCGGCGGCGTTGGATAGCACCGAGCGAAGAAACGCCACTGGTGTAAGTCGCGCTCAACTATTGCACGACATGGTAGCATGTATTGCTGTTGAGATCGTCTTTCCCTATTATTACCGCTGACGAACACATAAGGAACAATTCGAAGCGGCACGGCGAAGACGCAGGACTTGAGACAACCAACCCTGAGAAGTGAAGTGAAGCCACTGCCAGGCGTCGCTGCTTGTCGGCACCACGATGACAACACAGATCGTTGACGTTATCGTTTCTTCAAAATTGGATAGCAGGAAATCGAACAGGGCTAACAAGGAACACATGCACAGGACAGGTGCTACTCGCAACTAAGCTTTATTTAAGAAACTCTCCCTAGATATATACACAGCTGAGTGGCGCGCGCAGGCGCATTACACGTGACAGTCAACAACGCTAATTAGGATCGGAAGAGCAAGACATGCTCATCATAACCGTGTTTCTAAGAACAGCCTTTCTTTAGTCCACAGCACAAGAGAAGTGTCATAGATACAATCACACTCTTTATTATGACAAGCCTCCATTCGTTGTCTCACCAGCGCATGCCCACTTCTGCTTAGAATTCGAATGCTACTCAGCACTGCCTCATAGGCAGAGGTCCTACAATGCATAGGTCAATGAGAAGTCATATAGTTTTAACAGATCGCTCGGGTTCCCATGCTCGTTCGTTTACTTAACGACCAACCAGTCTGTCCGATATAAACCTTGTCACAAGTGAATAGGATTTCATACAAGATGCCTACGGCGCATGTAACGTAGGGCCGAAAGTGCTTTCGGCCCTACGTCGGATTTTCAGGTGGTCCCAAAATGCGTGGGCCAGTTCATGCGGCACTGAAAAAATAATCGGCACATTGTACATATTTGCCACATTTTTTTTTTCAATTGTGTCACACTTTGCGCACATACGGCACCACTTCCCTCCTTTATTCTGCACGAGCAGGGTCAGGCTTCTACTTGCCCTTCAGTTTCTGAAAGATGGTTTCGGACGCAACATTCAAGTTCGAGCAGGCGAACCAGTCGCCTGTAAGCGTTCAGTCTGGCTATTAAAACTATCCTGAACTAAGTGAACGCAGGACTTTGCCAGCACCAATTCAAGGCATTGTGAGGCAATGGCACGCTTTACAACCTTACTATGAGCAGAATCAAAAGATAAAAGCTCTTTTTGTGCACGCGCAGAGTAATTTCTGTTAACATTTAGGCGGAAAGTTGGGCTAGTTGGTAACGTGAATAATAGGACACCTCTACTAGTGCGTGAAGTCCAGGCGTTGTTCGGACCTTGCTTCGCATCACAAACAACTGCAACGCGTAATATGCGGTCTATCCGTACGGAATTTTGTCGTCAGGAGCGATTCTATCAAGAGTGCATCAGAGTGCTTTCTGCTTCACTGGTCGTCGGGGATAACAACAGTGTGTGTTTCGAGCTCTCATGAGGGAGGCGTCAGCGGTGACCGAGTTGAATAATGAGCAATGAGAATAATGAGCAAGCGCTGTTAGTACCTAGTAAGGAAGGTGGCTTTGTTGTGTTACCGGTCAGTCTTTATGACAATAAGGCGCAAGATGCAGTGTCCAAGAATTTTGTGGCTACAAAGACTTCTTTGACAGATCTGAAGAAAAGGGTGTTACGCTTGTGTGACGATTCGAACCTTCCCAGCCTCAGGAAGAACCTCTGGCAGCCAAAAAGAACACCTTAAGTTTGTTCTGTACAGCTAAAACACACAACGAAGGTATGCCGTTTAAGGCTGTTGGCAAGGTTTTTTGGCGAGATCTTGGCAAGATTTTTTGCCTGTTGGCTTTTCTGTAGACGTTGTAGACTTGTTTTATTCTATTCCAAAAAACGCCTTGTCTTGCGGTGTCAGAAACAGCACTGATAACTTGGGTGCATATGAATTTATGAACGCGGCGGGGCTTTCTGTTGAGAACTTTTTAGAAATGCTTGCATTTTATATTTCATGTACAGTGGCAAATTTCGCCAATGATAACTTTGTACAATAAGATGGGGTGCGTATTGGATCATGTATAGCACCGATTTTAAGCGACATTTTCTTAACACACGTTGATAAGCGTATTGCCTCGTCTTTGACGCTGCGAGTGTTGCAAAGATTTTTAGGTACGTGGATGATTACCTTGTGCTGTTAAGAAACACACCTCAAGGGGGAGCGGGGTCTACAGAGCGGGGTCTACAGGACAAGCGACCGCAGGACGAAGTCAACGAAATATGGGAAATATATCTAGAGAAAAAATCCATTGTACAGAAATTGGTCGAGGCAAAAATTAAAGGCGAAAGTGAACGCTGGGTGACAGAGATTCACGAAAAAAAGGAGACCGCACCTAGGATATTTGGGAGCCACATAAAGGCGCTACGTAAGAAGTCTGTCACAACGCAACAACATATTTTCGATGAAGGAGAAAATCAATTGGCAGGGTACGAAGCGCTAGGTTACATTCGAAAGGTAACAGCCGATTCGTTTAAAAAGAGCGCCCAGGGGATTTCCCCGGTGAGTAAAAGTGTGGCGGAGAGAGCAACCGAGGAAGAGCTAGTGCTGGAGAATTTCAATTGGAAAAAGGCTGAAGGAAAAATTCCAAAGCGCACTGCCGGGGGTTTAGATGGGATTCCCGTTAGCCTCATTAACGAACAAGGGAATAGCACTAAAGACGCACTGCTGAAAGCTGTAGAAAAATGCTTAAAGGACAGGCAAATACCGGATAGTTGGAGAAAAGGTAGAATGAACTTAATCTATAAAGGCAAGAGAGAAAAGGATAACATTCGCTCGTATAGACCACTACCCATTCCATCGGTACTATACAGGTTGGCGATGCAAGCAGTAAAAATGAAAATAGAAAAGTGGGCAGAACACAACGATATTTTGGGACAACTCCAGAATGGATTTCAAGTCGACAGGCGGTTAGACGATAACCTGTTTGTTCTCACTCAGTGTATATAAATATCTAAAATAGAAAATAGGCCCTTGTACATGGCTTTTCTAGACATCACTGGTGCGTACGACAACGTTAATCAGGAAATTTTGTGGGATATATTGAAAGGAATGGGCATAGGCGACGACTGTATACAGCTTTTGAGGGAGATATACCGAGAAAATAGAGTTTGCATAGAATGGGAAGGAATGAGTAGCAAAGAGAACGTTGAGATTAGCAAGGGGCTGAGACAGGGATGTCCTTTGTCCCCGCTGTTATTCATGCTGTACATGGTGAATATGGAAAAAGCGCTAGAAGGTAGCAACTTTCGTTTTAATCTGTCACACAAACAGGGCGGCGTGATGATTCAGCAGAAGCTTCCAGGATTATTTTATGCTGACGATATTGTCTTGTTTGCTGACAGTCGAGAGGATATACAGCAGCTGGCGGATATATGCGGAAGGGAAGGGGAAGCTCTAGGACTAGGATTTAGTGTAACAAAATGTGGATTGATGGTATTCAATGACTCTTATGATCAGGCGGTGTCAATACAGGGCCAAGAAATACCGAAGGTGAGCGAGTACAAGTACCTCGGAGTATGGATAAATGAGGGTGACAGGTACATGGAGGTACAGGAAAAAGCCTCAGCAGCAAAATGAAAGAGGAATGCTCCAATAATGAAGCACAGAGCATTGTGGGGATACAATAGGTACGAGGTGCTTCGAGGTCTGTGGAAAGGTGTAATGGTTCCGGGGCTTACTTTTGGGAACTCAGCGGTGTGCATGAGGGCAGAGGTGCAATCGGGAATGGATATAAACCAAAAGACTGTGGGACGCCTCGCGTTGGGTGCTCACGGGAAGACGACAAATGAGGCTGTAAAGGGCGATATGGGATGGACAGGTTTTGAGGCGAGGGAGGCTCAGAGCAAAATAAGGTTCGAAGAAAGGCTAAGGAATATGAAGGAGAGTAGATGGGCAGAGAAGGTGTTCCGTTACTTGTATAGGAAGAGCGTGGACACACAGTGGAGAAAAAAGAACTAGGAGGCTCACTAGTAAATATACCGCTGGTAGTGTAAGCAGTATGTCAACAAAGAGCTTTAAGCGAAAGGTCAGAGAGGCGGAGAGGATTTACTGGATGGCAGCTATGGAGAAAAAACCGGCTTTGAGTAACTAACGAAAGGGCAAAAATGAAATAAGGAGGGAGACATTTTACGACAATTCAATGGGAAGCGCTTTACTGTTTGAAGCGAGATCGGGTTGCCTTAGAACGGGTAGTTGTAAAGCGAGATTCAGTAAAGAAGAAGAACAATGCACGTGCTGCGGGGAAGATCAGGAAACGGCGGAGCATGTTCTGATTGAATGTGGAGACATCCACCCAGGTGTACGTTTGGGCACGAGCCTACATGACGCCTTGGGTTTTAGAGACAATGGAAAGCTGAACACACCTGCGATTGAAATAAGTAAGAGACGGTTAGAGTATTGGTGGCAGAAAACTAGAGAGAAAGGACAAAAATAAATAATGGGAAAAAAATTCGGCAGATCCCATGTACCCTGGGAATCGATGTTATGCGAAGCATGCGCGGGATTGTGACTATGGCATAATTTTTCATGTTGAGCAAAACGTTACGGAATGACGCTAGAGAAATGTGGAAGTGGTATAAACACACTCATATGCTGAAGAGTCGCATATGTTTTATATAATCAGTTGTTTACAGTTGCGTAACGATGCCAACAGCCACATGGGCGTTACCATCACCAGACGCGGTAAGCTGATATGTAGTGCTTATATTCATCAATACTGGATAGCGCGAATCCGAACAGCCCAAAGAATAAACACAAATTCACAGGACAGGCGTTACTCGCAACTAAGCTTCATTCAGCAAAGTTCCCCTGGATATACACACAGCCGAGTGGCACACGCAGGCGTACTGCACGTACGGTACAGTCCCAGTTGCAGTTGTTACAGTTGCGTTGCAGTTGTTATGCTTATACTTATCTGTTATGATGGGAACGCACGCACGTTTCATGAACTCGTGTGTATGTGCAGAAGGGGTTCTTGAAAGTTCTTGAACAACGTCATTATCACCGCGATCAGTGAGCACCAGCAGCTGGACCGGACTTGTTAATCGGATCCGTTCGTGATCGCGGGTACGAGAGGTCTAAGTGTAGTGAAGTGTGAGGTATAGCACAGCTGGTGGAAATCCTGGATGCCTCTTACGATGAAATGATCTTTTAGGCCTCCTGTCCTGCACGTGGCAGCGATGTCTTTTGATTCCCTGTCCGTATCCAAGCCGTCTTTCACGCAGTATAAGAACCAGGCCTTGTTGGGTCTTGATAAGTTAATGTTGAAGCCACCGGTAATGTTGAGAGGCCTGGTTCTCTCGGCAGGTTTATTGTAGGAAGCATTGACCCCGGTTCTTGCGTAATCGACGTGGTCCGCATTGCGGACCACGTGTACGAGTGCATGGTAGTTGAGCGTCTTCAAGGTTTGTTCTGTCTTCAGCTTCCTCACTTTCCTTGTGTCCACCACGGTGGTGTAACGGTTACGGTGCTCGGCTGCTGACCTGAAGGTCACGGGTTCGATCCCGGCCGCGGCGTCGCATTGCGATGAATGCAATATACTAGATGCCCGTGTACTAGTGTCCGATCTCGGTGCACGCCTAAGAGTACCGATGGTCAAAATTAAAGCCCCAACAATTATTAATATTATTATCTCTTGCGTGTATACGTGTGTGTTCGCGTTTACTGTGTTGGTTGAGACTTTGTATCACCTGTGGCACATACCCGCATAACTTAAACTCTGGTATGCGGGTATGTGCCACACGTGACTGAGAGAAAGGGTTTGATGACGTACGTGACAGGTATCTTGCGTTATTCATGTCATGACCAGTGAATCGCGTTCGACATACACTGATCCCCTGCTATGCCAATTTTGGTATATTAGAAGTTACGGAGACGACCAGGAGAGTGCCCAGACGTAGGCGGCTAGATAGATAGATAGATTGATACGTAGATAGAAACGCCCAAAGTGCCTGAGGTTCGCTAAGAAATGCTTCGCATTTAAAATAAGGACATTCTGCCGTAAAGGGCACAGAACGGAGCTGAAAACTTGAGGTTTTTTTTTTCGTCTGGAGTAAAATAGTTTTAATTGAAGTAAAGACACTAGGCCAACGCTAAAAAAAAAGAGTAAAGGTTTTTTTTTCGAGCCTGGTGGCACACTTGTCACCGCCCCGTTATAAAGGGGACGCTCATAGCATCCATCCATCCATCCATCCAAGTCCTGCAGTTGTTTGATAGATGTGGTAAGGGTCTCAGGTTCACGTGAGAGATGCCTAATGAGGGATGTTTACAATTTCTAGATCTGCGCATTAGCTTAGGTGACCACATTTGGTGGGAATACCGACCTCGTTCCAAAGTCGATCCTGGGATATACTTCGGCCCATTCAAGGATTGTAAAGAGAGGGATAGCAAAAAATTACAGCATCTCTCGCTAATCAGGACCATGAGGCGATGCGAAGCCGGAGGACTTGCACGATCGCGTTCCGTTGGCGTTCGTTGGGCATGCTACCGGCCTCGGGCATGCTACCGACCTCGCGTCGTGTCTTCCCTCTAGCCTGGCCGTTAATTCTCACAGGGCGAGCTGGAAACGCGGTCTTAAGACGCGCGAGAGGGAGGCACCGCAGGAGAGGAGAGAGAGGGGGAGGGGACGCGCATGCGCTGGCGCTCATCGCGGCGCTGCGCAGGAGAGAATGTCGGCATGTCGAGCCCGGGTTTCAGAGGAGTCAACCGAAGCAAGAAATATATTGTAGCAAAACAGCCATTTGGGCTAGTTGGTAACGGTTCATATCTTAAAGCAAATAGGCGCACTATGGGAACAAGGACAAAAGGAAGGAACCGACGACACAATGCGCTTTGTGTCGTCGGTTCCTTCCTTTTGTCCTTGTTCCCATAGTGCGCCTATTTGCTTTAAGATATGAAGCAAGAACGCGCGCAGAGCTCTACCACTTCACTGAGATGAGACTGGAGGAGGAGAATAGCGCATGCGCCGCGAGAGCAGAAGCATAACGCTGGAGAAGCGCAAGCAGCTGCTGGGAGAGAAATGAAGAGAGTAACGCGCACCTTTTGGAGAGATGGAAGGAGGAGAGTTGCGCATGCGTAGTGTGAGTGCGGACTACCGTGCCGCGGGACAAACCCCCGAGCAAGAGATGCTTCGCATCTAAAAACTGCTTGGGAGCGGCGCTTGCTAAGTCGTGCGAGCACCTTGTAGGAGACAGCGTGAGAGGCCAAGTTGAACGCCGGAAGTTGGCCGGCATTCCTGAACCGCTGATTACGTCCGTGCTGGAGAGTCTGGTAAAGGAGGTGAAGGCTGGCGGCCTAGCCGCTAGACAAAACGGGAGTGAATCACGGGAACGTCCCGTGCCTATACCTTACGTACACCAGCTCTCGCACCGGCTGAAGAAGGTGGCGGAAAAATTCGGCGTTCACGTCGTGTTTACGGTGCCGAATAAGCTTGTACGCATGTGTGCCGCGGTGAACGGGCTAAGCCAACACAAGTCTTGTAGTGTGAGCCACGCCACTCGTTTTGTTCCATGCAGAACCGCTGTGGTGTACAAGATTCCGCTGTCCTGTGGGCGGTGTTATGTAGGCCAAACCGTCCGTTGCACTAACGTAAGGCTGCGGGAGCACCGAGCGGCAGTGAACGCGCTGGCCGGCGGTGGGCACCTTGCCGACCATTACAGGAGATGTTTTTTCTCACCGTACTATGAAAAACATGGCTGATCCCTCTGTCAAAGGAATCGGTATAACACGAAAGTGAAACGTGTCTTCACAGGCGGAGTTGCGCGTTTGTTGTGCATTCTTTCGCCCCAAGCGCGAAGGAATGAATTCTACAGCGTCAAATTGTAATGTTATGCGAAGAACGGCAAGCCGCTCGAAATTTGCATGCGCTGCTCAAGCAGAAAGGACTCGCGGAACGAACATACAAATGATGAGCGGGAACTGTCACAGTTGTAACTTAGTTCTGTGTGAGCAGCGTGCTCCTTTTGCAAAAGCGGCCGCTGCAGTGAGAGACTTGACCTTCGTGCTCTCAACTGAAACTTGCAGGCAGAGCGCAAGACGTACAAACCACCGAGATCACGAGATAAGCGCCCGCACGAGTGACCACGCCCTGTCGAGGCGCACGCTAATCCGCTTGGGGGACGACTTTTAAAGCGCGCTCTTCGAGCCCTTCGCGCCATCTGGCTAGTGATAACGAAAACACGCTGTACCACCGATCTCCGAGTACCCCCAACGGCGAATGGTGTACTTAAATAGCTTGCCCTTAGCATAGCGGAGAACATGTAGTCAGTGACGGAGTCGTTTCGCGCTGCGCGCTGGCGACCGAGAGGTCGTAAGTTCGACTCCCGGTGATGGAACTTTTTCTTATAGTTTTTTCTTTGCCATATGTTAGTCTTTATATTTTACAACGTCATATCCGTGACGGAAATGCGTCAGTGGAGCCGTGGTGGACCCCGGCATAAAACACTTTCGTGTTAAAATTAAGGTTGGTCCCTCCGTCATAGGAATCGGAATAACACGGAAGTAAAGCTTGCCCTTACAGAAGTAACTGAATGTTTACTGTACATTGATATAAGAGAGTTTGCACAGTGTATATTGATGTCTGTCAGCTAATGGCACCGTTTAACGTGTATGCACCCACTTTGATGATTGGTGGTACAACTCCATCCCGACGACTAACGTCCATGTTAAATCATTAAGCAAACGCTTGTGGTAGCTCTGGTAGTTAACGGTGAAAGCGTAATCAGAGAACGAGGTGTGATAGCCAGAAGAGCGTCGCATATTGGACGCAGAACTTGGTCGCCATCCCGCGGCATGCTAAAATGTGATTGAACACTACGGACGAACTGGAGGGAAACGCAAAGCGCGTCGTGCCGCCGCGGTAGCCCGGCCGCGATTTCTCTCGGGGCGAGCGCGTGAGCGGGGAACGCGGTGCTACAGCAAGGTGAGGCAGGCGCGCGTCGCATAGCTTTTTTAGGGGCGAAGCTCCTTAAAGCGGCACCCGTTCGTTCCTCGTAGTCGTAGTAGTCGTAGTGCGTAACCAGTCGTAACGCTAGTACCAGATCTTGACCTCCAAGGTGGTGCCGGTGGGAGATTTTTCCTGTGCGTTGTTGAACAATAAAAAATTAGCAGCGTGCGCGTTAACTAAAAGCCGAATTCTTCTGTCTCTCATTCCCCATTAGCAGCCATTGGCATGTTCCAGTAGGAAATATTAGTAGAAGTAGAAGTGTAAGTGTTAGCTAAAAGCCGACTTCTTCTGTCTCTCATTCCGATTAGCAGCCATTGTTTACCTCCAAGGTAGTGCCTGGTGAGATTTCTCCTGTGCGTGATTAAACAATAAAAATTTTGTTCAAAACGCCGTTGATTGATGAAATAAACCAACGAAAGATGCCAGATGTTTTCTAAAGCAAAACGAAAAGACGCCAGCTGCTTAACGAAAGACGCCAGATGTTTTCTAAAGCAATGGTTTTCTAAACAATGAAAATTCACAGAGTGCATGTAAAATTAAAGTGAGCTGCAACTTGCAAGTGTCCATAACTCTCATCGAACCTTTAGCATAAACGCGCCCGATCTCACGTCGGTGATGATGTACTGGGCAGAATTCACGGAAGATTCACGGATTACCGATGAACCTCCGCAGCTTCCCCCACTCATCATCATTCACTCCGTGGATATGCTGTGATTTTTGGTTTGGATTAGCATGATGCTATGAGCGAGGCCGCGTCCTTTACGACGCTTGGGCTAATGTCGCCACCTCGCGGTGTGTTAAGGCATTGACAAAACTGAACTTCTAATGAAAACGAGCCGAATGGGACGGACGTGTAACGCGTTCTAGGTGCTAATCGCGGAGGCCACAGTAATGACGAATTACTTTACCTTGCCGCTCCCAGAGGGCAGCACCACTCCGTCGACTGCGAAAGTGGTAGATATAAAAGGCGCGTTTGTAAAGCCTCTAGAGTCTGTGACCGTGGCGCAGTGGATAGCGTGTCCGGGATCTGTTGTTGCGGATCGAGCGGTCGTGGGTTCGATGCCCGTTGACGGAACATTTTTTTTTCTTTGCCATCTGATTGTGTGAATTTTTTCGACGTCATTTTTTCGACGTCACTGAAATCTTGGTGGACCCCGGCATAAAAAAACGTCAGTGATGCGCAGTTTCGCAACGCCGGAGGAGAGGGAAATTTTTGAAGCTTTGGTCATTAAAAAAGAAGCAGACGCGTGTGTCAGCAGTCCCTCCTTGGCTCTCTCCGACAAGGAACCTGCTATCTGGAAAGGAACTGATAACTAATCTTTGTTGCTGAATTTTCAGTTTTAACAGGACATTTGCGCGGATGCGGACACCGAGTTGTCTATATATACCTGAACGTTATGTGTAATAAAGTTTAGTGGAAATCTAGCGTTGTCCTTTATTCCTTGTTCTCGTCCACGTCTTTCTCGCTAGTAAACATGTCCCATTGCATACTTTTGTTATGTTATCGTTACTAGCGCATCGTCACTCAGCGCCTGGGGCGTGGCCTAGCGGATCGCGGAACGCGTCATAATACTGTCCTTCTAAAAAGACAGGGCGTGCAAACACGGACACAAGAAAGAAGTCAGGACACCACAAACGCCGACTAACAACTGAAGAGACGCGCAACGGCTGAAAAGAAAGAAGGCACGAAAACTTATCTGCGCATGCCCATGCAACAGGCGAACCTATCCATCCGGCACGCGTGGCGGTTTACGTGGAAGATAACTGTTAAGGCATTTGATTTCATCTTTATGCAAGTTAATCGACGGTTGGCTCACGCATGCGCTACCACAATTCTCGATATGCCTTGCTTCAGTGATCAGGCGCGTTTCTTCATTTCTATGCAGGTACAACACTGCGCATTCACCGAATTTAGGCGTGCACTTACAATCTCGACAATGTAAAGATAGATTAGAAGGTGAGCCGCCTGTTAGCAATCTCTGATGTTCCAACAATCTCTGGTTATTGCATCGGCCCGTCTGTCCTACGTAGAAGCGGCCGCAGCTGAAGGGGACCTTATGCACCACACTCGTACGGCAATCAGTGAATTTGTTGGGGTATTTGACGAAACACAGCGGCCCAAATCTTACCTAGCCTATTGGCAGCCGTGAAAAGAACATTAACGGCGTATCTACTTCCTACTTTCTTTAACCTCTGAGATACGCAATGAATGTACGGTAGACCTACGACACGTTTGTTCCTATCGCTTTCTGCAACCATGCTCGGACTTAACAGAATGGACTTCTTTAAACGTTCAGCGACAGTGGCCATTGCATCACGAGGATACCCTACATCTAAAAGACGCGTAACCTGTGCGTTAAAGCTGTCACTCATTTTGTGCTCACACGACTTGGTGAGGGCCGACTTAAGAAAAGACATGGCGATGCCGTTTTTTACAACCTTCGAGTGCTTTGTCGAAAAATTTAACAGCGGTTTCGATCTAGGAGAATGCTGCCAGCACAAGTGGTTCTTTTGGAACGTTAAGGAAATGTCTAGAAACTGTATTTCATTATTCTGAGGCACCTCTTTTGTAAAGTTCAGCCCTCCTCCATTTAATTGAAGTTTTTCGCTCACTGAAGTTACCACCGTTTCAAAGTCCTCACCACTACAAAAAATCAAGTAATCGTCCACATAACGAAAAACCTTAATAACCGAATTACCTAATTCGCCTTCTAAAAGTTTGTGAATCTTGCTAAGGTATAAAACACTAACAACCGGAGCAACCTTAGAACCAATACATATTCCTGATTTCTGCACATAAACGCCTTCCTTAGACCTGCCAGAGTCGACTTTAAATACATGGAAAGAATTTCTAGAAATGCCCCGATAGAAACACCACATTTATGGGTGAAAAGCGTCTCGTGCCCTTGTTCGTTATACATTCATTAACATATTTTAATAGGTCCGCGTGCGGCAAAGAGTAATACAGATCAGCAATATCCATACCAAAACCTTTACAACAGCCGGGGTTCTCCTCTGAGAGGAACTAAACTAGCGCCTGAGAATTACGCTTAAGAAAAGGGTCTGAAGAACTCAAAAAGGTTAAGCAGTTCTGCAAATAGCTAGATACAGCGACTTGACAGGTGCCTTGCTCTGAAACGATTGCTCGAAACGGAATCTTGTTCTTATGTGTTTTGGCTGAAAAAAAAACAATTCTAAAGTAAGTGATTTAGCCTTCTTGACATTACAAGCTATTCTCTCAAGGATATGTCTTAACAAAAGGTCGACAGCACGTTGCCTAACTACCGATGGTTTATGTTTTACCGTGCTAAAATTCTTTTTTATGGCTGTTAATGCTTTTTCTGAGAACACACTGCCCGGCATAATTACAAAATATCCTTCCTTATCTGAAATTACTGGCCTGGCTTGCTTCTCGACACAGTAATTAACCAAAGGCCGGATAGGATCAGAACACTTGAGATGCGTATTAGAACCTTTGATGCTAGCAACGCATTCTGAAATGCAGTGGGAACGCTCTTCTTCAGGAACAAGTCTAGTGATTGTACGCGGCAAACTTAAAACGTCTATTGGTTTCAGGTTCGGCTTAAAACAGTATTTAGGACCTAAGGCTAGGGTTTTGCACTGACTATCACCTTAGGCAGCTCCTCCAAGGATTAGCAAGTTATTTTGCGGTGGAACAGTAGAAATAATCTTCCGCTTAGATGGTTGAAGTTCTCGAAGTTTTACCCTCCATAAGAACTCCGCATGCTGGTTAGCTACCCTCATCCAGTCGGCTTACGTGTGCTTCTCGCGGCGATCGTCACGCGAAGTCGAGCAACGGGCCTTGAGGCATTCCTGGTAAAATCTCACTTGACGCCACGATTGCGCGGTCAATATGGCACATATCCTCCTGGCATGTTAAATCAGCCCTCACCAAGTCGTGTTCGCACAAAATGAGTGATAGCTTTAACGGACAGGTTACGTGCCTTTTAGGTGTAGGGTATCCTCGTGATGCAGTGGCCACTCTCGCTGAACTTTTAAGGAAGCCCATTGTGTTAAGTCCGAGCATGGTTGCAGAAAAAGATAGGAAGAAACGTGTCGTAGGTATACCGTACATTCATTGCGTATCTCACAGGTTAAAGAAAGTAGGAAGTAGATACGGCGTTAATGTTGTGTTCACGGCTGCCAATAAGCTAGGTAAGATTTGTGCCGCTGTGCAGAGGAAGAATGAGCGGGTAAAAGAGAAGAAGCGAACCGATATTTGTTTCGTAAAACACACCAACAAATTCACTGATTGCCGTACGAGTGTGGTGTATAAGGTCCCTTTCAGCTGCGGCCGCTTCTACGTAGGACAGACGGGCCGATGCATTAACCAGAGATTGTTGGAACATAAGAGATTGCTAACAGGGGGCTCACCTTCTAATCTATCTTTACATTATCGAGATTGTAAGTGCACGCCTAAATTCGATGAATGCGCAGTGTTGTACCTGCATAGAAATGAAGAAACGCACCTGATGATTGAAGCATGGCATATCGAGAATAGTGGCAGCGCATGGTGAGCCAACCGTCGATTAAATTGCAAAACGATGAAATCAAATGCCCTTACAGTTATCTTACACGTAGACCGCCACGCGTGCCGGATTGATAGGTTCGCATGTTGCAAGGGCATGCGCAGGTAAGTTTTTGTGCCTTCTTTCTTTTCCGCCGTTGTGCGTCTCTTCCGTTGTTAGTCGGCGTTTGTGGTGTCCTGACTTCTTTCTTGTGTCCGTGTTTGCACGCCCTGTCTTTTTAGAATGAATACTTACCAACTAGCTCAGCTCTCTGTTATTATAAAAATTGGCAGATCCCAAGTACCGTGGGAATCGATGTTATGCGAAGCATGCTCAGGATGATGACTGTGGCGTAATTTTTCATATCGAGCGAAACGTTACGGAATGACGCTAGAGAAATATGGAAGTGGTATACGCGCTCTCATGTATTGAAGAGTCGCATATCTATTATATAACCAGTTCTTTACAGCTGCGTAACGATGGCAACAGCAACATGGGTGTTACCTACACCAGACGCGGTAAGCTGATATGTAGTGCTTATATTTTTCAATACTGGATAGCGCGAATCCAAACAGGACAAAGTAGGAACACAGATGCATAGGACAGGCGTTACTCGCAACTAAGCTTCATTCAGGAAAGTTGTCCCTAGATATATACACGGCCGAGTGGCACGCGCAGGCGCACTGCATGTGCGTTACAGTCACAGTTACAGTTGTTATGCTTATACTTGTCCGTTAATACGGAGAACGCACGCACGTTTCACGAACTCGTGTGTATGTGTAGAAGGGGTTCTTGACAGACCTTGAGCAAGGTCATCATCACCGTGATCAGTGAGCACCAGCAGCTGTACCGGTGTTTTCAATGGGATCCGTTCCTGATCGCGGCTATGAGGAGTCTAAGTGTAGTGAAGTGCGAGGTATAGTGCAGCTGGTGAAAATCCTGGATGCCTCTAACGATAAAATGATCTATGATGCCTCCTGTCGTGGACGTGGCAGCGAGGTATTTTGATGCCGTCTCCACATCCAATCCGTCTTTCACGCAGTATAAGGACCAAGCGTTGTTGGGTCTTAATAAATCAATGAAGTCACCGGTAATGATTAGAGGCCTGATTTTCTCAGCAGATTTATTGTAGGAAGCATTGACGCCGGTTATTGCGTAATCCACGTGGTCCCCGTGTCGGACCACGTGGACTGGACGGTAGGCGACCTCCAGGGGTGTTTTTTCTTCATTTACCTCACTTTCCTTGCGTCCGCCGTGGTGGTGTAGCGGTTAAGGTGCTTGGCTGCTGACGCGAAGGTCACGGGTTCGATCCCGGCCGCGGCAGTGGCGTTTCGATGGCGGCAAAATGCTAGATGCCCGTGTTCTGTGCGATCTCTGTACACGTTAAGCATTACCCGATGGTCCAAATTTCGGGAGCCCTTCGCTACGGCGTCTCTAATATCATATCGTGGTTTTCGGAGATAAAACCTCAACAATTATTATTATTATCACTTTCCTCGTGTGTCAATGTGTGTGTTCGCGGTAATTGCGTTGGTTGAGACTCTGTATCACCTGTGGCACATACCCGCATAACACTAACTCTGGTTTACGGGTATGTGCCACACGTGACTGAGAGAAAAGGCTTGATGACCTACGCGACAGGTATTAAATGCGAAGCATTTCTTAGCGAACCTCTGGCACTTTGAGCGTTTCTATCTACGTATCTATCTATCTATCTATCTATCTATCTATCTAGCCGCCTACGTCTGGGTGCTCTCATGATCGCCTCCTTAACTTGGTGTATACCAAAATTTGCATGGGAGGGTAAGAGGATTTGACGAAGATGATTGCCGGGTCATGACATGAATAACGTTAAAATCTTGTCGCGTACGTCGTCAAACCCTTTCCACTACACACGTGTGGCACATACCCGTTTACCACGGGCCGCGGTGTACGGGTATGCGCCACAGGTGATTGACAGTTCATATTTACCCAGGAAAGGCGAGAACAGACATTGGTAACTTAAATGCTAGAGCGTTAAGGAAAACCTACATCGGCAGCGTTGACTCAACGAATGGAAAGAATGAAAATTACGATCCCATCAGGATTCGAACCCAAACATTCTGCGTGGCAATCGGGTATTCTACCACTGAGCCACGCCAGGTCTATAAACTGGTTTGTAAAAACAGCCTACGCAGGCGTAATGTCGGTGCAACGTCAATTGTGGGTGCGGTGCTGGCTATCTAATTTTACAAGAAAGCAATAAACACTACATGATACTCCTACGATGTGAACCCCTACGATACAGGCGTCATATGAGATTAACGTCTGTAGGTCCAGTGTTCGCTCCGCTTTTATAGCAGTCTAATAAACATTACGTTTGTATTCCTATGATTCAGCAAGCTATATTGAAGCACTGCTCCACCCCGGAGGAATACATTAACGAAAGTTACATGTGATATCCACATCACTGCACCGTAAAGTGCGCTTCGTCCACCAGAACGACGTCCTCTTCATTTCTTACGAGGCTGGGCGATGGCCTCATGCTGACGGAGGATGATGCCAGATTGATTGACAGCCGCTTTGTAGACTAGGCTACGTAGGCCACATACGCCCAGGTAGTCTACGAATACGACAAACACCATCCACTGATGTTGGTCTACGTAGCACTATCCAGGCCTACCAGCCTCGACGGCCTATACCTCACCAACGCAAAGGGTGGCTTCAGGTTCCGACATGTCGCCGGCTCCGTCGACAGACAATTTGTCGACGAAATCGCCGAGGCATCCATGAATTCCAACAGCTCTACTATACGACATACTTCAATACACATGGACCCCTCGTCACCACGATCACGACCGGATCCTATCACAAGTCATGACCAGCTGCTGGTGCTCACTGATCACGGTGATGATGCCCTTGTTCAAGAACTATCAAGAACTTCTTGCACACATGCACACGTGTTCGTGAAGCGTGCGTGCGTTCTCGGGACACGTATAAGCACTACATATCAGCTTACCGCTTTTGGTGTTGGTAATACCCACGTTGCCATTGGCAGCGTTACCCAACCGTAAACAACTGGCTATATAACACATATGCGGCTCTTCAACATGTATATGTGAGCGTATAAAATTTATACAAATCTTTAGCGCCATTTTGTAACGTGTCGCTCAGTAAAAAAAGTTACGCCACAGTCACCTACCCGCCGCATGCTTCGCATAACATCGACTCCCACGGTACGTGGGATCTGCCGAATTTTTTTGCGTTATTCATGTCATTACCTGTGAATCGTGTTCGTCATACACTGATCCCCTGCTATGCCAATTTTTTGATATTACAAGTAATGGAGACGGCCAGGAGAGCGCCCAGACGTAGGCGGCTAGATAGATAGATAGATAGATAGATACGTAGATAGAAATGGCCAAAGTGCCTGAGGTTCGCTAAGAAATGCTTCGCATTTAATACTGTCGATATCATAGGGTGCTGAACGCACCGTTGAGCTTTCTTACGGGGTTCACCCTCGAAATAAAATAATTTCAATTCAACGGGCGCAAATCATACTTCGATCAAAAAATTTTTGCATACCAAGCTATCGAGTTGATACCACATCTCAAGCTTGAAATTTTATAGGGCTGAGAGCTGAGCTAGTTGGTGACTGATCGTTATACCGTATGGTGAAGTAGCGCACTTTTGGCGGGGCAGCGAGTGTTCTTGTCCCCTGTGTCCCCGTCAAAAGTGCGCTACTTCAGTATACCGTATACTGAAATTTTTTGTCACTGCTCATTTAGTTTTCCGCCAAATTCTGTGCAACCGCACTTCTGGTTAGGTTCTGTTTGCCCCGCGGGGTGCAGTATAACTTCTTGCTCTCTTCCGTCCGGTTTCGAAATTAAAAAGCACAGTAACGGGACATATCAAACCTTGCAGAACAAAATCGCCACACATTGTACATACATAGCGGAACAGGCGAAGCGAGCGCTGTCCTCCTCCCGGGGAGCGGGAACTTTCATGGTGGGGCAAGGCCACGTATCACAGAGCAACCTATCGCTGGCGCCTTCATGA
Source organism: Rhipicephalus sanguineus (assembly GCF_013339695.2). Lineage (NCBI taxonomy): Eukaryota > Metazoa > Arthropoda > Arachnida > Ixodida > Ixodidae > Rhipicephalus > Rhipicephalus sanguineus. The sequence goes on along the minus strand of NC_051178.1, from coordinate 2,368,808 downwards.
AAGCTTTTCGATACTTTTGAACTTATTGGAGGACTTAAGACACCACGCGAGCACAGCGCTGCATTTCGCTCTGCGGCGCATAAGCTAACTATGACAAATCCGCCGGAGGCGCGTGCGCGGTGAGGCGAGAACAACCCTGCGGGGGGTGATAGCGCCACCACAAAGGTAAGTCTCCTCAATAAAAAATCAGACTGCCATATCAGCAATGGCTGGCCACTGACCCACGATGACAGAGCATAAATTATTGGAAAACAGCGCATACAAATACGCATGCGACCTCCGCACCTTCGAGGGCCGCGTTTCTTTGCCCTTGCTGGCGCCAGGTTCATCGCGTACGACTGCGCCGAATGCAGTCAGTGAAAGCAAGCTTCATTTGAAAACAGACAAGCGCAGGTTCTGATGGGCTCACTTTGGTTGCTTTTGCTGCGGGCGCTGCGGGTGCACTAAACTTTCACTGTAGTGCGGGGTATAGAAAAATGAGAAGGAGTTCTGCTGAGTAGTGCAGTGTAGTGCCAAGACACATTCGAAAGCCGCGAACGGCAGTCGCGCTGGTCGTCGCGAAAAATGTGCATAAGTGACAGAAGCGCCGCCGAGCACACGAGCGGTGCCAAGACCGATTGGCTGAAGCAGACGCGTACAGGCGCCGTAGAGCCGAGGAACGCCAGGCCAGAGCGCGGGCTGCGACCGATTACCCCATAGTTTAGTTTATTTACCGTGTTCTCTGAAACCTGCGAAACCCCGATAGGTAAGGGACAAGTACGTACTTCCTTACTAAAAGAGATAGAATTAGAATACTTGCCTTGGAAAATGTCTACCTGTGCTCTAACAGGAAAAAAATGAGCATGCACTGGCCGTGCACGACTTGAAAGAGCGAAGCTGGCAAGCGTAAATCTGCCTTTTGCAAACCATGCCACTCTTCTACACGGACTCGGCGAGCAGTCTCCGCTTGAAGTGCACGTCCATTGCGCCATGCTCCGGAACGCTGCGCGGCAGCAACCGTAGAGTTTATTGCACGTGAATGGGCACGTTGATGGCCTGTCGCCATATCCCACACTGCCGTAGCCGTGGGTAAGCTGTCGGATGTTCATGAACGGTACCCTCGGCGACACCTTTCGCTCTTCCACCGCGTTGAGTCACGCTAACGATGCGGGCTTGTCGGGATACTTGAAACCGTTGCTGACGCTAAATTGCGGAATGACACCACGGGCAACCCTGCTCAGGCACGTCCTGAACAACTTCAGTTCAACGTGGTCGCTCTTTTGCGGGAACATTTCTCGCAGAACTCGGCAGGCATTGGCGCGCTTTTCTTTGCAACGCGCAGCGTTGAGTGAAGTTCAATTTGCGTTAAACGAAAGCCTATCGCACACCTTACACGAACTCGAGCGTCAGAAACCCACGAGCAAATCTTGCGTTGGCTGCATCGGCGCTCGCACAAAATTTTTGCCGCTCGTACTCGGCTCGACCGACTCTGGATTGACCGCGCACAGCTCGTTTCGTCGCCGCTTCCCGCTCAATGTCGCGCCGAGCATAGTCCGGAATTGCCAGCCGTCACCGTTTCGCCGCTGCTTCCTTGGCCACGAAGACTGGATCGGTCCGTCGTCGACGGCTACGTTCTCGATCGGCGACAGTTTGAGCCTCGCGATAACCAGCCTCCTCTTCTGGAGTACGGACCTTAATCGGGCGGTCCATGGCCAGAACTGCTTCGGCACGATGCAGGCAGGGCATCTTTATAGCGATTCTGAAGCAACGCATGTGCGAAGTAACTATTTATGGCGTATTTATGACAATGTGCTTGAATGGGCTGGTTGGTGCTGCATGGTAGACGAAGAATAAAAACAGCGCTAAACACGGGACGAGAAGAGGACACGTACGCGGCGCTGAACTCACAACCAATGTTTATTGCAAAAACGAGTGCAATATATAGGACACAGGTGTCTGCGCAGAAACACGGAACATAAGCCAAAGGGCACAGCCATGTGATAAAGGCCAAACCGCAAACATTATCAAGAACCTGTCAAATCAGTGGACCCCAGATATCTAATTTCACAGCCATGAAGGGAAATTGAGGGTACGCCTACACAAGAAACATCATGCTGTTGAATGTGAAAGGCTTCGCTAATCTCGATTTCGCGCTGCCTGCTATTGCGCCCCATGACCACACACTTATTTTATGACGTGAACGTTGCTAGGCGACACTAAGTTTACGCTTGGCGCGATCTCTACACAGCTGCTGCGCCGCGCATGCGCGGCTTGACGTGACGTCGCGGTAGCGAAGCGTGGCGAGGCCAGGTGATGTGCAGCTGTGGCGGTTGATATGGCAACGGCGCGGCGAGGTTTTCTCGGGAAGACAGATTTCTCTAACAGCTTCGCTCTTAATAAACACTTTTTGTGGATAAACTAGCTTTGCACTGCGCTATGTACTGTACGTATTCGCATGATGCCGCTAAGATCATTGCGCATTTCGAATGATCTCAGATCATTGCGCATTGCGTTTAATTATCCACTCAGCAGTTTATATTGAGAGCGTAAAATTTGCAGAAATGTTCAACTCGTTATATTTTAATGAGTCGTTTTCATTCTGCGCACGCCGAATGAAAGCAGCGTTTGCCAAAAAATGCCCCCACCTCCCCGAAGGGAATCGCGAGGAAATGCGAATTCATTTCTTGCACCGAGAGTACACGGCGTAGTAATTTTATTGGCGTAAAGCTGGACACATCGACGCGCTCAAGTGTCTCCCTTTTGGGCGCCTCTTTCAACGAACGCTTCCTACGTGCGTTCGTATTCACCTCAGGGATGTTGCCACCGCCTTCAATGCAGCACAAACGCGTGTAGAACGCGCTGTTTTCAGGCTGTGCCAAGGCAGCACAAACGCTACAAACGCGTTTCAAACACACTGCATTGAGGCGGTGGCGCAGGGAGGAGAGAGAGCGAATGGCGAGAGAAGGAGCGGCGAAGCACTGCACCTACACTCTCTCCACACACGCAGGAGCTCCGCCGAGCTCCCACGATGCAAGCGCCCTCACACGCCAGAACGCGCTCCTCCTCTACACTCACTGCCGCTACTCCACCCGCACCACCTGCTCCGGTTGCTAGGGGCGAGGATAAGCGCGCGCGCCCGCAGCTGTTGCTATGGGAGAGGGAGTGAGAGCGGAGAGGCGCGCGGACAACGCCGGATGCCTTACATAGCCCGACTAAGAAATGCATTCGCATTTAAAAATTAACACCATCTTCCAAAGGGAACTTTGATGGGATGCAAAGCAGCAGCGTTGCGCACGGGTGGCGTCACGGGTTGAACAGCCCTAACGCGGTGGAGAGGGTGAAGCGAGAGAGAGGTGACACGTACAGACATGTTTGAACGCGTACGTTAGGCGCGCCTCAGGTTTATTGCGCATGAACCGACGAGTCGGGGGTGTAGAGAGCGGCGGTAGCGGCAGGTGTTGCGGGCGAACGGACGAGGCGGCAGCTGCGGGCGCTGCGGCTAGAGCGCGGCAGGCGAGGGAGAGAGTGACGTCAGCGCGCTGCGAGGGGAGCGTGATGTCAACGCGCAGCTGCGGCGTGACCTACTTGGCACCGCTCCAACACCTGCGGCGAAGGGAGCGCGTTGCGGCGCGTTCGTACGGACGCACGGAGGGACAGCGTTACACAGGCAAGTCAAAGAGCTGCTTTCAATCTAAAAAAAGGCACGCTGCAAAGCAGCTTCCGCCACGGCCAAGAGCTTTCGAGAGAGAGCGACATAGGCCTGCTAAGAAAATTATCGTAAATATCTGTAGGACAGGACCATTAGACCTGAGCTCCAATGGCTGCTGCCACGTCTCGGCTCCGACGGAACAGCGCCCGCTGTTTCCCCGGGCCTCAGTCACAGCGTTGGGTAAAAGAGGAGATAGTCGAGTGCGCGGCCGGGTGAAGCTTACATTCCGGCGCCAAATTAAGAAACTGCCGGTACCGTTCCGCAGCCAGGGTAGCTGTCATGGTAAGAAGTTGGATGTTGGATGTGAAGAAAGGAGAGGGATGGGTTCGGCTGCAGTTGACGCACCGCAGCTACGTTCTCTTCGCTCAGTGTGTAGTGTGGTTTAGGATACCAATGGCGTAGTCATGTCTGTAGTAGTCGTGAGTATCTGTACCCTGGATGTTCAGTGTTTGCGTCTTCCTCATATGGTAGGAGAGCTGTTACTGCGGTTCCTGTTGTAGCTGTTGTAGCCGCATGTGCCCAGTCATAACCGGGAAGAAAGTTGGGCCCAGGGGTCCAGACAGGCGGGAACATGTGCAGTGTGCAGCATGCGGACTTTGTTGTTGGATGATACCGGTGGTTTTACGGTGGTTTAAACAATCGCCAGAGCTTCGGCATACTACTCGTCCTTAGATATGCGTTTGTTAGGTACACAAATAGAGGTTACTGTAATATGATCGCTGTTACCAGTGCTGAAACGGTGGTTGGCGCGTGTGGGTTCTAGCGGCGTTAGCGTATATAAGGGAGCATGGGGAAAGAGGGTAGCAATACGGGCGTGCTGGCTAGTCACACTTGTATAGGTTGAGCGCTAAAGAACAGAAGTACAAAAGAAAGAACGTACACACACACTTGCGCTACTGGCAACCATCAGTGTATCTCCGCCTCCAAGCCAACAGACACCTGATTTGCTCACGGCGGCCACGTGAACACTGCGCCGTAAACAAAATGAACAACTATAACAAGGCAAAATGATCCCTTCTACCGAGGAAACAAAAGTGCAGTGGGCACAGGCAACTGAAAGACAAGGTTCAGCGCATTATGCGCCGAAAATTCAATTCTTCTAAACTCAAAGAGCGTGAGGGTTTGCTGACACATGCGTCGCCGAAATAATTTTTTTGTTCAGCTTAAATTATAAATCTTGTAAAGACGTTTATTAGCGCGTATTTATTATTGTAGCGAAGCGTTTGAACTCAATAATGGGTCGTAATATGGCCGGTTCGACTGGCTGGTGGCAGGCGACGTGACGCTAGGCGGCTGCATGCGATTGCAATAGCGCGCCACGTGGCCGGCGTAACCGCATGTGAAGCATATGGGGCAGTTATCAGGTGTGCGCCATCGGTTCGCTGGGGCAGGGTCCACCCATGGTGCTGGATGGGATTGAAGGGGCTGCATGGTGCTGCAGTCATGGCCTGTGCATGACGTCGGCGTAGGCTGCCTACATCCGCTTCGAAAGACTGAGGTCGAGCGGAGGCTTCGGCGTAAATGTGCCGGGCAGCCGTAGGGATTGCTGGAAGCGTTCTCGTGACAACTTGGGCGTAACTCAGTGATGGTGCAGCAGCCGGATGGTGCTGGTGCTCGTGCATGACATCCGCGATTTCCTGCTCATTTGCTCAACGGAGGGGAGGCAGAAGTGTGGTCGACGGCTGTTGAACGTACTCAAGCGAGCAACATCCAGCAGAGAGAACTGGCGCGCTATTTCCTCGCGCACAAACGACTCTGCGAGCAAGGCGGAGTGGTTGGATATGGTCGACAAGCTAGCGAGCACGGCGTCGCGTGATGGAGAGCGACGGGTCATCAATCGCAGGCGGCGCAGCTCCTCACAGCTTTGGCGGAGCGTTATGACCTGTGCGAGTGTGCTGGGGTTCTTGGCGAGCAGCATGGTGGAGGCATCGTCGTCGATGCCTTTCATATTGCGTCTGATCTTGTCAGATTCGACACGGTGGCGTCGGCTTTCTTACACAAATCGAGGACGCCTTTGATGTAGCTGGTGAATGATTCATCGGCCTGCTGAGCGCGTTCCCGTAAGCGCTGTTCGGACTGCAGCTTACGAACGGCAGGGCGGCCAAAAACGTTGAGAATGGTGGTCTTGAAGTCGGACCACGTCGTAAAATCTGATGTGTGGTTGTCGTACCGCAGGCCCGCCACACCCGCGACGTCGAAAACCAGGTTGGTCAATTTTCCTGCCTCGTCCCATTTATTGGGGACACTCATGCGCTCGTAAATCGCGAGCCAGTCCTCCACGTCGGTACCGTCTGCGCCAGTGAAGACTGCAGGGTCGCGGATACGAGGGACACCGGGACATGAGGTCGGTGCAGGCGCGGGCGTTTGCTGGGCGGCGTCTTGAGGCGTGGTAGCTGGCAGGGTACGGGGTCGAAGAGCCAGGGGCATCGTATGAGGGCCGTCGTTGATGTGAAGGCACAGCACTCTCCACCAAATTGTAAAGACGTTTATTAGCGGGCACTCGGCGACGATATACGGCAGCGACAGTTAAGGCGGCGCCGACTCTCAGCACGAGGGGCGTGCTCTCAGAGAAAAGGACGACCGTAGAGAGAGAACGACGCATTACTGAGTTCAAACGCTTCGCTACAACCTGGTGATTTCAGACATCGTCTTGCTCACTACGACAGTCTTATCAAAGCTAGGCTGGTACTGGCATTTGTGGCAGTGTTGTGCTAGAAATCCATCAACAGGGACTTTGCCCAATTTATTACAGCGCTGTCTGAGCTAATCATTTAAGCAACGGCCTGGGTGACCAATGGAAAGCCGATCACAGGGAAAAGGAATACGGTAGATAACGCATGTGTTGCATTGGGCGAAAACGTTCCTGTGCTTTTTTGGCCATTCTAGAACCAATTTCTTATCAAGATTGGTTCTTTTTGCAAAAATTACTGAGTTTATAGGGCACTGAAAAAACAACTTCGGGGCTAGCCCTCACGCCGGTTTTCTAAAGGTTGCGATAACTTGGTGAATGTAAGGGACCACCGCTACTCTGTTTCTCGGTGGCGGGGCAACTACCGGCGCTGGACACACGTTCCGTTACTTTTGCCTGCCGAGGTAAACATTTTGTTGCTGAAACACTTAGATCAGTGGGGCATCAAGCTAATAGTAACTGCGATGTTTGCTGCCTGAAACTTGTGTGAACCAAAAGGGTTCAGGACTTCAAAAGCGCATTATTAAGGCCCACTTTCACGGTGCCACTCTTCGCGAGCTTTCAATGGCTGAATTTGAATGCCAGTTATGCCTTCTTGGCCCTGGGCTCGTAACACCAACAAACGAGTGTGCGAGTAGAAATTTCACGTCAAGGACTATGTACTATCTACTAGGAACTCAACAGTCCTAACAACTGGTTTAAAACAATTGCCTATAATAGCTACAATGTCAACCTACCGATCTTCGAAGTGATCGTCTGTGCTCTTGAAAAATACAATGAAATCGTCCAGAACCTTCAAAACTGTTACACAGTGATTACTTTTTGGAAGTCGCATGAACAAACTTCTGTCAGTATTCAGTAAAAACATAAAAACCTATTCAAAGTGACTTGTTTTTAGCGAAGATTGACAGGGCATCTTTATGGCGTGAACGGTTGCTAGGGGACAACAAGTTTACGCTTGGTGTGGTCTCTCCACACGTAATATATGCATACACGGCCGAGGAAGGCAAAACGGGACGATCGCTAACCTTCAATTGAATATTTATTGTCAGAAGCAACAGTATAAGTAGATCTGTACACGGAAGAAGGCCTAATCACGGCACATAAAAACCTGCCGCGTCCAAAACGCCGAATTATGCGCAGGCAGCATCACCGAAGGGCAAGTGACACAGCTGTCACTTTGTAAAAGCAAGGTGATCACCTTGCATTACAAGGTATTACAGCTATACTAGGTATTGTTTGACTCTACTCATCCAGTTAGTGATGCCGTGGACCTTTTTACTCGTTAGCTTAACAATCTGGTGATAACACGTGAGTTCCTTGTTAATAATACCATAAAATGTTTAGACTTAAGCACGTATATGTTTGCAGAGCGTTTGTGGTCTCATAATCAATATCCTGATAATCAGATATCGGTCATCCCACTCAAAGCTGGTGAAGTCAGCGCTTCTTAATCTTTCTTTTGACAACGCGCTTCGAGAACCATGGCCCCATAACATGTCTAAAAGTTTTGATCAGAAAAACGAGCGCCTTTTGGTAGCAGGCTACACCGGAAATGTACTTATTTCAGTGGCAGAAAATGCTTGAAAAAAATAAGTAGACCGAACCGTTCGCGCGCGAGAAGTTCTGATGGCATGAAAAGGTGGTCGTGCCGTACCTGCACGACGTGTCACATACTTTAAGGAACATTGGCCGGAACGTAAATGTAGATATGGTAATTTCCGCTCCACGGATATTAATTACGGCTTGCAAGGCCACAGACCCATAAGCTAGGAGAGGTGCATGGTGTATAATGAATGATCAGTTTGCATTTGTTTATTGCTTAAAGAAAACGGTGTATCGTTTGCCGTTTTCTTGCAGGAAAGTTTACATTTTGCAGGTGGGGAGATGCCTGAACGATAGGCTCAAAGAACAGAAGCAGAAGTTCCGCCGATATCGAGATTGTCGTGTGCATATACACCCGTCAGCAAAATTTACGCGAAGCGAAATTTTAGAAAAAGTTATATTTTCGCTTCTTCAGGGAAACAAGAAATCCTATTAAATATTCGAGCCTGTAGTTCATATTGCAAACCATGCTGTTACCAGCTCGAGTAGAATTGGTGCGCAATAACAGAGCCGAAACTCGCATTTGTTCCGTTAATTTTTGCTGAAGGGTGCTCATTGTAGTGATCGTAGATGCGAAGCTTTGTGAAAAAAAATTCCACTGTTGTGCATAGGAATGCCGACAAAGCTATGCGACACATTGTTGAAGACGCCCTAATAGCAAGGGCCGGTGATAGCTGTGACAGCTGCTCTCCGGTGGCGTTGACTGCAAGTTAATTGGCCTTTCTGAACGGGGCAGGTTTTCATGTGTGATAATTGGGACCTCGTCCGTGTACGGGTATATATATACTTTTGCTTCTGGCAATAAACATTCCGTTGAAAGTTAGCGCTCGTCCCGTTGTTCGTCGTCCTTGTCTAGCTACTGCTACAACACATTTTGATGCATTGAACTCACTAGCCCAAAAGGCCACGTTGACGAACGGGTAGCAGCCTTGCAAGGGCAGTGCGTCTGTTTGTCAGCGGGAGCAAATACTACGAAAAGTGCTTTATAAGGGACGAATTGAAAATGCTAAGCAGCATTTTGAGAGTGTTTGGCGCCGTTCCGGCGTGTCGTCCGTGAGCGAGCGACAGAGCACTCCTTTTAACCGCGTGAAGTAAAGCATCTGAGTTCCGCGGAGCCACTGGGGCCACTCGATGCTCTCTGTATTAGGGGGACGCTTAGACTGGCTGCAGCACAGGTCAGGCCCCGGCAGGAATTGGAATCACAGGTTTCGCAAGGTGTCTCAAATCTTTAGCATCGACATGCGGGGCATTTCATTCAGCGGCTGAAGTTCTTTCATAAGAGGCAGTTGACTTTCAGGGCATGCTGGACTTCGTCTCGGAGAACGCTGTACAAGCTGGAGATCGTGGGTGGCGAGGATGACAACAGCTTATCGAGTTTTCAAAACGAAAGTGTTTTCTACCGCGATGCACCAAGACTATCATGACGCATTTCCGTTGTGGAAATACGTCAGCAAAATTCACAAGATCAGATGCCAAAAAAGAGAGCCAGAAGAAAATGTTCCGTTGACGGGAGTCGAACACACTATCTCTCTGGCTGCGACGACAGCTGACGAACGCTTTGGCCAGTGCGCCACCGGAACATTTACAAGAGGCTTCACGAACGCAACTTTATCTCTCACACTTTGCTTTCCCATTTTTTTGTTCGCCGGGTGGTGTCGCTCTCTGGGAGCCATGGCTTAATGTCTCCCTTCATTGGACGGGGGGCTCTCATGAAGCGGATATATATATATATATATATATATATATATATATATATATATATATATATATTTGTTTCAAAAGGATATTCCTGGCTATCAGCTAAAATATATAAAAAGTCACAGTGAAAAACATAACGACATTCGGAGCTTTCGGCCGGCCACCGATATTTATCATATATATATATATATATATATATATATAAATTGGCTTGAGCGAACGAACGTACGAGAACATTTACTGTTCCAACGTTTCGGCCGGGGTCCGGCCTTCGTCAGGGATTGCAATGCATACGTTAAATGTGTCGCTTATATATACACAGGGGCCCCCAAACCCGTGTCTAAGCAGTATCTAATATCGCACATACATCAGGCAAATCAGCATAGGTAAAAGTGCGGTGTAATATTAACATGCATACACGACAAAAATTATATACGGCGAAGAGGGCGCAGTAACAAAGGTAATCTTTTCATCACTGTCACGAAAAGAAAAAAAAAACGTGATAATATGGGTGATTATGTACAGCGATGACATTTAATAACAATGCGAGAAAAGGACTCGATGAACTAACAAGAAACATGTGTAAACAGCAAACAACAATGCGCTAAAGGAACTAACAAGAAACAGGTGTAAAGCAACGAGAACAGCAACCTGAAGAATGCATGTGTGAAAAAGTCTGGCGATGTTGATAATGAGACACCTAAGCGAAACTGTGATACATGGCACTCATGAAAACGGAATACAACAAAAACGTGGGTAACAGGGTGATAACTGGTGAATGTGGCAGATACGTGACATATGGAATTTAGCATTGTCCGTGACAGAGTGATCCTGTAGCTTAACTCTTACGTGTGCAGGAACGTAATCTTTCCTGCGCTTTCGTTAATGCCGGATGATAATGCTTTAAACTTGTAGATGAGAAATGATTCGCGCACTTCCCGTTCGTGGTGAGATTTAAAACCACATTTCAATATGGTTGCCGTCAGGTGATCGAGTGAGTGCCCTGTTGTATTCAGGTGCTTAGATAAAGGCAGGTTAGGAAAAGTTGTGACATGTGCCTTGTGATTATTGAACCGCAATCTGAATGGTGTCGATGTCTGGCCTATGTACTGAAGCTTTCAGACGGAGCATTGAAGGAGGTATACACAGTTACTTGTATCGCAGTCGTAATGACCTTTAATTTTAATTGAAAAATTTGAGGCCGAACTGTGGGCTGAAATGCAGGTGATCATGTGCGCGCACAGCATGCAACATGGTTTGCCACATAGGTGGCAACCTGAATGGACAGCAGGGGTTAACACAGATGAAGTCAGCATATTGTGCAAGTTTGTCAAGCGACAGTACACTACCCGTGGCAATTCAGAAAATATGTTTTTGAGACGGTCGCTCTGCATGAGGATGTTATGGTGCTTTCGTAGAATGTGGTTAACGTTTGGTACTGATGCAGAATGCGTTATTATTAGGTTTGTACATTGTCTCTGTGCAGCCCCAATGTTGGAGTGTAGAAGCTCGCTCCTGTCGACTGCACTAGCCCATTTAATGGCATCGTTAATTACCTGAGGCGGGTACTTTCGTATTCTTAGCGCATCACTGAGTTTGCCACAATTATCTTAGAAATATGATTGTTCGGAGCACAACCTTTTCAAACGGAGCGCCTGGCTGTACGTTATGCTCGTCTTGTTGCGCCTCTCGTGGGTTCTTTGAAACTGAAGGTAGCGGTGTATGTCACTTGGTTTTTTGTAAAGTTTCGTCGTTTGTTTATTGCTTGTTATGGATACAGTGACGTCGAGAAAGTTTATGTTTGAAGCTGAGTACAAGGCGAGAAGGATATTGATGGATGAAAATTGTTAAAGTTGGCCACGAAAGACAAAAGTTCAGTTTCCCCGTCATGCCATATCAGAAAGATATTATCTATGAAGCGCTTATAGTAAAATGGTTTTAGTGCACAAGTGGCCAGAAACCTGTCTTCCAGTGTGCACATGAATATATTGGCGTAGTTCGGTCCTATTTTTGTGCCCATTGAGGTGCCACTCGTCTGTACGTAGTGGGTTCGATTAAATTCAAAGTTGTTTAATCGCAAGATAAGTTTTAAAAGGGAGGCCACAGTTGAGCTGTCAATAGGTTTGTCTAGTGAGGATTCGACGTACGCACGTATTACTGCCTGAAAGCCGTCGTTATGCGGTATATTCTTGTAGAGAGAAGCTACGTCTAGAGTGGCTAGCAATGCTTTGTCGAGGATGTCAAGATCAGCAATGTCACTTAAGAAATGATTAGTGTCCCTGAGATACGAGGGAACTGAGGCGGGAATTTTAACACGAAAGTGTTTTATGCCGGGGTCCACCAAGACTTCAGTGACGTATTTTCGTCACGGAAATGATGTAGAAACATTTACACGATCATATGTCAAAGAAAAAAGTTCCGTCAACGGGCATCGAACCCACGACCGCTCGGTTCGGAACACCAGATGCCGGGCACGCTATCCACTACGCCACGGCCGCAGACTCTAGAAGCTTTACAAGCGCGCCTTTTATATCTACCACTCTCCCGTGTCGGCAAGGTGGTGATCCCCTATGGCAGCGGTAAAGTAAAGTAATTCGTCGTTACTGTGGCCCCCGCGATTAGCACCTGCAACGCGTTACACGTCCGTCCCATTCGGCGCGTTTTCAATAGAAGTTCAATTTTGTCAGTGCCTTAACACACCGCGAGGTGGCGATCTTAGACCAAGCGTCGTAAAAGCGTCGGCCTCTCTGCGACGGGCGCCTGCCTCACCTGGCTGTAACACCGCGTTCACCGCTGACGCGCTCGCCCCGAGAAAAATCGCGGCTGGGCTACCGGGGCGGCAGGACGCGCATTGCGTTTCCCTCTAGTCCGGCCGCGGTGTTCAGTCACATTTTAACATGCCGCGGGATGGCGACCAAGTTCAGCGTCCAATATACGACGCTCTTCTCGCTATCACACCTCGTTCTCTGATTACGCTTTCACCGTTAACTACTACAGCTTCCACAAGGGTTTGTTTAATTATTTAACATGGACGTTAGTCTTCGGAATGGAGATGTACCACCAATCATCGAAGTCGGTGCATCCACGATAAACGGTGCTATAATAATATCTGGGGTTTAACGTCCCAAATCCACGATGTGATTATGAGGGACGCCGTAGTGGAGGGCTCCGGAAATTTCGACCACGTGGAGGTCATTAATGTGCACCTAAAGCTAACTACACGGTAAACGGTGCATCAATATACATTGTGCACACTCTCTTATATCAATTCAGTTACTTCTGTAAGGGCACGCTTTACTTTCGTGTTATTCCGATTCCTATGAAGGAGGGATCAACCATCTTTTTTTGATAAGGGAGTCAACGTAGCTGGAAAGAGGTTCAGTAAACGTGCCAATCGCCGAAACTATTGGACGACCAGGGTTATTTCGTTTGTGTAGCTTTGGCAGTGGATAAAACCTTCCTGCAACAGGACTAAGAGGTATCAGTGATTCCATCGTCTTCTTACTGATGCATTCATGTTGGAAAAGTTCTCTGAGAGTGTCGGAAATGATGTGTTTAAATTGGTCAGGCGGGTCGTGGTCGAGCTGCTTATAGCATGCGGTGTCGCCCAACTGCCTTAATGCTTCGGTGATGTAGTCAGACGTTTTCATTACCACAAGGTGACCCCCTTTGTCGGCGGGCTTAATGACAACGTCTAAACGATTCTCCAGTGTCTTAATGTCTTTCCTTTCATCTGAGGTCAGGTTGTGTTTGAAAGAATTATTCTGATTATATGCTTCAATAATATCGTGTTGGACAGCTGAAATGTACATATCAAGGTACCTATCACGTAGCACCGGCGGTGTCCAGTGTTGACTGAATGACACGCTGTTCGATCTGGATCGATCATGGAAGAATTCGCGTGGCCTCACCTTCCGCGCGTAATCGTCGAGGTCTTTTACAAGTTGAAACACATTGTACCCTCCAGTTGCCGCGCAGAAGCTAAGACCATGGGAGAGAACCGTCATTTCTGGGTTAGAAAGTGTGACGTTCGAGATGTTGATAATGTTAGTAAAGGGGTGTCCATCATCAACAGCATGACTGGATATAACTGAAGTGCTGGTTGACGGGAGTACTGGTAGTGGTGGCGGTAGAACGTCATCGCGAACCATTTTCGTACATTTCTTTGCAGGATTTCTAATTGCTTCTTTTCCTCATAGTCTTCAAGCAAAATACGTTCCTCAGGACTAATTGAACGGGCGCTTAATAGCTGTCGTTCTTGGTTACTCAAATTCTTTACTGATGAGCTATAGTGTTTGATCACAATGCGTGTAAGATCCAAAGACGCTTTCCGCAGTGTGTCATTCCAACGGTCTAGGTTATGACGAGACATTTCCGACGTAGCTGGTCTGAGGGAAAGTTGTAGGCCTTTTGGTACTTTTTGTGCAGCCACGTATGAAGACAATGTGGACTCATGCATTTCATAACGGACACGTTTGTGAATAATTTTCCTAATCTTTAGGAAATTATTGGAGTGCACAGTTAAACTGGTGGGGGCACTAGCGAGTAAATCACGGGAAGTAGTCACCGTGGTAGAGCGATTAGCACTTCTTAAAGCATACTGATGGGAATATGAAGAATCAATGCCAGACCTATTCGTTGCGTTGCGTGGCTGCCTTTGTGGTTGAGGCGGCAAGCTGGCCCCGGTAGAGGGTCCTTGTAGACTCGGTGTTCTGGCGGAAGGCTGGCTAGTGTGTTGACCCGATGGAGGCAGCCAAATCCTGCTGTAGCGGCTGACTGGTTGCACGCTCGCTCCAGTACGGTGACGAATAGGAGGGATGTCGGAAGGCCAAGCATCTAATATGACTGGCCATCACCGCTACTCCTTCGAAACTAGGGTGAAGCCCGTCGGCGGCAAAGACGCGATTCGACGGGAACCATTCTAAGGCGTGGTCAAGGAAAAATACTTGTCGAGCATGTCGACAAACCTACGCAAGCGGCTGTTAAAGTTGCACGCCTCGCGGTTGCAGTGGCGAACTAAACCTAGGTTGCGGCCCCCACGGCGGCGGTTTGGGCTTCGAGGAAGGATCAGGCTAGCGTATATTCGCTGAATGTTGACTCTTTCGCTGATAACGACACTTAGAAGGTGATTGTACCTTTCGAATGTCACACGTCCGGTGTTCACCAAATCGTTGGCACCGATGTCAATGATCAGGTCTGTAGTCGTGGGTGGAACGAATTTCAAGAGCTCCGGGCATCGTCTATGCCAGCACCAGGCTTGCAAATGAAGGCTGGTGTGCCGCCCAGTAGCGGGTCAAAGTCATGGAAGAAGTGCTTCGTTTGTGAGTCGCCTATGACAGCAGTTTTCACGGTGGTCTTCGGCAACTTCAATGTAGTAGTTCTCGACGTTGTTCATGCGGGATCCATAGTAGTTGAATATCAGGCAAGTGGTTTCAGTGGATCCAGTGATTAATAAAAATTGGCTTGAGCGAACGGACGTACGAAACCTTTTATTGTTCCAACGTTTCGGCCGGGGTCCGGCCTTCGTCAGGGAATACAATGCATACGTTAAATGTCATAAAAATGTCATAGCGACTCACAAACGAAGCATTTCGATAAAACTTCGAAGCACTTCGATAAACGATAAAACCTTCCTCTTGCAGGAAGGTTTTATCTACTGCCAAAGGTACACAAACAAATTAACCCTGGTCGTCCAATAGTTTCGGCGACTGGCACGTTTACTGAACCTCTTTCCAGCTACGTTGACTCCCTTATCAAAATTTCCCGCCTCATTTCCCTCGTATCTCAGGGACACTAATCATTTCTTAAGTGACATTGCTGATCTTGACATCCCCGACAAAGCGCTGCTAGCCACTCTAGACGTAGCTTCTCTCTACACGTATATACCGCATGACGACGGCATTCAGGCAGCAATACGTGCGTACGACGAATCCTCACTAGACAAACCTATTGACAGCTCAACTCTGGCCTCCCTTTTAAAACTTATCTTGCGATTAAACAACTTTGACTTTAATCGAACCCACTTATACTGACGAGCGGCACCTCAATGGGTACAAAAATAGGATCGAACTACGCCAATATATTCAAGGGCACACTGGAAGACAGGTTTCTGGCCACTTGCGCACTAAAACCATTTTACTATAAGCGCTTCATAGATGATATCTTTCTGATATGGCATCATGGGGAAACTGAACTTTTATCTTTCGTGGCCAACTTTAACAATTTTCATCCATCAATATCCTTCTCGCCCGTCTACTCAGCTTCAAACATAAACTTTCTCGACGTCGTGGTATGCATATCAAACAATAAACTAACGACGAAACTTTACAAAAGACCAAGTGACCTACACCGCTACCTTCACTTTCAAAGCAGCCACGTGAGGCACAACAAGACGAGCATAACGTACAGCCAGGCGCTCCGTTTAAAAAGGTTGTGCTCCGAACAATCATATTTCTAAGATAATTGTGGCAAACTCAGTGATGCGCTAAGAATACGAAAGTACCCGCCTCAGGTAATTAACGACGCCATTAAATGGGCTAGGGCAGTAGACAGGAGCGGGCTTCTGCACTCCAACAGTCGTGCTCCATAGCGACAATGTACAAACCTAATATTAACGCATTCTGCATCAGTACCAAACGTTAACCACATTCTACGAAAGCACCATAACACCCTCATGCAGAGCGACCGTCTCAAAAACATATTTTCTGAATCGCGACGGGTAGTACCGTTGCTTGAGAAACTTGCACAATATGCTGACTTCATCTGTGTTAGCCCTGCTGCCCATTCAGGTTGCCACCCATGTGGCAAACCACGTTGCATGCTGTGCGCGCACATGATCACCTCCATTTCAGCCCAGAGTTCGGCCTAAAATTTCTCAATTAAAATTAAAGGTCATTACGACTACGATACAAGTAACTGTGTGTACCTCCTTCAATGCTCCGTCTGCAAGCTTCAGTACATAGGCCAGACATCGACACCATTCAGATTGCGGTTCAATAATCACAAGGCACATGTCACAACTTTTTCTAACCTGCCTTTATCTAAGCACCTGAATACAACAGGGCACTCACTCGATCACCTGACGGCAACCATATTGGAATCTGGTTTTAAATCTCACCACGAACGGGAAGTGCGCGAATCATTTCTCATCTACAAGTTTAAAGCATTATCATCCGGCATTAACGAAAGCGCAGCAAAGGTTACGTTCGTGCACACGTAAGAGTTAAGCTACGGGATCACTCTGTCACGGACAATGCTAAATTCCATATGTCACGTATCTGCCACTTTCACCAGTTATCACCCTGTTACCCACGTTTTTGTTGTATTCCATTTTCATGAGTGCCATGTATCACAGTTGCACTTAGGTGTCTCATTATCAACATTGTCAGACTTTTTCACACATGCTTTCTTTAGATTGCTGTTCTCGTTGCTTTACACCTGTTTCTTGTTAGTTCCTTTAGCGCATCGTTGTTTGCTGTTTACACATGTTTCTTGTTAGTTCATCGAGTCCTTTTCATGCATTGTTCTTAAATGTCATCGCTGTACATAATCACCCATGTTATCACGTTTTTTTTTTCCTTTTCGTGTCAGTGATGAAAAAATTCCCTTTGTTACTGCGCCCACTTCGCCGTATTTAATTTCTGTCATGTATGCATGTTAATATTACACCGCTCTTTTACCTATGCTGATTTGTCTGATGTATGTGTGGTATTAGATACTGCTTATACACGTGTTTGGGGGCGCCCTGTGTATATATAAGCGACACACTAACGTATGCATTGTATTCCCTGACGAAGGCCGTCCACGGCCGAAACGTTGGACCAATAAAAGTTTTCGTACGTTCGTTCGCTCAAGCCAATTTTTATTATTCACTGTGTCCGCGGAAACCACTTGCCCGATATATATATATATATATATATATATATATATATATATATATATATATATATATATATATATATATATATATATATATATATATATATATATATATATATATATGTACATAATCTCGAAGAAAAGATCGCTGCGAGGCAATGTTTTCGCGCGAAGCCGATGCTGGTGTGGCCTCAGCACCTCTGAAACACGCAGATCGTGGGTTCTTGAAAAGCGGTGCATGCTGGCTTACCGCAGAATAAACGCAGGATTTCTAGATATATCAATCAAGATCCACTTTCGCGGTCGTATTATCAAATGTATGGGCAAAAAAATTAAACGCATGAAAACGTATTATTCCCAAGAGATGTTGGCCGGGAATAAAAACAAAAACGTATTAGGCTGAAAAACGCATTATGCAGAATCGCATCAACGAGATTCCAGTGTATATATATGCCATAGATCAAGCGTTAAGAGAGGATCACGGTAAAGTGAAGGCAACTGTCTCTAGAACTGAACCAATGCTTATGAATGCTATAAGGAACGAGCGCTGGAGTTTCCGCGGTGTGGGCAGTGCCGCCCTGGCGGTCAAAGCGCGCATACTCCCGCCGCTACCGCGGAGGAGAGTGGCGACTGGTTGAAGCGATGCGGGCGCGTATCGCCAAAAACAAAACAAAAGGATGCTGGCGGTACTGTTGCGCATTCAAGTTCCACAATAAGTACCAATGAGAGAGGACGTATCCTTCTATGCTTTTCCTGCTGAGATATATGGATAGGAACGGATGCGGCGTTGCATTCCGGCCGTCAGGCGAGCACAGTATTTTCTGCTCTTGCTCTCCCGTCTAGTGGCGTCGGGCTGGTTTCTAAACTGAATTGCGCGTGTCTGCTAGATTTATTCGATAGTGAGAGCCACCAGTGGAAACCGGGGCCAACGAGCAGCATGTAATCGGTGTTTTGTCGTAAATGAAACGTAGATATTATGCAGCATGCGGCATATGTAACAATTTTTTTCATCTGACCAGCACCAAGCTCCTTGTGATGCCACCGCGTGTAGTGAATGATACGGTAGGCAGGTAGTCTACAGCATTTGCAAACAGTTATGTAGAAGGAAACCTGTCTGTCAACGAGATGCGTACGGGCGCACGTTCGCCGAAGCCGCTGAACTGTCATGAGAAATACGCACGCGATGGATGCCTTTGTTGAACTTCTCTTGTGCTACAGAGTTCTTGTCACGAACAAAGCAGCGGACTACTCGAAGCTTAGCTTTCTGGAGTCAGCCGATGTGGTAAAGCTTCTTTGTGCATTGGCTGTCGCGGCGGAGTGGCATCGGAATTTATGCCTCGCTGAAAAGGGTCAATTGTGTTGGATTTTTACTCGCCGTGTAATTCGCCTAACGTAGTGTGTTAGTTTTTTAGCTTGCCTGGGTCTGCATAGAATAAAGGTGTTTGATCAACGTCGACAATTGCTGGCGTTTTACATGCCAAACAAGGTATGAGTATTAGGCACGCCGTAGTGTGGGAATCAGGATTAATTTCGACCGCTTGGGTTTCTTTATTGTGCACATAATGTTCAGTAGGCGGTTGTTCTTTTTATTTCAACCCCATCGAAATGCGGCCACCGTGGCCGGAATTCTATCCCACGCCCTCGAGCATAACAGCACGACACCATACATGATGTATGCGATAGGAAATAAGCGTGACAGCAGGTGCGTCCGTCAGGCAGGCAGTGTGCTCTGTTTATTCAGTCAGTCACATTTATAATACACCTTGGGCAACGCCCCTTAGATGAACAAGCGATAGAATCAAGTACAGTCGGGCAAAGCCCCTTCAGCTTATCGTGCGTAGCGCACATGTGAGGCGCGATACGATACATCATTTCTTCTTAGGAAAACATAAAGCAACTGTGTAGTTATATACATATGCGGGAAACACGATGGCTTGAGGTGGCACTTTATAACAAATGAAGAACATATAGAAACACGGAGAGATTTCAAGCAATTTGTTTAAAGTCTTTATCATATTGTATTCGTCGCGGCGGTCCTTGCGTTCTCAGCGACCTTCTGGGTGCTGGCGCTGGACTACTATGCGTGCCCACGATAGTTGAGTCGTTAATTGGCGTTGTGTCTTCGACGTGCCATGCAGCTATCGAGCTATTGTGTCCTACGTTGCTCGTGTAGAGAACATTGTCTGGCGTTGGACCACTTGGTCTGCCCGCGGTGGTTGGGTCATTACTTGGCGCTGTGTCTTGGGCGTGTCTCGCAGCTGTCGAGCTACTTGGTTCTACGTTGCTCCCGTTGGGAATAGAATCCTGCTGGAAGGATTCTCCAGTCGGAAGTAACTGCTTGCAGTTGCGCCGGAGGTAGCGTCCTTCCTGTGTGGCTACGTGGTACGACCTAGGATATGTCGAGGCTTCAGAACCTGCGCTTTGGTGGCCGACGAGCCGCACTGAACACGCACAACGTCGCCTTCATGGAGTGGGGCTAGTGGCTGTGTGGACGATCGAGCCTGACGATGCTTGACGACTCGGTGGGAAGGGCCACACTGGTAGTCAGGTAGCCACGTCCAAAGCTGGCGACCCTGGAGGATCTCTGCAGGTGCCAGTCCGCATTCCAAAGGAGAGGTCCTGTCGGCTAAAAGAGCCAACCAAAAATCGTGTTTAGCTTCGGTGGCCTTCATAAGAAGTTTTTTCACCACCTGCACCCCCTTTCAGGGGCGAAGCTCCTTATGCCGTGGGTCTTTTCATCCCCGTTTGTTTGTAGTAGCCACCTCTATTTCGTGAAGTGCTCACTAGATGGCGTTGGTGGCGCGCGCCAAGAGGCTTCCTCTTGGCGCGCTTTCTCTTTCGCTCGGAGTCGTCGGATGGAAGACAGATGGCACTGTATGGCTCACTTTATAATATGAAGAATGATCCCCAGGTGGCGCGTGTTGGCGCGCCAAGAGGCTCCCTCTTGGCGTGCTTTCTCTTTCGCTCGGAGTCGCCGGATGGGAGACAAGGCTGCGGAATGGAGAGCACGGAAGGCGGCGGCAGCGCCCGCTCGCACATACAATCCTGAGGTGAGAGCACGCGAGGCCGAAGCTGCACGTCGACGCCGCGAAGCAGATCCAGCCGTTCGAGCCCGCGAGGCCGAAGCTGCTCGACAAGCTGCACGGCTGCGGCGCGAAGACCCCGCCAGGCCCGAGGCATGATGGCAGTTTGGCGTCCGGGCCATGGGGCGTCGCTACCGTCGAAACGATTGCAGCGAACCTGGTACGGGCGGGAAGTGAAGGCCTCAGTAAGCCTAATTAAAATAAAATAACGCGGCCACGGTAGTACACAGTAGTAAATAAAAACGTGCTTTTGCATTAAACTATAACCAGCCACGAGTATTACAAGGCAAAGTTTTAAAGAAGTTTTGTAAACATGACTGTGTGTGGCTCCGCTAGGTACCGCCGCCATCACGCCTGCGCAGCGCACAAGCAGACGACGCGCAAGCACGAGAGCGCATTGAAATGCAAACTTTACCACCGCAGCGAGGAGCAGCGATGTCGCACCTTTATTGCGGCGTGAAGTGGTGCGATTCCTCGGGGAATGAAGGCGAACACTTCTTCAGAATCCCTGCTGACCACAGGTATTTATACGTTCACTATTATATATTTCCGAAGATGTTCGCAAAGTTTTGATTTGACTGTCGTTGACCGTTATGATTTGAAACTGCTGAATGAACAGCGAATTTTCTTGCTGCCATTCGTTGCTGCAGCTATCTGTTTTGAGAAATGGTTACGATAGTAAGTTAAAATTAGTGGGCGGGCTGCAGTTTGTGGCTCGACGCGGCGTCACCTCTCAAAAGCGGAGCTGTTCGCTAGTTATGGTTGCTCACGTTAGTATATATGTGCGTGCCTCAGTGCCTGACGTTACCTCTACTATCTCATGAAAGCTAACCAATTCGGATTACCGTGTCATGCATTCGTGTCTTCAGGGTGTTTTGTTACTTTTTACTTTAACTTATGCGTGCTAGTAACATTAACGGAGTGGGATAGTTGTTGTGCTCGCTGCAGCTGTTTTTTAAGCGCTTTAATGCGTGCGTATACATCACGTCCGTGTAGTTTATGGGTGGTGCTCGCAGCCGACGAAAGTATCGCTCGCAAAGTTATTGCGGAGGCCCCAGTAGCGAACTCGGGACACTGCCCTCAGATTCGAATGTGTGCTGCGGTGTTGCACAAGTGAAAAGCACCGCGTTCCTCATCTGTGTGTCTGTTTACACACCGACCGCCTGCTCGGATTTTTGTCGCCGTAAATTGTCCTCATTCCTTCCCTTCGGCGTACCTTGCCGCGCTGCTCGACGGGGGACCTTGAACCAAGCGTGATACCCACCTGCCCCTTTTCGCTCTCGGGAAGCTCCCGGAAACAGTTTCGCTTATCTCTTCATTACTCCCTCGCGATGCTTCCAACG
Organism: Rhipicephalus sanguineus; assembly: GCF_013339695.2. NCBI lineage: Eukaryota > Metazoa > Arthropoda > Arachnida > Ixodida > Ixodidae > Rhipicephalus > Rhipicephalus sanguineus. The sequence continues at coordinate 2,346,824 of NC_051178.1, read as the reverse complement.
GGCGAAGGCATGGCCAAGCTCGGTTTTGGATGTTCATGAAACAGGCCGCGCTTATCGCGCGGGGCCACTTTTTTTTCCTCTCTAATCTGGACCCATCCCCACCGCTACCCTTTCACTTTTCTGTATTTTTTTTTTCAATGCGCTGTTTGCGCTTACCGTTTACACACCATAATAACTTATAAGCTTACAATATCGTTTCGACTCGCAAAAGCAGTTGAAAAACAAGAACTCCATCGAGTTGTGTTTCATATATCAAGTTTTAATTGAGAGAATATTGTCGGGATATATGTAATTATCTGTAATTATAATTTAGTGGAGATTACAAACAAGCACATTTATTAAGCTTAGTGCCATTCCTTTAAAAGCTTGCAAAGTGTATTTACTCTACCAGCTGTTTTTTCACCGTAGGGTGCCTAAGTTCGAGTACTTTAATTGCAGACAACCTGTTTACTGCAAGCGAGTTGCCGTCCTTGCTGCTGAGACTGCCCCCCTAGTGTGGAAGGTAGGTGTACCGAACAAGGATCTGTTTCACCTTTCTGCTTGGAATGAAAGGGTACAGAATATTTGGTTGGTGGTGCCACTGTAATACTGCACGAATAGCTTGCAAAAAATAAAAACAAAGAGCGGTACTATTTTGTATTCTACACCTGCACACTCGAGCAGATTGTTCTCTGAAATTAGAACAGTAGGTAGAAATGCCACAGCTGTTTTTCAATTACCAGTGCTATGAGAACAATTGCTGTACGTAAACCTTAAATGCAGGAAATGTACTCTAGGGGAAAAAATGTTGTTAGCTTGCACTCATATAGTAGCATTTTGCATGCTTTCCAGTAAGAATGTCTGAGTGCACTGTTTACATGGTATGGATGAACTGATAGCATGCTGCACAAACGCAAAATGAAGAAACAGGGAGATAGAGCAGCGAAAATGGCTTTTGGCATCTCACAGTATAGTTTGTACTCTGTCCTGTTTCCGTCCTTACTCCTCTAGTGTTTGTGGAGCTCATAATGAGTTCACAACAAACCAACCTCCCTGCAAGAAAACTGTGTTGCGTGGTATAGATATATTTTCTTTTTCTACATCAATGCATAGACTCAGTGCTGTCTTTGTTGGGCTCATTCCATAGAGAAGAAAACACTGAGTAGTTTTCCTCAGGCACATGGGAAAATTGCTCCATAAGTCTGTTGCTCAGTATTCACACGTGCAATGCAAAGTGAGGGTAACAAAATACCTGCTTGCCAGCCTTTTATAGCATATTTATTTCTTTTTCAACAGCCGCTTCGCCAAGCACACCCACAAGAAGGCCCACACCACCGTCACAGGTTTCACCAAGTGATGGTAAGTGCAAAAAGTGAGAGAGAGAATTATTGCAAAGTACACATCCTGCATCTGCATAAGGAAGTATGGACCAGTAATCTTGATGTTTTCCTAGTAGATATGGACACCTAAGCCTGTGTAATATTGTCACAACCTATAATGTTGACAAAACCATACATATAGTTCAGGGCCTGCAACCCGTGATTTAGTTCACGCAATTATTTATATTTCAAATATAAGGTGGGTGCAGTTGGACCTACATGGTTCACACTGAAAATTGTGCTGTCCGATTTGTTGTGATGAGAGTAGCTCTGCGAGATAGGCCAGCATAATATGATGCACAATCAAGGTGTGCATTCATGTAAATGTGGCTTATGCAGCCCAGATAGCTATTTATGAGATGAATAATTCAAAATCCTCCACTTTGTTAATGTCATTGCCTCTGTTCCGCATTTCATGAAATGTTCATTTTTGCAATGCTTTGTGATATTTCCTTAATCATGGATGATTCTTTGAAGACAAAATGCTTGGAATGTATAAATCAATTATGATTCCTGTCTCAGTCGCAGAATACACATTGCTTCCAATGAAAAATGGCATGGCAGCACATAGTGGTCCGTATATTAGTAGCCCTGCGATTGCGCCCTGATAGCTTAATCGTGATTTTTTTTTCTCTACACGACTGATGAAAACCTATACCTTCGTATTCTTCCATGTCTTTTTTTTTTCAGCTGAGCCTGGTCCGAGCGGCCTCCAATTTTCCAAGGAGGGCAGCAGCGCGAAGCAGATGCAAGAAACGCCAAAAAAGTGCACGAAGAAAACACAGCTCTGTGCACACCCTTCGCACCAAAAATAAGCTGCTAACACTTCACTCATGAAGTGAAAGGTACCGCAAGGCAGTCGGTCAGATGAAAAAAAGGGACGAGGCGAGGCGAGTAACGCAGCAGGAGGTTTTAAACAAGCTTGAACCGGATTTGTCAAAGGACCTTTTTTGAACTCCTTAAAGCACGAATCAGGCTTGGTACATTCCCAAAATAAAAAAAAACATTGGTCCAAATGGATGAAACAATTCACTCTCAATTGACGCTTCCTCAGAGAAATGCTTCACTTGCCACATGTGTGGACACTCAGGTGCTGGCTGGCAGACATCCCAATGACACCTGGTATCATTCCAGGTGCCATGGATGCAATAGAATCAATCATTAAAGCTTGGCTTCTGCAAGACAAAGCATGCTGTCTTTTATTCGATTAAATAGCCTTGAAAAAACATTTGATGTACGATCAATCAAAAGATATAGTGATTGGCTACACATATGGAAACACAAGGACTTCTCGTGTGGCAAATGCAGCCATTCTAATGGCTGTGTCTGGCATATCGAGAATTTGGATGCAGCCAGAAGCCTTTGCAGTGTCCCGCAATGCAACGTCAGCTCTTGCAATGCACAAGCTGCTATTAGATGTAATTATGCAGCTTGAAAAGAAAGGTCTTTTGGTAGAAGTGGTCATCTATGATCAAGGGTCAAACAATGTCAGCCTGTCAAGAATGCTGATCCATTCTCTTCATGAACCATGTTTTAGTGTCAACAACTGCAAACTATACTTCATGTTTGACATCCCACACCTGATAAAATGCACGCGGAATAATTTGAGAAAACACAAGCTCACGATTGGCTCCGAGGTTGTTGACTGGGCGTACATTGAAACCTTTTACAAAAATACTCGCAAATCACGCCTCTAACACACCAACTGAACATCTAAAAAAGAAAGATTGCCAAGGAAGCTCAAAGAGCAACATATCTACAAGATGCTCTTTGCTGACACACGGCCGCTGGATAAAAAGTGCACTTTTTCATCCAGCGGCCGTGGCTGACATAAGAGTGAAGTATGCCACACGAGTATTCAGTGAATCTGTCTCTGTGGCACTCCTCACTCTCATTGCCATTCAAGAGCTTCCTCTTGATGCTAAATTTACAGCTCTGTTCACAGAAAGAATGGATAAGATTTTTGACAGCCAGAACAGTTCGACCCTAAAAAATCAGGACGATAAGTTGCGGTATGCAATGATTGATGGGTCGGAACACCGTGCTTCCCTTGAGTCATGCATCAGTTGGATTGCCCAATGGCACTTTGGTAGTCCTCGGGACAAGCAGCCGCGCACTGTTAAAGGTTGGCAGATTACAATCAAAGCCTTGTTGTTGCAATGGACTGATTTAAAAGAGGACTTTGATTTCACTCATCTTTTCACACGTTGATTGCAGCAAGATCCCCTAGAAAACTTTTTTGGAATCATTTGTCAAAAACATGGCTGCAATGAGACACCAAATGTGTACCAATTCGTGGCGGCTCTAAAACATATTTGGATTGGCAAGTTCTTCAAGCTTTCTCAAGGAAACTGTGAGGTGCCAACAATTGCTTTCCTCAACAACTTGGAGAGTGCATCTGCATTGTTGTCAATTAGCAGCATGCCAACCACATGCCACAGCACGCAGCAGGCCTCTGATTCATCTGATCTGCAGGCATCTTCACAAGATGCGACCGACATGGTGCATGAAAATATTGTGTACCATGTCGCTGGTACTCTTATGAACAGCTTTCTTGAACTGAGGACTAGTGAGTGCATATGTGAGAGAACACTCCTTGAAGTGGATGGTGGCTCTCTCCATGGACGACACCAATTCTTTGCACTACTCAAGGAAAGTGGTGTACCCGAGAAACTCCTCGGTTTCATTGCAGTAACCTCTGAATCATGTCTGAATTACATAAAGGAATTAGATTCGGCCTTCAGACGTGAAATCAACTATTGTGCACATTTTTCCAATGTGTGCAAAAATCTGGTGGAAAGGATGCCAATCCGGCAAGCTATTTTCTGTTCAGTTGGCTGCACTGAGAAATTTCTTAAAATATTCTGCCGCACAAGGCTCCATTGGCACATTACATTTGTAAACAAAAACACACAAGAAGCAAAGTCAAGGCACAGTGCTGCTGCCAGCAAAAATGTAAAGTAGCAGGCTAAATTTATCCTGTGCCTTTCTAGAACATGATTATGTAAATTGGATTTCTAGTGCAGCCTTCTGCACCCATTTCATATCCAATTTTTAGATGTGTTGCACTATTCCTTTTTTTATGTGTATATGTACATATTTTTATGTATATATGTATATTTTATGTAGGTATATATTTATATATGTGTATTTATAATTCTGCTGTGGTTGTATGTAATGCATTGACTACTTTCGCTCCTGCTGCGTTACTTTTGTATTATACAAGTTTAACCGACTAACTTTTTTTTTTGAAGCCTTGTGTGCCCCTATCAGCATGAGTATTACAACCAGAGGTTCTGCATTGCTTTAGTATTGGGAAATGCCAACACTTCCCAAAATGCACTGGAAAACCCTGCTCGTTCTGCTTTCTTTCTGTTTGCTTGACATGGTTTGGAAGGCAATCAAACATCCAGCCTCCCAAAAAATGCCAAAATTTATATAATACTGACGGCTCGTTTTACACTGAAGCAGTCTTTACAAACAGTAACAGTGTGATTAATTCACAACGAACGTTGCAAAAATAGGTTGATTAATAAAAAAAGTGGAGGTTTTATGTCCAAAAACCATGATACGAATATGAGGCATGCAGTAGTGGAGCACTTCATATATTTTGAGCACCTGGCGCTTTTTTAACGTGCACCTAAATCTAGGCAGATGGGCCTCAAGCATATTGCATCCATTGATATGCAGCAGGGATTCAATCCCACTACGTTCGGGCCAGCAGTTGAGCACCGTAACCACTAGACCACTGCGACGGGCCACGAAGGTTGAAGCATGCATGAATTCAGGTGCTCACCAAGTCCAAAAGATTTTCAGCACCCAGGGGCTCTGTCACTTTTCAATTACAAACCTCTGGTCATGACTGTTGTGCCACTGCAAAGAACTGATGGTGTCAGCTATTCACAGGCATAAAAGATACATTGATGAAGTGCTCAGCTCTGTGACGATTCCAGAGGGGTTTGCGCAGAAGCTGCGACTCGGTTGACATGCACGTTAGTTTGAAATAGAAGCATGCATCCATACTCACTGAAACTATTCACAACGTACTGTTTGTGTAGAGCAACTGTGTTTCTTGTTTAACTAAACTCTGCAAACTCCGACATTCTACTTCCTGAACCAACGAATGACAAGCGATGCAGTTCTAGTTAGTGACACATTATGATGAAACTGTGCAGCGTTCCCCATCTGCAATTTAAGTACTGCTCAGAAAATCTTCTGACATTGTGATGGATCCGACATGATACCTGGTAGAAATATAATAGGGAAGCTGTGTTCAACTTTGCACTTTACTATACTTATTTCTTTTGTAAGATGCTTATATTCGTGTATATTTCATGTTACCTTGAGTATTTCGCACCACTTCGAACTTAACTAATGACCTGTGATCATTCCTGTTGTTCACCAGTCACAACCACAATGTTTCCACAAATTTCAAAGGTCACCTCTGCAACTGAGTCTAGACCATTCTTCGTTGCGTTTTTCTCCCTTTATTACTTGAAAATTAAAGCATCGCGTGTTGTTCACATCACGTGAGCTTGCCTGCAACATATTTACCTGGAGGAAAACATGATCAGGGATAACTGAGCCAAATGGTAGATTTGTCTCACTGCTTTTACAAAATAATATGCTGTAGCACTGCAGCATATTATGACATTGATATACTTTTGCTCCATGGGTTCGTCTACATGAGCCAAAGGCTATGATTGTTAGGTGCACTTTCTGTGTACATATATGCAAAAGTATGTGTGTGTGTGTGTGTGTGTGTGTGTGTGTGTGTATGTGCAAAAGGCAATGACACAACGCAGGGCAATAAAAAAATGTACAGGAAAGGGTGTTTTTCCTATACCCCTTGTTTTCTTCGGCTTGCGTTGCGTCATTATCTTTTGCACAGTATGAACCAACCATTCGAACAACTTGTTTTGTTATGATATATTTCAATGCGCGGGATTGTTTCGCTTCATGCTGTTAGTCATAATCTATACAACTAGTATGTGTACACTTATTTACGCTGATGTAGCACTTCTTTATATGCTTACCCTGCTTATGTCATTGTATTATGCGTATTCGTATCCTATTTATATTGTACGCGTGCTCGATGTACGCATTCCTGTATTCAGGTTTTACCACAGCAGTATTTCGAATCTTTTTCGTTTTCTTTTGTTATTATTACCGATATTATAACCCAAATATTGCCTAAATGTGCAGCAATTTACGTTTCCTTCAATAAAATGTCATGTGAAGAAAGTTATATGCGCTTTTTGCTTCTCGAGCGAGCGCCGAAAGCGGCTGCTATGCAGCTGCGACGGCGCCGCTCGCCACCATTCGCCATGCTACCACAGAGGCTACAACGAAGCAGAAAAACAACTACACACATTACGTACGTATATCGGCAATAAAGAGAGAAGACAGTGCAGTAGCAATTAGTGCGCAAACGCTCGAACCGACGTCGCGGCCGCGGGGCCGGCGGCACCACGAGCGAGGAAGCGACCGCATACGGGCGCGGCCATATTGGATTTTTTCCTTTCGGATTGGCTCGCCTCCAGCAGAAATCCAAAACTAGTGAATTACCGCCCATCCCAGGAACCGCCACCGTCGCCGGAAGCGGAAAAACGTCCCCATTGGCCCTATGGGTATGTCACTCCACTGACCCCGCCATTCGAGTCCGCGAGGCCGAATCTGCACGGCTGCGGCGCGAATCGGATCTTCAAAATGTGAAGGACCGTGAAGCGGCGAGAAAGTGTGCGTACCGGCAGGGAGAGCCGGAGGCTGTGCCAACATGTGTAGTGGCTGCAAAACGCATCTGGCGGGCTCTGCCCGAAGGCGCCGACGCGCGCTTCCAGCGGGACTTCCTTGACAACAGTTTTGGCCATAGTTGTGGTGTGTGCGACAGATTGTGGTTCTCAAACAACCTAATCACAATGCGTTACACGGAAGATTCACGGTTTAGCGATGATTTCCTCCGGAGCTTCACCCCATTCATCATCATTCACCACGTGGATATGCTGAGATTTTTCATATAGTCCAGTAGAACGTGGGAACCCTGGGCTTGAGGTAATGTGCTTGAGTTCGGAAGTGCGCGCAAAGGAAGCCAATTCACTTCTCGAAAATTGAGGACCATTGTCCGATAGAACCTCCATAGGTATGCCATAACGTGCAAAGATAGCACTAGTGGCGTCGACGATGGTCCTCGCAGTAGTGTCTCGGAGGCATTCGACTTCCGGGAAGTTTCATAATGCGTCGTAGACACAAGTAGGACTTCCCGCCATAGCAAAAGAGGTCTATGCCTACGCGATACCAGGGTTGGTCAGGCACGGAACGCATCATAAGTGGTTCCTTCGGCTGGCTGTACGCGTATTTTGTTGCATGTTGCACACCTCTCGGCTAATGCTGTAATTTTGGAGTTCATGCCAGGCCAGAAAACGAGACGACGAGCCCTAGCTTTACATTTGGCGACTCCTAGGTACCCTTCGTGGATCCTATGCAACGTCTCGCGCTTCATGCTGCCCGGAATTACGACCTTGAGCCCCTTAAACAAGACACATTTAATGGAAGAGAGCTCGGGTAGAAAAGGCTTCGGCGGGCCCTCTATTGGTTCACCCTTAGTCAACTTCTGCAGCACTACTTTCAGATAGCCGTCTTTGGCAGTTTACTCGGCAAGACGCTTCCACGTTCCCTCGCTCATAAATGAGGATACCGTACTTACGGTATGCACTTCTGCGTCATCCATGCTGACGTCATCACTGCCTTAACTGCTTGGTGCTCTCGACAGCATATCTGCTAGCATGAGCTGCTTTCCTGGAACGAAATGCAGTTCAAAGTTATATCTATGTAATCGCATGAAAATTGCAGCCTTGGTGGCATGTTGCCGATCGCTTTCTTTGATATGGCAATCAAAGGGTGATGGTCCATTTCAATGATGACCGTTCGGCCGTACACAAATGGTCGAACTTCTCACAGCCGTATGCAATGCCAAGGGCTTCTTTTTCTATTTGGCAATTACGCGTTTCCGCTTCAGACAGTGTTCTTGATCCGTATGCTACAGGCTTCCACGATCCGTTGTAGTTCTGCAACAGCGCGGCACCTACAACACTGCTTGACGTGTCACATGAAATTGTTTCTCTTGCCGGATCGAACACCGCCAGCACCGGTTGGCTACTCAAGCTGTGGCATATTTGACGCCATTCTTGTGCGTAATTTGGAGTCTATTCGAACACCGTAGCTTTCTTAATTATGCTGCGCAGTAGCTTCGTCCTCTCAGCTAATGTGGGAATAAACTTGCCGAAGTAGTTCACAACCCTTAGCATTCGTTGTGCTGCTTGCTTGTCGCGTGGCTCCGGAATCTGCAGCATTGCCTGAATGAGTGAAGGATTCGGCCTGATGCCATGCGCAGAAATGACGTCGCCTAGGAAGCTTATCTAAGTGACGCCAACGACGCATTTAGCTGGGTTAAACGTCAGCCCTGCCTCTTCCGCCGCCTTCAACACTTGTCTAAGTCGTTCGTCGTGCTCTTGCCTTGGTGATCCCCAAATAAGTATGTCATCGACATAGACTTTAGTTCCAGGCAAAGCCTCAAAGACGTCGTTAAGGGCTTTCTGAAAGACCTCGGAGGCATGCTGATATGCCAAAAGGTAATCGCAAAAAACGGTAACGACCGAAAGGCGTCGTGACAGTTTATATTCTCGACGTTTCGTCATGCAGCCGATTTTGGTAGAATCCTGAATTGGCGTCTAGTCGCGTGAACACCTTAGCTCCCGCGAGCTCTGACTCAATATTTATTTTATTTTTATTTACGCAATACTCACAGCGCCATCAGAGGCATTATAGTGACAAATAAAAGCAGAGAGCGAAAAAGACGGGACACAAGAGACAAGAAGACGGGACGGGCGCTCACTACCAACTGATTTTATTACGAAAGAATTGGGGGAAATATAGAGAGCGTACGTCACAAGCGCGCCTGCGCACACATCACAAACCTAATCATCAGAACATCTACTGCATACTGCGGCAAAGCAATTGAAATTCCCGCTCCCGCAAGCACACTGACGTCTGGCTGACGCAATCTGCGCCCTTCTTTTTCATGTAGAACGCCTCCAACAGTTCGCGTGCAACCGTTTCTCTGCTTCGTCCCAGTACCTTCAAACGAGCAAACAAAGGTACACAGCCACACACTGCACAGTGCGCAGGAAGGTGCGCGCCCTTATCATTTGTGAGTGTCAACTCATGCTCACGGGCCCGTTGATTGACACACCTGCCCGTTTGGCCGATGTAGGATTTGCCACAGCTCAGAGGCAATTCATATACCAGTCATATATAGTCGGTACCTGATGAGATACAGTTTCGAACGCCTTCTTGAAATCCAAAAAGATACTGTCTATAGATAGTCGCTTGTCAAGAGTACTGCTGATATCGTGAGTGAATTCAATTAACTGTGTTATACAAGAAAAGTTCTTTCTAAAACCACGTTGATATGTAATAAATAGGGAATACTCATTCACATGTGCTTCAATCATCATCATCATCATCAGCCTGTCTATGCCCACTGCAGGGCAAAGGCCTCTCCCATGTTCCGCCAATCAACCCGGTCCTGTGCTTTCTGCTGCCACGTTATACCTACAAACTTCTTAATCTCATCTACCCACCTCATTTTCTGTCTCCCCCTCACGCGTTTGCCATCTCCTGGAATCCAGTCAGTTACCCTTAATGACCACCGGTTATCCTGCCGACGTGCTACGTGCCCGGCCCATATCCAGTTCTTCTTCTTGATTTCATCTATGATGTCCTTAACCCCCGTTTGTTCCCTGACCGACTCTGCTCTCTTCCTGTCTCTTAAGGTTACACCTATCATTTTCCTTTCCACCGCTCGCTGCGTCGTCCTCAATTTAAGTTTAACCATCTTTGTAAGTCTCCAGGTTTCTGCTCCGTAGGTAAGTACCGGTAAGATGCAGCTGTTATATACCTTCCTCTTGAGAGATAGTGGTAGACTACCATTCATGATTTCATAATGCTTGCCGAATGCGCCCCATCCCATCCTTATTCTTCTAGTTATTTCACTCTGATGGTTCGGCTCCGCGGTTACTACCTGTCGTAAGTAGACGTACCCCTTTACAACTTCCAGTGTCTCGCCACCTATCGCAAAGCGCTGTTCTCTGCCAAGATTGCTCCACATTACTTTAGTTTTATGCATATTAATTTTCAGACCTACTCTTCTACTTACCAGTATCCAGTTCCGCAATCATGAGCTGTAATTCGTCTCCCGCGTTACTCATCAATGCAATGTCATCCGCGAATCGCAGGTTACTGAGATACTCTCCATTACCTCTTATCCCTAATTCTTCGCAATCTAGGGACCTGAAAACCTCCAGTAAACACGCGGTGAATAGCATTGGAGAGATCGTGTCTCCCTGCCGTACGCCCTTCTTTATTGGGATTCTGTCGCTTTCCTTATGGAGGACTATAGTGGCTGTGGATGCGCTGTAGATTTCTTCCTTTCTGTTTATATAGGCTTCGTCGATGCCCTGATTCCGCAGTGCCTGCATGACTGCTGATGTCTCCACCGAATCGAATGCCTTCTCGTAATCTATGAAGGCTATGTATAGGGGTTGGTTGTATTCCGCGCATTTCTCTATCACATTTCTTATGGATCAAGATGATATTGGCATTCTTCCAAGATTCTGGTATCCTCCCCGTGGAAAGACACTTCGTATACAGGCTGGCCAGTTTTTCTAACATAATCTCTCCACCGTCTTTCAACAGGTCTGATGTTACCTGATCCTCACCAGCGGCTTTGCCTCTTTGCATTCCCTTTAGGGCTTTCTTTACTTCTGCTGTCAATACTGGTGGGATGTGAGATTCCTCTGGGATATTACTGCTTCTTACGTTATCATCCTGACTGTCTCGGCTGCTGTACAGATCTCTGTAGAACTCTTCCGCTACCTCAACTATCCCTTTCAGTCACGGTGTGTACATTTGTACACATCAACTTCGGAGTCGCATCACGCACCGCGTGTTTTTTCAAATGACCTGAAACTTAGTGTGCACATTCGTGCAGGCTCTCTGAGTGGACTACTAGCGGTTATTTAACTTCATTATGCTGCTTATTTCTGCAGATGATCACTTTGCTAGAGACACTACCATGTTCAACGATCGTTCGACGTGCGACGTCCCAGGACTGACGTCAAGAGTATTTTTTTTCTTCGCTCGAAAAGCATACAACCAAAAAACAAACTGTGCATGCATTTCAGGCCTAATAGTTGATTCCTTTTATGCAAGAATTGAAGCTGACTGATTGCAGAATAATTAGATATTTAATTACCTGCTAATTAACATTAATTGCTGAAACTCACACAAAACAACACATTCCTTCATTTTATTTCCTGGAATGTAATACTGAGTGCCTTGAAATCATGCCATGCAAATTTGATGCATTTGCAGACAGTGCATCATAATTCGTGACTGAAAGGGCTATTCTATCCATATTGATTGTGACCTTGCCTTCCTTGCGCCTTAATGCATACATCTGATTTGATACATACGATACATCGATTAATGAACTAGCTCTGCGAGGGAAAGTACAGGAATTCAGATTTTCACTTCAGAATAGGTACGCGGCTTTAACCGAGGAAACCAACCTTAGCGTTGACGCAATGAATGAAAATCTGACTAGTATCACTAAGGAGTGTGCAGTGGAAGTCGGGGGTACAGTCGTTAGACAGGACACTGTTAACCTATCCCAAGAGACGAAAAACCTCATTAAGAAACGTCAAGCCATGATTGCCTCAAATTCAACAGACAAAATAGAGCTGGCGGAGCTTTCGAAGTTAATCAATAGGCGTAAAGTAGCCGACATAAGAAAGTATAATATGGAGAGAATTGAGCATGCTCCAAAGAACGGAAGAAACCTCAAAGCTACGAAGACAAGCTAATATACTTTGACTTTATACATGAATATACATGTTTAATGGACTTGTGCTGTTCCTGCACATTCCAACGCTGTTGGCGCACTATCATGTAGCTCTCGCACTATATAGTGCAGGGGTCTCAAACACGGGGCCCGCGGATCTTTTGCTAGCGGCCTGCGCGCGCGACCCGCACATGACTGTCTTCGCAGGGTGTCGGAACGAAATGTCTTTCGTTTCGGTTTTAGTATCCTTTCACCGCAAAACGTTCCGTTTCGTTTCTGTTCGGGAACGAAAAAAACGTTCCGTAACGGTTCGTAACGGTTTTTTTTATTTGTATAAAAAAAGAAAGTATGAAAAAGGTGCGGCAATCATTAAAAAGCTTTGGATTTGTGATGTAGTTGCTTGCCCTCCTAAGAAAGTGGGACAAGGGAAAAACACGTTCTTCAGAGGAGCGCGAGTAACTGTACCACGTATTCCTACCAACTAGCACAAACCAGTATTCATTTCAAAGTCATAGTATTTATTTTCTCACAAGACAAATACGAATTTTTTAGTTGGCTTAATTCTTTGTGTCATGGGAGTGAGCACGATCTCAGAAGCAGCACGTCATTGAGTGTACTCTCTGGTATGCGAGACCGCTGTTCTGATAAAAGCATCGCCAGGCCTGCGTGAAACACGCAGCAAGTCACAGCAAAAGCTAGCAGAGCGGATTTTGTAGAGCCCCTTGTTATCTCTTGGGGCAACTAATACAAGTAAACATGCAACGTACCCACTACGTCATAAATCGTCGCAAGTTTTCTGAAGTAGCGAAGTTCCCACTGTGCCATTTTTCTTCATTCTTCGGAGAATCGCTGTACCCGCTACACATCTGTAAGCCATTATCTGCAAAAACTAGAAGCAGCGCGAAAAAAGACGACGACAGAAATAGTAACACACACAACAGGACTTCCTATTCTTGTCGTCGTTTTTTTCGCGCTGCTTCTAGTTTTCGCATCATGAACCGACTCGCCCAAAGCTACAAGTTCTGGCTAGCATGATCTTCACTTTGTCCTGTGGCTGATAATGAAGAATTATGCCTGAGCACTTTGCAGTGGGTGGGAAGGAGTGTTGCGGAATGGGCGCCTCCATTCGATTCCAATTCCATTCCGGGGAATTAGAACTTGCCGCAATTCCATTCCTTTCAATTCCTCGGAATGAAAAAAAACTTATCCCATTGGCACTCAGGGAACGACCTGGCAGTCCGATTCCATTCCTGTAATTCCTCAAGGTAGGAAAGGCATCTTGATAGTTTTGTCGAGTTAAGAATGAACGCCCCATAAAGCTGATGTCATCAAATACATTAGGAACTGCAAAAGTACGCAAAACACGTTGCCAAGGTCGAGGAACAGTAGCTTGGTGACATATCTCGTGCAGTACAACCACCCTACTAATTCCCATTGGCGCAGTTCTCCAGCTACCGATAGTATTTGCGTGGTCAACATGTTTGAACAAATGGTGGTGTTTCAATATTGTTTAAGCTTAAATCTGTTAATGCTAAAATGACGACATAGGGTATTTTTATGCTGACAAAAGCGCCTTTGCATCGAATACGCGGAACACTGGGCCGCACTGCCCGTCAGCACTCACGCTTGTCAAGCGCGCCTCGCAAGCATGGATGGGTTGAGGAGAACTTTCTGTGTTCGCCTGTGCGCAGGTATGCAATGTCTTCCTTATCGCAAAGGTTATTTACGTGTGTCAGGTACTAAACTGCTCGTGAGATAAAGATCAGGCTGTGCATAGAGTATTCGCCACTTTCGGGTGGGGGTATCAATGGGAACCAACGCGCAGGGGTAGTTTGTTTTTCCCTTCGGTATCTGCTGGGATAATGCATTTGTTTGTATACTAACTTATGCCTCCGTTTGTAGTAGGCGCGTTGCTTATAAATGTACCGTGCTTGTAATCAGCTAAGCCATTTTAAAAGTACTGCTTTAGTGTTAACTTGCGAGGCGCTGACTTACTAACGTTTGAAGCTTGAAAAACATCACGTAGACGAAAACGTTCTCTATTTTCGGAAAAAGACGTAATTCCATTCCCATTCCATTCTTCCGAGCGTTGTCCCCATTGCAGTGCAGGGTCGCGAAAATGTTGAAGATTCCGGAGTCATTCCAATTCCGGAGTGGTAACTCCGAAACACTGGTGGGAAGCATTAAACCACACACTCTTTGCGCTATTAGCATTGTGTGATGACTGGTTGTTATTTTACTGTTCTGCCACGCTATATTACATATGTTAACACGATTCCCTGCCCGACATGACGCCTGTGTAGAGTATTTTTGCGATGGAGTTATAAGCATCAGCGTGACACTGTGGTGGAAGACCCGACTGCCACGCAGAGGGCGCGGATCCTAGAAATTTGTTTCTCATTTAATTTTTTCTTATACCACGCGACAGCGGTCACGTACACCGGTGGCTGCGGACAACTATGGAGCCGAAATCGGCTGTTGTGATCTCATAACAGCTTTCGCTGTAACAAACTTCAGCGCCGACAATGCCCTCTCCACTTTGGCCTGCTTGACAGGCGCGCAAAAGTCCACTTGCGTTAATATAAACATCTCTGGTTGCCACTGTTCTCGTTTTTCGCACAATCTCAACATATATTTGCTTTGGATTTCCTGTCTGAGGTACGCGCTAATACTATAACCTGAGATATGCTCACATTGCATGAGCTCAGTTGCTCCGGATTGCGGAATTTTCTCGTGAACCGAAAAAACGATTGAAAAAATTTCGGTTTCACTCCGGAACGAAATAATAAATAACGTTTCGGTTACGTTTTCGTTCCGGTCAAAAATATCGTTTTTTCGTTTTTCGTTTTCGGTTTTCGTTCCGTTCCGACACTCTGTGTCTTCGTCCCTCTTTTTTATTTATTTATAAGTACGTTTCTGAGCTGCACAATTATAACAGGTCTAAAGCATTTTTTTTCTCTGAGGCACCGCCTGCAGCCATCATGTGTTGATCCAATATATATAACCCTGAAACAAAACACTATATTGCAGAATTGGCGTCCAGATTTTAGTCATTTTGGAGATGGTATCAATATGTTGGTGGAAACTTGCCGCCAAATATGCCTTTCGGCAGTTACCCATATATGATATATTAAAAAGGTCTTTCGAATGGCAACGTTATCTGACATCTGGTACAACCAGGCTTGTAGCCAGGGATTTTTTCGCGGCGGGGGGGGGGGGGGAGACTTGCTGAAAACCTTGCATATTTGAGAAAAACGCCTATTTTCATAATTTATTTTTGATAAAAACACCTGCTTCACCAAAATGTCGGGGGGGGGCAGGGCCCCTTCCTGGCTACGGGCCTGGGTACAACCTATTCCTCCTTCCATCCACCCTCCCTCGACTCCTACCTTCGATCGTCCCTGTCCTGGCCCTTGCGGAAGTAGTTTTGTGAATGCGGCCCGTTAGCTGAGGCGGCTTTGAGACCCCTGATATAGAGCGGAAAGAGACGAACACTCAGATGTCAACAATGCGGGCACACAAAGCAGGCTGTGCATGTCCATCTCGTGTCACATGACCTCTGGTAACCAAGAAGAATCCACGGAAATAGAATGTCTTTGTAGGGATTGTACGCAAGGAGGCTCCGTGCAGTCTTTTCGTTTTAGTGGAGGGCTGGAACTTTCAAGAACATTTCCCCGCCTGGTAGCTCTGTAATCGCAGTTGCGATGATAAGTTATAGTTATAAATTTATTATATTACATTTATTACGGTGATTACAGAATCACATTCGGGATATAATGTAATAACGAATGCAAATAAAGCACAGAATAACGAGATGTTAATCATATTTGCGCCTGGTGTATTTACTTTTAGCTCGCCCGTTTCAGATAAATCGAATAGCCCCATACGCAAGAGGCAAAAGAAGATCAGTACTTGTCACTCATAACACTTGTCCAAATAGCTTGCCCCACATAAAAAAAGAACCGTTTTATTGAGATAAAATCTGAAGCCGTGCAACGCATGAGGAACACACTTGAAGGGACACTAAAGAAAAAAACATGGCTGATCCCTCCGTTATAGGAATCGGTATAACACGAAAATGAAACGTACCTACACAGAAGTACTGCTTGTTCTGTAATGATATATGAGAGCATGTACAATGTCTATTTGTGTTTGGAAGCTATAGCACCGATTGGCGTGGATGCACCCATGTTGACGCATTGTTCGTAGAGGATCTTAGCTTGAGCCTCAAACGCATGTCGTGCCACGACCACGTAGCGGCCGTGGCACGACATTCGCCCATCGAAATCGTGTCCTTTCTGCAACACGTATTGCAGCAGTTTTGTTAGTCGGTGCTCTCGCAATAGAAGTAGTCGGCGGCGGAGAAATCCCGTTGGTGCCTGGCAAAGAATGCGTCTAGCGTGCCTCGGCAACGCCAGCGCGACCGGTGTCCTTCGCTGGTATCGAGGCGCTTTAACGATGACCTCCGATATCGCACGCAATCTCGGAGTAAGCGCTAGTAAGTTTCGATCGTGACGCATTACTTCTTTTCACCTCTCACAGACGGCGCCAGCACCCCCGCTCCGCCGCCCCTAGCTACACCGCCAACAGAGAGCATCGTGCGAGAGAGAATATGGGAAATATATAACGCGCGTTCGTAAGGTGTTCAGTATCTGCCAACTAGCTTAGTTGAGCGTCGGGCGCTTACCGTCGCGGCTGCAGCGTCGTGGGTTCGATTCCGAGCGGCGGATCTTTTTCTTGGTTTTTTCTTTCTCACCCGATGGCGTCCATTTTGTGAACGTCATATCCGGTAACGGAAGTACTTGGTGGAACCCGGCATAAAACACTTTCGTGTTAAAAAAATATTCTTCTATTATCAATAAATTCCTTTTAAAATACAATAATGACTACGCTCGCCGCGACAAGAGTCTTCGTAAGGGAGAAAACACACAGAAAGAAAATGCAGGTGCTGACGCCATCTTGATTATTGTGCAACAAACACCGTGACGTCGTGGACGTCATGACGTCGTGGCGTCTACTGGGATATACGTAGTTCCTAATCGGTAAAAATTAAGTACATTGAGCTCTGAGAGGGCCATAGACTTAACATATGAAATTTCAAGAAGTTTCGTTGACCCAGTGTCCCCAGAATACGACAAATGCAGTTTGAAATCCGTGACGTCAGGCACCGAGATTTCGGCGCGGAATTTAAAAATGAGACCTTGCCCTTGATTTTCACCTTATGATGGTTAAAACAGTTACATTCGTGTTCTCACTTTATCAGTCTTAACCGATTCATTGAATTGCTTTAGAGTCACTTTAAGAACGGAGCAAAGCCCAAGCTCGGCCCGACCCGAGCCCGCCACCTCAAACCCGGGCCCGGCCCTAAGCCCGGAGCTTCAAACCCGAGCCCGGCCAGGGACCGCCGTGAAAACTACTTTACCCGGCCCGGCCCGGCCCGGCCCACTGGCCGGGCCGGGCCCGTGTTTTCGGGTGGGTCCGAGCCTGCGCAGTGCTCTACTCGCGCGTTGCCAGAAAATTGCCAGCCGCCAGGGTGCATGCGCAGAACCCAAATCACTCTTGGGCTCTTGCGCTTGCTTTGTCCCAAGACCCAAAGATCCAAAACTAGCGTGGGACCCCTAGGCGTCTTGGGTCGCCAGCGAGACGACGCAGACGCAGCATGGGCCACGACGCAGTGTGGCCCGCGTCTGGGTTATATTAACTTCGCCACGTGTGGCGCCCAATGCGTTTGACCCAACGCAGCCTGCGTTTGACGCAATTCTCGAATTCTGCCAATCCACCAAACGCAAGAGCAACCTACCCAACGCAGCTTGGGGACCCAGCGTCTTCGGTCCCCAATTCTCAAACTGTCTATTGTGAGTGGCAGCCTTAAAATAAATATAGACTCCGCCCAGGAGGCCGCATTCAACATATTTTGCATGCCTCCACTCTACAAACGTAGTAGTTGCTAAACAATGCAATCATTTTCGCGCGTATAAACACTAACTTGCAATACTGTATTCATACTGAAATAAGCAAAGTAAAACTAGATAAAAAAACATTGAAGGCACGGAGTTCAGCGTAAGCTTAACAATATATCTGTTGTTTAAATCGCACCCCCGCTGCGGTCATCTCGGAGTCTGCGAACAAACAAAGTACATCTCAAAGGCGCTGTTTCTGCGCAGTACCTGTTATGGTAATAAAACAAAGAATGCCACATTTAACGCAAATAAAGGAATCGTTTTTTTTACAGTTTCACACAAAGAAACAGGGACATAAATCATATTTCATAAGGTCGGTCGTCTATAGTGCTTTCTAGCGCAAAAAAACGACACCACAAGAAAAAAGACAACACAGCGCTCTTGGAGTCCAGTGTGCTGACCGATGCGTCATCCGTCGCCTGCAGATGCAGGCCGTCGTATCACTGACGCAATTGCCTTTATTGACGTAGGCCTAACGTCATTTGCGGATCCTTCGCCCGGCGTGGCGTTCCACCGTTGACATGGCACTCCGGGGATTGCGTTGGGTGGCTTGCTTCAGAAAGAGGGCTTGCGCCAGAAACGCTCGTACTTGCTGGGCGCGGCTGCTGCTTCGCCGAGGAGTCCTGCTCGAACACCATCAAGTTCGCCGGCCACACCTCGGGACGCCCGCGTCACCGCCTGCAGATCCGATCACCTGTCAGTCCGAGTTCAGCGCTGTGTTCTGTCTTCTTTCTTGTGGTGCCATTTTTCGCGCTAAAAAGCACTTTGGATCCTCACCAACTAGCCCGCCAACGCATTCAGTTGAAGGTCGGTCGTAATTCGTTTTTTTTTACGAAACTTCCGCCGCGAGTTTTCTTCACTGTCTGCTGTAACTATGGCCACTGTGACTCAAAGCGAAGTATGACGGAGTGGTCTGTGATTGCCTTCGCGAATTTCGTTTCTTGTGTTGTCGTAAATACCGCATTTGCGTCTAGAGTCGCCGTGCTTGTCATCGTGTTTGTGGAAAACGCCAAGGCTTCATTGACGCCTTGTTTTAACAAAATGAAAGCACCTGGCGCACATGGTGTTTAAATGTGTGGGTCACTGCATACGCTGCCGTTACGTCCACGCCAATGCGATGAATGCGGCTAAAGTAGCGGTGACTAAAAGCTTTACATGGCATTGTGTCTCGCTTTGACAACATGCACCGGCGTTGCCACTACCCCTTCAGCGCTTGAACGTTCAACTTTGTCAAAGCGGGTCCCAGTTTTGCAGGAACAGGGGCCCCTACCTCATATGAATGTGTTTCAAACCATGATATGTTTCTCTTATGTGACTTCTGAGACGGTGGTTGTCGAGGCGTTTGAATTGCCACTTGCCGACCCTGACGTTTAAGGTTGCCTTCCCGAGCCTTCTGTTCCGCGGCGGTGGCGCTGCCGCTGCAACTAGCGCCGACGTTGTTCACGGCGTTTCGCACACCGTTGAGCAGACAGAGAATGACGGAAGCACAGTGAACGCTTGCTTTCGCAGCCTCGCAGCTTCGAGATTCGCTTACCGGCGTTGCCGTTTACGTTCAGCTTCGCCAGCGTCCATAGCGCCGTTGCGAAGGAGAGTGCAACGGGAGCGAGCGAGCGCGCGCCACATTATATACGAGCGCACAGCTGTGCCGGAGAGAGAGAAACGGGAGTGGAGAAACGAAGCGGAGGCAGCGCTCACGCGAGGAGAGGGGGAAGAGTTGGTGCATGCGCAGTATGGGTGCGGACGCCACAGAATGGACGCTGCCCCAAGCATAAGATGCTTTCGCATCTAAAACACCACAGTGGTAATATAATCACACACGTACCGGATGACCACAATTATGTTTATATTGCACACCCCATCTGCATATTCTCCACACCTGGCTTCTTTACTTTCGCACTGTGTTGCGCTAACGCGTTATGTTGGTCGCTTTCTTTCTATCACGCTTCGTCCGCAAGTACATCACTCATATAGGCGCACATCACAGCGCATCAAAATTCAAAGATCACCAAAATTGCCACGTTGCGAGCTCCAAGTAACACACACGCACAAGTGGCAACGCTAATGCTATTGCTGTTGCGGGTGGTAAATCGTACATAAACGCGCACAGTCCGACTTCACCTTCGCCTCACTGCACACGAATGAACACGACGACAATCGCAGAGTGTGCGATATGCTTGTTGCGATATGCTTGTTGTAGGCGATATGCTTGTTGTATCCGAGCGACGGTGGCAACGCACGCTGTGTTGCTACTTCACGCTGCTGAAACGACGGAATGCGATAAGCCGTTGTAAACACTCCGAGCTGCTCGCGCTTCGGTGCACTTCAAACGCCGCACAATCACAGACTTATACTGCATCGAATGACGACCGGCGATGAAGATGCTGAGTACGTGTGGATAACAGGAGCGCTTAGAGTCAGGGGCCGACCCCCCTCCATTTCTTAAGGAGAGGCCCGGCCCCCCCTGGCAGTCCGACGGTGGCACTGCGGCAGCCATTTGGCAAGTGTCGGAGTTGAAATTTTTGGCAGTAGTGCTTTGTGCTGGGAAATTAAACTCTGCAATGTTCCGAATAGAAATTTAATCTCGAATGTTTGTTTGACGGGATGCTAGCAAAGCAGAAGAAAACAGGTATTGTCGTACTGCTGAATGCAATTCACTGAGACACTGAACACCACGGGCAACGCCTCCTGAAATCACGGGTCATAACCCTGTTCGACAGAGCGTCTTGGCACAGTATACTGTTTCACGAAGCACCTGAGTGTGAAGCAGTAATGGTTCACCTTGGTCTGTTTAGTGTGCCACTGAATTTTCAATGTTTTAGTTGTGCATCACAACTCTGCTGTAATTGCAAATACGCATGCATTTTGCCTACTTTATTAGGCAAGTGGTAGTGAAAATAAAATATAGCATTGTCGTGCTTGAGGTTCTAATGCCAGCACCACAACCACAACTGACGTTGCACCGACATTACGCCTGCATATTCTCTTTTTCCAAACCAGTTTATAGAACTGGTGTGGCTCTGTGGTACAATACCTGATTGCCACGCAGAACGCTTGGGTTCGATTCCTGCTCAGGTCCTAATTTTAACTGCAAAGCATTTCTTACCGAACCTCAGGCACTTTGGCTGTTTCTATCTATCTATCTATCTATCTATCTATCTATCTATCTATCTATCTATCTATCTATCTATCTGTCTGTCTATCTATCTATCTATCTATCTATCTATCTATCTATCTATCTATCTATCTATCTATCTATCTATCTATCTATCTATCTATCTATCTATCTATCTATTGTCACGTGGTCGTGACGTCGACGAAGGCAGCAGTCAGCACTTCCGAGATGAAACTCTTTATTAGGCCGAAATTGTGGCCGGGAAAATGAAACTCCAGCTACAGCAATAAAGTGATAGCGGCGAACTGAGCGTCGACCGTCGATCAACTGACAAGTGGTCAAGCGCGTCGGCTTTTATACAGGCGCTATCGAACTTTCCAGCGATATCGCTGGTGGCGGCGTTATCTCTAGACAAAGCTGGAACATTCACGGGAGGCGCGCAATCTTAACAAAACGATCTACTACAATCGGGAAGCTTCTCGAACACTGCTTCGCGGACAGCGTCGAGCGTTGATAACCGTCCTTGCTAGTCAAACCCGAATACATCAAAATAAAACAAGAAGTGGGCGTGGCATTGCCCCCCTCTGAAAAAGCATCGTCCCGATGCTTGTGACAGAACAAAGAAGAGAAAAAAACAACAATTGCATACACAAATAAATTACAATAACAAAGGAAAAATAGTCCCCAGGTTCGCTAACGCGCAAAAAACGGCTTAAGGCGCATGACATGGACGACTTCAGGTCGTGCGCGGGGTCGCTGGGAGTTTGTAATGCCGTCCGGGATGACCTCGTAGTCAACAGCGCCGAGACGTCGAAGAACCTTGTATGGCCCGAAGTATCGCCGAAGGAGTTTTTCGCTAAGCCCATGTCAGCGTATCAGCGTCCACACCCAAACACGGTCGCCGGGCTGGCACTCCACGAACCGTCGTCGAAGGTTGTAGCGACGGCTGTCGGTGTACTGCTGGGTCTTGATGCGCAGGCGGGCGAGCTGTCGAGCTTCTTCGGCACGTTGTAAGTAAGCGGCGGCGTCGAGGTATTCTTCGTCGGTGACGTTCGGTAGCATGGCGTCGAGCGTCGTCGCCGGGCTTCTTCCGTAGACCAACTTGTACGGCGTCATCTGCGTCGTTTCTTGGACGGCGGTGTTGTAACCGAAGGTCACGTACGGAAGGACGGCGTCCCACGTCTTGTGCTGAACGTCGACGTACATGGCCAGCATGTAGGCGATGGTCCTATTTAGACGCTCGGTGAGGCCATTGGTCTGTGGGTGGTACACGGTGGTGCGGTGGTGGCTCGTCTCGCTGTATTTGAAGATCGCCTGCTCCGCTGCCTGCCCCCGCTCCCTCCCGTGGATCCCATCACCTCAGCTGACATTCACTCTCTCTGCAAGGAGGACTTCTCCCTCTACGAACTGGAACGGGTTCTCCTCAGAAAGCGCAAGCGCAGCGCCCCTGGAGCGGACAAAATCACTCATCAGCTGTTGAGAAACCTGGATGCCTCCCAGCGCCCACTCTTGTTGGATGCATTCAACAGACTTTTCTCCAGTGCTGTCCTCGCGGAAGAATGGCGTTCCGCGACTGTGATCCCTGTCCTCAAACAAGGCAAACCGCCGCGATCGGTGACGTCATACAGGCCCATCTCTCTCACTTCTGTGGCGGGCAAGACTATGGAGGAGATGGCTCTTTACCGGCTGCAGTGGATCGCGGAGGTGCGCAACGCTTTCCCACCAGAGCAGTGTGGATTCCGGCCACATCGCGCGACCATCGACTGCATTGCTGCAGTCGTGAGCACCCTCGAGCAGGCCCTTCACGATGGAGAAATGGCCATCCTACTCCTCCTTGACATAAAGTCGGCGTTCGACTCGCTCCCCCACTCGTCTATCCTCAGTGCTGTGCGCGCGCTAGGTGTTGAGGGCAAACTCTTGAACTACGTTCAGGCCTTCCTCACTGACCGAACGTTTACTGTGCGCGTGAGCGGGGCGACAAGTGCGCCGCGATCTGTCAGCTGTGGCGTCCCACAGGGCAGCGTCCTCAGCCCGTTCTTGTTTAATCTGGTACTCGCGCCGCTCGTCAAGTGCCTACCAGAAACGGCTGTGTTCCCTGTTCGCGCAGTGGTGTACGCTGATGACGTCGCATTGTATGTGCGTGGACCGACCCGAAAGTGCTCGGTGGTGCGCGCTTGCATGCATTAGGCCCTCCAATGTGTGGCGTCCTTCGTGAGAAACATCGGCCTCACGATCTCGGCGCCGAAAACCGAGGCCCTCGTCGTCCACCCTCGTGCTGAAGCCCGACGACGCCTTCCGTGCCTTCAGCTGGATGGTGCACCAATAGTTTGGAGTAGCGACGTCTGCTACCTCGGCCTGACGATAGACAATCGCCTCCGATGGTTCCCGGCGGTGCGACGTGTACGACAGACGACGCGTCGCGTGGAATCGGCTGTGCGCCAACTACTCGCAGGCGGCAACGGCTGCCTCGCTGCCTTCGCCTGCACCATCTACGAGGCGATGGCTCTGTCTGCCATCCACTACGCACTGCCGATCTGCAAACTCCAGGCGCCACAGTGGCGACTGATCGACCAGGACCACCGCCGAGTCATCCGCATGTGTCACGGAATGCCTCGTGGCTCTCGTGTGGCCGAGACCCTCGCAGAGGCTCGTGCGTGGCCTGCGTCGCTCACGGCGGACCTGCGCGCATTGTGCCACTTGCAGCGTCTCCACCGAGCGCCTGATGCAGGTCCCCTCCTCTCGCGGTTACGTGCTGTGCTAAACTCACGTGTCGGCCAACTTATCGACGTGTACGACGGTGTTGTGGCTGACGACCCCGCACGCCTTTCGCGCTGGCCACCCCCTCACCGTCGAGTGCCCCTTCGAGTGAACTTGCACCTGCCGGGCATTCGATCCAAACGCCACACCCCCATCAGTGCCATTGCTCAGGAGGCCGCGGCGCGGATGTATGAGGACCTGGCCGGGAGGACGCAGGTGTTCACCGATGGGTCCGTCCTGCAGGATCGCTCAGCCGCGGCCGCCTGCATAGTCCCTCAGCTCAGCTCGGAACGACAGTGCCGCTTGCGATACTGTGCATCCTCAACAACAGCTGAGCTAGTCGGGCTTCAGCTGGCTGCAGACCTCCTGCGCAATTCGCCGGCCGTCACGAGCGCAGCAATATTCTGCGACTCGAAACCTGCCCTCCGCCAGCTCGCGAGGGAGGAACGAGGCCCCCTTCTTGCTCAGCGTGCCGCTCTCAGCCTGCTGGCCCTCCAGGAACGAGGCTGTGATGTGGTCCTTCAGTGGCTCCCTTCACACGTCGGCATCGCGGGCAACGAGGCTGCAGACGAACTCGCAAAACGAGCACACTCCGCCGAGACTTCGCTGACGGATTACGCCAGCTCGTTCGACTCGGCACGCAACAACCTTCGCCGGGAGCTGGTGCGCGAGCATCCTGACGCACGGGTCGCCTCCGGACACCCCCCTCCTCCCATCCCAGCCACTGGTTTCACTCGCCGCGAGCGCGCGCTTCTTCTTGCCTTGAGGACCGGTTCTGTGTGGCCCGCGGAACGCAGGCATCGTCTTCGCGGCGCCGCTGCACCGAACTGCACCGACTGCGGCGCGATCGAAACCCTGTGCCACCTATTGTTTGACTGTCCTTCCCTCAACACTGCGCGGAAGCGGCTCGCCATGAAGTACCGCCTCGTCGGACTGCCGTGTGCGACCCTACAGGACTTGCTCCATCCCACCGGCCACGTGCACCGTCGCCGATCAGCCCTTGCGGCCCTACTCGCTTTTCTCGAGGATGCCGGCCTAGTCGAACGAATTTTCTAGCCGCTCACCACGGTGACTCGGACGCCCGTTCTCCTGCCCCCCCCCACCCCCTCACTGTTTTTTTCCCCACTCATACCTTTCTTTTTCTTCTTTTACCATACTCTTTTCACTCTCACTGTCCCTTTAATCCCTAATCCCCCGTGAGTGTATCGGTTGAGGTGTCCTCACTTGAGAGACAGTTATCGTGCACTCCACACCCAATTTCCATTTTCATTTCCTTCTTCCTTTTAAGAATCACCCCCCCCCGCAGTAAAAGCGGTACCTCTGTCTGTGATGAGGACCTCTGGGGCGTCATCACGCAAGACGATGTTCTCCACGAAGAACTTGGCTACCTCGGCGGCACTGCCTTTGGGCAAGGCTTTTGTCTCGGCGTAGCGGGGGAGGTAGTCAGTTGCTACGACGATCCACTTCTTGTCGGAGGTCGACGTCGGGAACGGCCCCAGTAGGTACATCCCTATTTGCTGGAACGGCCGGTGAGGTGGTTCAATTGGCTGCAGAAGTCCCGCTGGCCTAGTCGGTGGTGTCTTCCGTCGCTGGAAATCTCGGCAAGTCTTAACGTAGTGGGCGACGTCGGCAGGAAGGCGGGGCCAGTAGTATTTTTCCTGTATCCTCGCGAGCGTGCGGGAAAAGCCGAGGTGGGCAGCCGTCGGGCCGTCGTGCAGGGCCTGCAGAACCTCTGGTCGCAGTGCCGAAGGTACAACGATAAGGTAGTTGGCCCGGGCTGGAGAGAAGTTTACTTTACGAGGACGTCGTTTTTCAAGAGAAATGACGCCAATCGCCGCCTGAATACTTTCGGAACAACGGCGGTTCTACCCTTGAGGTATTCCACAAGGCCCCTGAGTTCCGGGTCGGCTTGCTGTCGTTCAGCGAAGTCGTCGGCACTTATGGTTCCCAAGAAGCAGTCATCATCGTAGTCGTCCCGCGGCGGTGTGTCGACGGGGGCACGAGAGAAGCAGTCGGCGTCCTAGTGTTTTCTTCCAGACTGGTAAACGACGGTAATGTCGAATTCTTGAAGTCATAGGCTCCACCGTGCGAGCCGACCTGAAGGGTCCATCATGTTGGCTAGCCAACACAAGGCGTGGTGGTCGCTCATAACTTTGAAGGGCCGGCCGTAGATGTAGGGGCGAAACTTCCATGTAGCCCAGATGATGGCCAGGCACTCCTTTTCTGTTGTGGAATAGTTGATTTCTGCCTTTGATAACGACCGGCTAGCATAACTGATGACCCTTTCCAATCCGTCGGTCTTCTGCACAAGGACGGCGCCGAGTCCTAGGCTGCTTGCGTCGGTGTGGATTTCCGTATCGGCGTGCTCGTCGAAATGCGCGAGTATCGGAGGCACCTGCAGGCATCGTTTCAATTCTTGAAATGCCTGATATGCCTTCGTTTACCACGCTGCACCTCAACGGCTGAAACCATTGCAATTGCTCAGGACTACTCGATCACGACGCACATCACCGTTGAGACCATGCGCACTTACCTCAGGCAATATGCCAGGAATCCTTCCCACCACCTGGCAAGCCTCGCTGCGGAAAGGCCCCGTACGACATTTAGCGCAACTGTCTACGCCCATCGCGCATCGTTCACATCAGGGTATGCGCCCGCGGAGAAGCCGGTGTTTCCTCCGTGGTGCATGTACCTTCCACAAGTACGCCTAACAATTCCAGGGCTGCAGAAGAAATCAGCTTTATCCACCCCAGCACTAAAACAATTGAGCCTACTTTTCTTGCACGAAACCTACAGTAACCACGTACACATCTACACCGATGGGTCGACCACGGCATCCAGTTCCGGCGGTGCGGTGGTGATACCAGCACGAGAAATAACCCTACGACTCAAAATATCCCATGTAACTACATCTACGGCGGCAGAACTTACGGCTCTGCGTTGTGCCCTAGAGTACATCGATTCGGAGAAACCGAGCAGATGGGCTGTTTTCTCCGACTCGAAACCGGCGTTACAGTGCCTGCGGTCACCTCTCCGACGCGGATGCCATGAACAGCTTACGTACGAAACTCTCAAGATTCATCACCGCGCCAAAGAAAAAGGCCACGAGGTTGACTTTCAGTGGCTACCTGGTCATTGCGGGATCAGTGGCAATGTTTCCGCAGACAATGCTGCTCGCACATCCCATCAAGAAGAGACAACCGTTCCGATTCCTCTTTCCAGGACAGACGCTGTGAGGCAGCTTCGTCACCTGGCACGTAGTCTCTGTTTGGCGGAATGGAACACGCCAAGTATACGACGTAGGAGACTCCACCAAATAAACCCTACGCTGGAACTCCGACCTCCATCCGGACTTCGTCGACGTGAAGCTTCACTTCTTTGTCGGCTTTGGTTAGGAGTCGCCTTCACGAAGGCATACACAACATTAATTGGAATCACCGACAGTGCGGCATGCGAGGTCTGCAGCACTGAGGAAGACATTGATCATCTGCTATGCCGCTGCCCTCGATTTGCCTCCGAAAGACGAACTCTTTCTAATGCGATGCGACGATTGGACGATCGGCCGCTCTCCGTGCAGATGCTTCTGGAGCACCGTCCCCATCGCTCGTCGGCCCACAAGACAGTTAAAGCACTTTTGTGCTTTTTAAGGACTACGGGCCTGTGTGAACGCTTGTGAGCGCTTGTGACTATTTTTACAGTGCCACCGCCACATAGGCGTCAGTGCATTCATTGATCATTTCCTTTTTTTTCGCTCCCCCCTCTCTCTCTGTCTCTCCCATCTTTCTACTCCCCTTCCCTTTCCCCCGGCGTAGGGTAGCCAACCGGACTGCTGTCTGGTTAACCTCCCTGCCTTCTCCTTTTCGTATTCCTTCCTTCCTTCCTTCCTGAACTTGCGACGTTTCCCACCTGAATTCGACGTCGGCCTTCGTGAGTTGCGTCAGTGGCTCGGCGATCCGTGAAAATTCCTTGACGAAACGTCTGTAATAGGCGCACAAGCCGAGAAAACGGCGTACGGCCTTCTTGTCGGTGGGCGTCGGGAAGTTAGCGATAGCAGCTGTTTTCCGAGGGTTCGACGAAGTTCTTCGTCGAAGTTCTTCGCGCACTACGGCCCTTATGGTCTCGCGCAGATCGTCGGAGCCGATAGCTTGAACCGCTGTGCTATCTTGGGTCAAGCGGCGGTTGTATTGCCGGGTGCGCATTTCCAACGTGCTCTCGATTGTTGTGGCCTCGGAGACAAATTCCTGGACTGTCTTGGGTGGGTTCCGCATGAGCCCAGCGAAGAGCTCTTGCCTTACTCCTCGCATGAGGAAACGGACCTTCTTCTCCTCGGTCATGTTAGGGTCGGTGCGGTGGAAGAGTCTGGCAATTTCTTCCGCGAACATTGCCACTTTTTCATTCGGGAGCTGGACCCGTGTCTCCAGTAAAGAGGCGGCCCTTTCTTTTCGCACGACGCTTGCGAACGCTGCGAGGAAGCTGGTCCGGAAGATGTCCCACGTTGTCAGCGTAGACTGGCGTGGGTCAGCGAGACCCACGTTCTCGAACCACGTCCTGGCGCTGTCTTCCAAAGGGACGTACACGTAGCGTAACTTGTCGCTGAGGTCCCAGTTGTTGAAGGACGCTGTCCTCTCGTACGACTCGGGCCACGTTTCTGGGTCCTCACATGATCATCCCCGAAAGATCGGCGGCTCCCTTGGCTGCTGCATCACGATCGCGGGCGGTGGCGCAGTGTCTGTCATCGTTGCCGCAGTCGTGGTCCTGACCTTTCTGTTCCGAGGGTTGTCGGGTAGAGGCCCGCACTCCGGTGTTAGGCCTTGTTGCCTACGGCTAGCTCGCTGGTCGTGGTTGCCGTCGATGTCTTCTCCGCTCTGGTGGCTGGGTTCACGGCTTGACGGGGGCGTCCGGATCATGAAGGAACAGCACCTCCACCAGATGTCATGTGGTCGTGACGTCGACGAAGGCAGCAGTCATTACGTCCGAGATGAAACTCTTTATTAGGCCGAACTTGTGGCCGGGAAAATGAAACTCCAGCTACAGCAATAAAGTGATAGCGGCGAACAGAGCGTCGACCGTCGATCAACTGACAAGTGGTCAAGCGCGTCGGCTTTTATACAGGCGCTATCGAACTTTCCAGCGATATCGCTGGTGGCGGCGTTATCTCTAGACAAAGCTGGAACATTCACGTGCGGCGCGCAATCTTAACAAAAGGATCTACTACAATCGGGAAGCTTCTCGAACACTGCTTCGCGGACAGCGTCGAGCGTTGATAACCGTGCTTGCTAGTCAAACCCGAATACATCAAAATAAAACAAGTGGGCGTGGCACTATCTAGCCTCCTACGTCTGGGCGCTCTCCTGGTCGTCTCCATTACTTGTAATATACCAAAATTGGCACACCAAGGGATCAGTGTATGACGAACACGATTCACTGGTCATAACATGAATAACGCAAAATGCCTGTCGCGTAGGTCATAAAACCCTCTCTCTCAGTCACGTTTGGCACACACCCGTAAACCAGAGTTAATGATCTGCGAGTATGTGCCACAAGTGATACAGAGTCTGTACCAACACAGTAACCGCGAACACACATTTACACGCAAGGAAAGTGATAACAAACATTGTTGGGGTTTTATGTCCCAAAACCACGATATGATGAAAGAGACACCGTAGCGAAGGGCTCCGGAAATTTTGACCATCGAGTAATGCGTAACGTGTACCGAGATCACACAGAACACAGGCATCTAGCATTTTGCCTCCATCGAAATGCGATCGCCGTGGCTGGGATTGAACCCGCCACCTTCACGTCAGCAGCTGAGCACCTTAACCGCTACACCACCGCGGCGGACACAAGGAAAGTAAGGAAACTGAAGAAAGAACACCCCTGGAAGACGCTCACCTACCGTCCACACCGCGTGGTCCGCAACGTGGACCACGTGGATTACGCAAGAACCGGCGTGAATGCTTCCTACAATAAACTTGCTGAGAGAACCAGGCCTCTAATAATTACCGGTGACATCAACAATGATTTATCAAGACCCAACAACGCTTGGTCCTTATACTGCGTGAAAGACGGATTGGATGTGGAGAGGGCCTCTGAAGACCTCGCTGCCACGTCCACGACAGGAGGCATCATAGATCATTTCATCGTGGCATCCAGGGTTTCCACCAGCTGCACTACACCTCGCACTTCGCTACACTTAGATTCCTCATAGCCGCGATCAGAAACGGATCCGATTAAATTAAGTCCGGTCCAGCTGCTGGTGCTCCCTGATCACGGTGATGACGACCTTGTTCAAGAACTGTCAAGAACCTCTTCTACACATACACACGGGTTCGCGAAACGTGGGCGCGTTCTCCTTCATAACGAACAAGTATAAACATAACAACTGTAACTGTGACTGTAACGTGCGTGCAGTGCGCCTGCGCGTGCCACTCGGCTGTGTATATATCTAGGGAAACTGCTGAATGAAGTTAGGTGGGAGTAGCGCTTGTGCTATGCATCTGTGTTCCTACTTTGTGCTGTTCGGATTCGCGCTATCCAGTTTTGAAGAATATAAGCACTACATACCAGCTTACCGCGTCTGGTGTAGGTAACACTCATGTTACTGTTGCTATCGTTACGCAACTGTAAACAACTGGTTTTATAATAGATATGCGACTATTCAACATATGAGTGTGCGTATACCCCTTTCATATTTCTCCAGCGTCATTCCGTAACGTTCGCCCGATGTGAAAAATTACGCCACAGTCACCATCCCGCGCATGCTTCGCATAACATCCTGCCAAAGCAGGTTTTGCTCGGGGCTGTGTCCGTAGTTCCATTGGCGACCGTCCGCTTTCTAACACCTAGCATATCCATGTGTAACATATTGAGCGCACGCTCGCGCCAAGGAGAATTAATAAATGCGAAGCATTTCTTAGTGAACCTCAGGCACTTTGGCCGTTTGTATCTACGTATCTGTCTATCTATCGAGCCGCCTACGTCTGGGCGCACTCTTGGTCGTCTCCATAACTTGTAATATACCAAAATTGGCATAGCAGGAGATCAGTGTATGACGAACACGATTCACTGGTCGTGATATGAATTACGCAAAATACTTGCCGCGTACGTCATGAAACCCTTTCTCTCAGTCACGTGTGGCACATACCCGTAAACCAGAGTTAATATTATGCGGGTATGTGCCACAGGTAACGGCGAACACACACATTCACACGCAAGGAAAGTGATAATAATATTAAGTGTAGAGTTTTATGTCCGAAAGCGACGATATAATATGAGAGATGCCGTAGCGAAGGGCTCCGCAAATTCTGACCACGGGCATTCAGCATTTTGCCTCCATAGAATTGCGACCGCCGCGGCCGGGATCGAACCTGAGACCTTCGGGTCAGCAGCCGAGTGCCTTAACCTCTACACCACCGCGTCGCATGCAAGAAAAGTGAGGAAACTGAAGACAGAACACCCCTGGAAGACGCTCAACTACCACCCACTCGTCCACATGGCCCGCAACGGGCACCACGTGGATTGCGCAAAAACCGCGTCAGTTCTTCCTGCAATAAATATGCTGAGAGTACCAGGCCTCTCATCATTACCGGTGACTTCAACATTGATTTATCAAGACCCAACAAGGCTTGGACGTTATACTGCGTGAAACACGGATTGCATTTGGAGAGGGCATCAGAAGACCTCACTGTCACGTCCACGACTTCCATACCTCGCACTTTAGTACACTTAGACTCCTCATAGCCGCTATCTCGAACGGATCCGATTAGCAAGTCCCGTCCAGCTGCTGATGCTGACTCATCACGGTGATGATGACCTTGTTCAAGAACTGTAAAGAACCCCTTCTACACATATACATGGGCTCGTGAAACGTGCGTGCGTTCTCCGTCATGAAGGAAAAATATAAGCATAACAACTGTAACTGTGACTGTAACGTCCGAGCAGTGCGCCTGCGCGTGCCACACGGCCATGTATTTATCTAGGGAAGCTTTCCTGAATGAAGCTTAGTTGCGAGTAACGCCTGTCCTGTGCATCTGTGCTCCTTCTTTGTCATGTTCTGATTCGCGCTATCCGGTATTGAAGAATATAGGCAGTACATATCAGCTTACCGCGTCTGGTGTTGGTAACACCCATGTTGCTCTTGCCATCATTACGCAAGTGTGAGCAACTGGTTATATAATACATATGCGACTCTTCAACATTTAAGCGTGCGTACACACTAAACAAATTCTGACCCATAAGAGTGTAAATGAGCTTGTCACCAGAAGAACACACTTTGCCACCTATTGGGTGATCAAAACAAGGGGCTAAGAAAGGGTGCAGAGCGTAGCACTCTTAGAAAAGGGTGCACAGCATAAAATTTTAAACGGTGCTATCGTGCCATAACACCCTTTAAAATGGGTGCTGGAGCAAAAACCTAGGATTGATGCTGAGATGGCTACAAATGTAGAATGTTCTATAATCTATAGACAATGCCGTGTGACTGGCCACATATTATAGGCTAATGCTTGAACAGATGTACAATGTCGTCTATTCCACCTTGAACGCATGCATGGCACCGTGCACGCGGCTCACTGCAGCACTCCACGGAGCGCCTCTCGCAGGCGCTTAGGAAACTATAGCGCTGAAGCAGTGAGAGCTGTGGGTGGAGCCTCCGCAGCATCATCTTCTAAAGCGCCACGGCTCTCCTAAATTGCGCTTGTTTTGCAGTGAAGCTAGCCTCGCTCTTGCCATGTGTATGCAAATCGATAATGCGGCACGGTGCTCGAGGATTGCGGCAACTGTGCCTCCAGGTTCCGCTCATGTTTTTTACAGCGAAAGCTGTTATGAGATCATTTCACCGGCCGTTTTTGGTGCCGTAGTTGTCCGCCGCCGCCGCCGCCGCCGGTGTCCGTAACCAGTATCGCTCGAAATAAGAAAAAAAACTAAATAAGAAAAAAATTCCAGGATGGAACGAGGTTCGAACCTGGGCCCTCTGCGTGGGAGCCCAGTATTCAACCTCTGAGCCATGCCGGTGCTTGAAACTGCTTTGCAAAAAGGTCCTATACAGGCTTCATGTCGGGAAGGAACCACATTAGCATATGCAATATAGCGTGGTAAAAGAGTAGAATAAGCACCAAGCGTCGCACAACGCGAATTCTGTAACCAGGCGTCACACAATGTGAATTGCGCAACGAGTAGGTTGTTAAATGCTTCCAACCCATTACAAAGAGCTCTGCCACAATTCTTCATCGTCATCACGCAAAGCATCAACAAAGTGCGCATAATGCCTTACATGCGTTTAGCAGGTACCACGGCTGTCTGTAGAATGACGAAAAATGGCACAGTGCCTACTGCCCTACTTCTCAATAATTACAATGATTTATAGCGTAGTGGGTTCCTCGCAAGTGCACTTCTGTTGGTTGCCAAGGAAGCCCATAAGGCTCCCATGATTGATTTCCTCAGGGTCTCAATAAAGTCAATTCTCTCTCTCTCGCTCTACGTTTCTCCGGTTAACGTATGTTATAAAGCGTGGTGGGACAGTTAAATAACGACCGGGCGTCACACAATATGCATTACGTAACTAGTGGGTCGTTTAAAGCTTCCAACCCATTACAAAGGGCGCAACCATAATTATTCATCGTCATCAACCGCCGCATCAACAAACTGCACATAATCGCTTGCATATGGTACCTCGCTTCTCCGCAGAACAACGAATAATGTCGTGCTGGGTGCTTTCCAACTTCCCAAAAAATACGCTTTGTGGCGTAGTGGGTACGTTGCTAATGTACATGTATTAGTAGCCACAGGAGAGTTTATAACGGGCTCTAGAAATGCCGCTCTTCCAGCTTTCGCTGTGACTGTGCTGCGCTTTCCGCGCAGGCCTGGCGTTTTTTTCCTCTGCCGCACTGGATAGAACAAGCCGCACTTGCTGCACTTCTTGAGAACCCTGCTGGATTTTCCACAAGCGTGCGCTATAGCAAAAGCGAAGTTAGCTTTACCGCAAAGGAAGCATGATTTGGTAAAACCGCAGTTCTCTAGCAGGCAATGCAGCGAAATGTCCCACTTACAGCTGTCACTACGTGTGCACGCAAGTTGCTCAAGTGCCCTTGAGAAGCGCTCTGCAGAATTCCGGCAGCATGCGCCGTGCGGTGTTCAAGGTGGAAGTTGACAATGCTGTGTGTGTATATTTGTATATGTCGTTTAAAACAAGCTATACTGTAAAAAAATACCTGTTCGTTTCCATATTCATGCAACTCGTCACAAACAGCGTAAATGATCTGTAGCTACCCATTTTTGAACCACAATGCACGGCATCAATCCAAGGCCCTTTCCATCACACATGCATGCCTAAGAGATGGATGCTTGGTCACCATCCACACATGCATGTATGCAAATTAAAAAGATTCATTAGGTAGAAATTGAACAGTTATATATTACAACAGCTATACATTTCCTTAAAGGACAAGCAAATAATATGCACTATATACAGCACCTGGCCACATTGCGCCAATTTTAAACATGCGTGGCACAGGGGGACGTTTATGCATATTAGAGTGCAGGATATTTAGGCCCCCCAAAAATTATGAAAAATGAAGTAATTAACACGATGCCAATACGATCACATCAACTATTTTATTGTACGCAGCATACAACCGAAAAGGTGGGTATAGTAAATATGGACTGCGATCTACAGCACCTATTGAAATGGTAAGATCAGTGTTTGTGAGTGAGGATCAAGGTTCTTATGACTAGACATTTTTTTGCTGTGACATAACATGTCACACCTAAAAACCAAGAGCATTTACACATGGTTCCCAAAGTCTCATTGACTGTTGCCTTCCTTCATATGCATTACTGTTTTACAAAAATGGTTAGACAAAGCAAAACTCATATGTGAAAATTACAACTAAACGTCACATTCACGATGCCACAGCTTTGGCAACTTTGTTCATAAGCCTCATGGCAACTACTCTAGGAGTACTCAAGGTTAGTTTAAGAAAAAGACGCTCTAACACTACAAGTGTGTTGAAGAGCTTGCGTTCATAGTGACAATTGAATAGCCAGTAGGCAGACATAACAGCTGCCAGACCCTCCTCCGCGTTCTTCACCCTGAAGAGCTTCTCCCGGTCTACTCTGATGTGAAGGAAGTCTGCCTCCTCAATGTTCTGTCCTCCAGAAATCACCAGGCAAGGTGTCGCAGGAACGCACAGCTCCTGCAGAGGCAAGAAAAGTATTGCGCCATCACCGACAGGCTAGAAGAAATTTACTTTTATCTCTTCGCACATAGTCACCCTTCATAAAGCTTCCTGCGGGTTGTAATGTAAAAAATATGAGCAATACGAACTGCAAGTCCAACATTTATGCACGCAGTTCCGAGTTTGTACCCAACCAAACTTTTGAGGCCACAGCCACCACGTGCCCACAATCCTTGAGATGGCAGCTTTATTCCATAATAAATTTGTTGTGTTCCATTTCCTAAGACCCGTGCGCACTTAATTTAAAGATTCATGAAAACCTCAACGTCACGCCTCTCTAGCCAGCTGTATTGTACATGCCAGTTTGAGATTTCACTGCCATATAGAAACCATGAGTGCACCGCAAAGCTCCATGGTTTCACGGTTCCATGGTTTCAGGTGACACGGCTGGAACATATTTCGCATGTGGATGTAGGTATGAGCGTTACTTTTTGCTATTTCGGAGAGAGGGCAGCCTCACTTGAAAGCGGCACTTTTAGTTCAATTTTTATTTGTTTTATTTATTTAACTGATGCGGCAGACATTATATTACATGGTTAACCACTTGGCATTCACATACAAATGCGAAATTATTCACAGATAGGGTTGCTCATGTTTAAACTTGTTTCATCAATCCAATGACAGCTGTGACGGGCAGATGATGATTAGGTCACACGAGATATGGTAAAGACGGCAATACTGTCACTGACATATAGTTTGAGTTCACTACAACAATTCAGCAAGCATGTTTCAAGAGCTAAAGAAAATGGATGATGTACAAGCAGTTACATATTGCAGTTCTTTGTTTGTGCCTCAGGTGCCCTGGCTTTGATCCGACACCGCACGTTCCGCCGGATATAATGCATGATCTGCATGAAGGAGTTCTACGATTTGCTATGCTGCATATAATATCTTCATTAACTGAGCAACAGTTATTTTCACTTAGTGACTTGAAAAAAAACATTTCAGAGTGGCTTTATGATCCTCATGATATCCGCAACAAACCACAGCCCATTTCAGTCATATCTTCAAGGAAAGGCTATATTTAAGGGATCGGCAACACAGGCATTTTGCCTATTTCGCAATCTAACCTTATTTGTTGCTGATAGCGTTCCTTCAGACAATGCAGTTTGATAGCTTTACCTACTTCTCAGAGAAATTGTTGACATTGTCATGAGTCACAAAATTCCAGTTGCATATGTTGCCTACTTGCAAAGAAAGATTCATTTCTTCATTCTTGACTTCAAAGCTTTCTTTCCGTCAGCAAAAATTCCATGTAAAATGCATTACCTCATACACTGCCCTTCACACATACAAAAATTTGGACCATTGAGCCTGTTATGGGCAATGCGATTCGAGTCAAAGCATCAGTATTTTAAAGACATTGCTTGAAAAATACGCAACTGGAAAAACCTTTCTCGCAGTCTTGCAATGAGGCACCAGTTTTTGCAGGGTTTTTTGTTCACCACAGGGCATGACAAATCAACTCCCCGTAACACAGGTGTGCGGTGCGTACTGTATAAGCACCTACCTTGCTGTATTAGAGATTTTATAACTCTGAATAACCTTGTTTGCACAAGTCCAATGGTTGTGAAATCTGTGATTGTTGATGGGAGGACATAACTTGAAGGCTGCTGTCTAGTCAAAAGTGTTCCAGAAGATGGGATACCAGAATTTTTGCTTGTGTCTCAAATATTTTATGTGAACAAGGTACTGCTGGTTATGGCTAAACTGCTTGAGGCTGTATGTTTTGATGAGCTCTTTCATGTGTATGTTGTTACTGCCATAGACAAGCACAGCGTTCAAACTTCATTTTGAGAGTTTGAAATAGAGTTGTTGTACATGCATGAACACAAGTGTCGGAATGTCATAAGCACGCGCCATTCGTTGTTCTAAACTTGTGAAAGTATTTGCTCATTCAGAAATGTGAACAAAAAACTTGCACACAACTTTAAAGGAGCACTGACACAATGTTTAGGCATCGCAAGAGCGACATTTTTCATTTCCATGGCATGCAGTGTCAACGCTCTCCACACATCGGAGCCAAGAAACATGTATAACATATTTCAGTTTGATTTTAAAAGTTTCATCACCCGGCAGCTGCAAGATAATTCTACCGCAATACACATTATCATGACGAGTCAACATAATTCGCTGTGTCTACGAACTCTGCGTCTTGCAAGCCGCGGAAATTGGTGTTGGAGTGGCTGGGAGATGATTCACTCGTCGTTGTTTCCATGCACCATGTACAACTGACAGCAGAGGTGACAGAGGTGCTGCTATAGTACATCCAGGTTGCT
Organism: Rhipicephalus sanguineus; assembly: GCF_013339695.2. Classification (NCBI taxonomy): domain Eukaryota; kingdom Metazoa; phylum Arthropoda; class Arachnida; order Ixodida; family Ixodidae; genus Rhipicephalus; species Rhipicephalus sanguineus. The sequence continues at coordinate 2,309,224 of NC_051178.1, read as the reverse complement.
GCCCCTCCAGATAAACCTATGTCAGACTGCGTTGATATGTAACTGTGAAACCGAAAGTTGCCTTTTAGGGTAGCATAATTGAAAGTGCATTCGAAGCGATCTCAGACACCACAATACTATTTTTAGGGTTACAACCTTAATTTCATTTAGAGTGACAATAGAAAAATTTGTAAAATTCGCGTCAGTGCTCCTTTAGGAGAAAGGGAGATGACAGCATAGATTGGAGAAGAAATACGGATAGCTGACATTGCGCAGAAAAAGGTGAACCGGATCAGGCCATGTAATGTGGAGGACATATAAGTGTTGCCTATTAGAGTGACAGAATCGATATCAAAGGATAGGAAATATAGCTGCTAGGCCAAAGGGTTAGGTAAAGTGACAAAACCTAAAAATTGTAGCCATAAAATGAAATGAGCTCGTACAGGATGGTGCAAGTTGGAGATCTTTGGGAGAGGTCTTTGTGCTGCAGGGGACATTAAGATAGGCTGAAAATGATGATGATGATGAACATTGAACTACCCTAACTTCATTTCTGTGCATTCTTATTATCTTTGTCAATCGCTTGCACATGAGAACTATTTTTTGTGACTCATTCTTGAAACATCAGTATGACACTGCATGCAGTGGTGAATGAGTCGAGCTTTTTAGATTTCGTGAATCAGTTGTGCAAATCTGCCTGGAAACCGAAGTGCCATTCACTGCATGAACATGTACCACTTGTATTTGTTGCTGCTATAAATGTGCATGAGTAATACACACATATAATCACATTCATTTCTGAATCAATGAAGCACAGGAAAGCATTGGGGACACTATTTGTAGGGATTTAACTCTATGGTAGTGTGAGATGCGGAGTCGGTGAAGGACGGATCCGAACATAAAACGAAACGATGTTTATTAACGTAGTAGCAGCAGCAGGGCAAGCATGCCGATGCTGTGCTTGGAAGGTGAGAGAAACAAACATGAAACCAAGTTAGTAGCTTGGGTTATATAGCCAGCGGTGGTGACGTAAGCTTCCGGTGAAACTGCGTGGCGCTGTCTTTTATCGGAAGCGTGTTGCAGCAAGTAGCTGTGTCACGCCGGGCTAAGCAGTGACGAGACGGACGCTGCGTAGGTCTGTGCGCAGTGGTCGCCACATCACCACTCCGCGGAGTGCAGAGCCCTCAGGCTCTGTAGAAATCTGGGAGGCGTACCAGACGTCTAGAGCGTGTCGTGAAAAGAGCGGGCTGCGACGTCGGTGGCTGTGGAAGGACGCCAGTTGAAAGAGTGGCGCTGCCAGGTTCGTTCGCCGCGATGTATGCGGGCTTGAGTCGGTCAATCGAGACGCGGACGTCGTCCCCGTTTAAGCGCAAGGTGAAGTTCTTGTCATCGCGATGGACGACTAGATAGGGTCAGCTGTAGGGTGGCTGGAAAGGCCGGCGGACGGTGTCGTCGCGGAGGAAAGCATACGTGCACGATGCTAGCTCTTTGAACACAAAAGGTGTTGGCTTGCTATGGTGGGCTGGAGGGGACGGGCGTAAGGCAGCGATGGTGCGTCGGAGCCGGGCGACGAAGTCGGTGGGGTCTGACGTCGTAGTGCTGGATGGCAGAGCTGCGAGAAATTCACCTGGCAGACGGAGTGGTTCCCCGTAGACGTGCTCTGCTGGTGTAGCATGGATGTCCGGTTTGAAGGTGGCGCGAAGACCGAGGATGACAGCTGGGATGGCCTCGAGCCAGGTTGAGTCCGGGTGGCACATAATGGTGGCTTTGAACTGTCGGTGAAAACGCTCGATCATTCCGTTGGCGCAGGGATGGTAGCTCGTGGTCCTCAAGCGTTCAAACCCGATGGTCAATCCCAGGAGCCTGAATAGGTGAGACTCAAACTGTCGCCCTTGATCGGTGGTTACGCGGCGGGGAGCGCCGAAACAGGCAATCCAGCCGGAGTAGAAGGCCGTGGCGACGTCTTCCGCGGTGATTCCCTCGAGAGGCCATGCCTCGGGCCATCGAGTGTAGCGGTCGATGGCGGTGAGGCAGTAGCGGTAGGGTCATGCCGGGGGAAATGGTCCTATGATGTCGAGGTGGACGTGCTCGAACCGACCTGAGGGCTGAGCGAATGTTCCGAGTGGGGACGTGACGTGCCTGGTGATTTTTGCACGTTGGTAGTGAATGCAAGAGCGCGCCCACGTGCGACAATCCCGCTGCATGGAGGGCCAGACATAGCGGTCAGCCACGAGGCGTGTAGAGGCACGTATGCCGGGATGGCTGAGGTTGTGGAGCTGGTTGAAATGACCACGGCGATGGCACAGGGGACCGTAGGGCCTGCTTCGTCCTGTCGACATGTCACAGCAGATAGTTCTTGCAGAACCTGGAATGGGGACTTCCTTTAGCTGAAGTGAGGACGTGCCCTTGAGAAGTTCCTGCAGCTCGGCGTCCGTGGTCTGAGTCTCGGCGAGGATGTCTGCTGTTATTTGCACCGAGCTGATGGTGGCCACACGTGAAAGCGCGTCGGCGACCATGTTGTCTTTCCCGCTGATGTGTTGGATGTCGGTGGTGAACTGTGCAATGAACGAGAGTTGGTTCTGCTGAACAGGCGGTAGTTTATCGCGACGTGGAGAGAAGGCGTACGTTAGAGGTTTGTGGTCGGTATAGGTGGTGCAGTGCTGCGCTTCGAGAACGTGGCGAAAGTGCTGCACTGCTTCGTATATCGCCAGAAGTTCTCTGTAGTAAGCTGGCGAACTCGTACGGGCAGCGGTCGTGGTTTCGTCGGTGGAACTGGCCATTGAAGGGCTCACCTTCCGAGCTGAGAGTTTCCTAGAAAAGAATGCCAATGGGTGCGAGGTGTTGTCAACGCGTTGCATCAGGGCGGCGCCGACGGCGAAACCAGAGGCGTCCCTGAAGAGTCCCAAGGGAGCGTCTGGGACGGGATGGGAGAGGAGCGTGGCGGTGCAGAGAGCAGTCTTGCATTCCTCAAAAACTTGCACCAAAGTTGGTGTCCACGTGACGGGTTGGTTTCCACGTAGACCAGCCAGGATATCATGAAGGGGCGCCTGGCAGTCGGCGGCGTGCGGTAAGAAGCGTCTATAGAAGTTCAGCATGCCGAGGAAACGGCGAAGGTCTTTAGCGGTGGTGGGTTGAGGGTACTTTTGCAAGTCAGAGGTGCGATCAGGCAGGAGTCGAGTTCCCTCTGACGAAACTTCGTGGCCGAGGAAATGGACGCTGGAAGCGCCGAGCGTGCTCTTCTGGACGTTGACGAGCAGGCCGTGGTCGTCGAGGCGTTGGAGCAACAGACGAAGGTGCCCGTGGTGTTCTTCGGCGTCACGTGAAAAGATCAATATGTCGTCAAGATAGACGAAGCAGAAGTCGAGGCCACGGACGACTTCGTCGATGAACCGCTGAAAGGTTTGCCCAGCGTTCCTAAGGCCAAAACTCGTCAAGAGAAACTCGAACAAGCCAAACGGGGTGATTATTGCAGTTTTCGTGACGTCGTCCGGGTTGACGGGTATCTGCGTGTAAGCCTTCACCAAGTCTAGCACGGAGAAGACGTGACAGCCATGAATGCGATGGGTGAAGTCCTGTATGTGGTGGACTGGGCACCTGTCCGGGATGGTGCGTGCGTTGAGGGCGCGGTAGTCCCCACATAGTCGCCAGCCAGCGGTCTTCTTCGGGACAAGGTGAAGTGGCGAGGCCCATGGGCCGTCGGAGCGACGGCCGATGCCTTCTCGGAGCATGGCTTCGAACTCTGCCTTGGCTATGCGCATGCGGTCTGGGGCCAGGCGACTTGCACGGCAAAAAACCGGGGGTCCTGGAGAGGTCCGGATGTAGTGCATGGTGGTGTGCTGCACTTTGCGTGGCAGTCCGCTTGGGCGCGTCAAGCCGGGAAACTCGGCGAGGATGGCATGGTACGGCGAGTGATCATCGACACTGTGGACCTTGATGCTTGGCTGTTGGGCGGTCGTTCGCTGGCCTGGTGTAGAGTGTCCCGTTGTCGCGTCGATGAGCCGGTCGTTGCGGCAGTCCGGAAGGAGGTTGTAGTGAGCCAGGAAGTCTGAACCGATGATTGGTTCGGCGACGTCGGCGATGACAAAGTTCCAGTGAAGGTCGCGGCGTGAGTTCTTGAGCTGGATGTGCAGGCGCAGCGAGCCGTACGTCTTGATTGTGGACCGGTTTGCCGCGCTGATCTCGAAAGATGTCGGCGGGTGAGGGCCTTGAAGGTGAGATCGCGGGTAGCAGCAAATGTCAGAATCGCTGTCGACCAGGTAACGCTGCTTCGTGATCTGTTCGGTGACAAAGATGCGACGGCCTGCGGCTTGGCAGCTTGCGGCCGTCTCTACGAGCTGCCGTTGTCGTTTTCCGCATGTCCCATGTGTCGTACGACGGTTTATAGCTCGTATACGTCTCACCGGGCTGTTGAGCACGCTGGCGTAGATGTTGTTCAGCGCGCAGCTTTCGTAAAGTCGGGCGGCCGAAGACTTCTGCGATCGCTGTCTTGAACTCAGGCCAGGTATGGATCTCACGCTCGTGATTGTGAAACCAGAGGTTGGCGACGTCAGAAAGATAGAAGATGACGACACGGAGTTTGGCCGGGTCATCCCAGTTGTTGGTCTCACTGAAGCGCTCATATCTGGAAAGCCAATCTTCCACGTCAGCCTCACCTGTTCCGCTAAAGATAGGAGGGTCACGGTACCGCTGAATGGCGCCGCTGGAGCTGGAAGCCGCGGCGGCGTCGGGCTGACTGGTGGCAATGTCGGTCATTGCTGCGGTTGAAACAGCGGGCAACGTTCGGTTACGAAGTTCCAGGTTGAGGTCAGGGATTGCAACAATCTCCACCAGATGTCGTACGACGGTTTATTATTGAATTGAATTGTTTATTCACAACAACAAGGTTGCGAGGATGACCAGGCAAAAAGCTGCATTGAGCAGCTTGAGGGGAACCTGGCCACCTCATACACTGGGCGGCTTCACAGCGGTCGAACACACGATATACATAATCAATGGACTAACTAAAACAGAAAAACAATAAACATCCACGGTCGGAAATAAATAAACAAGGTTATTGTGGAAACATATGAAAACAAGGGAAAGAAATTGGGCGAAGTGTTAAAGGCATATAAAAAGACAAACAAATGGACCCATGGCAGCACAAGCAATCACATAAATACATCGTACTGACGACTTGTGCAGTCTAAGTAGCACCGGTCCAACACGAGCGCAGTCCACGCGCACAGCAACAGAACGATCGAGCGAGGCTTCTTCTTCCTCTTCACTACACATGAAACAAGGTGAACGACATTGCCGGGCTTTGTCGCCGAAGCGTCGGTGGTAGTAGCACGGACCGTTGATGTCAGGTTGCGGCAATGAGGTGGTGTTTCGGTCGCGGCTTGGCGAATGGCGGCGCTGTCGCATCGGAAGACAATCACCCAGGTGTTGTTGAATGGAGGTGAGCCGTCGATCGATGTCGTCGATACGGCGCTCAAGCTCCGTGGTCTTCAGCGGTGCGGCGACAGCCTGGATGGTGGGCGACCACTGCGGTAAGGAGGCCTCGACGACGCGATCAGCAATTTCCGCAAGTTCGTCGAGAGGTAGCCTGACCTGTACCTGCAGAATTGCCTGGGCGTGCGGCGGGAGTCGTTGGAGCCACAGCAATCGCAGGAAAGAATCCTGTACGTGCATGTTGCCCGCGAGCGCACGCATGTGGCGCAGGAGCTGCGAAGGGTTGCGCTCAGCGAGCTCAGCGCACTGCAGTTGTCGTATCTTTTGTTCTGAGAGTGATAAGCAACGGATAAGTGCGGTCTTCAGGTAGTCGTACGCGTTAGCCGTTGGCGGGTTTGCGAGGATATCCCGGACCTCGTTGGCGTAACGTGCGTCCAAGTGGGCGACGACGTAGTTGTAGCGGGTCCGGTCTTGGTTGGTGTGCGCCAGGGAGAACTGGACCTCGACCTGGGCAAACCAGACCTCGGGTGAGTCCGCCCAAAACGGCGGAAGCTTGACAGCATCACGCCAGGAAGCAGCGTGCGGGGTGGCTTCTGTAGGACTTCTGACGTCCTCAGCGGGGCCGGTGGGCACGGCCTCGTTTGTGGAAGCGTTGCGAGCTTGCTGCTATTGCTGGGTCAGTAGTTCCTGGTGGAGTTGTTGTACCTGATGGCGGAGAGCGGTGACGTCTTCTGAGTCGGCCATGGCGGTGCGGTTAGTTCGATTTCCGGGTCACCAGATTTGGGATGCGGAGTTGGTGAAGGACGGATCCCAACATAAAACGAAACGATGTTTATTAACGTAGTAGCAGCAGTAGGGCAAGCATGCCGATGCTGCGCTTCGGAAGGTTAGAGAAACAAACATGAAACGAAGCTTGGTAGCTTGGGTTATATAGCCAGCGGTGGTGACATAAGCCTCCGGTGAAACTGCGTGGCGCTGTCTTTTATCGGAAGCGTGTTGCAGCAAGTAGCTGTGTCACGCCGGGCTAAGTAGTGACGAGACGGAGGCTGCGTAGGTCAGTGCGCAGTGGTCGCCAGAGTAGTAATTAAAAAAGTAAAGGAATTAAGTAGATAAAAAATTAGCCTGTCGCTGGCAGGTATCAAGCCTGCGGCTTTCAGGTTTCATGTCCGATGCTCTAATTATGTTGAGCAATGAGCCCTTGATAAGCACCTTTCCTTCATTAATTTCTGAAAATAACACGTGTCAAGCTGATACCTTGTAAAGGAAATAAATATATATACTATAGAAAAGCTATTTTGTGTTCTCACGATCTTAGTTTGTATTTCTGTGCATTAAGAAATGTATGATTTACATGTACAGTCGTGGACAAAATTTTGTCGGCCACATCAGGCGCAAACGAGGCCAATAGTTCTATAGGTGAAAGTCAATATTCTGTTGCAGCTCCACAAGCTACGTATACAGCCAATGTTTAGTCAGCTTGTGGTGCAACGCCTGGTCAGCGCCAGCCGTGAGCCGAAAAGGGCGAGGCCGCACGAGTGCCAGAACCAATGTAGAACTTAGGTTCGGCCGGGCGCTGCTGCCACTCAGATATTCGCTACTTTGGTAGGTCTCCTAATGTAACTGTGGTGGCCAACCGGGCAACCTCTGAAAGCTGTTGGCTATGTTCGTTGACCACGTTGCTCACAAACTTTTGTCGGCGACTGTAGACCTTTATGAGTGTTCTTCAGCACCCATTAGTTGTAGCACCCTTCTTGCACCCTAGTTTACACCCTTCTGATGTATGCACCATTTGCGTTCCGCTTGTAGGGTGCTGCGTCCCAATTGGGTGCTCGAAGGGTGTGCGGTAGGGTGTCGCACCCTTTTTTACACCCTAATGGGTCAGAATTTGTTTAGTGCGTATACCTCTTCCATATTTCTCTAGCGTCATTCCGTAACGTTTCGCTCAATATGACAAATTACGCCAGTGTCACATCTCTCGCGCATCCTTCGCATAGCATCAATTCCAACGGTACGTGGGATCTGCCGAATTTTAAATGCGAATGCATTTCTTAGTCGGGCTATGTCAGGCGTCCGGCGTTGTCCGCGGCGCCCTCTCCCATAGCAACAGCTGCGGGCGGGCGCGCTTATCCTCGCCCCTAGCAACCGGAGCATGTGGTGCGAGAGAGTGTAGCAGAGGGTAGGTGCAGTGCTTCGCCGCTCCTTCTCTCGCCGTTCGCTCTCTCCTCTCCCTGCGCCCCACTCTCCCGTCCGCTCGCGCCTCACTCTCGACCGTTCGCTGGCTGGGCGCCTCTCAAGAACATCCGCAAATGTGTGCTCGAGATGCCGATGTGAAACGCCAACGCCGAGCCGAGAACGCTGGCGCCCCACTCTCCCGTCCGCTCGCCCCTCACTATCGACCGTTCGCGGGCTGGGCGCCTCTCAAGGCGATCGCAGAAGTCGGTGAAGGCGAATGTCTGACGGCAACGGTAACCTCTCTCGGCGCAAGTAATGCATTTGCATTTCCTCATGATTCCCTTCGGGGAGGTGGGGGCATTTTTTTTTCTTCATTTTGTTCTTTGACCGCCTTGATGATGATGCGTGCAGAGCATTTTAGGGGCCCGGGCCGCTGTATGCTGTCCTGGCTTGGCGTAACACAGACAAAACCAGGTGTGCTGGCACGCGCTAGCACGTTCGGGCCTGTGTAAGGGGCTGAGAAAGTCGCTGTGGCCTCTGCCCCTTACACTCTCTCAGCAATCACGTGATGGCATCGGGGAACGATATTCTGCAGACGCGCGATGAACCAACGCCTTGTTTTCGCCCCGAGATCGAGCGGAGTCGCCGCCTGGCGGCTATTGGTTGAAGCACGCCTAGTGTGGATAGCTCCCTGCGTCGTCTTCTACCCACGGCGTGTTTGCATAGGCACGCACGTCATGCACGTCTTCAAAGGCCAGTTTGTCTGTTGTGTTAGCGTACTCTTAAATGCTTGTACGTGTACCTTCCACGATGTACAAAAGCATTTGGCCTTTCTAGTCTGTATATGCATTGTAAAAAGATCAGTGGGTGCAGTTCTCGAAGTTCTCTGTGTGGTCCTTGTACCCTGCCTTCTCCAGGATCATTTCAGTGTGGGCGCTTTGTAGTTCAAGCACATCGTAAAATGCAGTTGGAGTCATCCTAAACATGAGGAGTATTGGCTATCCTGTGATTGCAGCGTTTTAGCGACTCAGTGGTAAACAAACTCAAGGCTCTATACCATGCAGTTGGGTGTCACACTTGTTGGTGGCCGTATAATTGCGTGACTGGCTTTTACCAGTTACGTGACGAGCTTTAGTTGTGCTTAAGACGTGCATTTATTGTACGGCCCTGGTCCAACTGCAGAGTGATATTTTTCACAAGTGAAGTCTAACTCTTCGGCACTTAAATAATCCCCTAAAAAGAACAAAAATGAAATGACACCGAAGTGACAAAACTGAGCAGCTGGGCGGTGTTTTAACTTGGGGCGAAATGTGTGCTAAAACACTGATGCACTTCCAGTTAGGGTCGCGTTACAGAACGCAGATGGTCAAAAATTAATTTATATATACGGCGTGCCTTACAGTCATATCGGTGTAATTTAACTTAAAACATTATCTTTGTTGTTTTTACATTATCTTGAGCTTTTGTGCGGCGTTGCTATATATTGATAAAGGCAGTGAGCATCACTGGCTTGAAAAAGAAAGAAACAACTCACTTTTGTTCCATAAATTAAACTCTCCTTGTTGCATCATTGTCATGCAGGTAATGAATCCAAGAAAGCTCTGTGCGGAACTGTTTCCTTTTTACACTGTTACTGGAATAAAATCAAGCGCTTACGTGTTAAAGATGTTCATAGTGCAAAAGCGCTGTCAGCCACGTAGTATTTCTGACTAAATTTCTTATCAACTGTCCAACATATCATGGAGAGCTGAACAAGAAAATAACGCGCGTGCGTATTCGTGCACGCAGTGCACAGAGTGCTATTCAATAGCCAGGTAAGAAAGAAGTAAATACGTAATTAGTTCAGTCGCGCAACAGAACTGCATAGCAGGCAGAGCACAAGCTATGGAAGAAGTGCTGTTCGGTAGCCGGATGAGCAAGAAGTAAATACGTAATTTGTTCAGTCGCACAACAGCACTGCGTAGTAAGCGGCACACCAGCTAAACACGTTCAAATAAAACAGCAATAAATGTCATAAAGTGCAAAACCGCAGACTGTCGCCGAGCAGCGTCCCGTTCATTGGCAGGTTGCGCTTCTCTCACAAGTACTAGTAACGTTCGGTGGGCTTCGTCCATCGATTCGGCAAGGGAGAACGTAAATATTACCAGAGGGCTTCAGTCAACGCGTCTTATTCGCCGACAATCAGCTCAAGCATCTCACAACGAAGCGCCGCTGTGTACATTTGTATAGACGCCGCCGTCCGCCTATCCACACTAGCGCGCCGACAGTGCTGCCACCTGTAGCCCGATCTCGGAGCGAATACTAGTAGGAACGTGCCCCACCCGCCAGCGCGTTCGGGCCTGGCAAGGGGCTGGGTAAGACGCCATGGCCTCTCCACCTTACACTCTCTCAGCAATCACGTGATGGCGTCGGGGAACGATATTCTGCAGACGCGCAATGAAACCGCGTGGCGTGCTCCAACAAGAGTTCGGGACGAGTAAAGGCTCATTCATACTGGAGAATCCGCCGGCCACAGCGACCGGAATTCTCGTGCCGCCGAAATTCCCCATTGTTCACACTACTTACCAACCATACCGCCGAAATTTGGGCGCCTGGTTGTCATCGTGCCTTCGCGCGAAGGAACGCTGGCATCGACGCGCTCTGCGTTGTGTTCGCATTTCGTTATGGCGAAGCGCATAAACAGGAGCAAGGTCGTCGAACTGCTGGGCCTGCTGGAAAGCAACTTTCTGGCGATGTCTGACGACGAGAAACGTGCATTCGCCGAACAAGAAACGACGCAAGCGTTTGTGGCTGGTTCGCCCTGCTTTTGCAAGACACGAGAAGCCTGGTGGAGCCGAGATAATGCTACCCGTTCTGCGAGATCGCGATGGTGTATTGCAAAGATGCTAATTGCGACAACACTTGGCAGTTGTCGAGAACTACAGGATGATTACGAAAGGCATCGCTGTCGCTACGGGCTTGGACGACTGCGCTATCACAAGCACGACACCATTTTTCGAATGTTCAGCTCGCATTCCTATCGGTTCGCGGTGAGAGAATCCGGCGGCAGCTGCCGCAAAAATCGGTCCTCTAGCGATCGGCGCGGAAAGGGGTTTTCGGCGGTTCGCGCTGCCGCCGAAGCGGATTCTACGCGCTCACGCCGCCGAATGTCTCAGTGTAAATGCGCCATAACAGCAACAGCAACTACAGTGAATTCATTGTGTGCTCCACTTGCAAGGACGCGTTAACATCGCGCAAGGTGCCCGTGATGAACGGAACTTTATGTCGACCCATGCGCTGGTTCGCTCCCCACATGGTTCTCTTAAGTGGGAGATGGTGTAATTTTTTTAACGTTCTCGCATTTAAAGGGCACCTCACCAGGCCACATAGAAAAATTTTTTAGTTAGACGCCGGAAGTTGTTGTGTGCCATATGAAGAGCAGTATGCCGCCAGAATTGTAAATGCGAAGCATTTCTTAGCGAACCTTTGGTACTTTGAGCGTTTATATCTATCTATCTATCTATCTATCTATCTATCTATCTATCTATCTATCTATCTATCTATCTATCTATCTATCTATCTATCTATCTATCTATCTATCTATCTATCTATCTATCTATCTATCTATCTATGTAGCCGCCTATGTCTGAGTGCTCTCATGATCGCCTCCTTAACATGGTGTAGACCAAAATTGGCATGGGAGGGTAAGGGCATATGACGAATATGACTGGCGGGTCATGACGTGAATAACGTGAAAATCCTGTCGCGTACGTCGTCAAACTTTCTCCTCAAGACACGTGTGGCACATACCCGTTTACCACGGACGGCGGTCTACGGGTATGCGCCACAGGTGATTGACAGTTTATATCTACCGAGGAACGGCAAGAACAAACATTGGTAACTTAAAAGCGAGAGCGTTAAGAAAAACCGACATCGACAGCGTTGAGCCGACGAATGGAAAGAATGAAAATAAGGATCCTAGCAGGAATCGAACCCAAGCATTCTGAGTGGCAATCAGGTGTCATTAGCTAAAGAAAAGGCGATGTTAGAGGGCATCAAAGAAGCGTCCTATATGTAGGACTCTGGGCATATATGGGTTAGAGCATTGCTCAACCCCGGATGAATACATTAACGAAAGTTACGTATGATATTCACATCATCGCACCGTAAAGTGCACTTAGTCCGCCAGAACGACGCAGTGTCCTCTTCATTTCTTACGATGTTGGGCGATGGCCTCATGCTGACCGAGGATGGTGCCAGATTAATTGACAGCCGCTTTTTAGACTAGGCTACGTAGGCCACTTACGCCCAGGTAGTCTACGAATACGACAAACGCTATCCACTGATGTTGGTTTACGTAGCAATATCCAGGCCTACCAGCCTCGACGGCCTACCTCACCAACGCGAAGGGTGACTTCAGGTTCCGACATGTCGCCGGCTCTATCAACACACAGTTTGTCGACGAAAAGACCGAGGCATCCACGGTTTCCAAGAGGTGTACTATACCTCTTACTTAACTACACATGGACCCCTCGTCACCGCGATCACGACGGGATGCAATAACTTAAGTCATGACCAGCTCCGGGTGCTCACTGAGCACGGTGATGATTACATTGTTCGAGAACTGTCGAGCACCTCTTCCACACATGCACACGGGTTCGTGAAACGTGCGTGCGTTCTCCACCATAAGTGACAAGTATAAGCACTACATATCAGCTTACCGCTTCTGGTATTGGTAATAGCCATACCAGCTTGGCAGCGTTACCAGGTTGGCAGCGTTACCCCATTGTAAGCACCTGGTTATATAACAGATATGTGGCTCTTCAACACATATGTGTGCGTATAAACTTTATACAAATCTTTAGCGTCATTTTGTAACGTTTCGCTCACTAAATTGTTACGCCACAGTCACCTTCCAGCCGCATGCTTCGCATAACAGCGACTCCCACGGTACGTGGGATCTGCCGATTTTTTTCAAATTGGTTCATTACGAGCTGAGAAAAACAAACAAAAAATCACAGCATATCCACGGAGTGAATGATGATGAGTGGGCGAAGCTGCGGAGGTTCATCGGTAAACCGTGAATCTTCCGTGAATTCTGCCCAGTACATCATCACCGACGTGAGCTCGGGCGCGTTTATACTAAAGGTTCGATGAGAGTTATGACGACTTGCAGCTCACTTTAATTTTACATGTACGCTGTGAATTTTCATTGTTTAGAAAACCATTGCTTTAGAAAACATCTGGCGTCTTTCGTTAAGCAGCTGGCGTCTTTTCGTCTTGCTTTAGAAACATCTGGCGTCCTTTAGTTTAGCTTTTAGAAAACATCTGGCGTCTTTCATTGGTTTATTTCATCAATCAACGGCGTTTTGAACAAAATTTTTATTGTTTAATCACGCACAGGAGAAATCTGACCAGGCACTACCTTGGAGGTAAACAATGGCTGCTAATGGGAATGAGAGACAGAAGAAGTCGGCTTTTAGCTAACACTTACACTTCTACTTCTACTAACGTTTCCTACTGGAACATGCCAATGGCTGCTAATGGGGAATGAGAGACAGAAGAATTCGGCTTTTAGTTAACGCGCACGCTGCCAATTTTTTATTGTTCAACAACGCACAGGAGAAATCTCCCACCGGCACAACCTTGGAGGTCAAGATCTGGTACTAGCGTTACGACTGGTTACGCACTACGAGGGACGAACGGGTGCTGCTTTAAGGAGCTTCGCCCCTAATAATTTTTAGCGGCGCGAAACCATGATGCGAGGAGGTGAGTTTCAAACCCTTGCCACTCGCCCCGTGTAGCCTTCGCAAGCCAAATCTCTTCCCTGCCCTCTTCACTTGACACATACGCATGAGCACGTCATGCGTATGCATGGACACATGCGCATGACGTGCCCGAGCCAGCCCGAGCGCGCGATCGCCGTTGCACGGCGGCTACCTTTTTTATGTAGCGGCGATGTGCGTTTTGTCGGCGTTGTTTGTGGTGTTCTGCTACTTTCTCGGGGACGGGCATGAAAGTTGAGATATTTGTACGGGCACGAGAGTGGCGGTATCAGGAGCCAGTGCCGCATAATTGTTTACTTGGACGCGGTAGAATAAACGAGCATAATGAGTGCTCGAACACGCCAGAACATTACTTTCGTTTCCAGGGTTGGCGTCTGCTCGATGCGCTAACCACGGAGACACCAACGCATGGGAAAGGGAGGCACATTAGCCCCGTATCTCGCAGCAAAAAAAAAAAAGAATGAGAAAGACGCACACATTCCCTTGTGTGTCTCATTATTTCTTTCAAGTTTTATTAATCTATTCAAGCAACAAATTACACAAACAACACATGTGTCAAATAATTATCGCAGCGTCACGTGCTACTGTTGGCGACGTCAGAGCACAGTCGTCTACGTAGAGGAGCGACGTCACAGCACTACCATCTACGTAGGGCCATTTTCTCATGTACGTCATCCCCTCATTCTCTAAAGCGCGCGCCCGCGATGGGAAGGGCAAGCAGCGTTCACCTTGAAATTTGACCCATTTCCGCGGCGCGTAGCGTTGCAAATTTTGGCAGACGTGATCGTGAACGCCCGGTGCATGCATTGCGCTCGTTAGCTCAAAATTGTCAAACCTGGTGAGGGGCCCTTTAAATTACCACCGTCTGTTCTCGCCGATCCTGGATACATATGAATGGCTCGTTCACGCTGAGCATTCCGGCTGCCGGAGAGCCGCGGAATCCGGTTCGGCGGCGGCGAGATTCGCCGAATCGGCCCTCTCCGCGCCGATAGTTCCCGGACGGATGTTTGCGGCAACCGCTGCCGGATCCGCCGCGGAACTTGAAAAAATGGCGGCCAAGTCCGACACGCTCGTCACGTCGCAGTCGAAAAACATCCACATAGCGGAATTGCTAATCGAAATTGTGTGGAACTACCTCGTCCTTTACGACAAACGCCACCCGAAGCACAAGGACAGTTTACTGAATTACGATTTGTGGAATAAATTGGCAATGAGCTTGGATTGACTGGTATGTACGAGTACTGCTGTCTATGTTGCTTTGTTTCTGATGTAGCGAGCACCAGTTTGAGCATTGCGATGTAGCTGCCTTGCACGCCCTAGTCGCAAAGAGCGTCGAAACGAGCATGGTCGTTTATAGCAGCGCTGAAGACCTGCTAAACTGATGGCGTAGTTGCGAGCCGCGACAACATCATGACAACATCCGGGCAACTGCGAATCTATCCCGCGCTCACCCGTGGTTGATGGTTTACTCGACAGCTGGCGCAATATGGATATCCGGCGGCGCGGTGCGCGTGCTGTGGGAACGACACTGTGTTTCGGCGACAGGAACAATCTGGTCGCTGTGTACGGCGGATTTCCCAGTGTGAACGAGCCTGAACTGTCAATCACCTGTGACGCACGCCCGTACACCGCGGCCCGTGGTGAACGGGTATGTGCCACGCGTGTCTGGAGGAAAGGGTTTGACGACGTACGCGATAGGATTTTGACGTTATTCATGTAATGACCGGACAGTTATATTCTTCAAATCCTCTTACCTTCCCATACCAATTTTTGTCTACACCAAGTTAGACAGACAGACAGACAGATATATATATATATATATATATATATATATATATATATATATATATATATATATATATATATATATATATATATATATATATATATATATATATATATATATATATATGTATTTATATTGTAGCGAAGCGATCGAACTTGGTAATGGGTCGTCCTCTCGAACACCTTCTAGTGGGTCGCCCTCTTCGGCTCTTTTCGAGGAGAACGCAACTCGCGCTGAGAGTCGGCCCCGCCTTGACTGTCGCTGTTGAGTATCGTCGCCGCTAATAAAATTTATAATTTGGTGGAGAGTGCTAAGCCTTCACAACAACTTCGGCCCTCATTCGATGCCCCTGGCTCTTCGATCCCGTACCCTGCCGCCTACCATGTCTCAAGACGCCTCCAAGCAAACGACCCCGCCCTCACCGACATGTCCCGGTGTCCCTCCTATTCGCGACCCTTCAGTCTACACTGGCGCCGATGGTACCGACGGGGAGGACTGGCTCGCCATTTACGAGCGCGAGAGTGTCCCCAATAAATGGGACGAGGCCGGAAAATTGAGTAACCTGGTTTTATACGTCGCGGGTGTGGCGGGCCTGTGGTACAACAACCACGCATCCGATTTTAGGACGTCGTCCGACTTCAAGACCGCCATTATCAACGTGTTCGGCCGACCTGCCGTTCGTAAGCTCCAGGCCGAACAGCGCTTGCGTGAACGCGCTCAGCAGGCCGGTGAATCATTCACCAGTTACATGGAAGACGTCCTCGATGAACGCACCGGGTGACACCCACTAAGCTAGCTCCCGTACGCTTAGTGCTGTTTCCATATCTGATTCGTCATCCGCTCATGTATTTCGTTCCTCGATTGCTGACAACCTTACGTCGGTCGAGCGTTCCCAGCTCCTATGCCTGTTGGAAGAATTTCGTTCTTCATTTGATGTCGCGCAAACTCCTCTCGGCCGCACGTCTGCGGTCACCCATTGCATCGACACTGGCGCTCAACCACCACTGCGGCAACGTCCATATCGCGTATCTCCAGCAGAGCGTCGTGTAATTATTGAGCAAGTCGACGACATGCTTCGCCGCGACGTTATTCGACCCTCAAACAGTCCGTGGGCGTCTCCTGTCGTTCTTGTTGCGAAGAAGGACGGCTCTGTGCGGTTCTGTGTGGACTACCGACGGCTAAATAAGATTACCCGTAAGGACGTTTATCCCCTACCTCGAATAGACGACGCCATTGACAGCCTGCAAGGAGCAGAATTCTTTTCATCGCTTGATTTGCGCTCAGGGTACTGGCAAGTCCCCATGGCTGATGACGCTCGACCGAAGACAGCCTTTGTCACGCCGGATGGCTTGCACGAATTCAACGTCATGCCGCTTGGGCTGTGTAATGCGCCCGCGACCTTTGAGCGCATGATGGATACCGTTCTGCGCAACCTGAAATGGCACACGTGCCTGTGTTACCTCGACGACGTGGTAGTTTTCGCCCCGGACTTCTCCACGCATCTTCAACGCCTACGGCATGTGTTGACGCGTTTGATCGACGCCGGGCTACAACTGAATCTAAAGAAGTGCCGATTTGCAGCACGGCAGCTGACAATACTGGGCTACGTCGTGTCCAAGGACGGAATTCTCCCCGATCCAGCCAAGCTTCGGGCCGTGTCAGAGTTCCCCAAACCTACGTCGGTCAAAGAACTGCGCAGTTTCGTAGGACTATGCTCCTACTTTCGGCGCTTCATCCGCCACTTCGCGACTATTATATCGCCGCTGACGAAGCTCCTTGGCAGCAACGGGCCCCTCAATTCGTGGTCGTCAGAGTGCGATGACGCTGTCGCAAAGCTCCGTAGTCTGTTGACGTATCCTCCGATATTACGCCACTACGAACCTACGGCCCCTACAGAGGTACACACGGACGCCAGCGGTGTTGGCCTCGGCGCGGTCCTGACGCAGCGCAAACCTGGGTTCCCGGAATACGTCGTGGCATATGCAAGCCGTACGCTTACTAAAGCTGAGACCAACTATACCGTTACGGAGAAAGAATGCCTGGCAATCATTTGGGCCCTTACGAAGTTCCGACCTTATTTGTATGGTCGCCCATTTGATGTCGTCACCGATCATCATGCACTGTGCAGGTTGTCGTCCTTGAAGGATCCCTCAGGGCGTCTCGCCCGGTGGGCACTTCGCCTGCAAGAGTACGACGTCCGTGTGCTGTACCGCAACGGACGCCAGCATGCTGACGCCGACGCCCTGTCCCGCTCTCCCTTGCCTGACGACAATGCCCACAGCTCAGTGTCTCACATAGCTGTAGCTTCAATCGACGTTCACACCATCGCTACCGAACAGCGCAAGGATCAATGGATTGCCTCACTGATAGACTTGCTGACCAATCCAACGGCCACACCATCCTCTCGCGCATTGCGTCGTCAAGCCCACCATTTCTCCGTTCGCGACGACCTCCTCCACCGACGCAATTACGACGGCGACGGTCGCCAGTGGCTACTAGTAATACCCCGCAGTCTGCGTTCTCACATATGCGAGTCGCAGTGTGAACACTCTGGGGTATCGAAAACCTACCACCGCATTCGCCAACGGTACTTTTGGCGAACCTTAAGGTGTAACCTTAAGAGACAGGAAGAGAGCAGAGTGGGTCAGGGAACAAACGGGGGTTAAGGACATCATAGTTGAAATCAAGAAGAAATGGATATGGGCCGGGCACGTAGCACGTCGGCAGGATAACCGGTGGTCATTAAGGGTAACTGACTGGATTCCAAGAGATGGCAAACGCGTGAGGGGGCGACAGAAAATTAAGTGGGTAGATGAGATTAAGAAGTTTGCAGGTATTACGTGACAGCAGAAAGCACAGGACCGGGTTGATTGGCGGAACATGGGAGAGGCCTTTGCCCTGCAGTGGGCGTAGACAGGCTCATGATGATGATGATGATGACTTTTGGCGAGGAATGTACCGCTACGTGCAGAAGGTTGTTCGCTCCTGCATCGATTGTCAGCGCGGCAAAACTTCAAAGCACCTGTCGCCGGCAGGTCTGCAACCTCTACCTTGCCCTGACCGGCCGTTTGGGCGCGTTGGCATCGATTTGTACGGGCCACTTCCTCTGACGTCCGCTGGTAACCGCTGGGCCATCGTCGCTGTAGACTACCTCACGCGATACGCTGAAACTGCCGCCCTCCCTGCGGCTACAGCGAGCGATGTGGCCTCCTTCCTGCTCCACCGATTCATGCCGCGTCACGGTTCACCCCAGGAACTGCTCAGTGATCGAGGCCGTGTCTTCTTGTAGGAAGTCGTCGAAGCCATTCTCAAAGAGTGCAACATTGTTCACCGCAAAACTACTGCTTACCATCCGCAGACGAATGGCCTCACCGAACGCTTTAACCGCACGCTCGGCGACATGCTCTCGATGTACGTCGCCGCCGACCACACAAATTGGGATGCCATTCTGCCCTTCGTTACGTACGCCTACAATACCGCCCGTCAGAGCACTACTGCTTTCTCACCCTTTTTCTTACTGTATGGCAGGCACCCGTCGCACAGAATCGACACAATCCTTCCCTACAAGCCGGATAGCTCTGAATGTGCGCCTATTTCTGCCACAGCCAGACTTGCTGAGGAGTGTCGTGAGCTCTCCAAGACCTTCACTATGCATAACTAAGAGCGGCAGAAGAGCATTAGCGGTGACAGAATCAATTCTGAGCCGACGTTCCTCCCTGGAGCGCTCGTATGGCTCTCGATCCCTACCACTGCACCTGGCCTCTCTTCAAAACTACTGCCCAAATACGAAGGCCCCTACCGTGTCGTTGAACGCACATCCCCTGTGAACTACCTGATCGAACCCATCGATCCATCCTCGGACATGCGCCGTCGAGGGCGCGACATTGTAAACGTGGAGCGCCTCAAGGCGTACCATGACCCTCTCATTGTGACAAGTTGTTAGGTAGCTGTTCGGTAGCGCTGTTCGGTAGCTATGGTGTGAATGTCGATGGAAGAAACGGCAAGGGGAGACACTGAGCTGTGGGCACTGTCGTCAGGCAAGGGAGAGCGCGACAGGGCGTCGGCGTCAGCATGCTGGCGTCCGTTGCGGTACAGTACGCGCATGTCGTAGTCTTGCAGGCGAAGTGCCCAACGGGCGAGACGGCCTGAGGGATCTTTCAATGACGACAACCAGCACAGCGCATGATGCTCGGTGACGACATCAAATGGGCGTCCATACAAATAAGGTCGGAACTTCGTAAGGGCCCAGATGATTGCCAGGCATTCTTTCTCCGTGACGGTGTAATTGGTCCCGGCTTTAGTAAGCGTGCGACTTGCATATGCCACGACATATTCCGGAAACCCAGGTTTGCGCTGTGCAAGAACAGCGCCGAGGCCTACACCGCTGGCGTCCGTGTGTACCTCTGTAGGGGCCGCAGGGTCGTAGTGGCGTAGTATCGGAGGAGACGTCAACAAACGACGGAGCTTCGCGAAAGCGGCGTCGCACTCTGACGACCACGTATTGAGGGGCCCGTTGCTGCCAAGGAGCTTCGTCAGCGGCGATATGATGGTCGCGAAGTTTCGTATGAAGCGCTGAAAGTAGGAGCATAGTCCTACGAAACTGCGCAGTTCTTTGACGGACGTAGGTTTGGGGAACTCTGTTACGGCCCGAAGCTTGGCTGGATCGGGGAGAATTCCGTCCTTGGATACGACGTAGCCTAGTATTGTCAGCTGCCGTGCTGCAAATCGGCACTTCTTTAGGTTCAGTTGTAGCCCGGCGTCGCTCAAACGCGTCAAAACAAGCCGCAGGCGTTGAAGATGCGTGGAGAAGTCCGGGGCGAAAACGACGACGTCTTCGAGGTAGCACAGGCACGTGTGCCATTTCAAGTTGCGCAGAACGGTGTCCATCATGCGCTCAAAGGTCGCGGGCGCATTACACAGCCCAAACGGCATGACGTTGAATTCGTACAAGCCGTCGGGTGTGACAAACGCTGTCTTCGGTCGAGCGTCATCAGCCATGGGGACTTGCCAGTGCCCTGAGCGCAAATCGAGCGATGAAAAGAATTCTGCTCCTTGCAGGCTGTCAATGGCGTCGTCTATTCGGGGGAGGGGATAAACGTCCTTACGGGTGATCTTATTGAGTCGTCGGTAGTCCACGCAGAACCGCACAGAGCCGTCCTTCTTCGCAACGAGAACGACAGGAGACGCCCATGGGCTGTTTGAGGGTCGAATAACATCGCGGCGAAGCATGTCTTCGACTTGCTCGTTAATTACACGACGCTCTGCAGGAGATACGCGATAGGGACGTTGCCGCAGTGGTGGTTGGGCGCCAGTGTCGATGCGATGCGTGTCAGCAGACGTGCCGCCGAGAGAAGGTTGCACGACATCGAACGAAGAACGAAATTCTTCCAGCAGGCACAGAAGCTGGGAACGCTGGACCGACGTAAGGTTGTCAGCAATGAAGGAAGCAAACACGTCAGCGGGTGACGAGTCGGATGTGGTGACAGCACTGAGCGTACGGGAGCTGGCACAGTGCGTGTCACCCGGTGCGTCCATAACTTGTGCGTCTTCGAGGGCTTCCGCTCTGCCGAGACATTCCCCTCGCACCAACGTAACAATGTACGGGGATGGGTTCGTAACGAAAATATCGGTGTCGCCCTGAGTGACTTGCACGGTCGCAAATGGCACCAGCAAACCTTTCCTGGTGAAAACGCGGTCAGAGGGAGAAAGGAGTGCAACGGTGTCGGAGAGACCGGTGTAATAGACGGACACAGCCGTTGACGAGTTTGCAGGAACTGTTGTGTCGTCTTTGACGAGTACCTTGGTCGCAGCCGATAGACTATTCGCCGGCGTCAAATTGGAGAATGGTGAGAGCTCTATTTCGGCTGGTGCGCAACGAATTACGGCATCGTGGCGAGCGAGAAAATCCCAACCCAGGATGACGTCGTGAGAGCATGAAGAAATGATGATGAATTCGACGGCGTACAGAGCGTCCTGAATGATGACACGGGCTGTACACACCGCTGTCGGGTGAATACTTTGGGCGCTGGCTGTACGGAGGGAGAGCCCGGAAAGCGGCTTCGTCACTTTTCGTAGTAGTCGGCTAAATTTAGCGTCCATAACGGATACGGCAGCTCCAGTGTCCACAAGGGCCAATGTGCGCACGCCATCTACAAACACGTCTACTGCGTTCGATGGGCTTTGCTGAGGGCTTTGGCAGTTTGATAGCGTCGCAGCCCTTGCCTCTTGGACTGCGACGACTAGTTTTCCTGGTCGCGCGCGACCGGACGGGGCCGCATCGGTGACAGTGAGCGGCGTCTTGGGGACGGCGAACGGCGGGTAGATGGAGACGGGTGTGACGTCGGTGACATAGGCGGCGGCGGCTCGTAGTATGGGCGGCTGGACTGGCTGGTGACGGTCGATCCGAATGGAGGCGCCTGCATGCGATTGCAATAGCGGGCGACGTGACCGGCGCAACCGCACGCAAAGCAGATGGGGCGGTTGTCGGAAGTGCGCCATCGGCTTGCCGGGCTAGGTCCCATCCATGTCGCAGGACGCGAGGGACGGGGTGGCTGCTGATATGACTGCATGGTGGGCTGCAGTCGTGGCGTATGGATCACGTCGGCGTACGCAGCCGGCACACTCTCTTCGAAGGCCTGAGGCCTTGCGACGGCTCCGGCGTAAGTATGTGGGGGAACCACAGGAATCGCTGGAGGCGGCCTGGCGACAACTTGCGCGTAACTGAGCGGCACAGTCGCCCGAGGGGGCTGGTGGTACTCCGGCATGACCTCTGCGATTTCCTGCTCAATAGCCCGGCGTATGGGAGGCAGCAGTGTGCTCGACGGCTGTTCAACAGGCTGCGGGTGAGCGAAGGCCAGTAGAGAGAACTGGCGGGCAATCTCCTCGCGCACGAAGGACTTGATTTCGGCGAGCAAGACGGAGTGGTCCGAAATGGCCGACATGCCAGCGAGATCGGCGTCGCGTGATGGAGGTCGACGCGTCATCAGCCGCTGCCGGCGCAGCTCCTCGTAGCTTTGGCACAGTGTGATGACCTCAGCCACAGTGCTAGGGTTTTTCGCGAGCAACATGGTGAAGTCATCGTCGTCGATGCCTTTCATGACGTTCCGGATCTTGTCAGACTCAGGCATGGTCGCATTGGCTTTCTTGCACAAGTCCAGGACGTCTTCAATGTAACTCGTGAAAGACTCGCCGGACTGCTGGGCTCGTTCACGTAAACGCTGTTCAGCTTGCAGCTTACGAACGGCAGGGCGGCCAAACACGTCGACGATGGCGGTCTTGAAAGCGGACCACGTAGTGAAATCGGAAGCGTGGTTGTTGTACCATAGGCTTGCGACACCCGCGAGGTAGAAAACCAGGTTGCTTAGTTTTCCGGCCTCGTCCCATTTATTGGGTACGCTGACACGCTCGTAAATCGCGAGCCAGTCCTCGACGTCGGTGCCATCCGCGCCGGTGAAATCAGGAGGGTCGCGGATACGGGGGACACCGGGACAGGATGTCGTTGCAGGGGGAGGCGTTTGCTGGGCGGCATCTTGAGTCATGGTAGAGGGCACGGCACGGGATCGCAGCTCCAAGGGCATTGAATGCTGACCGTAGTTGTTTGAAGGGCACAGCACTCTCCACCAAATTATAAAGATGTTTATTGGCGGACACTCGGCGAAGATGAACGACAGCGACAGTCAAGGCGGGGCCGACTCTGCGCGAGCTGCGCTCTGTCCGAAGAGGGCAACCCACTAGAAGGGGCCGGAGAGGACGACCCACTTCAGGGTTCCAATAAGCTTCGCTACAATATATATATATGTTTATATATACATATATATATATATATATATATACATATATATATACATATATATATATATATATATATATATATATATATATATATATATATATATATATATATATATATATATATATATATATATATATATATATATATATATATATATATATATATATATATATATATATTATATATATATATATATATATATATATATATTGTGGCGAAGCAATTGGTATTGTTTAACGGTTGCGCTCTCCAGCGGCTCCTAGTGGGTCGTCCTCTTCTAAACGCCGCTCGCGCTCGTAAATTGCGAGCCAGTCCTCCACGTCGGTGCCATCGGCGCCAGTGAAGATAGGTGGATCGCGGATGCGTGGGACACCGGGACATGTGGTCGGTGGGGGAGGCGGCGTTTGCTGAGCGGCGTCTTGAGGCATGGTAGGCGGCAGAGTACGGGAACGAAGCTCCAGGGGCATCGAATGGGATCAGAGCACTCTCCACCAATTTGTTAAGCTGTTTATTGGACAGCACTCGGCGACAATGAGCTATGGCGACAGTCAAAGCCAAAACACGGGCTCCGAGCGCGAGCGGCGTTTAGAAGAGGACGACCCACTAGGAGCCGCTGGAGAGCGCAACCGTTAAACAATACCAATTGCTTCGCCACAATATATATATCAATCGGCTCATATGACATTTCTTAGTCACGTAGTGCGTGTGGCTGCGCAGTGAGACTCGCGGGACTTTACACTCGGCTTTTATCAAAGCAGAGTTCATAGATACGCCAAGTTAGGTCGACCATGGGAATAGTAATCAGGGAATAATAGTGACCGTAGCAAAGTAAATTCCTAAATCACGCCGCATTTTATTATTATCTGGAAGGCTACAAGAGTGAAGTATTCAACGAACAAGGCATTGCGATGCAGTGTAACTTAAAAAGGGGCTGTCTTTTATGTGACGGGTTACCTTGTTTTATATCTTCCCCTAGGCCTGAAGAAGAGCTATCCTAGGAACTTAACACAAGCGCCAGAGCGCTCGGTGTTTTAATAAGTGCTTCTTTTGCGTATATAGTTTCAGTCGAAGCCCTCAGTCTGAACACTTCTCCTGCAGAGCACGTCTGACCTAAAGGGAGGTGATGTCAAGCTGCCTGTCGAAGCTGAAGAAGCTCGCAGCACAGGCTCAGTCAAGGGCCGCGTCTACTGGAGCTACATGCGTGCAGGGGCTGGTCCACTGCTCATGCCGCTGCTCTTCGTGAGCAGCATTCTAGCGCAAGCTATCTTCAACGGCAGCGACTTCTGGCTGACATACTGGTACACTAATGTTCCCTTTTCGAGCTGGTGTCTCAATCTATGAACGAAGCCAAGTGATTACGCTGACTTCGCAGTTTTCAGCCGTAAACAAGCGGCGTTGCAAAATGTGGCAGATGCCGCACACTGTGGGAACAATTTCATGCGAAGCAATCAGCGAATAGCCTTCTATGCCAATTTTCTTGCTTAGAGCCAACCGTTACAAGGTGGATCGACGTCTTTGTCTAAACTGAGCAGCTCTGTTCCTATCTTGGGCTTACCTGACACGCAACGTGCACTGGTGCGTAAAGGCTAGCTGTTGGTTCGACGTAACGTCGGGACTTAGATTAGAGCAGAGATGTGAGTTTCATGATGAACCACACAGCGCGAGTAAACAACGGGTACACAGGAAGGGAACACACACAGCGCTGTGTGTGTTCCCGTCCTGTGTCCCCGTTGTTTACTCCCGCTGTGTGGTTCATCATGCTTAACCAACACGCCCAAGTTCACTCTATTGCAAATGTCAGTTTCATGTTCGCGATGTGCACGCTACGGTGCGATGATGTGCATATCATAAGTAGCGCTCGTAAGGTATTCGCGCAATGCTTGACCAGGCCCGTAGCCATGGGAGGGGAGGGGCCGGTTTGCCGTAGCCCCCCCTCCCCCGACGTTTAGTCGGAGGGGGTGTTTTAGCGAAAGTAAATACTGAAAACAGATGTTTTTCTCACATAATCAAGGCCATCTGGAAATGCCCCCCTCCCCCCAAAAAGAAGGCATTCCTGGCTACGAGCCTGCTCTTGACTACAGATTGCGGAGTCATAGGTGTACGAATGAAATATTTATTACATTTATAAAAGAGCGGGCAGCCAACACGGCAACCACATCTGGCGTTGCCCTGGCATGGCGCTTTTACAGCGCCTTTTTCCGAAGCTGTTTAACCACTTGTGTGGCTCTCTGGTAGAATACTCGATTGTCATGCAGAAACGCTGGGCTCGATTCCGGCTCAAGCCATGATGTTTTACTCTTTGCATCCATCGGTATATTTCACCCGTGGACAAAGCTACCGTTGCTGACACCGCAGTTTCTGTGACACGAGCTCCTTCGCTCTGTCGCGTTTAGTTTCCTCAAGTCTACATTAATATAGACTGTGAATTACCTTCAGTTCATTTCACCCCATACCTCCCAGCTTTTTGGGCGACCATCTGAAGTGTAGTCGGAAAAACTGGGCTGATTTATTGCATTGACAAACAGGGACTTGCTGAAATATTTCGGACAGAAAAAGTTTTGGGTGGTATGGAGCCCTCTCAGTTTCGCATAATATCGTCTGAGTAATTATTTGTCAAAATGTTTATTCTGAGAGTAATGCGACAAAAGGGGCTAGTTGGTTCATGTTGTCTTGGTGAGGCGCTTACGGTAGGGAGATGTTACAAAATACACAGGACACAGTTGTAACAGAATGAGCGCAAACTTCAACTGGTTTTTATTATTCATGCGTAGGCATATACATATAAGTTCACAAAAACACGTGGAAAGAGATAGTACACTTGAGTCCGCCTATGCAACGTCTATCACGAACTCGATTTTCGCAGGAGATAGTTTTATTCTAAGAGTACAATTTTTAGTTTCAATACCAAATTTCCTTTACTTCCTAAGCAAAAGCATTTGTGTAACGTACTTGGAGCTTAACAACATTACTGCAATTTTTCTGCCTTATGTGCCTCTAGAAATCTTTCCATAATTATCAATTTTTCTAATCTTGCTCTTGTAATATTGCGCTATGTATGAATGTCTGACTAGTCAACAGTTTTCAGGCTACGGAATTTTGTATATCCTACCAGAAGAAGTCATGAATTTGAAAAATATATTCATTTCGGTCCTCGTTGAGACACATTTTGCACCATGTGGTGCTCCAATTAAAATTCAGCTTTATACTTCAATCGACAGCAAATAGACAGTTATAAGTTGGCAAGTTTTATTGTTCCATTTTGTTGTTTCAAGGATAAACAATATTTTTAAAGTTTCCCGCTTACGGCATTTGGAAACTTCAATGAGGAAGCTGCTGTAAGAGAAAATGAAAAGATAGCCGCCAATAGGAAACATCAAAAATTTTTTTCCTGCTCTTAACAAAACTATAGTAGTAAAACTTGCGATATAAGAACTATTTATTTGCCGAACTTGTTCGGGGCAGCGCTAAGGAGCACACAGACAAAGACACATAGTAGACGCCACGGGCGCTGACTTACAGCTGAATTTTGTTGCCTTTACCAGTGCATTTATATGTGGCAAATCCAATCGCGCTGCCTCAAACAAGTTCCACAATAAACCCGCTCGCCCAAACCAAAGCTTTTCTATTTATTTGCACCCAAATGGGGTTTCAAGCTCATTTTTAATAGCAGCACCACGTGGTCAAAATCATGGGTCTATGCGGGCCAAATACAAGATTTTTGCCGCCGTTTTTTTTCTCGTAAGATTAACAAACTTCAGGGGTTTGAATATATTTTTGCCGCAAGGTTTACTTTCTGTAGAGTGAGTATTGATTAGTGACAAATTCATACATAGCGCAGTATTACGAAAGCAAGAATGCAAACTTGGATAATATTGCCACCTGCCCAACATGACAGGTACGGCGAGCGCGAGCCAACAATCCACAAGAATGGAAGAAGATGTTCTGGGACAGTGCGCGCTCTGGCTCTGAGTTGTTGTTGTTATTGTTGTTGTGTTGGCAGCCATCTTCCCAGTCTTGTGTGCGTCTCTCTGCCGGTGCAGTATTTCCTAGTTCAAGTCCTTCTGTAGCACGTGACAACTGGTGGAGGTGCTGGGTAGCCGCCAGCCGATGTTCCAAACGCTTCCCGGTAGCCCTGTACCTGTAGTGACAACACCTGTTCACCGGGCCAGCCGGAGAATCCCAGGACTACCTCCTGAGCGTGGACCTCTTCCCGAAATGACCTCAGCGACACCCCAGAACGCTGCGGAAGGCGCTGCAACCGGGCCTTATACGCTGCAGATGCCACGAGTGCCGAAGGTGTTCCACGGTTCCGTCTTCGAGGACGTCGAGGACTTGCTGGCTCAATTCGAACGGGTAGCCAATTTCAATGGTTGGACCGACGCCGACAAGGTGAGGAATGTCTATTTGAGCCTGGAGGACGGCGCTAGTACTTGGTACGAAAACCGTGAGCCCTTACCATCTTGGAGCGCCTTTTGCCGTCAGCTGCTGGCAAGTTGGGCCAATTCCGATCGCCGTGAACGATCCGAGAGAGCAATTCAGTCGCGCATCCAAATGCCGAATGAAAGCGTCATGATGTACGTTGAAGACATGACGAGTCTCTTTCGTCGAGCCGTTCCGTACATGGCAGAAGAAAAGAAGCTTCCCCATTTAATGCGAGGAGTTAGGGAGCAGCTTTTTGCTGGCCTCGTACGATGTCCCCCAAAGACTGTGGCAGAGTTTTGACCAAAGCCACAACAAAGGAAAAAGTGCTGCAGCAGCGTTAGGCTGTGTACGACCGGCAAGTGAGTGTTGCTTCGTCCGTAGGTCAGATTGGAGGTGCAGGAAGTAGCATCAACATCGAATCTCTGTGCGACCTCATTCGATCGGTGGTGCGCGACGAGCTGCGAAGGATTCACTGCTCGTCTCAACCTACTGCGGGATCCATCTGCAGCCTCATCAGAAACGAGGTACAGCAGGCTCTGCAAGTGCCTATTCCCGACAATGTCCCGCCTGTGCCGACTGAGCCTCATCGTGCATCATAAGCGGACGCTGGTCGTCGTTATATTCCAGCTTCACCGCGCTTCGTCAACCCTACGCCTCACGATGCCCTTCCATCACTGCAGCCGATTCAGCACTTGGAGAATCGCAGCTGATCCCACGGAAATCCGACGTCTGGCGCACACCGGACAGGCGGCCACTGTGCTATCACTGTGGTGAAGCTGGGCATGTGTACCGAGAATGCCCCTATCGCCGTCTTGCACTCCAGGGTTTCGCCGTCGACTCGCCGAGGCCGAGATTTGGCGAATGACCAAGAGCTATAGAAGAGTACCTCTCCCAGCAGCGGATGCGACTGCCCGTGCGGCGGGGGTCGCGGTCACCGTCTCCAAGACGATCTTCGCCAAATTTTCGGAGCTTTCCAGGGGCGGCGCAGGCGCGTTCGCCAAGCCCTAGGCGGGAAAACTAACGACAGTGACCTCCGGGAGCGAGGCCGCTGACAATCAACGCAAGCAAGGCCTCCCATCGACGCGAGCATGGACCCGGAGCGATTTACGGCCGACAGCAAGGAAACCAGAAGCAGACTTTCTTTTGGACATTCCTGTGGTGCTCGACGGCCGCCACGACGTTACTGCGTTATTAAACACGGGTGCAGACTAGTCGATCATGAGCGGAACACTAGCAGAGCACCTGAAGAAAGTTGTTACGCCCTGGTACGAAACACAAATTCGCCTGTCGAAACTGTCGATTCCGACGACAGCCAAGACAGCACGTTTCGCGTTTCTGCCGACAGCATAACGTTGCCTCCACGTTCGAGTGTCCGGTTGATATGGTGTGCGATAAGTTACGTGATGGTGAGGCTATCGCCGACGCAACTTCACGCTTTTATTCAAGCTAGGTGTCTGCGCGGCCCGCAGCCTCGTCACGCTTTCTGACGGACGTTCTGTGCTGCTTGTGACCAACTTCAGTAATGAGTACCGGCACCTTTTTCGTCACACCGCCATAGCTTTTGCCTACCCTGTCGCAGACGTTGCCGAATGTTTCACGTCTACATCGGTGGACGATGGGCTTCAACCGACATCAAGAGACGTGACTTCGTTGCTCTCCAAGGTTGATAGTGTTTCGAACCTCTGGGAGCAACAACAGACAGCGCTGCGTGGACTGTTACTTCAATTCAAAGAGTGCTTCGCATCCACCTCGAAGGTTCTTCAGACGCCAATCACCAAACACCGAATAATTACGTACACCGACGCCTCGCCCATGAAACAACAGCCTTACCGCGTTTCGGCAAAGGAACGTGATGCTATCAATGCACAAGTCGAATAGATGCTGCGAGATGACGTT
Organism: Rhipicephalus sanguineus; assembly: GCF_013339695.2. Lineage (NCBI taxonomy): Eukaryota > Metazoa > Arthropoda > Arachnida > Ixodida > Ixodidae > Rhipicephalus > Rhipicephalus sanguineus. The sequence continues at coordinate 2,279,982 of NC_051178.1, read as the reverse complement.
ATCCAAGCTTCCAAGAGTCCACGGTCATCGCCGGTCGTTCTCGCAAAGAAAAAAGACGGAACGCTGCGTTTCTAAGTGGTCTACAGAAAGCTTAACAGCGTGACTAAAAAAGACGTCTATCCGCTGCCCCGCATCGATGATTCACTCGACAGACTGCGGCGGGCCAAGTATTTTTCATCTATATACTTGAAAAACGGGTACTGGCAGATTGAAGTTGATGAACGAGATCGCGAAAAAACTGCCTTTGTTACACCGGATGGTCTGTATGAATTCAAAGTGCTTCCCTTCGGCCTATGTTCTGCACCTGCCATATTCCAGAGAATGATGGACACTGTTCTTACCGGTCTAAAGTGGCACACTTGCCTAGTTTATCTGGATGACGTAGTCGTGTTTTCTGTGACCTTTGAGGAGCACCTGAACCGTCTGCAGACTGTACTGGAAGCGCTCCGAACTGCTAACCTCACACTAAAGCCAGAAAAATGCCACTTTGGCTACAAAGAAAAGTTTCTCGGCCATGTTGTGAGCGCGGAGGGTGTTCGACCTGATCCTGACAAGAGCACCGCCGTAGCCTCGTTTCCTGTTCCCCGTGACAAGAAAGCAGTACGTCGCTTTCTGGGACTTTGTGCGTACTATCGCCGTTTCATCGCCAACTTTTCCAGGATTGCGGAACCGCTAACTCGACTGACCCGTGAAGACGTACCGTTCGTCTGGAATGAAGAGCAGGACGCGGCCTTCGCTGAGCTACGGGATGGTTTGCAGACACCACCAGTTCTCGCTCACTTTGACCAGGATGCCGATACTGAGATTCACACTGACGCCCGCAACTGAGATTCACACTGACGCCCCAACAACAAGAGGGCGTGGAGCGAGTGATAGCTTACGCCAGCCGCACTCTTTCCCGCGCCAAGGTAAACTACTCCACGTCAGAGAAAGAGTGCCTCGCGGTTGTGTGGGCCATGATGAAATTTCGGCCTTACATTTACGGACGCCACTTCAGGGTAGTGACCGGCCATCATTCGTTGTGCTGGTTAGCCAACCTACGTGATCCGTACGGACGACTGGCACGATGGAGTCTTCGTCTGCAGGAATTCGATTTCACTATCGTTTACAAAACGGGCCGCAAGCACGAAGATGCTGATTCATTGTCCCGTGCACCTGTCGAAGTTTGTGACCACGACGTCGAGGATGAAAGCGGCTTCCTTGGGGCCCTTACTACAAAGGATCTGATTACATGACAGCGCAAGGACGCCGAAATCCGCGCAATCATCGAAAAGCTCCAAGGGCGCAACTCTCCCATACCTCGACGTCTTTCTCGAAGTCTGTCGTCGTTCTGCCTGCGAGGTGGTGTTTTGTATAAGAAAAACACGAACGGCAACGTGAATACCTACCTTCTAGTCGTACCCACTGACATGCGTGACGACATACTTCTCGCCTGCCACGACGAGCCCACATCTGGTCACTTAGGTTCCTCTCGAACTCTCGCCAGAGTTCGACAAGCGTACTACTGGCCCAAGCTTTCCGCATCTGTTAATCGGTACGTAAAAAGCTGCCGTGAATGTCAACGCCGCAAATCTCCGCCACTGAAGCCCGCGGGGCTTCTGCAGCCGATCACACCACCTAGGGCGCTGTTCGACCAAGTAGGAATGGATTTTCTGGGCCCCTTTCCATTGTCATCTGCTGGGAACAAGTGGATCGTAGTTGCCGCAGATTATTTGACGAAATACACCGAGACAAGGGCACTGCAGCGAGCTACGGCTTCCGATGTTGCCCAGTTTTTTATAGACGAGATCGTTCTTCGAAATGGCGCCCCATCGTGCGTAATTACAGACAGAGGACCAGCTTTCACGGCCCAGCTCATTGACGACGTATTCAAGCTTAGCTACACGAGCTATCGCAAGACCACAGCATATCATCCGCAAACCAACGGCTTGACAGAGCGTCTGAACAAAACCATCGCCGATATTGCCACGTGCGTTTCTTTATCACTTTTCCTGTCTTCGGTTTTCGCTCACAAAGACTGTCAACAACGCTCAGCGCGAACCGCGCCTCGTTGTTCGAGAACCTTCGCGATCATTGTAGATCGTTTTGTTAAGATTGCGCGCAAGACGTGCACACTCGAGCTGATTCTAGAATTTGCACGACAGCCAGCGATAACGCTGGAATATTCGACGGCACATGTTTAAATGCCGACGCGCTTCACCGCTTGTCAGTTGATCGACGGTCGACGCTCTGTTCGCCGCTATCAGTGTATTGCTGTAGTTTGACTTTCAGTTTCTCGGCCACAAGTTCTGCCAAATAAACAGTTTCATCTCGGACGTGCTGACTGTTGTCTTCGTCGACGTCACGACCACGTGACAATATGTTATCCATGTACGTTGAGGTACGGCATAAGACGTGGGACTAATTCCTACCGTACGTCGCATTCGCGTACAACACTGCCATCCAGGAAACTACACGATTCACGTCTTTCCGCCTTGTCTATGGGCGTGAGGTCCAGACTATGCTGGATGCTATACTTCCACACGATTGCGACGCTTTGCTGACAGCTGACGCTGTCCAACTTACCCAGTACGCTGAAGAAGCTCGCCAGTTAGCGTGCCTGCACATTACACAGCAGCAGATTGCAGATGCACGCCGCTACAATTCTCGCCATCGAGAAGTTGAATACCATCCAGGCGATCAAGTTTAGGTGTGGACTCCAGTTCGCCGCCAAGGGCTGTTTGAAAAACTGCTCAGTCGCTACTTTGGATCCTACAAGGTGTTGCGACGCGTTAGTAACGTGAACTACGAGGTTGTCGCCGATGGAGCCTCGTTGCCCCGGCGTCGAAAGCACCCCACAGAGATTGTGCACGTTGTACGACTGAAGCCGTACTTCACGCGGTAGTGCGACTTGACCTTGTTGCTTTGTTTTCGTCTGTGCGTACTTTCTGCTGGTTTGCTCTTTTTCGTCTTTGCATATTCACTTGCACAGCATCGAAACGATGCCTGTCTCTTTTTTTTAAGAGGGGGAGTAATGCCACTTGCCCAACATGACAGGTACGGCGAGCGCGAGCCAACAATCCACAAGAATGGAAGATGATGTTCTGGGACAGTGCGCGCTCTCGCTCTGAGTTTTTGTTGTTGTTGTTGTGTTGGTAGCCATCTTCCCAGTCTTGAGTGCGTCCCTCTGCCGGTGCAGTATTTCCTAGTTCAAGTCCTTCTGCAGCACGTGACAATATTGGCAACATTTCTGGAGGTTTATATGACAGAAAAATTCCTGGAGTAGAATTGTTTCTAACACCTTGCGCAAATGCCCATTCTTAGCATTTAAACAAAATTTTATATTAAAACGGGAAATGATATTCTCATAACAAATTCTGACAGAGCAGCTGTTCAGCAAATTATTCCTTGGGCACTCGAATAAAAAAATATGTCATCATTAAAAATGGGCCACACAAATTGGGCAAATCTGACTACTCACCACTGGTCCACTAAAAATGAAGAAAACTATTGCCATCAAACGGGTATGCGCCACTGTGTAGCCTATCGGAAAATTATCATCATCATAAACGGGTATGTGCTACAGAAATTGAGTAAATCCCACTACACACAACTTCCACTAAAAAGGAAGAAGCCACACTTAGCCCAACAAATGGCTGCGAAGCGATGGCGGAAACCGGAAACCGGAAAGCCAACGGCGGCTGCGAGAAGACCACGAAGCGATAGAAGGCCTACGCCAACGACGACGTGCCCGTAGATCTATGAGAGGTTCGAACGCTTGGTTTCCGCGCTACGCCTCTGGGGTTTGCACATCCGTGCTAAATGGGCATCGCGCGGACACGGCGAACAAGTTTCCCAAAGCAGTGGCACAGCATTTTAATGTAGCAGGTCACAATTTCGAAAATCTCAAACTTTACATACTTCAAAAATAGTCAAACTTCCAGTGCCCAAGGGACAGAAAATATACAGAGTCATACCTTATTCACAAGTACAATACACTCAAGCTAGCAGGTATTAACGTTTCTAAGGGGGCTCTTGAATGTATTCGATATGGTACATACACAAGGGAAACTAACGAGAGTTAAGCCCTTATTCTCGGAATTTCGAACGTACTATTGTTAAAATGACAGATGCTTCCACTGACAATCATTCAGGAAAACGTACACCCTCCCGCCCCCCCCTCCCGTTTTTGTTCCTTTTTTTCCCGCCTTTCTTATGATTCACACAGTTCGTCACGGCGGCCTCTCCCCTCCCCCACCCACAGTCTGGAGAGGGCACGGAGCATATACACACGATAGCTAAGGAAATCAGTTCCAGCCTTGAAGAAGACAAGTCCACTTGTCGAAACGTCGGCTCGAGCACCCACCCCCTGTTTGCAGAATTTTTCATCGCAAGCTTCCATCTTCCACTTCCTGCCGCTTTTTTAGAAGCAACCAGATTACTTTTCAGAATCTTCCAGTTTCGCTGTTTCAAGCCTTGCGAGCCTTAGCGCAAGAATAGCGTGATTTTTACAGCGAAAGCTGCTATGAGACCAGAACAACGGCCGATCTGCGTGCCACAGTTGTCCTTCGCCCGCCGCTGCCGCTGGTGTCCGTAACCGCTATCACGAGAAATGAATAAAAAAAAACGAAATCAGAAAAATATCCATTGCGGATATTTTTGGTCCCTTTGGTTCGTGCCTTTGGTTCTGTAAGAAATGCTTCTGATTTCATAGTTCATAACACCGTTACTGCCATATGGCGGAAATTTTGTGCAGGACGGGACAGTCTGAGGGTGCTGCTAGAGCTGTGATGTTGAACGGGACTGATGCGGCTGTTGGTGAAACGACGACAGTGCTCAATCGCACGGAAAACAGAACGTCTGCATGGACAGACTGGTGGTCTTCCCTGGATACGGTGACGTACAACGTTCTGGTCTACGCTATCATCATCGGCGGCCTTCTCCTCTCGTCCATGGCTCGCACAGTGGCCTTCTTTGTCATGTGCATGCGAGCGTCGGTGAATCTACACAACCGCATGTTCAACTGCATCATCCGTGCGCCCATACGTTTCTTTGACATCAACCCAATTGGTGAGCTCCCTCATTTTTGCCGCGATGCGCTGTACTTAAATCTACACGCAGGTAGTTGAATCGAGTGAGAGGAGGGACCATAACTCCATAAATGCAGGATAACATGGGCATAGCCAGAAATTCTTTGGGGGAAAGGAGTGTTCAGCCACCGTTTGTGCATGCTCGTGCTTGTGTTTGTATTTGCGTGCGTCTGTGTATATGCACACGAAATGCAAAAATCCGGAAGTGAGGGGATATGGAACCTCCCTTACCCCTTTCCTGGTTACGTCAATGGAGGGGAACCACACGATCACATTACCATCACAGTCTAACATCAACATTGGGAGCTATCAAGATTAAAGTAGGGTATTCATTTGTATCTCGCAAAGTCTAAGTAATACGGCAGACCTCGCGCACTGTGGGAATTGATCTAATGCGAAGCAATCAGCAAGGAGCTGCATACATCGCTTTGTTCGTCGTTGAAGCAAATGAAGTCATTCATATCTTGAAATGTAGTCCACTATCGCATGTTTTTCATGCTTGAATGCGTGTACACTCTGGTATATACCATGCTAATGAAACGGTTGTTCTGGTATAAAATAGATGAACTGTCATTTATGCTCGTCACGCACTGATGTGATGCCATCTCAATCTTGGTATATATCCAGTTAACAAAACGGGCGGAAGCGCACCAAGACAGCGTCATGTATATCATGCCGTACACGACGTGCAAGTCATAATTTGCATGTTCCCAGGCAGCACACAACGTCGGGCCGACATTGGTTTTACGGCGGCTGTGCGCGGCCCCACCTCGGGCCAGCGTTGCCAGCCTGGCGCCGGTATCGGCGGAGCCGTTGACTTTCGCCGGCAAAATTGGGCCGATTTTGCCGCCTTTCAGCCGATGTTGGGCTTTCACCGGCAACATTGGGCCATGTTTACCGGCATTCTGCCGTCTTTCCGCCGATATCGGCATAGCCGATTTCTTTCACCGGCAACATTGGGCCGAGCTTACCGGCGTTTTGCTGTTTTTCCGCCGATATCGGCTTAGCCGATGGCTTTCACCGGCAACATTGGGCCGAGTTAGCCGCCGTTTTGCCGTACTTTCGCCGACATCGGCCGAGTCGATGGTTTTCACCGGTAACATCGGGCCGAGCATGCCGTCATTCTGCCGTGCTTAAGCTGACATCGGCGGAGCCTGTGGCTTATCGACGATGTTGGAACGTTCTTGTCTCCCTTCAGACAGTTATACATGCCCTGTTGAGAACGTCCTTCTGCGTCGCGGCGCTGCAAAAGTCCTCGTCACCGACAGAGGTACGGCTTTTACGGCAGAGCTAACACAAACCATCTTGAAATAGAGCCACACAAGTCACCGACGGACATCACCCGTAGGCGAATGGCCTCACCAAGCGGCTAAATGAAACCCTCGCCGACATGCTGGCAATGTACTGTACGTCGAACACATGACATGGGACGCCATAATATCTTCCGCACATAACCTGAAGTTAACAAGGCAGTGTAAGAAATGGCGCACATATCACGCCGTTCAAAGTAGTTCACGGAGGCCCCTCAACGACGCTGGACGCCATGTTGCCGGCCGTCAGTGACGAGAATAACCTCGACGTTGCGCTCTACCTTCAGCCCGCCGAAGAAGCCCGGCAGCTCACCCGCCTGGGATACAATCGTAATGCAATAGAGCATTAGGCGCTTGAATATTTGTAGCTTAAGCTGCAGAATGCCGCTACATGAATTGCTGTACTAGCACAAATAACAAAGTTCAAATATTGTACCGTGCTAATGCCGCACGTACGACTCGGGGCGCGAAGTGTCGCCGACTGAATAGCTTGCATTCTCTTATTAGTTTCTGCTATGACAATGACTAAAAACTATCACTAGCACAGCCACTTTTCTACCAAAAAAGGTGGTCTTTAGAAGAATAACTGACTCAAATTAGATGGCCACTTCGTTGACCAGCTGTTCAACGCTATCAAAAAATGTTGAAACGTTATAACACATACCATTATCTTCATGGGCCAAATTCGAAGTACTTTTGTTTTGTAAATGTGTTTGCACTGGTCGGTCAACTTGACTAATGTATCCAGCATCAAAATTCACCCAAACATTACCGCACGAATGCTTTTAGCGGAAGAAGTTTTATATGAATACTAATTCTCTGCATAACTCGAGCCTGTCATCATATTTATAGCGCTATATCCTTTCAGCCGCTGAATGTGTGGCGCGAGCGCTCATATACTACACGGAGAGTTTCCGATCTCTGTGTTTACACATATTTACTCACGCGCGGGTTTGGGTCAAGCGTAACAAGCGCATTTGCTTCAGTGATGTCACATAATTTTACTTTATGAAAATAGTAAAAAGCTCAAATAATAATATTTGGGGTTTTACGTCCCAAAACCACGATATGATTATGAGAGACGCCGTAATGGAGGGCTCCGGAAATTTCGACCATCTGGTGTTCTTTAACGTGCACCTAAATCTAAGTACACGGGCTCTACCATTTCGCCTCCATCGAAAATGCGACCGCCGCGGCCGGGATCGAACCCGCGACCTTCGAATAGTAAAAAGCTCAGCAAGGCGTGTTGCTGAGCTAGTTGGTTCATTGCTTGAGAAAAATAGGTATGGTGCAAAAAAGACCGGACGAAGTGAAGACACGTTTTGTCGTTTGAATGTTTCCAAATCAACTAGCCCGCTGACCAACTTTAACGAACTGACAAACACGTGTTTGCCACGCGTTTGTCAGTTCGTATTTGCACTTCGTTGCCGTCCATTTTGTGACATACATATCTTTTTCAAGTAAAAATCTCGCTCAACGATTGCTTCCCACGTGCTTTCAGAAACAGTCGCATAAAATTATTATTATGGCACGTGAAATACGATGAAAAATGCGGCTCCAGCGTGGTGTACGTTTTCATGTAGCGACATGTGGCAACAAGTGATGCATCGAAAATTCCGTCTTTCTTCTTTACTTATACCACGGGGGAGGCCCAAGGGCTAGACGATGGCTCGATGATATCTTTCGCTAGCATTTTGGCCACTTCTTTTAGGGGCGAAGCTCCTTAATGCGGCACCCGTTCGTCCCTCGTAGTCGTAGTAGTGCGTAACCAGTCGTAACGCTAGTACCAGATCTTGACCTCCAAGGTGGTGCCGATGGGAGATTTTTCCTGTGCGTTGTTGAACAATAAAAAATTCGCAGCGTGCGCGTTAACTAAAAGCCGAATTCTTCTGTCTCTCATTCCCCATTAGCAGCCATTGGCATGTTCCAGTAGGAAACGTTAGTAGAAGTAGAAGTGTAAGTGTTAGCTAAAAGCCGACTTCTTCTGTCTCTCATTGCCATTAGCAGCCATTGTTTACCTCCAAGGTAGTGCCTGGTGAGATTTCTCCTGTGCGTGATTAAACAATAAAAATTTTGTTCAAAACGCCGTTGATTGATGAAATAAACCAACGAAAGACGCCAGATGTTTTGTAAAAGCAGAACGAAAGAACGCCAGATGTTTTTCTTAAAGTGTAGTAGTAGTAGTTGTATTTAGCCACCTCGCCCGATCGTCAACGGGCGAGGTGGACCGGCAACGGCGCGAGGACCCTGCCGTACGAGAGTTAAATCACACTAAAAGACATACTTTGCGGGCGATACACTCTAGTGAGCTTTCAACTTTTCGTCTTAATGTACATGATAAAGAAATTATTTCTACGAAAAACGCAAGGCACACCTTGAGCAATATGTTTGGTTTTGGGACGCTAAATGGAACCATGAGGCGATGCGAAGCCGGAGCACTTGCACGATCGTGTTCCGTTGGCTTTCGTTGGGCATGCTACCGACCTCGCGTCGTGGAACGCGCGTCCTGTCTTCCCTCTAGCCTTGCCTTTAATTCGCACAGGGCGAGCGGGGAATGCGGTCGCTCTTGGCGCTCTTTCGCTCGGGAGCGGACTTCTTCCTTGCATTTCACCGATCACAAGTGATAATGAAGGGACCACGTGAACCAACAGTACAATAAAAGTTTGATGTTTAATATATACACGATGTTTCACACTCTTTATATTATGTACTGGGCGCATTTCACGGAAGAGTTTCACGGTTTACAGATGATTCCCTCCGTAGCTTCGCCCCACTCATCACCATTCACCCCGTGGATATGCTGTGATTTTTTCTATTGACCATCGTGTTTTGTGTATTCTGATATGGTGCGCTTGCATTTTTTATTCGCTCGTATTTTTAGCGATCCAACGGGCACACGTGAGTGGTTTTTATGCGCGATTCCTTTCTGTTACAATATGGCCTTTAGATTAGGAATGCGTGCGTGTCTATCTTGTTTAGATGTAGAGTTCATGGGATCTTGTGGTACCGCTCGCAATGTTTTTTTCGTCGCGTGCAGCAGTTTATCCATCTTTTTGGCCCTTAAGTTATCACTGAAAAATTGCAATTTCCGCTTATATGATAACGCTAATTTAATTGCCAGTCATGTGTTGCGAATGCCTACCGTTCCTTGGTGAATTTAATAAAGGTCGGGAGGGGGGGTGCTCCTCTGCTCCTAATTAGCTCACGCGTTGCACAATCTTCTAGTCTAGTTGCCACTCTTAATCTCGCTTTTCCGGCAAGCCGCCTAACATTATCTTTATTTTCTTCGGGCCCGTCTTTAATCCTACTTTGATGCTGCTTTCGTTTACATCACCAGAATTTTTTTCGTGATTCGGCACCGTCGTTACCGAAAAGCGCGATATCGTCCGCAAAACGCAAGTAGCTAAGATATTCTTCCTTAATCCTTATTCCTATTTTTGCGCGTTCTAGTTCTTTCAATATTTATAGTGAATGTACCGCGGATAACGCTGATGAGATTGTATCTCTTCGCATAGGCGTGCGCACAGTGGGGCAGGGGGGCGGACGGCCCCCGTAGTCACCTTAGAAGAGGTGGGCGCAAGGTCTGCCGAACACATTGACTTAATAGGGAGGGGGGGCGCCGCGATTAACCTTCGCCCCCGCCCCCCCTCTGAAGGGGAACCCTGCTCACGCCTATGATTTTGCGCCTGACCCCATTCTCGATTAGGATTGTCCTGCTTTTTTTGAGGAATACGGTGGCTGTGGGGTTGTTTTAGATGTTGGCTACGGTATCTATAAATGTTTAGATATTCCTTTATGGCATAATTATTCCGGAACTGCTGGCGTGTGCTCATACCTGTCAATAAATTTGTGTTTATCACCTTGCAAATGTGTTGCTCCTTAATTTCTCAGACGCATGCGTAGTTGGTGCAGCAGGCCTTTCATCAATTTAGTTGTGTTAGAGACAATACTGACTCGTTCTCGGCCTTGCACAGTTCGACAGAATTGTGGGTCTTAATCGCACACTAAACATCAGTGGAGCAGTCGTTTTAATTAGGCAGCATTTTTCGAATATGGCACCAATGGTAGTCGATGATTGCCGTTGGGCCGCGAATAGTCTATTTTAGCGCTGCTGATTTACAGTACAGTAACCACAGTAATACCGAGCTGCCGTGGTTGGCACGCAGCCATTTTACTTTATAACACGTGTATCAGCCTGCCTGATCAAGTTACTTTACGCATCGAGCAACTACCGCCGGTGTCCCCATATAAACTAGGTGCAGACCACGACGGTACAGTACTACCGTACTTAACGCATGGTAAGCCACCACCGCTAAAACATAATAACGGCTGTAAACTATCACGCCGGCGGCTACCCGACGTCGGCGGGGCCGACACCACGCCAGCATCGGCTAGCATACATAGGCCCAATGACGGCTTGCCATCATCGGATGAGTAACGGCATTCCCGTCTCGGACCGACGCAGGCTAGCCCACGTCGGCCCTAAGCCGGCAAGCCCGCATCGGCCCAACGGCGGCTAGCCCACGTCGGCCCGAAGCCGGCAAGCCCGCATCGGCCCAACGGCGGCTAGCCAACGTCGGGCCGATGCGGGTGAAAGTAGCGCGAGCGTGATTTGCCGACGTGGGGCCAATATTGCTGCCGTCATTTGCCGACGTTGGGCCAAGATCGGTCCAATGGCGGCGTGCTGCCTGGGTTAGTATCTGTCACATATGTTCGTCATACAGTCACGTCACAAAATGACAATTTTAGTATGTATGCAGCGAATGAAGCAGCCGCGAGCGCTTCAAGACGGCGTCTCATGTGTATCATGATGTAGATCACAGGCATTTCGTTACTTCGCTGTTACAACCTGTAATTTAGGTTCGTAATACAGTCACGTCGCGATACTAGCTTTGGTTACATTATGCCAGCGAAACGGCCGCGAGCGAACCCTGCGCGTGGCATGTAAATCATGCCGTACATGAAGCCCATGTCACGATTTTCCTGTTACCGCCTGTCATTTAACACAACCTTCAAGAAAATCAGCAGATAATGAAGCCAAGGAAAGTATAGGGGACAATAATTGTACTGTTTGTAAAGGCACTGTCTACCATGCTTTATGCCGCAATAGAGGGCATACCGTCTGAAGTGTCTACCCTTACAGCGGTTACTCTGAAAACGTAGTAGAAAATCTTAAAACGAAATTTTCCGATCTACGCCCTTCAAATGGCGTAGGGACGCTCGCAACACTGGTTATCGCACGCGATTACAATGACTGTGCCGGTTACAGTCGAAAGCTAGAACCACATGCAGTGTTTGCTGGTTGTTACGTTTTCTTTATTACTAAAACGATTACTCTAATTGTCGTTTAGAGCGCGCAAACTGCAAAAAGAAGTATTGTTACCACATCCTTTTAAGGTCTCTTTAGTCAGCCTTAAAAACCACCGCAGTCGAGTGGAAAACTTGGTGTGTTCCAGCGCCACAACACGTTGGGTTCACAGCACTGCTACGCCTGCGTTGTGTAACCAATTGTAGGGGTCTCACTCATGCCAAACGTGCAACTGGAACGAACACGGGACGTGTTGCACAGAAGAGAACCTTGCGTTTTTTTTCAGTTATGTGTAGGTGTTCTGCGTTGCAATGTGACATGACAACCAACACGAACGCTTTGAAGTGGAACCTGAAGGCAAAAGAACTTCAATATAGAACCCATTTTTCAATGTAGAACCCGTGCCGCGATGTGCCTTCAGCATCGATGAATACTGGCATGGCCTTTTACGAAAGAAAACTCACAGTCATGGTTCGAATATTTTGTGAAGTCAGTCGCGCTTCTGTTCGCCCAAGGCGTCTTTCTTTTTTTCACTTTCTTTTCTTTTTTGAGTGGCGCCTGACGCCGTGCTCGCGTGGTTCCCCCGCCGTCCGCAGGCAGGCTGGCGAATGCGGTGCCGAGGGGTGGACAGTCCTTTAAGTGTAATGTAGTACTTGTGATGTAGATGTGAAGGAAGTGCACGAAAAGACAACTTGCTGCCGGCAGGGACCGAACCTGCAACCTTCACATAACGTGCCCAATGCTCTACCAATCGAGCTACAGCGGCGGTAGTCGTCTTGTCAACTTTAATGTGTATTTATGTGCATGCAAACATGGGAGTGTTAGTCACCTGTATTTTGTGTTCGTCATACACTCACTTCGCGCAATAGCAATTTGTGTGTGTATCAAGCAAGTGAAACGACCGTGAGCTTACTGTGAGCGTGCTATGCAAGTCATGTCGTGCATGAGATGCATGTCATGATTTTCATGTCACCACCTGGGTCATTCCATGCCAAATCATCCAGTGGTTTTCCAACCATCACAAATATGACTCAAAAACTTTCCACGTTTTCCTTGAAGTTCGCAACTCGTTCTGCTCGTTTATTTCTGTTGCCAAAAATTTTCCCACTTATTTGTGAGTCTGTATTTTTGCTCCAACTGAGCAAAATGGCATCAAACAATAATTTTTTTAAAGGACGTTTTTGCGATGCACTCGATAAAATGGTATTTCCGGCTAGCTAATGAAGTGATGTAACTGTAAACATAATGACTTATTTATGTATATCGATTCATCGAGGACTTTTCGCACGAGCAAAATTGAATAATGTTCCAAAGTGATATAGCGTGGTAGAAGACTAAAATAACAACCAGGCGTCACACAAAGCGAATTCTGTAACGAGGCGTCACACAATGCGAATTGCGCAATGAGTGGGCTGTTGAATGCTTCAAACCGATTACAAAGGGCTCGGCCATAATTCATCTTCAGGCACAGCATCAATAAAGTGCACATAATGCCTTACTAGGTGCTTAGCGGGTGCGACGGTTCTCCGCAGAACGACGAAGAATGGTTCAGTGGCTGCTTCCCTACTTCGCAAAAGTTGTGATTTAAGGCGTGGTGGGTTCCTCGCAAGTGCACTTGTATTGACTTGCATTAGAAACTGATGGCGCACAAAAAAGACACGGACAAAAAAAGTGACGACTGGAGGATGCGCTTACTTCCAACAGAATGTTTATTCAACAAAGGCAGAACATATACGTTGAACAGTGCGCGCAGGCGCTGAGAGTCCTGGCGGGGCTGACAAAGCAAAATCAAATGCAATGAAAACTTGGGACGAGCAGAAGGCTGATTAAAACACTTGAAAACTACACATTGACACGTGCCGAGCCACGATACTGCGTTTTGTTTAAGAATGCAAACTCTTTTCCGTTAGGTCAATAGATGCTATGCTGATACAACAAGCTCCCGCTTTCGCGATCTCCACTGCCTCATTAATCTCGCGGGTTGTCTTATTGTTGCGAGTGCCGGTGACGATGCAATTATCAAGTGAAGGTTCACAACCACAGGCTCTGCAATGCTGACTAAGATGACCGGCTGCTATATTCCGAGAACTGTTAAAATGCTCACGAAGTCTGTTATTTAGGCACCTGCCGGTGTGTCCGATATATTTGTTTCCCCATGACAGTGGGAAAGAGTACACGACGCCTTTTCAACAGGAAAGGAAAGGATTTCGATGTTTGGTGACCCATGATTAGCTGACCTTTTCGTAGCTTGCCTTACAAAGCCTCGAAAGTTTGTTCGGTGCGGAGAAAACCACCCGTATGTCGGCCTTGCTGGCTGCCTTCTTGAGACGGTCTGATACGTCCTGTATATGTGGGATAACAGAGATGCGTTGCTTGTTCATGTGATCATTGGTATCACCTGGGGATTTGTACATGTTCATTTTGACTGTCCTTAAAAGTGCTTCAGCTACTGAAGCGATGACATGCTTGGGGTAGCCCGCTGTGATCAAACGATTTGTTTGGGCGAGAAAGCTGGCCTGACATACGCGCAAGCGGAATTTATTTAAAGCATTTCTTAGGGTATGTTTGGTGATCACTCGTTTACCGAGATTAGAATGGCCTGATGAGAAAGGAAGGAGAGGCTTGCTACCGCGTGGCTCGTTTAGCCAGCAGATGTGGTCAAGTGTGAACGTGAGCTCTAGGTAAAGAAACCTCAGAGTCTTTCATTGGTGCTTCTTGTGTGATTAGCAATGGATTAAAACACTTAGTGAACATTTGAAGAGTCTTAGCCATACCTGTCTGGAACGAGCCATTGTCGAAGTCTTCCCTGGAGCCCCCCAGTACAACCCAACAGTCATCAACATACCTCAGAATTTTTACAACAACGGAGCCACTGAGCTTGCAATTATTGCCTCTGTCCTTTTTTGCAAGAAATAAGTCACTCACAGTGGCAGCTATTGGCGAACCGATGCATACACCATGTTTTTGGAAATAAACGTCACCTTCCAAAGAAGAGAAGGTAGACTTCAGGTAAAAGGACAATAGTTCCAGGAACCCTTCAACTGAAACACCCGCACTGTTTGTAGTCAAGTGTCCGACGGAATCCCGTCTGGTCGGGGCCAAACATGATGCAATATAAACAAGACGCCGACTAAGGTAAAATACACAAAACATAAAAAAAGACGTTTCGACACCCCACACGGGAGTTTTGTTTGTTCACAATGTCAGCAAACGGCGTAGTGCGCTCTTCTCATGCACGTGTCATCACGTGTTGCAGACATCGCGCATACACGGGGGGAGGGGGAGAGTCCCGATATTCCTGTTGAGTGTATGCGCCGTAGTCTGCATGGCGAAAGATTCCATGTGCAATCGCGGAAATAAATTTCAGATGCGAAGAATCTCTTGCTCGGGGGTATGTACCGCGGCCTGGTAGTCCGCACACACACTACGCATGCGCAACTCTCCTCCTTCCCTCTCTCCAACAGCTGCGCGTTACTCTCTCCACTTCTCTACCAGCAGGTGCTTGCGCTTCTCCTGCCTTCTCGCTTGTGTTCTCGTGGCGCATGCGCTACTATCCTCCTCTAGTCTCCTCTCCTTCAAGTGGTAGAGTGGTGCGCGCGTTCAGTCCAGCGCTTACTTCGGTTGACTCCTCTGAAATGTGGGCTCGAGATGGCGAAATTCTCTCCTGCGCAGCGCCGCGATGACTACCAGCCCATGCGCGTCCCCTCCCCCTCTCTTTCCTCTCCTACGCTGCCCCCCTCTCGCGCGCCTGTCGACCGCGTTCAGCGCTCGCCCTCTGAGAGTTAACGGCCAGGCCAGAGGGACGACACGACGTGCGTAGTGTTCCTCTTCGCGTTCCACGACACGAGGTTGGTAGCATAGCCGAGGTCGGTAGCATGCCCAACGAACGCCAACGGAAGGCGATCGTGCAAGTGCTCCGGCTTCTCATCGCCTCATGGTCCCCTTTAGCAGGAGATGGTGTAATTTGTTTCTGTGGCATAGATGCAAGCGTGATCCCAGTTGATATGTTCTTATTCCTCATCGAGGAAGGCTAGAACGGATCGGTCCAGGTCTGTGCCCTCCTACGGTCGGCCCTCTGCCGTGGGTGTCGCCGGTGCCCCCACTGGCGACGCCGCTGCCTCCGAAGTAGCCACCACCGGCCTCGTTGCGGTCTTCGCTGCCGTGTCCACTTGCGTCATGGCTTCCCCGGTCGTCGCCTCCGCCGTCACTGCTGCGGTAGGTCTGGCCTGCTCTTCCCGCCACGTGGTCCGGACCGCGCCTCCTTCGGCCCCGCCTCTCTGGTCGACGGTGGTGATTGAGAGGAGCGAGTTAACAGAGTGCTTCGTTCCAGGCGGCCTCTCCAGCATGGTTCGGGCTACTCCGGTCTGGTGGGGCTCGGGGTTTTCGGCAGCCTGCGCCATGGCCTTGAGGGAGCATAGGCCAACGGGGTGTCCACAAAACCCTGGCACGTCCCGGTGGCTGCGGCCCCGAGGCAGCTGGCTCTCCCAGTTGGGTTGGCATTGGTCTTTGGGACTCTTGTGTGGAGGCCGGGTGGTGGGGCGATGGGGTAGCGTGGAAGTGGTGGTGGGATGTACCAGTCGACCTCCAGTCAGGCGTCCATGGCGATGTTTGCCGGTGGTGGTGGGGCTGCGACAACGACGATGTAATGTGGGTGTGGGCTCGCCGTGAGGAGGCGGTCTCCTCTCCGAGCCGTCCCGGCGGCACCTATTGCCCTTTTGCTTATCCAACATGCAGAGTTGTCTCCGCCTGTTTCGCAAGAAGTACCGCGGCTCAGGGCTTTTCACTCGGTTTCGAACGTTCTCAGCCGCCGCCTGCGGCTCGGAGGGGGACTGATAGTCATCCCCATGCTCCTCCCGTGAAATGTAGCGTTTCAAGTCGCATACGTGCACTGATCCGCCGCTCGCTTTGCCTTTCATGTTCGCGAGCCGATAAACAAGCGAGGAAGCCTTCTCTCGCACTCGGTACGGCCCGGACCATTTCGGTGCCAGCGAGGCTGCAAACTGTTTGCTAGCGTCGCTAAGAACATGATGGCGTCTCAGCACCAGATCGCCCACTTCGTAGTGTGTGTTCCGATGCGAGCGGTCGTACTGCGCCTTCTGATGTGCCCTAGCAGTGCCGAGATTACTGCGTGCTTTACGTAAAACTTCCGCTAGCTTCTCGCGCAACTGCGCTGCGTATTCAGCTCGTGCTGATGACGCCACTGGCACTCCACTGCGATCCGCGAGTACCATCTCCATCGGATTCGGCAGTTTTCTACCCAGGTTTAGGAAAGAAGGCGCATACCCAGTCGAGCGGTTCACAGTCGCTCGCAACGCAAACCCGATCTCTGGAAGGTAGGTATCCCAGTCCTTGTGCCTTTCAGAGAACGCGACAAGCATGTGCTTCATGTTGCGATTGACTCGTTCCGTGCGGTTCGACTGAGCATGGTAGGTGGTTGTTTTCTTTGCTTAATGCCAAGCGCGGCGCACGTGTCAACAAACACCTTCGAAGTAAAAGAAGACGCGTTGTCTGTTATCAACTGCTCAGTGAAACCAAACCTGGTGAAAACCTCCATCAACTTATCCAAGATCACTCGAGCCGTCAGCTTTCTAAGGGGGAAAAGTTCTACCCACTTAGTGAAGTGATCCGTGATCACCAGCAAGAATTTGTTTCTGCTAGGAGTTGTGGGGTACGGTCCCATTGCCTCACATGCCGCGATTTGCCAAGGAGTCTGACTGTTGATCGGCTGCATGAGGCCGGACGGTCGTCCGCCTCGGGGCTTGACGCTTTTGCACACGTGCCATGAACGGGCGTAACGTGAATCACATCCCGCTTCATACCTGGCCAGGTAGCGAGGCGACACAACTTAGCATAAGTCTTAGGGCCACTCGCATGCCCAGCAATGCACGAGTCATGAAGGTAGCGAAGCAGTGCTCCTCTCAACTTGCGCGGTATCACGACCTTGAATGACTCACTTTTGTCATCGTCGGATGGGATGTACCTCAGCAGGACGCCGTCAGAATCCAGCAGATAAGAATCCAGTGCGCTCACAGCATTACCAGCTGTTGCCGAGCGCTCCGCACCGACAGCAATACCAGCTGCCCCCGTGTGCGCGGTGGCCTCGCCACGCGGCTCCCGGAGCCCGTCGAACACCTTTCGACAAAATGGATCTTTCTTCTGAGCTTCTAACAGCTCCCTTCTGCTGAAAACAATCCCCGCGCTAACAACCACCTCTACTTGGTTCACGCTGGTGCCTTGAACTGATGTTTGTTCAACTGTTTCCGTTAGCGCTACTTCAAATGTCTCGCTCTCAGTCCTTTCCGGGTCAGTCTCGTGACGGACTAGAGCACGCGATAGTGCGTCGGCCGCGACATTGTTCTTGCCCTTCAGGTAGCGTATGGTGAAGTCGTAACGCTGCAGAAGCAATGCCCAACGAGCCAGGCGGCCACTTGGTTCGTTCAAGCGCCTCAACCACGTGAGCGCCATGTGGTCCGTCTCAATAACAAACGCCACTCCGTCGATGTAATAGTCAAACTTACGGAGATCGAAAACTATCGCGAGACACTATTTCTCCGTTACCGAGTAGTTCCTCTCCGCCGGCGTCAACGAATGGCTGGCGAACGCAATCGGTCGAAGGGCACCACCATGCTCCTGAAGCAAAATTGCTCCTAACCCCAGGTCTCTTGCGTCTGTTTGAATCACAAACTCCCTGTTAAAATCGGGTAGCTGCAGTCCAGCCGTGTTAGCCAGCAACTTAGTGAGGCGACGCAGTGCGGCCTCCTGCTCTTGACACCAAGCCCAACGCTCGCCGTTCCGCAAGAGCTTTGTCAAAGGGGCCTGCACTGCCGCGCAGTCTGGAAGGAATTGGCGATAGAAGTTCGCCATCCCCAGAAAGCGCCTCAGCTCGCCGATGTCCTTCGGCGACGGATAGCTGACTATCGCTTCAAGCTTACCCTTATTCGGCAAAATGCGACCCTCGTCAAGCGTGAATCCCAACAATGTTATTCGGGTCGCCGCTATCTGAGCTTTGTTCGGGTTCAGAATGATGCCCGCAGACCTCCGCCTTTCTAGAACGTCTCTTAAGTGGCGGCAGTGCTCATCGAACGTTTTCGAGTAAACCACTATGTCGTCTAGATATGCGAGGGCGTGCTGCCACTTTGTATCTCCCAGAACTTGGTCCATTAACTTCTGATAAGTAGCGGGAGCCCCCACCAAGCCAAAAGACATTCTCCTGAATTGAAAAAGTCCCCTGTGGCATGTGAAAGCTGACTTCTCTCTGTCCCGCGCGTCCATTTCGACCTGAAAATATCCACGACTAGCATCGAGCGTCGTAAAGTACTTCGCCCCGCCTAGGTTGGATACTAACGATGAAATGGATGGAAGAGGGTATACGTCCTTCTTCATAACCTCATTCAGCCTGCGGTAGTCTACACAAAGGCGATAAGTATCATCCTTCTTTGGAACTAGAACAACCGGGAAACCCCATTGGCTGTTAGACCTTTCGACTACGCCTGTGTCGATGAGTTCGTCCAAGGCGGCGTGAAGTGCTTTCCACTTAGCCAAGCTAATCGGTCGGGGATTGCATTTCCAGGGTCGTGCGTCACCCATGCCAATTGTGTGCTTGACCAGCGTAGTGCGGCCAGGGCGGTCAGTGAAAATCGCGTCGTACTCGTACAACAGCGACGACAGCTGCACCCTTTCCCATTCTGACATGCTGTGTGCTTCTGCCAAAAGCGTGTGCACTGACCTTCCCTGTATCGTGGCACATTGTTCTGGCGGGGTTATTCGCTTACTCCGCGCGCTTTCCTCCTCTCTCACTCGCGCTGCTCCCTGCGATTGGCATGCCGTTGTCAATGCGGGTGGTTTAGAGAAAAGCTTTAGCGCGTCTCCGTCGCGCTCTCGGTAACCCCCTCTTGCAATGTCAATGACAATACCTTACTTGGCGAGAAAGCCTCGACCCAGGATTAGAGGCATTGACAAAGCGGGAAGATGGACAAAGCGTTGTCGCCTCACGCGTCTTTCCCAGCGGATCACAAGTCTAGCCGCACCGCTCGATTGTGCTGTGCCCGAAGCAAGGCGGAAGGTGGTGTTGCTATGTCTCAAGCGGATATTGTTCTCGCAGAGATGGTGCAACACCTCGTCCCCAAATAATGAAGCGCTTGCCCCAGTATCCAAAAGTGCTACAGACTTCTTTCGAGATATTGTTAACTCGATTGACGGTGCGGGCGAGTCTACGGCATCACCTGCGCGACAGACTGTAGGTGCTAGTGATCCGAGCGCATCGGTAGGACTACTGATCGCCGCGCGGTGCCCGACGTGGTTCACCGGCGCTGTCGTCCGTTTCCCGAACCGCGTGTTCGCTCCTGACCTGGCGTGCGGCCGCATGCGCGGGCGATGTGCCCTGGTGTGCCGCACCGGTAGCAAGGACCGCGGAAACCACGCCGGCCCGGGCGCTCGTCGCCGCAATCCGGCGGGCCTCGCTCCGCGTTGCGCCGCTCGTCTGGGCTCATCTCGACCACGTGCTCCTGCCGGGGAACGTCACGTGCAGGCGCAGCACGGGCCGTACGAAGCGCGTAAGCGTAGGGGTCCAAAGCGCGGTCTGACAGTTCCCAACCGCGCGGTACGTGCTCATCAGCAAACGAAGCTGACGCGTTACCCCTAAACGCCTCTGAATCGACCGCGCCACCGTTCCACGCGCAGCGAGGCTCGAGTGACTGCGCTGCGGGTGGAGGCGGGCGATGCGCTCGCGCCGCGAGGATGTCCCCTTGTATGCGCTTCGCCTCGGCGGCGAGCCCTTCTAGGTCTGCGAACTTGCATCCCCTGAAGTGCGCCGCAAAAGTCGGGTGCGCTTGCCGTGTAACGCGCTCGACTTTCTCCGCGTTGGTGGCGAGAGGGTTAGCAAGGCGATAAAGTTCGTCCATCGTCCGTACGTACTCCAGCAAGGGTTCGTCCGGATGCTGGGTGCGTAGCTCCAACTCCCTCCTCAAACGCCATTCCACTCATAATTCGCCGGAAGGAATTCTTCACGGAAGCGCTCGCGGAACTCTTCTACCGTGCGGGCGCGATGTTCGGTCAGTCAAAACCATCGGGCCGCTTGCTCTGTCAGCGACACCGGGACCACACGCGCGAGAAGTTCGGCGTCGGGAAGCCCCATTGTCTGCTGATAGTAGAGCAATCGGTCGAGATACTCATTTGCGCTCCTGCAGTCGTGCTAGCCACTGTAGGTAGGCATGTCTACCTTGACACGTGGTCCCGCACTTTGCGAAGGAGGCTGCGCTGTGTTTTGCAATGCGCTGGCGAAGATCTGCATAAGTGACAGCGCATTCTGCAAGAGTACCTCGGTCGAGGACACACTATTGCCCGAAAACGCGACCACATCTGCGGCTTGTGCCGAAGCAACATGTGGCGGCATCTCGCTGTTCGCGTCGCGAGGTGACGGGGCGCCCGGCGTGGCGCTCTCCGTCGTAGGCCTAATCCCTCCTAACGCGGTCGCTGCAACACCTTGGTTGTCGCCCGTGAAACAACCAAAATTTACGCTGTCTGAGAGTCCAAACAATGCCCCCGCGTTAGCCATAGGATCGACATTCTGCGACGCGACATCAGACAACATGAACAAATCCTGCAATTCAGACATGCCCGTTGTCCTACGTTGACGGAGAGTCGGTAGTCGCTCGCGTCCACAAAACTAGCCGCGTTGCCAAATTCGTTAACGCTGGGCGCCAGATGAAGGGGTCCGCTCTATGCACGGCTGGTGCAGAAGCCTAGCTCCGGTCCCAGCCGCAAATAGTCGTACCGTGCGCGTGTCAGCGTCCCCTTCCCGTAGCGCGCGTCATCGCAGCTACGACGGGTTCGGGCGAATAAGGCAACAGGCTAGCACAACAAACAACACTCTTTATTGCTACGCTAGCAATAACGCGTAAATGTCGCGTAGAGGGATAGTCCGCTCTCGTAGAAAACGAAGGGTAACGCTTACACCTTCGGTCGATGATCGGCTCGCGGAAACTTGGGGCGGTGAGGTGTTACCTCGCAGGTCAGCAGGGCACGAGAGACCGTCTCCCCGTCTGCTCGGTTGTTTTATTCACCTCCCGTGTCCCTCCCCACCGCGAGGGTTGTTTCTCTCGCAGGGCGAGTTCCCTTTCCCGCGAGCCGGGATGCGAGGATTGGCGCGAGGAGTGAGGGGAAAGAAGGGGTTGTCCGGAAAGGGCGACGGTGCTCCCCTCCTAGTGGTCCCTTGGCTCCCGCCGTCAGTTCGCGATCGCGCCTGCCTTAAGGAAAGGAACTGGGCGCGCGTGCTCTCCCATAGGCTAGTACTCTTCAAATGTTCACTCAGTGTTTAAATCCGCTGCTTATCACACATGAAGCACCAGTGAAACACTCCCTAAGGTTTCGTGACCTAAAGCTCGCGTTCACACTTGATCACATCTGCTGGCTAAACGAGCGACGCGGTAGCAAGCCTCTTTTTCCTTTCTCATCAGGCCGTTCCAAGCTCGTTAAACGGGGATCACAAAACATACCCTAAGAAATGCTTTAAATAAATTCCGCTTGCGCGCACGTCAGGCCAGCTTTCTCGCCCAAACAAATCATTTCATCACAGCGGGCTACCCCAAGCATGTCATCACTTCAGTAGCTGAAGCACTTTTAAGGACAGTCAAAAGGAACATGCACAAATCCCCAGGTGATACCAATGATCACATCAACCAGCAACGTATCTGTTATCCCATATATAGACGACATATCACACCATCTGAAGAAGGCGGCCAGCAAGGCGGACATACGGGTGGTTCTTTCCGCACCGAACAAACTTTCGAGGATTTGTAAAGCGAGCTAAAAAAAGGTCAGCTATTCATGCGTCATTAAACGCCGAAATCATTTCGTTTCGTGTCGAAAGGGCGTCGCGTACTCTTTGCCACTGTCATCTCGAAAGAAATATGTCGGACAAACCGGCAGGTGCCTAAATAACAGACTTCGTGAGCATTTTAACAGTTCTCGGAATATAGCAGCCGGTCATCTTAGTCAGCATTGGAGAGCCTGAGGTTGTGAACCTTCACTCTATAATTGCATCGGCATTAGCAACAATATGACAACCCGCGAGGTTACTGAGGCAGTGGAAATCGCGAAAGCGGGAGCTTCTTGTATCAGCACAGCATCTATTGACCTAACGGAAAAAGAGGTTGCATTCTTGAACAAAACGCAGTGGCATTGCTCCGCAGGTGTCAATGTATATTTTTCAAGTTGTGGCGAAGCAGTTGGTACTGTTTAACGGTTGCGCTCTCCAGATGCTCCTAGTAGGTCGTCCTCTTCTAAACGCCGCTCGCGCTCGCGCTCGGAGCCCGTGCTTTTGCCTTGACTGTCGCCATAGCTCATTGTCGCCGAGTGCTGTCCAATAAACAGCTTAACAAATTGGTGGAGAGTGCTGTGCTCCCATTCGATGCCCCTGGAACTTCGTTCGCGTACTCTGCCACCTACCATGCCTCAAGACGCCGCTCAGCAGACGCCGCCTCCCACACCGACCACATGTCCCGGTGTCCCACGCATCCGCGATCCACCTATCTTCACTGACGCCGATGGCACCGACGTGGAGGACTGGCTCGCAATTTACGAGCGCGTGAGCGTACCCAAAAAATGGGACGAAGGAGGCAAGTTGAGCAACTTGGTCTTCTACCTCGCGGGAGTAGCAAGCTTGTGGTACAACAACCACGCGTCCGATTTTGCGACTTGGTCGGATTTCAAGTCCGCCGTCATCAACGTTTTTGGCCGCCCTGCAGTTCGTAAGCTGCAAGCAGAACAGCGCTTACGCGAACGAGCTCAGCAGGCCGGTGAATCTTTCACCAGTTATATCGAAGATGTCCTGGACTTGTGTAAGAAAGCCAACGGCACCATGTCCGAGTCTGACAAGATCCCGAACATTATGAAGGGCATTGACGACGATACCTTCGCCATGTTGCTCACTAAAAACCCTTCCACCGTGGCCGATGTCATAACACTGTGCCTGAGCTACGAGGAGCTCCGCCGGCAACGTTCGATGACCCGTCGCTCTCCATCACGCGATGAAGAGCTTGCTGGCTTGGCGGCCATACCTGACCAGGCCACGCTGCTGGCAGAAGTGAAGGCATTCGTTCGCGAGGAAATCGCACGCCAGTTCTCTCTCCTGGCCTTCGCCCACCCGCCGCACATTCAACAGTCGTCGACGACCCTTCTTCCTCCCCTCCGACGAGCAATTGAGCAGGAAATTGCCGAGGTGATGCCTGAGTACCACCAGCAACCTCCGACTCCTGCGCCACAGAGTTACGCTCAAGTTGTCACCAGGACGCACCAGGCAATCCCTGCGGCTGCTCTATTGAGTTACGCCGAAGCCGCCGCTAGACCTCCGTCCTTTGAAGCGGGCGTGCCGGCTCCGTATTCTGCCGTCATCCCTAGGCCCCGACTGCAACCCACCATGCAGTCGTTTCAGCAGCCGCCCCGTCAATCGCATCCTGCGACATGGGCGGGACCTGCCCCGGCGAACCGATGGCGCACACACGACAATCGGCCCATCTGCTTTGCATGCGGTTATACCGGTCACGTGGCGCGTTACTGTCATCGCGTGCAGCCGCCTCGAGTCGCGTCACCACCAGTCCAGCCGTGCATTCTACGACCCGCCTATGTCACCGACGTCACGCCCAGCTCCATCCACTCGCCGCTCTCCGTCTCCACGACGTCGCTCACTGTCACCCATGCGGCCACGATCTGTCGCACGAGAGCAGGAAAACTAGTCGTCGCAGTCCACGAGGCAAGGGCTGCGACGCTATCGAACTGTAAAAGCCCTCAGCCAAGTCCATCGAATGTCATAGACGTGTTTGTGGACGGTGTTCCCGCATCTGCCCTTATCGACACTGGAGCCACCGTATCCGTTATGGACGCAAAACTTAGCCGCTTACTCCTAAAAGTGACGACGCCACTTTCTGGGATATCCCTCCGTACCGCCAGCTCCCAGAGCATTATACCTACAGCAGTACGCACTTCTCGCGTCGTCATTCAGGACGTTCTGTACGACGTCGAGTTCATCATAATTGCTGCATGCTCCCACGACGTCATCCTGGGATGGGATTTTCTTTCCCGCCACGACGCCATAATTTACTGCGCACCAGCCGCCCTCGAACTCTCACCGTTCTCACATTTGACGCCGGCAGACAGACCATCGGCATTCACCAAGATCCTCGTCAAAGACGATACCATAGTTCCCCCAAACTCGTCGACGGCCGTGCCAGTTTACTGCGCCGGTCTCTGCGACACCATTGCACTCCTTTCGCCATCTGACCGCGTTTGCACTAGGAAAGGGTTGCTGGTACTTTTCGCGACCGTGCAAGTCACTCAGGGTAGCACCGCTATTTTTGTTACCAACCCATCCCCGCACATTGTTACGTTCGTGCAAGGGAAATGTCTCGGCAGAATGGAGCCCCTCGAAGACGCACCAGTTCTGGACGCATCCGATGACTCGCACTGCACCAGTTCCCGCACCATCAGTGCCGTTCCCCGTCTGCTTCAACACCCGCGGATGTATTTGGTCCCGCCATTGCTGACAACCTTACGTCGGTCCAGCGTTCCCAGCTTCTGTGCCTGTTGGAAGAATTTCGTTCTTCTTTCGATGTCGGGCAAACTTCTTTCGGCCGCACGTCCGCTGTTACGCATCGCATCGACACTGGCGCCCAACCACCACTGCGGCAACGTCCATATCGCGTGTCTCCCACAGAACGTCGGGTAATTAATGAACAAGTCGACGATATGCTTCGATGCGACGTTATTCGACCCTCGGACAGCCCATGGGCGTCTCCTGTTGTTCTCGTTGCCAAGAAGGACGGTTCTGTGCGGTTCTGTGTGGACTACCGAAGGCTCAACAAGATCACTCGGAAGGATGTTTATCCGCTGCCGGGAATCGACGACGCGATTGACAGCCTCCAAGGAGCAGAATACTTTTCATCTCTCGATTTGCGCTCGGGGTACTGGCAAGTACATATGGCTGATGATGCTCGACCGAAGACTGCCTTTGTCACGCCCGACGGCTTGTACGAGTTCAACGTCATGCCGTTTGGTCTGTGCAATGCGCCCGCGACCTTCGAGCGCATGATGGACACCGTTCTGCGCAACTTGAAATGGCACACGTGCTTGTGTTACCTGGACGACGTCGTCGTTTTCGCTCCTGACTTCTCCACGCATCTTCAACGTCTGCGGCATGTTCTGACGCGTTTGAGCAACGCCGGCATCCAACTGAATCTGAAGAAGTGCCGATTTGCAGCACGGCAGCTGACAATCCTAGGCTACGTCGTGTCCAAGGACGGAATCCTTCCCGATCCGGCCAAGCTTCGGGCCATGGCCGAATTTCCCAAACCCACGTCCGTCAAAGAACTGCGCAGTTTCGTCGGACTGTGCTCATATTTTCGACGTTTCATACGCAACTTTGCCACCATCATATTGCCGCTGACGAAGCTCCTTGGGAGTAACGGGCCCCTACATTCGTGGTCGTCCGAATGCGAAGACGCGTTCGCCAAGCTCCGTCGTTTATTGACGTCTCCTCCCATACTACGTCACTACGACCCTACGGCCCCAACGGAGGTAATCACGACGCGAGTGGTGTAGGCCTCGGCGCTGTTCTTGCGCAGCGCAAACCAGGGTTCCCCGAATATGTCGTAGCATACGCAAGTCGTGCGCTTACTAGAGCCGAGACCAATTACACCGTCAGGAAAAAAGTGCCTGGCGATCATCTGGGCTCTTACAGCATTTCTACCTTGTTTCTATGGTCGCCCAATTGATGTCGTCACCGATCATCATGCACTATGCTGGCTGTCGTCATTGAAGGATCCCTCAGGCTGTCTCGCCCGCTGGGCACTTCGCCTGCAAGACTACGACGTCCGCGTGCTGTACCGCAACGGACGCCAGCATGCTGACGCCGACGCCCTCTCGCGCTCCCCCTTGCCTGACGACAATGCCTCATGCACAGTATCTCACATTGCTGTTTCTTCTATCGATGTTCACACCATCACTACCGAGCAGCGCAAGGATAAATGGATCGCCTCGCTGATAAACTTGCTCACTGATCCGTCGGCAACACCAATCACTCGCGCGCTGCGTCGTCAAGCCCACCATTTCGCCGTTTGTGACGACCTACTGCACCGACACAGTTACAACGCCGACGGCCGCCAGTGGCTACTTGTAATACCCCGAAGTCTGCGTGCTGAAATATGCGAGTCCTTCCACTCTGATCCGCAATGCGCGCACTCTGGGGTATGCAAAACTTACCAACGCATTCTACAACGATACTTCTGGCGAGGGATGTACCGCTACGGGCAGAAATTCGTCCGCTCCTGCCTCGATTGCCAACGCCGAAAACCTTCAACGCACGTGTCACCAGTCGGTCTACAACCATTACCTTGCCCTAACCGTCCGTTTGGGCGCGTGGGCATCGATTCGTATGGACCACTTCCTCTGACGTCGGCTGGTAACCGTTGGGCCATCGTCGCTGTCGACCATCTAACGCGATACGCCGAAACCGCAGCCCTCCCAGCGACTACAGCGCGCGATGTTGCCTCTTTCCTGCTACACCGATTCATGCTGCGTCACGGTCCACCCCAGGAGCTTCTCAGCGGTCGAGGCCGTGTCTTCTTGTCGGAGGTCGTCGAAGCCATTCTCAAAGAGTGCCATGCTGTTCACCGCAAAACTACTGTTTACCACCCGCAGACGAATGGCCTAACCGAACGCTTTAACCGCACGCTCGGCGACATGCTCTCAATGTACGTCGCCGCCGATCACACAAATTGGGATGCCTTCTGCCCATCGTCACCTACGCCTATAATACCGCCCCTCAAAGCACTTCTGGTTTTTCACCGTTCTTCCTGTTGTACGGAAGGCACCCGTCGCACACTATTGACACGATACTACCCTACAAGCCGGATCCATCTGGTTGTGCGCCAATTTCTGACACAGCCAGGCTTGCTGAAGAGTGCGCGAGCTAGCAAAGTCCTTTACAACGCACAAACAAGAGCGACAGAAGAGCTTTCGCGGTGGCACCACCACTTCTGAGTCCACGTTCCTCCCCGGAGCGCTCGTATGGCTCGTCAAAACTACTGCCAAAATACGAAGGCCCCTACCGGGTCGTCGAGCAAACATCCCCGGTCAACTACCTGATCGAACCCATCGAACCAGCTTCGGACATGCGCCGTCGAGGGCGCGACATAGTCAACGTGGAGCGCCTCAAGGCCTACTATGACCCACTCATAGTGGCGAGCTGTTAGGTCGCCGGACGGCTCCCCTTTTCGTACCCGGCGTAATTGTGGTGAAGCAGTTGGTACTGTTTAACGGTTGCGCTCTCCAGCGGCTCCAATGGGTCGTCCTCCTCTAAACGCCGTTCGCGCTCGCGCTCGGAGCCCGTGGTTTTGCCTTGACTGTCGCCATAGCTCATTGTCGCCGAGTGCTGTCCAATAAACAGCTTAACAAAGTGCTTTAATCAGCTCTGAAGTGTCTAGCGCAGAATTATGAAGACGGGACAAGAAGGGAGAACACGTACACAGGCGCTAAACACTGCAGATATGTCGTACAAACAAGGCCAGAAGTCAGTCCTTGCTTTAATCAGCCTTCTGCTGGTCCCAAGGTTTCATTGCATTTCATTTTGCTTTGTCAGCACCGCCAGGACTCTCAGCGCCTGCGCGCACTGTTCAACGTATATGTTCCATCTCTGTTGAATGAACATTCTGTTGGAAGTAAGCACATCGTCCAGTCGTCACTTTCTTTGTGCGTGTTTTTTTGTGCGCTATAAGTTTCACCATGTACCACCACCAAGCCCAATCTTGCGTTCTTTCTTCCATTGGCTGCCAAGGAAGCCCATAAGGCCTCAATGATTCATTGCCTCAAGGTGTCAACAAAGATCCCCCTCTCTCTCTTTCTCACGTTAATGTATGTTATATACCGTTGTGGGAGATGAAAAAGGACCGGGTGTCACACAATGTGAATTGAAATCAAGAGTTCGACCGAAACCGTCTGGTCGGGAAGAAACATGATGAAGAGAACGTAGACCGACCAAATGAAAGCTTAAAAGAAAACGACAGTTCGGCTTCCATACGGAAGCCTTGTTCACAATGAGGCCAAACAACTATTAATGTGTCCTATATAGGTTTCAGCACGTGACGCAAGCACCGCGCGTAGGACGAGGGAATGTTTCCATCATTGCGATTCAGTGTCTGCCTTGTAGATTGTATCTCGAGCGATTCGAGATACAGGCGTCACTACCAATTTCTTTCCCTCCCGACGATATTCGCGTTTGTCCAGTCAATGGTGTGTTCAGTCATAGCTGCATGCTCGGCCAGCGCAATAGACGCCACTTTCTTCTTTTCGACACAGTTCTAATGCTGGCGCATGCGCTGTATAAAGTTGCCGGTTTTCTCGATATAAACGCTATCGCAATCCGCACAAGGGATTTTGTATACAACACCAGGAAAGGCTTCCTTCGGTAGCTTGTCCTTCCCACTTACAAGTGCTTGCCTTAAATTGCGTATTGCCACGTGGGCAACTTCTACGTCGTATCTACGCAAGACGCGTGATAAGGTCTCGCTTATCCCGGGCACGCATGGAACAGGAGCGCCTTTCTTCTGACTGGCAGTGGCAGGCTGGGAGCCAATAGACAAACGATGTTCCACCGCGTTGATGAACGCTGGCGGATAACCGCACGTCGAAAGGTCCTCCAGAACTGTCTTCACATCGGCGGTCAGGTCTTCGAATTCGTGCAAAAGCGATTCGCATGACCTAACAATGAGGCAACTACCGACCTTTTGTGGGTGTCAGGGTGAATAGACCTGACGTTCAGGTACCTGACAGTATGCGTGCCTTTCCTGTACACGCTGAAAGATAGCACCCCATTGTTCCTTTTAACGTGGACATCCAAAAAGGTAGCCTCTGGTCAGCTTCCAATTCCACGGTGAACTGAATGGACTCTGTTTGATTGTTTAGATGTACCGTGAATATTTCCAATGCAGAGCGCTTGATGACACAAAAACAGTCAACATTGCGTACGAAATTTCTTGGACAAGGGCTGATAGAAGCGAGAGCGCGATTTTCCTGCCACTCCATTATGAGGTTCGCCGCAGTAACCGAGATAGAAGCACCCATAGGTGCACCCTGAACTTGGTCGTAGATGACCTTATCGAAACAGAAGTAGGTGTTGGAAAGGCAAAAAACTGAGTAGCTTCCTCAAAGGGGGGACATCAAAAGGCGTCCTTTCCGCTAGATGTGGATCAGCGTCAAGAGAAGCAGCACACGATTGAACAGCGAGGTCATGGGAATGGAAGTGAACAGGGAAACCACATCGAATGAAACCCTCACCTCGTCTTCTTCGAGGACCAAACACTTCACTTTTTTAACGAAATGAGCGCAGTTGCGTACGTGAGTGTTGCCGTTTCACACGAGGGGTGATGAAATTTTGTGATGGTAGCCAGAAAGTTTGTGCAAGGGGGAACGAGTGAAGTCAACAATGGGCCGGAGTGGGACATCCGGTTTATGAATTTTTGGTAGGCCATAAAGCGCAGGGGGCAAATTATTGTGGCAGGGAAGCGAGGAATACAGACATTTTAGGGGCGAAGCTCCTTAAGGCGGCACCCGTTCGTCCCTCGTAGTCGTCGTCGTCGTAGTAGTAGTAGTAGTCGTAGTCCTAGTCCGTAACAAGTCTTACGCTTTGACCTCCAAGGTGGTGCCGGTGGGAGATTTTTCCTGTGCGTTGTTGAACAATAAAAAATTCGCAGCGTGCGCGTTAACTAAAAGCCGAATTCTTCTGTCTCTCATTCCCCATTAGCAGCCATTGGCATGTTCCAGTAGGAAACGTTAGTAGAAGTAGAAGTGTAAGTGTTAGCTAAAAGCCGATTTCTTCTGTCTCTCATTCCCATTAGCAACCATTGTTTACCTCCAAGGTAGCGCCTGGTGACATTTCTCCTGTGCGTGATTAAACAATAAAAATTTTGTTCAAAACGCCGTTGATTGATGAAATAAACCAACGAAAGACGCCAGCTGTTTTGTAAAAGCAAAACAAAAGAACGCCAGATGTTTCTAAAGCAAAACGAAAAGACGCCAGCTGCTTAACAAAAGACGCCAGATTTTTCTAAAGCAATGGTTTTCTAAACAATGAAAATTCACAGCGTACATGTAAAATTAAAGTGAGCTGCAAGTCGTCATAACTCATCGAACCTTTAGTATAAACACGCCCGATCTCACGTCGGTGATGATGTACTGGGCAGAATTCACGGAAGATTCACGGTTTACCGATGAACCTCCGCAGCTTCTCCCACTCATCATCATTCACTCCGTGGATATGCTGTGATTTTTTGCTCAGGCGAAACAAAGTGAAATACGCCCGAAAGGAGCTTCTGTAGTTCCTTCTGCACCTATAACGTAGGGTCACGATTGACTCGCACGTAAGTGTCCTGGTCTTGAAGCAAATCCAGCATTTTTTCTTTTGTAGACGGAAGTGTCCAGAACTACCGTAGCATTCCCTTTGTCCGCTGGGAGAATGACGATGGCAGCATTTTCATGAAGCCGTTTCATAGCACTGCGTTTATCAGTAGAAAGCGGAGAAGGAAACCTTCTGTGGCGCAACGGAGACAGAACCCCGACATCGCGCGTTTGGGCTTCATCCCGGTGCGACTGATGAACTTGGTTCACAGCGTGTTCGGCAGCACAGATCACCTTTCTAACGTCTGAGGCTGGTCCAGCATTGAAGTTCAAGCCGAGCTCCAGAACAGAGGCTTCGGCAGGATCAAGCCTGTGCGTAGAAAGATTATGTACCGCCACTGTCGAGCCTTGAGGGCGATGTGGCTTGGTTGACTCCGAAAGTCTGGCAAGCTTGACTTTGAGTGCATCTTCGGCTTCGAGTGACCGCACCTTGGCTTGGTGATTGGCGTAAATCTGGATGCTTGCAAAATCCTCCGGGCAGTGGAAGTCAAGGTGACGCCGAGCAACAAACGTCTCATTCTCAAGTCTCCGGATGTTTTCACGGCAATTGTGTACTCTTGCTTGAAGTAAAAGTCTTTCGGTTTTCGCGACGACACTAAAGCCAAACCTGGAAGGTACAGGCCTGTTAAGGTGCAGCGAACGAGGAATGAGTCCATGTTTCTTGCAAGCGAGGTCGAAATCCAGGTGAGATTTAAAAGCATCCACTTGGGATGTCAGGGAAACAACACGGCGAATGTCGGTGAATATACGTTGGCCATATGCCCGATGAAGGTTGATGAAATCGAGAATTCGACGGAAACCCGTCTGCTCGGGAAGAAACATGATGAAGGGAACGAAGTACACCGAACAAATAAAAGCTTAAAAGAAAACGACAGTTCGGCTTCCATACGGAAGCCTTGTTCACATGAGGCCAAACAACTAACAATGTGTCCTATATAGGTTTCAGCACGTGACGCAAGCACCGCTCTTAGGACGAGGGAAGGTTTCCATCATTGCGATTCAGTGTCTGCCTTGTAGATTGTATCTCGAGCGATTCGAGATACAGGCGTCACTACCAATTTCTTTCCTTCCCGACGATATTCGCGTTTGTCCAGTCAATGGTGTGTTCAGTCATAGCTGCATGCTCAGCCAGTGCAATAGACGCCACTTTCTTCTTTTCGACACAGTTCTAATGCTGGCGCATGCGCTGTATAAAGTTGCCGGTTTCCTCGATATAAACGCTATCGCAATCCGCACAAGGAATTTTGTATACAACACCAGGAAAGGCTTCCTTCGGTAGCTTGTCCTTCCCACTTACAAGTGCTTGCCTTAACTTGCGTATAGCCACGTGGGCAACTTTTACGTCGTATCTACGCAAGACGCGTGATAAGGTCTCGCTTATCCCGGGCACGTAAGGAACAGAAGCGCCTTTCTTCTGAATGGCAGTGGCAGGCTGGGAGCCAATAGACAAACGATGTTCCACCGCGTTGATGAACGCTGGCGGATAACCGCACGTCGAAAGGTCCTCCCGAACTGTCTTCACATCAGCGGTCAGGTCTTCCGGATTCGTGCAAATCCGCAGGCCTGGCGTTGTTTTTTTTTGCATGTACTGCTTCTCATGTCAATGAAGCCTGGGTCTTTAGTTTTTGTTAATAATGAACGACGATGTGGACTACCAAATTGACCTAAGCAGGTAATATCGGACAGAAGACATCCGCAGCGTGACACCACTTTACGTTGCTTACCTGTAAATGGTCATCTTCACTTGCGGCATGATATGGTAGCTTTGTCCACTGGCGGAATAGTCTCCATATGGTGAGTGCCATGAGGCTGGCGGAGCCTATGTGCGAGACGAACGTGAGTGGTTTCGGTTGAAGCTCCTTTTTGCAACGGAATTTCAAGCACCAGTTTGGCTCGGTGGTAGAATACACGACTGCCACGCAGGGGGCCCGGGCTCGAATGCTACCTGATCCTGAATATTTTTTATTTCATAATTTCTCATCGCGAGATAGTGGCTACGGACACCGTCCGCGGCGGCGGATAACTAGTGCACTGTTGTGATCTGATTACACCTTTCGCCTTAAAAAAAAACGGGGCGTAGCTTGCACTAGCGACGCAAGGCTAAAAACACGGCGGAGCTGATTGGTTCCTGGCTCGACCTGGCCATACAAAGTGATGCTATTTTAGCAGACTTGAGGTGAGGGCCAGTTCGTGATCGAGCATACTTGGTGAAAATTAGGCGCGATGGACGGGACAATTTTTTTGTCATTTTAGATGTAGCTCCACAGACACGTCCACCGCTACTGGCTACGTCCACCGTGAAAGTGTTTGAAAAGTGCTCTTTCTCGTTGAAATTCACGTTCGAAGTACAACAAGACGAGTCCATTCTATTTTTAGACCTTCGGCCATCCTTTAATCACCATGCCCACATCTGCTGGGCTTACATGCCAAGAACGAAAAAAAAGCCGTACTACCCTTTGATTCCTCACATTCCAAGGTCATGAAAAGGTTTATCGCAAAATTATGGCTCCGGTCAGCCCTTGTAAAGTCATGCCCACACAATTAAAGAGAAAGCTTCAGTCTCCAAACCGCACGTTTGCAACAGGCATCTTACCCCCGTCCTGTACCACTAGCCATGGCACAGGACGCGGCAGGTGTAGGCGTTCCTCTGATTAGGGGTGCGTACGAGGTGGTCCCATATGTGCACATTTTGTCACATAACTTGAAAAAGGTCGCCGCTAAGCATGGGGTCGGTCTTGTTTTCTCCGCTCCATGCAAATTAGCAAAACTATGCAAACGCGTGGCACACACCCGAACAAGTAACCACTGCACCACCTAACACGAGTATCAGTATGTCGAATGCACAGATTCGGTCGTGTACAATATGCCATTAAGCTGCGGCCGTGTTTACTTGCGTCAGGCCGGTCAGTGCCTTAATCAACGGTTACAACAGCACTACAGGTGCTTAAAGTAAGGAGAAGATTCGAACTTTGCTTTACACACGAAAGATTGTGGTTGTTTCCCAAGGTTCAAGAATACGGCAGTAATAGGTCACGGCGATACGAAACTGGAACGTGAAATCTTGGAAGCCGCGTTGATTGAAGGTTGTGGACCCGACACGTGCGTGGTGTTGCTTCAGTTGCTTTATTATTTAAAGAAGTGCGTTTCATTAATGGCCCCTTTTAAGCGAAAGGTTCCTTTCGATATCTTTAGTCGTATCTTCTTTTTAGCTTCCAGTCTCTAAATCTTGTTTACCCGGTTTTAGCTATTCAACTGTGTACCGACGTGCCACTTTTCATTCGGTCGTTCTGGTTTTCATTTTCCAGGTGTTACTGTCGTCACGGGGTTGTATCTCGCGCCTGGCTCTGTTTGGTGTTGGTTTTGGTGCATTTCATAGGAAGCATTGCCCACATGCGCACATTGTCTAGCTGCGGCTATGTTTTCCATAAATGTTCACAGTTATTAGTAGCGCTTCGTCCTGTTTGCCCCTTCTTTTGTCCCGTGCATCGCGCTTAATTTTCACCAAGAAATGATGCTAGCGGCTACGGAAATGATGCTAGGTAATGCAAAGGGATGCCAGGTGATACGACGTGATGTCAAATGATGCTAAGCAATACGAAATAATGACTTGTGATGCCACGTTCCAATGGAGTCGAGCACAGTCGCCTCTCGACGTTTCGCTCGCACTACGCCGCGCACTACTTTAAATAGCTCGAGTCCGGTAGTCTCGCTTGGGAGTGCGCTGCGCTTCCCGGTAAGCGGCTCCCTCATCTGCATTGCGAACCTTCTTCGGGCTTCCCATGTCTGCTTCTGGAGCGCCGGTCCTACGGCCTTATAGGGAACGAAAGAGCGCATGCGCAATTGGCCGAGACGTCACGTCTGGCGTGACCGAGAGGTTGCGCGCAGTGTCCAGACACTCGGACGAGTACGGACGTGTACGGGCTAGCGAAGCAGATGCACAGCTGTGCAAGCGGTTGCTAGGCAATGCGCGGTTACGTCATCGCAACGCGGAGCTTTTTGTGAGCTCTAGACAGATTACGACCGGCACAAACAGCTCCGGTTAAAAATCGTAAGCCACGTGTCATTCAGACTTGCATTGCGCTGAAGCTATTGACGCAAAAGCAACACACGTCTCCGTTATGATAACGCTTCCTATCGAATTTAAACCACGATCAAAAGAAGGTAAGCGGAGAAGACATGTTATCCTTGTGTCTGCGGATATACTAAGGTGAATTCAGCATGTCCTGGTTTCGTTCTATGTTCGGATGCGTTTGCAGCTAGTATAGTCGTAAGTAACGTGAACACCTCGAAACTCCGTTTTGCAGGCAGAATCCAAAATCGCTTTGCCAAGGACTTGGGTACCATTGACGACCTTCTTCCACCCACCGGCTTGGATATCACCTTTGTAAGTTCAGAATACTCTTTAAACCGTAGGAAACAAGGTGACTCCGTTTTTCTTTATTAGGCACAATATTAACGAGACCTAACAGACAGTAATGCCAAGGAAAGTATAGGGGGTGTTATTTCTAGAAATTGGAATATTAATGTTAAGAAAATAAAGTGGACGAAAAGGTAACTTGCCGCGGACAGGGACCCAACCTGCGATCTTGGAATAACGCGTCTGATGCTCTACAACTGAGCTACGGCGGCGGTCTTTATCGCGCGCATTATGGGGTATATATGTACATTTTAAACCTAGGAGTGTTAGTCAGCGCCGGTCGCAGCGATGGCGGCGAGTGTGCAACACTCTTTTTCTGCCTGTTGGCGTCACGTAACACGTGATCTTTTTACGAGCGGGCAGCTGACCAATAATTCCTCGCGTACTACCTGAAGGCATCAAGTCTGCCAGAACGAGACCCTCGCTATGAATGAAGGAAACAAGGCGACTTTTAAGGGCTCGTTTTTCTTTGTTAGACACAATAATAATAATAATAACTAACAGACAATAATGCCAAGGAAAGTATAGGGGGTGTTATTTCTAGTAATTAGAATATAAATATGAAGAAAGTAAAGTGGACGAAAAGATAACTTGCCGCCGGCAGGGACCGAATCTGCGATCTTCTAATAACGCGTCCGATGCTCTACCACTGAGCTACGGCGGCAGTCATCCTCACGTCCACTTTATGGGGTATATATGTACATTTTAAACCTAGGAGTGTTAGTCAGCGCCGGTCGCAGCCATGGCGGCGAGGGTGGAACACTTTTGCTGCCTGTTGGCGTCACGTAGCACGTGATCTTTTTTACGAGCTGGCAGCTGACAAATAATTCCTCGCATACTACCTGAAGGCATCAAGTCTGCCAGAACGAGACCCTCGCTATCAATGAAGGAAACAAGGCGACTTTTAAGGTCTCGTTTTTCTTTGTTAGACACAGTAATAATGAGAAGTAACAGACAATAATGCCAAGGAAAGTCTTTTCATCCACTTTACTTTCTTCACATTTATATTCTTATTACTAGAAATAACACCTCCTATACCTTCCTTGGCATTACTGTCGGTTAGTTGTCTTTAATATTGTGTATAACAAAAGAAAAACTAGCCCTTAAAAGTCACCTTGCTTCCTTTATTCATGGCGAGGGTCTTGTTCCGACAGACTTGATGACTTCAGGTAGTATGCGAGGGATTATTGGCCAGCTGCCCGCATGTAAAAAAGTTCACGTATTACGTGACACCAACAGACAGAAAAAAAGTGCTCCACACTCGCCGCCATGGCTGCAACCGGCGCTGAATAACACTCCTAGGTTTAAAATGCACATATATACCCCATAAAATGGACGAGAGGACGACCGCCGCCGTAGCTCAGTGGTAGAGCATCGGAGGCGTTATTGGAAGGTCGCAGGTTTGGTCCCTGCCGGTAGCAAGTTTTCTTTTCCACTTTACTTTCTTCAAATTTCTAATCTAATTACTAGAAATAACACCCCCTATACCTTCCTTGGCATTATTGTCTGTTAGTTCTCAATATTATTGTTTTTAAGCCGTAGTTACTTGAGGAGATTAAACGAACATTCTTGGACTGTTTTAGAGACGATGTGTACGAGGCACTGCTTTTTCGCAGATATTCCTGAATCTGGTTGGTGTTCTGGTTGTGGTGGCAGTTATCAGTCCCTGGATAATCATCCCCACTCTCATACTCTTCGTGCTGTTCTTCTATCTGCGCCGGTTCTACATGAGGACCGCCAGAGACGTCAAGCGTCTGGAGGGAGTCAGTGAGTAAAACCGTTCGTCACGATCACTGCACGAGTGACTATACAAGAAAGGCACGTGACTTTATCACCACGACCACTTAAAAAGTTTCTGTTGTGCTGTACGCATATAATTTCTGTTCAATTTCTTCTAAATATTCATAATCAAAACCGATGTGCAACGCATAATACAGATGTCTCTGGTGGTGAAAAAAATTGTCGATTAACCAATGAAAAGTATCTAAAGAATAAACCGTTATAAAAGCTCACCTTTCATTCATTCAACTTATTCGAGAAATCAATATTGATCAATCTGAAAGGAATATGCTTTCTTTGTGCGCAAAACGTTTGAGAAAAGAAGTCAGATAGGACAGAGCGCACTGATTTCTTTTCTCGAATGTTTCGCGCACAAAGGAAGTATATTCCTTTTTAGAATACAGTACAAAGCAGCCCAAGAGCCACCCCGTTGATCAGTTGTTTTTAAAGCTGAGACCAAGCAGTGAAATTGGAATTTAGTGAAGCTTCCTCTAAAATCTTACTAAAATGGAAAAACGTGGGCGGCAAGTGCAAGTGCGAAAGACTATACATGGTTTGCCTGACTGATGCGCATCGAGCACTTCCTCTATCTTTCACCCCAACCTGCATTACACCTACGTGCAGAAAGATATAATTTGGGACGAGAGAATCACGTCACTCACCGGACCTTCGGTCAGGGAAGTAGTAGGGGTGTATAGATTACGCGAAAATTTATAATGCTAAATAGCCTATACTCGCAGTTGATCAAGTCGTACAATTTTTCTATTGTACTTGCTATTCCTTCTACCAACAGATGTCATTGCATTTACATTGAGCTGTTGAGTAGTGTTTAAAACAGGCCCACAAAATTTTGTTGCACTATGAACCTGCTCAATATTATAAGTTATTCGCTTACCGCTGAAAGAATACATAGTGTCAAACAGAAGGTTTCATGAGAGATTGAAAGTAAAACAATAAGCCGTTAGAATGAGTATGCATTTAAACATCGAAAGCTCAGTGAAACATTGTTGACGCTGTGCTGAACATCACTATTGAATTAAATCCGGCTGATTCCACACATTATGTGCACCGCCTTCATGCGAGCGGGCGGCAGCCTATAGGCTCCGACAGTCGAGACTTCCAGTGTGACTGCAGCGCCAGAACGCAAAGCCTAGCGGATAAAAAAATGCCCCCACCTCCCCGACGGGAATCGTGACGAAATGCGAATGCATTTTTTGCGTTGAGAGTACACGCGTAGTAATTTTAATGGCGTAAAGCTGGACACATCGACGCGCTCAAGTGTGTCCCTTTTAGGCGCCTCTTTCAACGAACGTTTCCTACGTGCGTTCGTAATCACCTCAGGGATGTTGCCACCGCCTTCAATGCAGCACAAACACGTTTAGAACTCGCTGTTGTCAGGCTGTGCCAAGGCAGCACAAACGCTACAAACGCGTTTCAAACGCACTGCATTGAGGCGGTGGCGCAGGGAGGAGAGAGCGAACGGCGAGAGGAGGAGCGGCGAAGCACTGCACCTACCCTCTCCTACACACTCTCCACACGCGCGGGAGCTCCGCCGAGCTCTTGCGATGCGAGCGCCCTCACACGCCAGAGCGCGCTCCTATTCTCCACTCACTCTCCGCTACTCCGCCCGCACCACCTGCTCCGGTTGCTAGGGGCGCGGATAAGCGCGCGCGGCCGCAGCTGTTGCTATGGGAG
Organism: Rhipicephalus sanguineus; assembly: GCF_013339695.2. NCBI lineage: Eukaryota > Metazoa > Arthropoda > Arachnida > Ixodida > Ixodidae > Rhipicephalus > Rhipicephalus sanguineus. The sequence continues at coordinate 2,240,961 of NC_051178.1, read as the reverse complement.
AGGGAGTGAGAGCGGAGAGATAACACCTGCCGGCGCGCGGACACCGACAGACGCCTGTCATAGCCCGACCAAGAAATGCATTCGCATTTAAAACATTAATAATGAGACGGGGTCGGGTCAAAATGGAACGCGATGCGCGCGTCTCCCTCCCTGCATGAGTGGGCGAATTGTGGCCTGGCTCACGGAGGAAGAAATATTTAGGAGGCGAAACACCCGTTAAAACGGGCGCCCGCAGGCGTCCAGATAACGTCACAAAAATACAAAAATACCATGCGCCGACGGAGACACTTCAATTGGTGGCGCCTTGCGGCGCGAATCCGCAACCACCACCAAAAAAAAAGCGCTACCGGCCGGGCTCGGCCCGGCAAGCACGCAAGCGCGCTTTCTCTTTAGGAGCGTTCGTGAGCAGACGACGGCAGCGTTTGCTTTAGCGGGCACGTCATTTTTTCCGTATTGGTTCCTGAGTAAAAGCCCGCGGTAACAGCTCAGGTCAGCGTCGGCTAGACGGCTGTTATAGCGCTGCTGCGCACAATGTGCTCTTCAGCATTTGCTAGTGTAGGACGGGACGATGTGTTTTGTTGAAACCCACAAAAGCGGGCGCAATTCTCGCAGGGAAAATTTGGAGCAAGAAACGAATGCGGCCGGACGCGCTCCGCGTCCATGCTCCGTGACTGCGGCGGAGCGGGAACAACGCGCGTGGCTGGTTCTCTCGGAAACCTAAACGGTGGCAATTCCTTTGCCTGCCGCTAGATGCCGCCAGCATGAAGTGGTTCTCCCGCAATGTGACGTTATCTGGTCTGCTAAAACTATAGCGCAGAAGGTGCACAGCGGCAAAGAAACGACGCGGACAAGCGCTTCGTGGTCGCTTCACGAAGCGGAGTTGCACCTGCTAAATGTTTGTTGCTCTGTGCCACCGGTGTAGTACTCTCCTTTTGCGAGCCTCCGTTCTCGGCCGCCTACGGCGCCGCTAGCGTTCCTGCCGCACAACCACTGCCCTGGCTTGTTTGAATAACTTCTTTGATTGTTGGCGAAGCTGCCTCTTCCGTTTCTACTTCATCCATTAAGTCATGGGTATCCTGCCGTTTCGGCCTGGCGCCTATCACTGTGGTATAAGTGCGCAGACAATCCTGCCGTTCGTGACAGAAAGCGCGGCATGTGGTGCATCGCGGCGTTCGGCAGTCACGGCGGATGTGCCCTTTCATTCGACAGCGCAGACTGTTGGGTGCTCTACCTGGCACCACTACCAGAACTGTTCCTTTTTGAAACTTAAAGAAATCCGGCAGCTCGTGCGCAGTGATGCCCTCACGAAGTGTCATACGAGCGACGCGAGTTGTCGACTCGGCCTGGTATGCTCCACTCGTCTAGCTTGACTTCTTTCACGTCACCGTACTCGCTCAGCACTTTTCGAACAGCCTCGTTAGGGACGTCGAAAGCTACTCATTGTACCTTCACTGTAAGCTCCTGCTTCACAGGGTCAATAACCGCACAGTATCGCCCTTTCACTTGAATTCCGCCACTGCTCAAAAGCATACTTTTTTGCTTCTCAAGAACGTAGCTTGAGCATCCAAACGGGACTAATTTCGTAAGGCCTAATGCCACTCACCGCTTTGATGACACCCAGTTGTTTCAGTGGTGCTCGGAAATCCTCAATCCTGTAGGGTCTTCCGCCGACATCACAATGCAGGAAAACACATGGTTTCATTGCTTCATCCTTCGCAAAGATAGCAGAACAAACTTGTAGCCCGCAGGCGGGCCCGAACATCGTACACCGCAGCCAGACGTGGCGGCTGAACCGCCGTCCCTGAAGCAAGCCATCATGCGTCAGTACACCAAGGTTGGGGAGACCCAGAGTTTCTTACAATAATACCTAGAGGAGAATCTGGCGCTAGTGTCAACGCGGGCTCCTTGAGCGGTGCTTTAACCACCATGGGAATGATGGATAGTACACGGATTTGCCTAGTCTTCGTACTTGCGGGCTTTGAACGCACTTGTGGCTTTGTTTAGTGCTGTGTTTTGGTTTTCTTTCGGATAAAAGAATGGATCGTGGTAAACTACGTGACCAGATTTCAATTGGTGAGCCTAAAAAAGTTAAAGTGGTCAAGTGGAACTGCTGACTTTTGCTGAACTTCGTTCCGCGACAAAGCGGATGCAGGCGACGCGGAGCCAAACACACCCGAAAGAACGAAGTTTAGACAGATCCGTGTACTACCCATCATTCCCATGCTGGCTCATGTGCCATGCGTTGCAGCCCCATAGACACTAGCGCCAGAGTTCCCTCTAGTGTCTCTATATGAAACCCTATGGGAATGATGGGAAGTACAGGCTTCGGATTTGCTTCGGATCTTGAGATTCGCGACACTCGTTTGCTGAGTGTAAAACAAAGCGATATGACGTTAATTCCAACTGAAACTTCCTTTATTCATTTGTACGCAAAACTTACTGCAAAAAGTTTGCGTGACCGTGAGATGGAAGTGAAACCTGGACGAAATCAACCACCAGGGAATTGGAACACAATTACCCTGCAACTGTGTTCCGAGATTTGACATCACAATATAAATACTTATTTCCTTTACAACACTTCAAACAAACGTGCTTGTGTTTCCCTCGAAAAAAAACGCATTATCTATTTAGGGAAATAACAGTACCGTATTGAGTTAGAAACATTTAACATATCATCTGCTGCGATGCCAGATGCGTCTGCCCAAGTGACCTGCCCCAACGCATCTCTTGCTTTGTTGTGAAGACGAGTCAGAGGAGCACGACGGTGCGTCTACATAGCTTCACCGTCGTTTTGCAGTCGATTTGAAAGAGCTTTGACAAGTAGCGCTTATGAAAAACGCGAACTCTATGCAATTTCCTGCACTGGCATGGGACGCTACTTGTATGAGCAGCGGTGAGTGCACGAAGCTTTGTTGAAACTGTCAGATACAACCTGTAAAGCTGCAACGCTGCAGCAAACAAAGAAGCCTAGCGGTCTTCAACCTCTTTGAACAACAAAGGCACTTCTTGAGTGCTTTGCAACGCGCCCCACTGCCCACGCCTCGCAAAGAACGAAACTGAAACTGTAGAAAAAGATCCGTAGACAGATTCGCTAGCTAACGAAATCCAATCCGAAGCCTGTACTTCCCATCATTCCCATGGTCGTTGAACGATCGCAGCGCCAGTTTCCTCTCTAGGTTGTTGTATGAAACTATATGGCGAGACCAGACTCCTAGCTACTGCCAAACAAATCACTGAGGCTAGATGAACGCGCCTTCTCCACTCACAGCCCTCTTGGATGGATGGATGGATGGATGGATGGATGGATGGATGGATGGATGGATGGATGGATGGATGGATGGATGGATGGATGCTATTGAGCGTCCACTTTATAACGGAGCGGTGACATGTGTGCCACCAGGCACGAAAAAAAAATCACAGCATATCCATATGTGAATGATGAAGAGCTTGGGCGAAGCTCCGTAAGCAATCATGTTTACACCGTGAAATCTTGAGTGGTTTCGCCCAGCAGTAATCAAAGCGATAGACCAGTACATCATCAAAGACGTGACAAACACTGTGTATATTTACACAAGAAATTTTATTAATCGTATGTGGTAGCTAGACGTGGCTTCCGTTCCCCTTTTATTAACGGCTTTATGGTCGGTGAAGTGATGGATCAGTGATAGGTCGTAGTGGGATGTTTGCAAAGACGAAGTAGTGGGCAGTTTGCAAAGGTGGTTACGCCGGACAACGGAGACGTGACAAGGTTAGACTAAGAGGAGCTTCGCCCCTAAAAACCGAAAACGCATGCCTGCGCGGAATGCGCAGCATACTCACAGCGAAAGCTCGAAGAGCGCCATTTCTAACGCCCGTTATAAACTCTCTTGTGGCTACAAATACAACTACACTAGCAACGTACCCACTACGCCACAAATCATAATTTTTGTGAAGTTGGGAAGCACCCACCACGATATTACTAGTCATTCTGCGGAGAAGCGAGATACCATCTGTAAGGCATTATGTGCAGTTTCTTGATGCGACGGCTGATGGGGATGAATAATTATGACAGAGCATCTTGTAATGGGTTGGAATCTTTAAATTACCCAATAGTTACGTAATTCGCATTGTGTGACGCCCGTTCGTTATTTCACTCTCCCACCACGCTTTATAACATACGCTAACGTGAGAAAGATATAGAGAGAAGTAATTAACTTTATTGAGACCCTGAGGAAATGGATCATGGGAGACTTATGGGCTTCCTTGGCAACCAATAGAAGTGCACTTGCGAGGAACCCACTGCGCTATAAATCATAATATTAGGGGCGAGGCTCCTTAGGGTGTAGGTCGTTCGCTCCTCTGTAATAGCATGTAGCCACCTCGCCCGATCGGCAACGGGCGAGGTGGATCGGCAACAGGCGAGCGCCGATCGGCAACGGCACAATGACCCTGCCGTACGAGAGTTAAATCACACTAAAAGACGTACTTTGCGGGCGATATACTCTAGTGAGCTTTCAACTGTTCGTGTTAACGTACATGATAAAGAAATGTACATGATAACGAAAAACGCAAAGCACACCTTGAGCAAGATGTTTGGTTTTGGGACGCTAAATGGGACCATGAGGCGATGCGAAGCCGGAGCACTTGCACGATCGCGTTCCTTTGGCTTTCGTTGGGCATGCCACCGACCTCGCGTCGTGGAACGCGAAGAGGAACGCTACGCGCGTCGTGTCTTCCCTCAAGCCTTGCCGTTAATTCTCATAGGGCGAGCGGGGAACGCGGTCGCTCTTGGCGCGCTTTCTCTCGCTCGAGAGCGGACACTTTCCTTGCATTTCACCGATCACAAAGCAGTGATAATGAAGGGACCACGTAAACCAACAGTACAATAAAAGTTTGATGTTTAATATATATGCGGTGGTTCACACCCTTTTTAATGATGTACTGGCAAGTTTCGCGGAAGAGTTTCATGGTTTACCGATGATTTCCTCCGGCGCTTAGCCACACTCATCATCATTCACCCTGTGGATATGCTGTGATTTTTTTTGTGAAGTACGGAGGCAGCCACTATGCAATTTTTCGTCATTCTGCGCAGCACCGTGGTACCTTCTAAACACCTATAAGGCATTATGTGTGCTTTGTTGATGTTGTGGCTAATGACGATGAAGAATTATCGCAGAGCCCTTTGTAATGGGTCGGAATCGTTGCGCAATTTGCATTGTGTGACGCCTGGTTTGAGAATTCGCGTTGTGTAACACTTGGTTGTTATTTTACTCTTCTACCACGCTACATAACATATTTATTGTGGTTTCTTCCCAACATGAAGCCTGTATAGGGTAAAGCTTTCATTTGGGCTAGTTGTTGCAATCTTGAACACATAATTAGGTTGCGCGAAAAAACACGCACGAAGAGGAGTACACAGGACGGGCGCAAAACTTCAACTGTGAAACGGAAGGCCAAAGCCGCCCAAGTTGAACATACATCAGCCTTACACGTGCTCATGTATCACAACAAAAAATCAACAAATAGGTACCGTACGTATAAAACCGCAGTGAAAACGCCAAACAAACAGTTGATAGCGAAAAGAAATCATACAAAATATCAGCAAACGAATGCGCACAGACTGCAAGCTACAAAAATGCACTGTTCATCATAACTACTAGGTTTGATTACACAAAACCATCTAAAAATTGCAGCTCCTTAGGAAGCAAAGTCAGCGAAGGCATGCTTACGCAATTGTCACTTCTAGCAATGAAGAAGGCTTCCATTACTTCCCTTTCAATTTTGTCGTTAGACTTGTGCAGTATTAGTGTATCCCTTAAGTTCGGCGAACATCCGCACCGCATACAGTGCAAATCCAGGAGGCCACCCGTGTGGGAACGAACGGCTAGTCTGTGCTTCCTCAGCCTTTCATTAAAGCAGCGCCCTGTCTGTCCTTTGTAAAAAAGGCCACAGGACAGGGGTACTTTGTAAACCACACCTGTTACACACTCAACTGAGGGATCAACGTGGTGCTTACCACAGGGCATGCGCCTACTTTTGTGCATCATTGCACACACTTTCGCCAACTTGCACGGAGCCGAAAAAACCGTTCTAACCTCGTAACGACTGGCAACTTTTTTCCCATTATGTGACACGCGATGCATGTAGGGCATAACATGCACTGGTTTTCTTTCCGTCACAAGCTGGCTACGTTTTGCAGTACTTTTCATGCTCTGAAGCAGCCGTTCACAGGAGCTTAGGATCACATTTGATGGATAGCCAGCACTGAGCATGCGTCCCTCCTGGAGTGCAAGGCTTTCTGCTACCTTATGGTGGCATGATTTTTCCAATGCCGAATGACAGCATAAGGACGCGATTGCTCTTTTTGTGAGCTTAGAAAGTGCACTTTCATATGACAGCAACGCCTTTGTAGTTCTTGGTGTGTATATTCAACAGACGTGGTTACCAGTAAAAAATAGACGCAAATCAAGGAATTGTAGACTACCATTACATGGCTTCTCGTGTGTGAAAGTAAGACCTTTTGGAAGCCTGAAGAAAGTTATCAAGAAGGGCTGAAACCTTGCTATTAAAAACGGCATCATTGTGGGCGGTAACGAACACTAAATAATCGTCTACATATCTTAGTACACGCACCACTCCTGGCGAAGAAAAAGAAGCAGCAAGTGTACGATCAACAGAGGCTAGAAAAATTTCGCTGAGCACCGGTGCGACCAACACCCCTATACAAATCCCTTTTTTTTTGGACAAAGTATTTTCCATCATGACATATGGCGGTGCAGTTCAAGTAGAAGTCTAAAAGCTCAAAAAAATGTTCAGTACTCACACCTGCCTCATTCCTGAAAGCAACCTCGCCGTTATGTTCGACACACTCCTTCACTGACGGTAAAGTTCTTTATGTGGTATCGTGTAGAACAGTTCCTCCACATCAAATGAAAAGGCTTTTGTGTCGGCGGGTAGACCATCCTGTAGAAGCCGGACAACCTCCTTGGAGCTTCGAACCAAAAAAGGGTCGTTGAGAGCAATGGATGGATGGATGAAAGAACTTTATTGTTTGTCCGGCAGATTAACGGCCCGGGCTCAGGTCTCCCATGTCAGGACGTGAAGGCCTTGCCTCTCCGCCGCTTCACGGGCCTGCTGGACTGCCCAGAGTTGGTCGGCGAGCTTGGAGCTGCGCAGAGCGGCTTCCCACCTCGCCGAGAGAGCATCGGGATTAATACGTTTGGCTTTAGCCTCGCATTCCCAGAGCATATACTTAAGGGTTGTCGAAAGTTTCTGCAGATAGCTCCCCACGTGACGCTGCCATGTTGCCCTCTCTGAGACGATCAATCGACGCGGCCCGTCAGGCTTGTGTGTTTTGCATGCAAAAAACGCCTCCAAGCTGTTCTCTTCAGCCCTTTTAACAGCTTTTCCAAGATTTGCTAAATCCCTATTCAGGAGAAGTTTCATCGCTCCCGTCTTCCTCTTCGTTGGGTCAAACACCACGGGCTTGAAATTCTTCAATATTGCCGATGTGCCTTTTTCCTTGAACATATTAAGCGGCATTACGACAAAACCACCCTCCTTGTCGGACTAAAAGACGGTGAGTCCTTCTGCTTTCAGACACCTAACAATCTCCTTGTAAGGCGGCTTGCTATGACGTGAGTCACACCCGACGCGCTGTAGACAGTCAACGCCATCCCCTATAACACGTCCCTTGTCTTCTTCTTACACAAGGCCTCAAAACCGCCTTATAAAGGCTATAAGATTTTTGGCTTGTTGGAATCGGGTTGGAAGCAAAACTTTGGTCCCTTGTCGAGTTCTCTCTTCACTTCCGCGGGAACTGTGGCACCCCCGAAAATCTTTATCGGGTCCTCCTGTGCCTTCCGTGACACTTTCGGCGGAAACGGGATCCTCGCCATATGCCACAGGAACTCTGTAGAACTCGAAAACGTCTTCTTCAGTTTGGCATACAGAAGCGAGGCAACACCAGGATCAGCTTCCTCGAAAACCAAGACACGCAACCAGTCGTAATACAATCGTATCTGCTTCCACGCCTCGCTCTTCATTATCTTGCAAACTCTTCTCGCGTATTTTTGGTTTGGACATAATGAACCAGTCCGTTCTAGTTCACTATAGGTTTGGATTAGCGTGATGCTATGAGCGAGGCCGACGCTTTTACGACGCTTGGGCTAAGATCGCCACCTCGCGGTGTGTTAAGGCATTGACAAAATTGAACTTCTATTGAAAACGCGCCGAATAGGACGGACGTGTAACGCGTTGCAGGTGCTAATCGCGGAGGCCACATTAATGACGAATTACGTTACTTTACCGCTCCCAGAGGGTAACACTACGCCGCTGAACGGGAGAGCGGTAGATATAAACGGTGCGTTTGTAAAGCCTCTATAGTCTGCGACCGTGATGCAGTGGATAGCGTGCATGGCATCTGTTTTTGCGGACCGAGCGGTCGTGGGTTCGATGCCCTTCGACGGAACATTTTATTGCGATGGCAAATATATGGACAGTCTCGGCTGGCTTTTGCCGTCGTCGTCGCCGCCGTCATGCACCGTATATGTATATGTGTATGTATATATAAAAGCCACAAAAAAAATAATTCAGAAATACTTTCCCACGCGCGGTATCGAACGGCTGACCTCACGCTTCGCAGCGCGCGGCGTTAGACGGCTAGGCCATGAAGAGCACCGTCTTTGATCATGCTAACGGTGAGCTATTTATATACACCATTTACATCACCGTGCTTCTTTATTCACCAGCGAGATGGCGCGCAGTGCACGAGGGACGAATCGCACTTCGCCCTACGGGGCGTGGTCGCCAGCGTGCGCCTCGTAGAGGGAGCAGGGGTGCTGTATCCCTTGTGCTATCACCGCGATGTCCGCGCTGAAGTTACAGAGCGTACAAAGGCCACTTCGCTCGCTGCAGCGGCCGCGTTTGCAAAACAAGCACGCTGTTCAAACAGGAATAAGTAACACCTGTGACACTTGATAGTTCGCGCTCGCCCTGTGTGTGTCCTTTTCGTGCGTCCTTGGCCCTTCAGCGACGCGCTGGAAATTTCGAGCTGCTTTTCTTTATTCGTGTTACATTCCAATTTGTTGCTATCGCATTCATTGCTTCGCCGTTTCGGCGAAACTGTGACTTTTTTCTTTGCAATCTGATCATGTAAATTTTTGACGTCATTTCTGTGACGTAAATACGTCACTTAAGTCTTGGTGGACCCTGGCATAAAACACTTTCGTATTAAAAAAACGAAATGAAAAGAAATCCAGGATGGAATGGAGTTCGAACCTGGGCCCTCCGCGTAAGAGCCCAGAATCCTACCTCAGAGCCATGCCGGTTTTTTTCCTTGCTACAGGTTTCATAACACGGCACAAGCATCACCAGCAGACAATACAATAATAGCCAAGACTACAGCAATGTCCAGACAGTCCACACACCTATAAACTCCTTACATTCCTAAAGTTCCTTTAGGTAAGCCAGGGGCGCAACCCTCGAAAGCCACTCAGGAACGGAGTCTTGTTGTTTGATTACATCAACGTACTGACCAATGCTTTTGCAAAGAAGCCCTCGTACAGGTCTCCTGTCAGGGTCACAGCGGAAACCGGCCATTCCAGCCTACCATGTACAATGAAGGCTAAAAAGCACTATTAGATCGAAAGGCAGCCCGTCCTCATTTTCGATTGGTAAAAAAACTTGATTCCAAGTGAGTGCAAGGGAGGTCTTTTATTAGCGTTCTCTATGAAACGTCCAAGAATTACACCCCTTCTCAACAATGCAAAAATACATGATCTATTGTACCTGGCTTTCAGCAGACGCCGTGGGGTTCAGCAATCTGAACCCCACGGCATATAAACTCCTCGATCTAAAAAAGTCCAAACCGGCAAGGTGCCCGAATGTAACTTAAGGAAAAAGGTTTTTGTGCTTGGCTGAATTACAATTTCTTAACACGTTTCTGAACATCGTTGCCCTCACCCCAACCATTTATTAACTTGTACATAGCTACCGGAAAATCATGTCGCATATGTCTCTATGCAATTTCTCTCGACCGACTGAAAACAGGTATTCATTTCAAAACCTCACTGACAAAAAGCGGACGCCGTCCACAACTTCCTTAAAAAAACGTCGTGTGGCTCCGGGCATACTTGCAGTGCTAGCAACAAAGTGAGGCAACACACAAGAAAGGCGCAGCTGGCACTGTTCTCAAGAAGGGGTCTCGAATATCCGGAAAGAAAATAAAACGATTAACAAGTCGATGCGACAGGCTGAGTCCCCCGCACTTTTACTCTTCTGAACAGAACGCCTCGCCACGGTGGTCTAGTGGTTATGGAGCTGAACTGCTGACACGACGGTCACGTGATCGAATCCCGGCCGCGGCGGCTGCATTTTCGATGGAGGCGAAAATGTTTGAGATTCGTGTACTGAGATTTAGGAGCACGTTAAAGAACCCCGTGTAGTGAAAAGTTACGGAGCCCTCCACTACGGCGTCTCTCATAATCATATCGTGGTTTTGGGACGGTAAACCCCAGATATTATTCTTATTTTGAACAGATTCGTCCTACTATATATGTCCCCAGTCGAGCCCCATACCAACACAGCGAATATCTTATGAAGCCTTTGCACGCTCACTCGTGTACAACAGAACACCTGCATCACACACCATAATTTGCTCATGAAAAATATGTTGCACACAGTGGCTCCGGCAAACATTGAGAAAGGTGCCGTTCCATGGCGCAGTTTTAGATGTGAAGCAGCCTTTGCGTGGCTGCGTCCGCAGTTCCATTGGCGACCGTCCACCTTCTACCACCTAGCATAGCCATCTGAGCGCGCGCTCGCGCCATCGAGAAGTCTTCTTCCTCTTTTTCTTCGACCGTCTTGATGATAACACGTGCAGAGCACTTTAGGGGCCCGAGCTGCCGTATGCTGTCCTAGCTTGGCGTAACGCAGACAAAACCGTGTGTGCTGGCACGCGGTAGCGCGTTCGGGCCTGTGTAAAGAGCTGGGTAAGACGCTATGGCCTATTAAAGATGATAGTCTTTCTTGGGGAACTTAAACGCAGAAATTTTGGTCTGTCTTTCTGTCTGTCCTTCTGTCTGTCTTTCTGTTTGTCGGCACGTCCCTCGATTCAGCCACTCGGCCAAAGTTGAACCACTTGTACAAGGGCCAGCCGTCTTGAACTGGTACGGCTGTTCATACTTGTGAACGTTGTCGATCAAAAAGTAAATATCATGCATATCTGAGGTGCAACATCACTAGGTAAGTATTAGGTGGCGTGTTCCTTTAATAGAAAATGCATACATACGTAATTTTAAGGACCCTAGTTTCTTAAGCTGCGCTGAAAATGCATAAGAATGGAAGCTTGAGCGAGTTGGTTTGCGTTCATCTTTGTTGAAACAGCGCTCACTAGACGACGACGAAGTAAGCGCCTGTCCTGTGCCTTCTTTTACTTCGTCGTCGTCTAGTGAGCGCTGTTTCAACAAAGCTGAAAAGGCGACTGCGCTGAAATTTGCCTTCCTCCGTGCCCTTCGCACGAGCTCATTGTTGTGTTTCGGTTTCCGTTCTGTATTGCACTGTACGAATGCCATGGGTTGGTGTTGAAAAACTTTAGTTTTGAGAAGGCCAAGAAGGTGAAAAAAAATATTTAAAAAATGAAAAAGCAGCGTTGTGGGGGGCCTTCAGGCTGCCGGTTGTGGGCGCCGCTCTGGCGTTCCTGTTTTACCCAGGCGACGTGTAAATAAAAGTGTGTGGAGAGTACTCGTTGAGTGCGGACGTTTCTCTGCTTCAGCGCTTCGCGCCAAACCGCGTTTTCGGGCTGGCTGGCGTCCCCGCCGGTCGCGTTGGTCACCGGCGGTCTTCGCCTGCTGCTGCGCCGGGACTACCAGCACGCAACACAGCACTCATGTTTCCCGACGTATTGCCAGATGGCGTCCATATCTCACACAGCGCCTCTTCTATCGTCTTTACACGACATTTGCAGCGAAGCACGCAGATACGCGGCCAATGTTTTCCCTTACACGCTCTCGGCATTCATGTGATGGCGTCGGGGAACGAGATTCTGCAGACGCGCAATGAACCAACGCGTTGTATCCTAGTCAGAACGCGCTGGCACGCGCTAGCGCGTTTGGGCCTGTGTAGGGGGCTGGGTAAGACGCTGTGGCCTCTCCCCCTTACACTCTCTCAGCAATCACGTGATGGCGTAGGGGAACGAGATCCTGCAGACGCGCGATGAACCCGCGTGGCGTGCTCCAACAAAAGTTCGGGACGAGAAACAGCAACAGCAACGAACGGAACTTTATGTCGACCCATGCGCTGTTTCGCCTTCCCACATGGTTCGCTTTAGTGGGAGAAGGTGTAGTTTTTTTCGCGTTTGTTGTATTTGTTCAGTCAAGTATTCCTTCGGGTCTTTGTAGTGTTTGGAGGGCACACCGAGGTAATTTACTGGATATTTAAACCACCAAACGTTAGCATAAGTATCTGGGGTTGATGACCATTCTCCGTGCCATAGTCCGAGACACTTTCACGAATTTATCTGGCTTCCTGTCGTTTGTCGAAACTTTTAACCAACGGCAACTGTCTCTTGTACACTTTCGCTCGAGGTACAACGCACTGCTACATCGTCAGCATATGCCAAAACGTTTACTTCTGCGTCAAGTGGTCTAAAACCGCGAATGATATCGTTATGTGTTATGGCCAAGCAAAAGCTCTCAATGTGCAGTGCAAACAAGAGTGGGCTTGCTGGGCAGCGCTGGCGTACAGAGCGCTCCAGCTTACTGGGAGACACTGGGATCTTGTGCCCGCCCGCGCGGCCGGACCTTGCAGGCTTGTTAATATTTACCGCGTAGGACAGTTCCTATACGCCAGCACTACCCCTACTGTAATCACCGATCCAACATTAAGATGTTCGAGTATAGCCAATACACATCGTGCGGCGTACGGTTAAAAGCCTTCTCTAAATCAAGTTGTTTGGGACGCGAAACCCCAGATATTAGTATTATCATTAGGTCAGGCTGGAGGAGCGCAAGAGCGCTCCACCAGCCCCTTGATGAGACACGTTTGGTGCTCACCAACTATTTCTGTAATGACTGACTGTAATCTCCCTGCCAAGACTTTCACGAGTATTTTATAGGCGGTGTTGGTCAGCGAAATGGGCCTATATGAAGTAGTTAATTTTAATTTAGCTTTTTCGTCTCTGCTTGGTATTAGAATAGTGTGCGTCTCGGCGAATGACAGAGGTAAAGCTTTGGTTGTATAAGCTTCCTTGAAGACAGCTTGTAAGATAGAGGACAGTTCTGTTTTAAAACGCTTTATACCACATCGCAGCTAGACAATCTTGGCGCAGGTGACTTTCCAGGAGGGAGATTGTCTATTGCCTTTTTGATTTCGCAAACTGTTATATGCACTTCTAAAGCCTGTTTTGTTTCATGAGATAAGAGCGGCATGCGGCTTACGAAAGTGTCCTTGAACTTTTTTTACGTAAACTAATGCAGCGGCAAAGAGATCCTTGTAGCAGGGTCATTCCACACCAACTGTCCCAGTCTGGGCGCTTGACAAAAATAAATTTTCTCTGCAAATATCTGAGAAAATAACGCGCATATAGACATTCGCTATACAGAATTTTTGCGAAATATTTTGAGCGGCAAAAATATTTCGGGCACGTGAGCGGCATTTGAACTTCTCGGTATGGTGGAAAACCAGGCACGAAAGAAAAATTCGCTATAAATGGACCGCTTCACGCGTTCCTTCGAAACTTGCATTTTATTGTTTTCAGAGCATCGCACTTTTATTGTAGGACAGTTGCTTAGAGTAGCTTTATATATGTTCACACGTCCGTAGCACCCTAAGGTGGTCCAAGAAAAAATAAGCAGAATAGTGCATACGATTGAGAATCACAACAACCTCGTCCACAGAAAGTTTAATCGAAGTATAATGAAGAAAGGAAGACATTGAAGACACGGGCTCAGCTATCATCATCGCGAGAGAAAGGCACGAGATCGGCGTTGGAACACCACCATCTTGTTCTACCTGCGTACTTTTCCGAGCTACCACCCGGTCGTTCGGCTCGCCCAATAAACCTCTTTACATTTGGTGGAGGTGCTGGGTACCCACATCGCCTGCACCCTGGAACTACGATCCCGCACATTGCAGCCGACCATGCAAGTCGACGCTTCCCAACAGGCACCACCTCTCGCGGCCGCCGTTTGCCCCGGCTCGGTTCGCCAGCGAGACCCCCCGATATTTGCGGGAACGGAAGATCAGGACGTCGAGGACTGGCTGTCGTCCTTCGAAAAAGTTAGTGGACGCAACAGGTGGGATGACGCTGCTAAATTAGGCATCGTGAACTTTTACCTGGCTAACGTGGCGAAGCTATGGTATACTAACCACGAGTCCGAGTTCGAGAACTGGTCCGCTTTCAAGGAGGCAATATCCGCAGTTTTCGGTCGCCCTTCCGTGCGGAAGTTACGCGCAGAACAACGGCTGCGTACTCGGGAACAAGAACCAGGTGAAACGTTTACCGCCTACATCGAAGACATAATCAATCTCTGCAGGCGCGTCGATGCCTCAATGAGCGAAAGTGCGAAGATACAGCACATTATGAAGGGTGTCGACGACGATGTCTTTCAAATGCTCCTTGCGAAGTCTCCTGGTACGGTGTCCGAAGTGGTAACTTTGTACCAGAGCTACGACGAATTGAGAAGGCAACGAGCTCTCACCCGATTTTCATCTCAGGCTAACCAACCGCTCGCTGCACTGGACGTCGTCCCTGACCACTCATACATTCTCGCACAAATGAAAGACTTTGTGCGTGAGGAGGTGGCACGTCAGCTTTCACTCCTGCCGTTTGCTCAGCGCCAAGAGTTCCCACAGCAGCAGCAACTGGGGCAACCGACCCCGTTGGCTCCCGTGCTCCGACGCGTCATTCAAGAATAGATTTCGGAGGCCCTGCCGGTACCCATTCAGCAGCACCCTGTCGCCGCACCTCTTACTTATGCTGAGGCAGTAAAGCGGCAGCATCTACAACAGCAACAGCCCCCACCATTCCATGGAGTGCCACAAGCCGTAGCCTCGACTCCTCCACCTGTCACATGGGGTGTTCCTAACGCTACAAATCCCTGGCGAACGCGCGATAACCGGCCGATCTGTTTTGCATGCGGCGGCCCTGGCCATGTCGCCCGACACTGTAGCCGTCGAGTGCCGGGATACACAGACACCCGTTCACAGAACAACTACATGGATCGTCCCCGCTCTTGCTTTGACAGTTCGGATGCTCACTCAAGCACGTCTTCACGTGAATACCTGGAACCTACGTCTCGTCGCGCACCTTCACCCCGTCGCCGCTCCCTGTCGCCCATGCGTCGTCGCCCAGCACCTGAAAATGAGGGAAACTAGCCGCCGCAGTTCAGGAGGCAAGAACTGCGCCGTCGAAATGCTCAAGTCCTCGAACTTTGCCGTCGAATATTGTTGAAGTTTTTGTAGAAGGCGCCCATACATATGGTCTTGTCGATACCGGTGCTGCCGTTTCCGTTATAGACGCCAAACTATGTCGCAAGCTTCGAAAAGTGACCACGCCTCTTGATGCGATGTCCTTACGTACAGCGAATGGAGAACCTGTTCGGCCTATAGCCGCCTGCACTGCCCGACTCATCATCGCGGAGGACCCCTACATTGTTGAGTTTATCGTCCTTTCCTCCTGCTCTCACGATATCATACTTGGCTGGGATTTTCTATCGCGCAATCAGGCTGTTATCGATTGTGCCAGATCCGCACTTGAACTCTTCCCGTTGTACGACCAGCCCTACGGCCACAATGATCAAGCCGCACACAAGCTAGTCGTCCAAGAAGACGCCGAAATTCCCCCGACAGCAGTTGTTTAGCTCCCTGTGTTTTGCAGCCGCGTGTGTGATGGAGCTGCATTCTTTGAACCTTCGAGCCTCTTGCTTAGTCGGAAACCACTTCTTCTGCCTTATTCGACAATTTCAATTTCGAATGGAACCAGTGCTCTCTGCCTCACTAATCCCCTTCCGTATCCCATCAACCTGTTTAAGGGTGAATCTCTTGGATGCGTGCAGCCCATTGATAAGGAAGAAATTTTGACTGTGCAGCATGATTCATCTCGTAGCGACCTCGACGCCATCAGTGCCCTTAACACCTATGATGTACCAGCTTCCGAACTATTCGATTCGTCGATCGCAGATGGACTGTCGCCATCTGAACGATCTGATCTTCTCCAGCTACTGCACCGATTCCGCGATTCTTTCGATGTTGCTCAACCTGCCCTTGGCCGAAGTTCTACCATTCTTCATTACATCGACACCGGCTCCCACACGCCTGTGCGACAAATACCATACCGTGTTTCCGCGGCGGAACGCCAAGTTCTTAGCGAACAGGTTGACGATATGCTTCAACGCGACGCTATTCGACCATCACATAGTCCATGGGCATCACCTGTAGTTCTAGTTAAGAAAAAAGGATGGTTCGATTCGCTTCTGCGTGCATTACCGGCGCCTAAACAAGATCACTCGAAGAGACGTGTACCCTTTGCCCAGGATTGACGATGCCCTTGATAGTTTACAAGGCGCCGAGTTTTTTTCATCGTTAGATTTGCGTTCTGGGTATTGGCAGGTGCCCCTAGCAGATACTGATTGTCCAAAGACAGCCTTTGTGACACCCGACGGTCTATATGAATTTAATGTCATTCCCTTCGGCCTCTGCAATGCGCCTGCCACCTTCGAGCGCATGATGGACTCGGTTTTACGGGGTTTGAAGTGGCAGATCTGTCTCTGCTACCTCGACGATATTGTTGTCTTTGCGCCAGATTTCGCAGCACATCTCGAACGCTTGAAACACGTCCTGACGTGTCTGAAGAGTGCGCAGCTCCAACTCAATCTCAAGAAGTGCCGCTTCGCTGCACGGGAACTTACGTTTCTCGGTCACGTCGTATCAAAGAACGCTATACTTCCAGAACCGGCGAAACTACGTGCTGTCGCCTACTTCCCCATACAGACGACTGTGAAGCAGTTACGGAGCTTCGTCGGGTTATGCTCCTACTTTCGCCGGAATGTGCGCAACTTCGCCTCTATTATTGCGCCTCTGACCCAACTTTTAAGCAGCGCCACCGATATTTCGTCATGGTCTTCCGAGCGTGACCATGCATACTCCACACTCCGTCGTCTCCTCACATCACCACCTCTATTGCGGCACTACGATCCTACAGCGGCCACTGAGGTTCACACTGACGTCAGCAGTGTCGGCCTCGGTGCGGTTCTCGCACAACGAAAGCATGGGTTCGCCGTGTATGTCGTCGCATACGCTAGCAGAGCTCTCACCAAGGCTGAGTCGAGCTATAGCGTCACCGAGAAAGAATGCTTGGCGATTTGGGCGCTTGTCAAGTTCTGCCCATACCTTTATGGCCGTACGTTTGATGTCGTTACGGACCACCACGCGTTATGCTGGTTGTCTTCGCTAAAGAATCCATCAGGTCGTCTTGCCCGTTGGGCTCTTCGGCTTCAACAATATGACATCCGCGTTATATACCGTTCCGGCCGCAAGCATGCCGACGCTGATGCACTGTTTTTTTGTTTTAGTCAAGAAACAAGTTTTGATGTTTAGTCCCACCGTTGCATTATATTGCTGTGGGGGCAATACAAACCGACTTAATTATTGCATAAAAAAGGGGTAGTGTATTTGTAGCACATGGTTTGCAGTTCCGTTTGTTTGTACTTTATACTGTATAATACTGCCACGCCCACTCCTTGTTTTATGTTGATGTATTCGGGTTTGACCAGCAAGGACGGTTATCAACGATGGTAAAAATGTAAAACAGCGCTTACTTAAACACAAGACGAAGGAAGAAGAGACACACACGGCGCTGATCAAGACGAAGGAAGAAGAGACACACAAGGCGCTCTCTTCTTCCTTCGTCTTGTGTTTAAGTAAGCGCTGTTTTGCATTTTTACCATGGAACCTCACCAACTCACCCAACTTGTGTGTCTTCTTCGGTTATCAACGCTCGACGCTGTCCGCGAAGCAGTGTTCGAGAAGCTTCGCGATTTTAGTAGATCGCTCTGTTAAGATTGCGCGCCGCACGCCAATGTACCGGCTTTGTCGAGAGATAACGCCGCCACCAGCGATATCGCTGGAAAGTTCGATAGCGCCTGTATAAAAGCCGACGCGCTTGACCGCTTGTCAGTACTTCTACGGCCGACGCCCAGTTCGCCGCTGTCAGTGTACAGCGTGTATTGCTGTAGTCTTGAGTTTTCATTTCCTGGCCACAAGTTCGGCTAAATAAAGAGTTTCATCTTGACAGCGCCAGCTGTTTTCTTCGTCGACGTCACGACCCCGTGACATCTGGTGGAGGTGCTGCTTCGCTCATGTTCCGGTCGCCCCCGTCAGGCCATGAATCCAGTCCGGGCCGCAACGAAGACATCGAGGCCTACCTCGAGCAGCGAGATAGCCGCAGGAAACAAGGACTACCTCCAGGATAAGACCAGGAAGACCCCGACAAGACCAGGAAGACTCCGACCGTGACCAACACAACAGCGACAATAACAGCAGCCATGCCGCCTGCACCCTTGCTGCTAAAGCTCCCAAAGGAACCACCGACCTTTCACGGATCATCTGCTGAAGACCCCTGGAAAGTTGGCTGGAGAAGTACGACCGCGTCGTCATTTTAACCAATGGACCGATGAATACAAGTTCAGACACGTCTACTTCGCCTTGGAGGACTCTGCCCGAACTTGGTTCGAGAAGCCTCACGACGTGGCACATTTTTCGCACAAGATTCCTTGCCACATTCCCGAGTGTAGTCCGCAAGGAGAGGGCCGAAGCTCTGCTCGAAACCCGTGTGCTGCTTCCAAACGAGAACGTGGTGCTGTACGCGGAAGAGATGAGCAGACTGTTCCGACACGCTGACCCAGCCATGCCCGAAGACAAGAAAGTCCGCTTCCTCTTGCGAGAAGTAAAGCAAGAGCTCTTCGCTGGGCTCATACGGAACGCACCCTCGACAGTCCAAGAATTCATCTCAGAGGCGACGACGATTCAGAAGACGCTGGAAATGCGCAACCGCCAGTATAATCCCTGATCGATTCAAGATAGCCCAGATGTTCATGCCGTCTGGTCCGACGACCTGCGCGAAACGATCCGAGCGATGGTGCGGGAAGAACTACGCAAGCTGTTGCCTTCACCACAGCCTGAAGTTGCGTCGATCGCTGATATCATCCGAGAGGAAGTCCAGCAGTCTCTGGGCACCCCCGAGTCAGCGCAGCCGCAGCTGCAAGCAGTGACCTATCCTGCTGCAGCCCGACGCAACGCCCCCCCTCCTCACCCAAGTCAAGACGCCGCGCATTCCTAGCATTTCCACCGCCAGGCACCACTGCCGCCGCCACCGACGTGATACCGCCCACCAGCCGGCCGACGATATATGCCGAGGAAGACCGACGTTTGGCGCGCCCCCAACCACCGCCCCCTCTGCTACCATTGCGGAGAAGCTGGCCACACTTAGCGCCGCTTGCAGTACCGACAGATGGGACTGCGTGGGTTCGCCATCGACGCGCCGCGTCCACAGCGAGGGGAAATACCACGTGACATCGCCGACTACTTCGCGGGAACGCAATGGACGCCCCGAGAACCTTCCCGTTCACCGTCGCCAGGCCGCTACGTGTCTCCCCAACGCCGACCATACACTGACCGAACTCGGGGCCGGTCACCGAGCCCGTGTCCGGAAAACTAAGGACAGCAACCGATGGAGGTGCGGTTGCTCTACGACAAAATACCGAAGATCCTCCGCCGCCGACGACGACGCCACGACGAAACCTTCAGGACACGACGCGAACCAGACAGTGCCCTGACGAAGAACCCTTGCGGACCGAAGTAGACCTGACAACGCAACGTGGAAGCAGCAGAACAAACAGACGTAGCCGTGACCCGACGCCACGACCTAACTGCAACGCAAGACGACGAACTAGCGACCTCGACGTTCTGATCGACGGCCACAGCATCACAGCCCTCGTCGACACCGGAGCCGACTATTCTGTCATCAGTGGACCGTTCGCCAGGAAGCTGAAGAAAGTTAGGAGAGCCTGGGAAGGCCCCAAAATCCGGACAGCTGGAGGTCACCTCGTAACGCCGGAGGGAACCTGCACAGCGAGACTCACCATTAACAACCGGATTTATCCCGCGAACTTCATAGTGCTGCAGCGTTGCTCGAGAGATGTCATCCTTGGTATGGACTTCTTAGGCCTTCGTGGTGTAGGCCTTCGTGGTGTAGGTCCAAGACAGGGGCGTAGCCAGAAATTTTTTTCGGGGGGGGGGGTTCAACCATACTTTATGTATGTTCGTGCGTGCGTTTGTATGTGTGCGTGCCTATATACGCAAGCAAAACTGAAAAATTTCGGGGGGGGTTTGAACCCCCCCAACCCCCCCCTTGGCTACGCCCCTGGTCCAAGACGATAACACTGCCCACAGATCAGGGCTGGGCAGAGATACTCGGAAAAGTATTCCGCAATACAGATATCGAAATACATCGACTGGAAGCCTAAAATACAGATACTGAGATACATTATCCTTTACCGTAACGGGATATTTCAGAGATACTTTCGCAATAAGACGAAAAAAGTATTCCGGAATACAGATACAGCAACACAGATACTGGAATACTTTTTTATGCCAAGAATGCTCATACTCCGCAAACACGTTTGTAAGTGCAGCATAATGTTGTAAATAAACGTAAATAAAGTTCCAGCGCATTGAAACTTTCAGTTCATTTATTTATTTCAGTACCTTCAGCGCCATTAAGACTTTACCGGGTGGGGGGGGGAGTTACAATGTACATAATTAGTATTAATGACATAATCACACGTATCAATTGCAAGAAAAAGTGCACTATTTCACAGCAACAGTAACGAGCATTGGACACCGAAATCGACATATTTGGTGACAACAAATGATCTATGCTAGAAATAACATAGTTTAAGCAAATCACTCGAATCACTAATGAACACCATTGAAATGAGAAAAAGTATACATTTATTTTGCTCATACTATCTGCTATGCTGAGAAGGTTCGTGTGTGAGCATCTCAAATAGGCTGTCTTCTAGACAGCGTCGATTCGGCCTCAGAGCAAGACTCGCGAAAGAGAAAAAGTCTCTCTACCGCTACAGACGATCACTAATCCATGTTATAGTAAATAAATACCGCCTTCATAGCCGCATAGCCCTGCAGCGTGGCGATATCTCTTCTCGGGTCATCTAGATAACGAAACATTTCGGCCCTGACGTGAGGTTTTTCTGACCGTTCAGAAGCCGAAGTTGGCCTCCATCTTCGTAATCCTCAGCCGCCTGGCCCGGTCGGCGCCGGGTCAGACGGCTGAGGATTCCGCAGCCCATGTAGGCTGGTCATAATTACCTATGCGCAATGGAGCCCAATATGTAAATACAGCACAATTCAGACATTGGCTTCCTAAAATCACGTTTTTCGGGGATGAGAGGGTTTAAGCGCTTCCACGTCGCTCCTGCTAGCTCTCTAAACAGACGCGGAAATAGCGACAGCTGCTCAGAGGGCCCCATCAGAAACTACAGCGAGCACTCGTCGCCTGGGCCGAAAGAGTCACTCTTCAATAATGTTGTCACTGCCACCGACTCTACCAGCACCCATTTCAGCAAGCCGCAAGGCGAAGTCGGCTGCGGTGGTAGGGGAGCCTGGTACAAAAGACCATTTCACGCTTGTAATCAATTAGGAACGCACCCTGACACGCGGCGAGGTGGCTGAGAGCGTGACAAAGACAGCCTTCTTCTAGTCACTTCCGCCGCAACTACGGGAAGTGCTTTTGGAAGTGCCGCCGCTTTGAAAACTGAACGCACGCGACGCATTGTAACGCCTCTGTTCCAAGGCGGTATCCGCGCGGGCGGTCACGAAGCCACCCGAAAAAAATTAGGCGTGCTGCACTGGCCTTGAGAGACAGCAACTTTGGTCGGCAAATACCTACAACACTGCCTCCCCGATTCTGCCGTCTGTGGCGTCGCGCGCTTTACCACATGGGCCATTCTGTGCATGAGGGGAAACCATCGCCGCCCGGCGGTGCGCATTTGCTTGTCTTGGTACAAAAACAAACAAAAAGAAAGGTCATTCCTACCTTGGAAACACGCCTCAACTCATTTTCGACGAAAAAAATGTAACGAGATACCCATGTCCTGCATAGTATCGCAATACAAACGATACATCGTAAAAGTATTTCACTACTGACATACAAATACATTTTTCAAATGTATCTCGATACAGAAATACAGATACTCAAACGTACCTCTGAGGCAATCGGCTCGAAGCGGTGAGAAGTTCTTCTTTAGGACAACACCGCTGCGCAAGAAAAACGACGTCAGTCCCCGCGTGAATACATTCGGAACAATGGTGGCCCTGCCCTCGAGGAATTCCACAAGCGCCGGAGTTTTGGGTCCGCTCGCTGTCATTCGGTGAAGTCATCGGCACTTATGGTTCCCAAGAAGCAGTCATCCTCCTGGTCGTCCTGCGGCGGTGGGTCGACGGGGGCGCGCGACAGGCAGTCAGCGTCGGAGTGTTTTCTTCTGGACTTGTAAACGACGGTAATGTCGAATTCTTGAACTCGTAGGCTCCACCGTGCGAGCCGACCTGAAGGGTCCTTCAAGTTAGCTAACCAACACAATGCGTGGTGGTCGCTCACAACTTTGAAGGGCCTGCTGTAGAGGTAGGGGCGAAACTTGGACGTAGCCCAGATCATCGCTAGGCACTCCTTTTCTGTTGTGAAATAGTTCGTTTTTGCCTTTGATAGCGACCGGCTAGCATAACTGATGACCGTGTCCTGCCCGTCAGTCTTCTGCACAAGGACGGCGCCGAGTCCTACGCTGCTTGCGTCGGTGTGGGTTTCCGTATCGGCGTATTCATCGAAATGCGCTAGTATCGAAGGCATCTGAAGGCGTCGTTTCAGTTCTTCAAATGCTTCGATTTGCGCCGTTTCGCACTTGAATGGCACGTCGGCCTTCGTGAGGTGAGTTACTGGCTCGGCGATTCGTGAAATTTCCTTGACGGAGCGCCTGTAGTAGGCGCACAAGCCGAGAAAACGGCGCACGGCTTTCGTGTCGGTGGGTGGCGGGACGGCAGCGATGGCAGCTGTTTTCGGCGGGTCTGGGCGAATACCATCCCTGCTGATAACGTGACCAAAAAACAAGAGCTCCTCGTACGCGAAGCGGCACTTTTCAGGCTTCAAGGTGAGGCCGGAGGTCTTGACTGCTTCAAGTACAGCTTCAAGGCGCCGGAGGTGTTGATCGAAGCTTGAGGCAAACAGAACGACGTCGTCCAAGTATACGAGGCACGTCTGCCACTTCAAGCCAGTCAGCACTGTGTCATCTTGGGCATGGTCACCTTGGGCATGGTCGGGGTGTTCCTGGTCTTGTCAGGTAGAGGCCCGTACTACGGTGGTAGACCTTGTTGCCTACGGGTAGCTCGCTGGTCGTAGCTGGCTTCGATGTCTTCTCCGCGACGTGGGCTGGGTTCACGTCCTGACGGGGGCGTCCGGAACATGGACGAACAGCACCTCCACAAGATGTCACGTGGTCGTTACGTTGACGGAGGCAGCAGTCAGCACGTCAGAGATGAAACTATTTATTTGGCGGAACTTGTCGCCGGGAAAATGGAATTCAAACTACAACAATACACTGATAGCGGCGAACAGAGCGTCGACCATCGATCAACTGACAACGGTGAGGCGCGTCGGCATTTAAACATGTGCCGTCGAATATTAATGTGTTATCGCTGGTTGTCACGCAAGTTCTATAATAAGCTCGAGTGTGCGCGTCTTGCGCGCAGTCTACAAACAAAACGATCTACAATGATCGTGAAGCTTCTCGAACAATGAGGCGCAGTTCGCACTGAGCGTTGGTGACAGTCTTTGTGGGCGAAAACCGAATACAGCAAAAGTGATACTATGAAACGGACAAGGCAATATGTGTTATACTTTGTAAAGTACTAGCAAAAGGAACTGAAAACCATTAGCTACAAATACACCATCTCTTTTTTGATGCAGTAAATTCAGTCGGTTTGTATTGCCCCCCTAGCAAAATATTGCAATGGTGGGACTAAACTTCAAAAAACGTTTTCTTGACAAAAACAGCTTCGATTAAAGTTTCTGTGGACGAAGTTGTTATGATTTTAAATCGTATGCGTTTTTCTGTTTATTTTTTTCTTGGACCACCTTCGGATGCTACAGACGTCTGAACATAGGCCAATGTAGCGTTTTTTTCCAAATTCAGGATTTTATTTTACAGCCTGTGCGCCGCACACAGGCAAAACAAAAGCTTTAGGATATAGCACGTTTTATGAAGAGCTCTATAAAAATAGTTGGGGTATTTGGTCTGCAGGCGTCTTCTGCAAAAAAATTCCCGAAAACGCACCAATTTGCTCAATCCTACCAGCGAAGGAGTGAAAAATATAAAGCTACTGCAAGCTACTGTCTTACAATAAAAGCGCGATGCTCTAAAAATACAAAAAGCAAGTTTCGAATGAATGCGCGAAAAGATCCATTTATTGCAAATTTTTCTTTTGTACCTGCTTTTCCACCATACCGAGAAGTTCAAATGGCGCTCACGTGCCCGAAATATTTTTGCCGCTCAAAATATTTTGGTGAAAAACTGTAGAACTAACGTCTATATGCGCGTAATTTTCTCAGATTTTTTTAGAGAAACTGATTTTTTTCGAGTGCCCAGGCTGGGACAGTTGGCGTGGAATGACCCAGTACCGAAAGAAGGCATCTGCGATAGTGCTGTTAGTGTTTAGTTGGATGCCACTTTCCTGCATTACTTCGATCTGACGACGCCGAGCATTTGATTTCTCGATTTCAAGCGCGCGTTTTCTGGGTGTCTCCCTTATCGCCCACGTCTCTGCTCTTGCACGAAGAAGGGCTCCTCTGTAGTGTTCCTGTTCAAGTAGCTCACTTCTCCGTTCGTATATCGTATTTAAATGCACCGGGCTCCTTACTTTCTAGTACTATGAATTTCTGAATTGCTGCATTTAGTACATTTTCTGTCATTTTTTTCTTCATGTTTTAAAGCCCTAAATCGCGAAATGCCTTTCATTTTAACGCGTTGCTTTAACAGCTCTCATTCCTCAGCATTATTAAAGCTCAATTTAATATTCCTAAGGCCCTCAATCACGTAGTTATTGAAAGCATCATCAGGATGTAATTTAGCGTTAGATTTCTATATTTCCCAAATAAATTTGCTATCTTTTTGTTTCAGTCCAACGCTACACTGTACAACACAATCATCACAGAAACAGGTGCCACTGCGTAACTATTGCTTTTAGGTATCGTCTCCTCTGTCATGTATATCTTGTGGAGATGTGCATGACTGGTTCCCTGAAAATGCGTAAAACGAACTTCACGTCCTGCTTCGAGGCACTCAGCTACGTCATCTAAGTTGGATCCATTCAGCAATTCATAGAGTACTTTAACGCTTCTCTCTCGAACAGGGCAGTTTTCATTCTATCCTTCGCGCTCAATACACAATTGAAATGACCCAATAGAACAAGTTGTTTTGGTACACGTAGATGTTGCTTAATCAACACAAGGAAACTTTCTCAATCTGCTTCAACATTCGGCGCGTAGACACAAATGGCGCGCCATTCAATTTCGCTTGTCATGAAATCACAAATGACTGTTCTGCCTGAGTCACAAGAAAAGTGGTTTTCTACGATCAACCCAAGAACTTTTTCAACAACAAGCGCACAACCAAGTGGAAGTTCCATCCATTTGCGTGACTAACAACAGCACAGTATTTCCACGTAAAACGCAGCATTATGCTCCGGGTCTCCTCGTCCCCGTCCATTTTAACACGAAAGTGTTTTATGTCGGGGTCCACCAAGTACATCCGTCACGGATATGACGTTGATAAAATGGACGCCAACGGGTGTAAAAAAAAAACAAGAAAAAGATTCCCCGCTGGGAATCGAACCAACGACCTTGCGGCCGCGACGGCAAGCGCCCGACGCCCTACCGACAAAGCTAACTCGGTGTATGCTGGACACGGCGCAAACGCGCCTTATGTCTTTACCACATTCTTTTTCGCACGATGCTCTCTGTTGGCGGTGTAGGTAGGCGGGGCGGAGCGGGGAGTAGCGGGGCGTTGCCGCCGTCTGTGAGAGGGGAAAAGAAGTAATGCTTCACGATCCACACTTACTTCACGATCCACACCAGCGAAGGCGACAGTGTCGCCTTCGCTGGTGGTCCGACCATCTACCTTGTCGTCGTTGGCCGTGCCCACACATGTCTCCAACGAACGCTTGCAACGAACCAGTTAACACTACTTACGACTAATTAACACGTGCAGACTGGAGGCCTTTGGCGTTAGCGAGTGGTGTTTCCCATCGATGCTATGCGGCGTTCTGCCGAGGGCATTGACACATTACATCGTCGTAGCATATGATCGGTCCGGCGCGACACAACCTGAAAGTTCCAACGAAGGTCAGCATGTCACGGAACTATAGGGCATCTTTTTCACTTACTCCTTTTTCAACTGGTCTTTGGGGAAGAGAAAGTATGCCATGAGGCGGCTCATGCCAATAGAAATAAAAACATTGACTTTGGGGAACAGAAAGGTTGCGATGAGGCGACTCATCTTAGAGACAAGTCGTCGCTCTCACAGCGCGACCCCAATGTCATTGGTGCTTCGTAACCAAGCTTCGATGCATCTCCAGATATGGGCTCACCTTTTGCAAGTCTACGCAGCATTTGACGGAGTCTTGCCGTAGAGCCCTACCGCTATCAAAGAACTAGAAGCTTCTCTTCGCCGATGTGAGATGCTTTCGATGCACCAGTAAAGGTCACCGCGCAAGGGCTTGCAGGCGTAGAATCGCATGCACGGGATGCACAAGTCGTTATGCGTCCAGCATGCTCAACCCATGTAAGCTGAGCCTAAGAGCGCCTGAATGTTTCAATGGCAGCATACGACCGTATGTGCAGATACAACCAAGAACATTGCAAGGGTTGGCACTTTGACCTGCGTGCTCCTTTCAAAACTTTCCGCGCATGGGCACTGACCGATTATTCGTGTCGTTGCGTCAGAGGCGTGTTGAATGGGGTAAGGGAAGCACATTCGTAACTGAAGCCTTTTTAAGGCATTTGTAGTTGAAGTGTCTTGGCTTTGCTACTATAGCAATCAACAATTTCGTCAATGTCAGCAGTTTCATAAAGAAAAGACTCCACATCGTTGAGCTTCACCTCGGAAGTCAAGTTTCCATCATGGAAGTCGCGCTGAGAGCCATCGAAATATCCCACATTTGCCAAGGCATATCAGCCAGCACGATGACTCCGGTGTTCGTAGCAGCATTCAAGCAAACCGGACACACTATCGCCGATGAGATGTTCTACCCATTCACTCAGAAAGAAAACATAATAAGTGTGCTGTTTGGCTCGGCACAGATGTAGGAGGCGATGACAGGTGAAATTTACAAATCTGAAAGCGAGGAAAAACTCATTGCAATGAAACTGAAAATTCGGATGGGCATTGCAACGGAGCTTGGAACACTCATCTTCTAAGGCAGCTGACTCCCCAGTCATGGTATGCATGCAGAAGACTCAAGTAGATGTTGGTGAAGAGCTAATCCGGCCATTTTGGGAACTAGAATAGAAGCATATCTGATACCTGAAACAAGGGAATCGGGACGAGCTAACTATGCAAAACTTCTGGGAAACAATAGTACTAGGGGGGGCCAGATACGAAGTGTCATTGCCTTGAAAAAACTGGGTTGGAACGATGTGATAACAAGGAAGACGCCATTACCAGACTAAAGAGACTTCTGAGCGAATTACCCAGCAAATAGGGCCTTCTTCAGGCTTATGACGCCGCCATCCGTGATTACTATCCGACCATGCGAAAGTAGTAAATGACCCACCTCAAAATCCGGCGAGAGTTTATTACATGCCTCATTAAACAGTTATCCCGGAAGAAGCGCTCACAACAAAGGTGCGAGTCGTCTTCGATGTGTCGTCAAGGGCACGATGACACAAGTCGCTTAACGAGTGCTTAGAGAAGGGCGATAACTTATACCAGGACCTCATCAAAATATTGCTACGCTCTATAACGCACATTATCGCCATAATGGCAGAGTATCGAGAAGGCTTTTCTTGAGATTTGGATAAATAAGAATACAGAGATGCCTTTCGATTTCAGTGGTTCGAAGAATGCCATGTTGCGGAGTTCCTGCAGAAGCAAGCACGGGATTACCAGAGTACCCTTTAGAGCAACCCACAGCCCATTTATGCTGACGGCAGCCGTTCTTCGTCACATAAGAAGAGCGCTATCATGACCTTGGGCGAATCGTTCTACGTCGACGATTTAGTGACAGGAGCTGATATGGATGACGAAGCTGCCAAGTTTTGTAAAGAAGCGCAACAGTTCATGCTTTCGGTAGGCATGAATCTTTGAAAGTGGACCACAAACTCCAGAGGAATTTTGAACATGTTGGAAGGCGAGCACCGGTCAACCATCCAAGAGGTCGTTGTACTTCATTAGGCTTCAGTTAAAGTATTTTGAATTGCATGGAGTCCCCAGACCGATAAATTCTGTTTTTCAATTGTCAATATACTTGCTTTTCCTAAAGCAAAATCCTACAGGAAACGGTTCGTTTTGCAAGCAGCGTCAGATTGTTCGACCTGATGGGATTCATCGCACCATACAGGGTGTTCATACGAATATTGCGTCAGAAAATCTGGACGCGCGGAATTAAATGGGACGAGTGTTTGCCTCAATAATTACGAGCAGAATAGCAAGACTGGATGAACAAGCTGACAAAGCTTCAATCAATTAGGGCACTGCGGTACAGCACCAGCAACAGTGGGAAGCTGCCCCACATACTAGAAGGGCACGTTTCTTGCGATGCAAGTCTGTTCGCATACGGCGCAGTTGTCTACATTGTAGTGATGCAGAACTATCGGTAAATTGACTATCGATTGTATCGATAGCTCTTTGAAACTATCGATAGTGTAAACAAACTATCGATAGTACTACTATCGACAAACTATCGATAGTCCAGTCGGTTCTACCATCAGTAATATTACTAGCGATATTACTGGCACGCGTATTTATTGCTTTGTTTTGATGTATTCGGGTTTCACCAACAAAGACTGTTCGGAGCGTTTGACGCAGACCACGCCACAATGTTTGAGAAGCTTCGCGATTGTTTGAGATCATTTTGTTAAGATTACGCGCTGGACGCGAATAGCCAAGTTTATTGGAGAGCTTACGCGAGCACCAGCGATAACGCTGGAAGGTTCGATGACTGACGTATAAAAGACGAAGCGTTCCACCGATCATCAGATTACTCGATAAGTGTGCAGCGTGTATCGCTTGTATGTTGAGTTTTGATTTTCTGGGCAAAAGTTCGCCCACATAAGGAGCTTCGTATTTCCCAGTCTTTCTGCAGCATTCTTCACCCTCACAACTACGTGACAAAGTATCCATAGTGGTGCGAATAATGATGCTGTTGCTGGCTGGCCATATTGCCAAAATATTTGCGATAGCCTACTATCAGCTTCGCTTAATTTATGAGCAATTTTCGACGAGAGAAATAAATTATATCTGCAGTGAAAATGGCGGAATATGTCAATAAATAAATTCATATTCAAGAGCAACCAGTTACACCTTACGATTAACAAACTTAGTTCTTGATAATTTTTTTTTTATTTTGGAATCATAAAATGCAGTATAAATTTGAAGCGGCGCAGTTCCACCACATGTAACGGCTTCCTTTCCACTATAGGTGAACAGTTTGACTTTATGGTCATGTGTCAGCGAAGCACTCTGGTAAAGAACACAAGCATGTCAACTTTCTTGCCCTTCAGCCTGCTCCTCCGGCTGCACTGTGTGCTACGCGCGCGGGGAACCAAGTTTGTGCTGCAATGATTTCGCGCTGTTGTTTTTATACTATCGATAGTACTTACTATCGATAGCGCTATCGATAGTATTTTTTACCACCGATAGTTCGATAGTAACTCCGCTATCGATAGTATCGATAGTACCATCGATAGTTCTGCATCACTACTACATTGTCTGACAGCGCAAGACGACTCCATTACGAATCGCAAAGTCACGTGTTGCTCCAATCTAGACGGTAACCGTGCCTCGCCTAAAATTTCTAGGAGCAATCAGTGGTGCGAGGTTGATGAGTTTTATATCTAGCGCGCCTACGGGCTTCGAGCTACGCTACATAATGCGGACGGATTCGAAAACAATGTCATCGTGGCTTAATGGCGATGCACAGAAGTGGGAACAGTTGGTTCGCAGCAGAGTGAATGAGATCCACGAACGAACCCGGCCTTCCGCTTGGAAGTATTACCCTGGTAATGAGAATCCTGCAGGCCTTTTGACAGGAGGCGTATCTGTCGACCTAGCATATTGTGGTGCTAGCTGCTAGCATATCGTGGTGGCAAGGGCCTCACTGGCTTCAGGAACCTCAGCACATTTGGGCATCTAAACCAGTAAAAACAGCGGATAACGAAACACTCGTCTCTTGTGAAAGGATCGCCATCGAAATACCCCTTACCACTCACGTCAAGCTTCCGCAACTTGCAGCCGAGCGTTACAGCAGGCTTGACAACCTGCTGATCGTTATAGCTTGAGTGCAGAGGTTAGTCCATTGCTACATGCTTCATGGCAGCGGTAAACAAACTGGTCCCCTCACGGCAGATCAGCTATCGAATGCCGAACAGTAATGAATTCGACACGTACAAGATGCGTCTTTCAGAGAAAAAGCAAAGCTATCCCAGAAGAGCGTTCTATCGTCATAACGTCACCCACCCCAGGCCTCAACCCATTACAGGGCGACGATAGGATGCTTCCGGTTGGTGAGCGCTTAATGCGGATGCAATCTCCTAAAGGTGTCAAGCACCTGATTATAGTGGCGAGTGATCGTCACTTCTCAAGGCTACTTGTAATCCGAACCCACTGCGAAGTGCTACACGGAGGCGTGCGACATACCCTGACTCAGTTATGAGAGCGCTTCTGGGTGTACAAGGCACGAAGCCTGGTTAAGAAAGGGAACTGGGAATGTTACTTGTGCAGACCTTTCCGCCTTCACACGCTCGAATAGCTCCTCTCGCAAACCATCAGGTGATACGAGCGCACGTATTTGAAGGGGTTGGAGTGGATTTCATGGGACCTCTCCTTGTGAAGACACCGTTAGGAGAGACGAAGAACTACATTGCTCTATTCCCGTTTGCAGCTTCAAGAGCTATCCACCGAGAGCTTGTGTCCAGCGTGACACCTCCCACCTTCTCATGCCCTTACGTTGATTTTGTACCAGATGGGGGCTTCCCCAGGTCATTTATTCAGATTATTCGAGAGCATTTAAGAAAACATCAGGGTACTTGAAGAAGCTTTATATCATGCCGTTACAAGATGATGTCGCCGGAGACCTGAGCATTAAAGGCACCAAAATGGAAGTTTATTGTGCCAGACGCTCTATGGTGGCAGCGGTTGGTAATAACTGCGAAGAAACCTCTTCGCAAGATTCTCCAAGAGCCTGCCTCAATCACGAAGAACTTATGACGGTGATAGCGGAAGTAGAACCGTCGTCAATTCAAGACCTCTTACACTCGCTAAATCAGAAGACGGCGAATCGTGCACTTTGATCCCGGCTGATGTGTTAATTGACCGAATGTTCACGACGATACCACAGGGCAGCATAGAGAAAACGGGGATGTCGACGCGTAAGGAGGCCGTCCGGAGGCACATGACAGAAAACATTTGGAAACGATGGACAAAAAAGTACTTACTACAGCTGAGATCAAGGTACTTCTGCGACAAAAGAGGCACGAAGAGAGTTAAGGAAGGCGATGTTGTACTCGTACATGCTGAAAAGCTTCTACGTCAAGTGTGGCAACACGCAAAGGTGGCTGAAGTCTAGGAGATGAATAACACGTTCGCTCTTGCAAGGTCAAGCGACAAGACGCCCTTGTAACTACAAGTCATAGAAAGACTGTACCTGCTAGAACTAGAGGCGTGGCAGTACTACGCGGCGAGGAATAATGTTGAATTTTCCGCGCTCATCTTACACAAAAAAGAAAAACTGCAGGCGAGCGAGCTTGTGAGTTCGTGCTATTAGGAACCAAGCAGCCATCTTTAAGATCTGGCCTCATGCTGACGCTAATAAGCGTCTGTGTGGGTTCACAAGGTCGTGTCGGCTGTCCTGTTTGCCATATATTCTACAGTAGGAGATGTGCAAGGTTATTTTTCTATTTGTTGCAGTGCAGAGGGCACTGCTTGGGCCGTGTTCTAAAACGATCACTTTAGGTGACAGTGTCACAGGCAATGTCGTACATCCAATGATGCAGCCGACTACTTGCGTGCGTTTGTCCATCCATCGAAACAAAACGCACTGGAACCAATATCTCAAAAAAAGATCGCCTCAGAGTGCGGCCCATTTTTGACAGTGGTTCGTGTCGAACAATTATGTCTTTCTGGCTGCAGCAGCATAAGCTTCTTGCATAGTTATTATGCAAAACAATGTAATTTAGCATTGCACCGACGCTATGACGTGGGTAACATAACAAGAAACCGTTCCGTTCGTTTTAGTTTTTGTCATAAACGGTGCAATACGCTCACGGGCTGCCCACGTATGAATTTTTACTCTGAGCTGTCAAACTGTATAAACTGTATGGTTGGATCCACCCAGATGCTTTTAACATATCATGTGGTCTGGACCACACAGCGAAGAAATTGCTGACATATGTCACTACTTTCAGGGGACTTCATCTCTCTGCTACAATGGACGTGAGAGCCGAATGCAGTATCACATTGTCTATACCACATTGAAATTTCTTGCCGGTTTACTTTTGACAGATGACACGCACGTGCGGTGTCTACGTATACCAGTATGCCAGTGCGAAACACCACCACATTGAAGGCCCTGGACTCAAATTAAATAATATACATCTTATAGCACAATTATGGGTGATAGTATGCTTACAGTTGGAGAAGTTGACGTTTGTAATTACTTATGAAATGAAGTCACTATTTTAACAGGCACGAAATCATTGCTTCCATGTTAGTGCTGACAGTGCTGTGTAGTGCACTGTGAAAGCAAACTATGTGGCCCCTGTGCCAGAAAATGCATTCCATGTGGAAAATGCTACCAAGCAAATGCCCTGTGGCGTGAGAACCTGCTGTAGTTGTGCTGAACAGTTTCATTGAACTGATAAACTTCGTTAGCTGACACAAGTGCAGCTGTAATTCTGTTGACGGCACATTCATATTACAAAGCTTGGAGTACTCCATCTCTGCTTGGTACGGAATACAGCAAACTGAGCTCCTGTATTTGAAATCTGTGATGTCGAGCAGTTTCTGTTGTGCCACAGTAAGTTACATGTGTATAGCTGTGCCATGCATTCACCGTTTAAACGCCAAGCAGTTCTAGCTCGGCGTGAAATGTCGTGACACAAGACTATCACCATCACGCGCTCTCTTCGTGCTCTTCTTCATCGTCTGCTTCGCTTCCAGAACACGTGCGTCAGTTTGTCGGTCGTGTAGCAAGGGGGTGAGAGAGAGAACGAAAGAGATGAAGAGAAAGAGAAAATATATCGAAAAAACGTCCTTGCAAAGCGATGCGATTTGAACCCGCGTACCCACGATCCGAAGATGACCGTCTTAACCACACCGCTATTCAGGCACGCTGACGGAACATAGCATAGCCTTGTATAGTATCGTGTAGCAAGGCAGTGCTTCGCGACGGAGACATCGCGCGCAACCTCCACTGTGCAGTGCATTGCCTAGCCTTGCATCGCGTTACCTAGCAACCGGACACGTTACAGCTTTGGGCAAAGCTATACATAAAGGGCTGTGCTCAGCAGTGCCCAGGTAGTCTTGGGATATCCTAAGGACGTGTGTACTCCCGCGAAGGAAGGCGCGCAGCTTGAAGCTAGACCTTCCGGTCGACGGGAACGCCAATGGCAGCGACGGGCTGATCCAGCTTACCCGGACGGGGAAGTACCCGGGAAGAGGCGGCGAGAAGCCGATCCTGACATCACGGAAGCCGAGTACGAACGGCGAGGGTCCCGTACTCCAACGCGGGATGCCGACGACCGATGTCAGCGTGAGATTCCTCTGACTAGATTTTGGAAATTCGTGCAAAGTGTGCGATGGGCAGTGGTTCGACTCTAACCTCTCTGTGCTAAGCTCGGTTCGGTGCGACCAAAAGATTGCGCATGGCTTGCAAGTGCTACGAGTCACTGAGTCACTGAGCACGAAGAGATGCGGTTGTGCAGGACCTTCCGGGAGACCGTCATAAGAGGTAAGGTGCCACAGTTCAGCGCTTGAAGTGGCTTCACCTACCCGTCCAAACCTCCCGCACTCCCCCGTCCACACGAGATGGAAGAGTGGATAGTGTCGCCACGAATACCCTTCGTGAACATTCGGCGACTGACGCACGGCTACTGACATTACGATATAGGAGGCCAGGTGAGAAACGTACCCATGGATGTCCAGGATACACTAGGATCGCTACCTCATAGCATGCCTGAAACTGAGACTGCTATTCATTCTAAAAAGACAGGACGTGCAAACACGGACACAAGAAAGAAGTCTGGACGCCACAAACGCCGACTAACAACTGAAGAGACGCACAACGGCTGAAAAGAAACAAGGCACGAAAACTTATCTGCGCATGCCCATGCAACGGGCGAACCTATCAATCCGGCATGCGTGGCGGTCTACGTGGAAGATAACTGTTAAGGCATTTGATTTCATCTTTATGCAGGTTAATCGACGGTTGGCTCACGCATGCGCTACCACTATTCTCGATATGCCATGCTTCAATCATGAGGCGCGTTTCTTCATTTCTATGACGTTACAACACTGCACATTCATCGAATTTTGGCGTGCACTTACAATCTCGACAATGTAAAGATAGATTAGAAGGTGAGCCTCCTGTTAGCAATCTCTTATGTTCCAACAATCTCTGCTTATAGCATCGGCCCGTTTGTCCTACGTAGAAGCGACCGCAGCTGAAAGGGACCTTATACACCACACTCGTACGGCAATCAGTCAATTTGTTGGTGTGTTTTAGGAAACAAATATCGGTGCGCTTCATGTCTTTTACTCGCTCATTCTTCCTCTGCACAGAGGCACAAATCTTACCTAGCTTATTGGCCGTATCTTATTGGTTAATGTTAAACAACATTAACGCCGTATCTACTTCCTACTTTCTTTAGCCTGTGAGATACGCAATGAATGCACGGTATACCTACGACACGTTTCTTCCTATCGCTTTCTGCAACCATGCTTGGACTTAACACAATAGACTTCTTTAAACGTTCAGCAACCGTGGCCACTGCATCACGAGGATACCCTAGATCTAAAAGACGCGTAACCTGTGCGTTAAAGCTATCACTCAGTTTGTGCTCACACGACTTGGTGAAGGCTGATTTCAGGCAAGACATGGCGATGCCGTTTTTTACAACCTTCGAGTGCTTCGACGAAAAATTTAACAGCGGTTTCGAAGATCTACGAGAATACTGCCAGCACACGTGGTTCTTCTGTAACGTTAAGGAAATGTCTAGAAATTGTATTCTATTATTCTGAGGCACCTCTTTAGTAAAGCTCAGCCCACCTCCATTTATTTCAAATTTTTCGCTCACGGTTGCTACCACCTTTACAAAGTCCTCACAACTACAAAAGATCAAGTAATCGTCCACATAACGAAAAACCTTAATAACCGCATTACCTAAGGCGCCTTCCAAAAGATTGTCAATCTTGCTAAGGTATAAATCACTAAGATCACGTCACCTCGCGCGGCGCACCGCTTCGTCCGCCTTCGTGGCCTGAACCCGCGAGCTCTTCTCCGCACTTCCTTCTTTCTCTTCTCTTCTTGTTCCTGTTTTGCTATCGCCTACGTGCCACTTGCCCTCCGCTCGTATTCTGCAGTTTCGGTGTGCATTTTTTCGGCGCCTTTGAGTGCTTTCAGTCACTAATCGTGCCTACCACACACCGCGTTTGTGTCCTTTCCTTACAATCAGTCTTTTCGGATAGTGAAATAGCCCGGTGGAGCCACTGTACAGTTTCCAATGTCAGCGTACAACTAAGTCTTAGTAATGCAGATATCATTTCCTGTCAATAAACTTAAAATATTGAGAAATGCTTACAAAGAGTGCATCGCGATAAGTACAACACAAATTTGATCCTGTCTATTGAATTTGACAGTGCTCTGTTTTCATTACGAACTCGCCCAGAATTCCATCGATTTGAACTACGATCATTTTTACCTGACAGTCATGAGACTCTCCACTGCTTTCGAGCATAGTCACCAAGTTGGGCAGTTTCCGCAGCATAGTATACAATGGTACACCATCATTTTCCTCACTCATCATCTAACTACAGCCTCCCAACACTACCCACCATCTAGCTGCTGCATCTGAATATCGCACATGGATAATTCTTTCTAATTTATCCACCTACCTAACGCCATGCCACCCACCACTTCTAAGTACATCCCACTCTAAACACTATGATACCCAGCCTACCCAGTATTATTACAACTATAGCGACCATCTTTTACAATATCCAACATGGTAGCTTTTACAATCGCTCCGTCACCATAACCATCCACTCATGCACTTAAAAAAGCAATTAGATTCATCTTCACCATATAGGGCTCAGAGCAACTAGATGCACCCATGAGCAAAAACCAAGTTAATCATGTTCATGAACGTTAGTCGTTGGCGTGCACTTAAAAAAACGATCAGATTCATCTTGACCATATAGGGTTCAGAGCACGTAGATGCACCCATGAGCGAAAACCAAGTTAATCATGTTCATGGACGTTAGTCGTTGGTATGTACTTAGTCTTGCACGCCTGTTGAGCCTTTCAACACGCGGTTGCAAATCAACTCGAAGGAATTCTGGAAATAAGTCAAACGTAACGGGAAGGATAAAGTCTCTATACGACCGCTTGATCAAAGCGACGAAATAATAGAGGATAGCCTTAGTCAAGCCAATTCTTTTATTAACTTCTTCGCCTGCGTTTTTTCCCCAAAAGTGTCGTATAAGCTACCACCTTACCCTAGCAATGTGAACATACAAGATATGGAAGACATAGTGATTGATGAAGTTAGAATCACCGCCCTTCTCGGATGGTTGGAGCCTTACAAAGCAGCCGGCGCTGATCGACTGTCATGCCGCCTCCTGAAGCTGTGCTCGCAATTTATCGCTTCATATTTAAGAGTACTGTATTCTAAATCATTATTAACAGGTTGCCTTCCAAATGAGTGGAAACAGGCTTGTGTTATGCCCATTCATAAATCGGGGCCCGGCAACATGTATGTAATTACAGACACATATCACTAACAAGCATGTTACGCAAAACCATGGAACACATTTTATACACTAGCATTATGACGCACATTAAAGCCAATTTCTTGATTAACCCTAAACAACATGGCTTTAGACATGGTGTATCTTGTGTCACGCAGTTAACTGAATTTGTTCACGATGTGTGCAAAGTTCTAGACCAAGGAAATTGTGTAGATTCTGTGTTTACTAACTGCAAGAAACCTTTGCTGTTGTGGATCATGATCTTTTAGTTTACAAACTGCATTGTGTCAGCATTAATCCACAAGTAATCGCTTGGATAAAGGAGTACCTCACACTACGATCACAGTACGTAGTAATAAATGGAGCGAGCTCGGATGTCATTGAAGTAACCTCCGGCGCCTTCAGGGGTTGGTATTTGGTCCCTTGTTTTTATTTTTAATAATGGTGTGTCTTTA
Source organism: Rhipicephalus sanguineus (assembly GCF_013339695.2). NCBI lineage: Eukaryota > Metazoa > Arthropoda > Arachnida > Ixodida > Ixodidae > Rhipicephalus > Rhipicephalus sanguineus. The sequence continues at coordinate 2,203,220 of NC_051178.1, read as the reverse complement.
AACGTTTTGTCAACGATGAGATTATACGCTGACGATTGTGTCGTGTACCGCGAAGTAACCTGTTCAGATGATTTGAGTGAAATAACTAGAAGAATAAGGATGGGATGGTGCTCATTCGGCAAGCATTATCAAATCATGAATGGTAGTCTACCAGTATCTCTCAAGAGGAAGGTATATAACAGCTGCATCTTACCGGTACTTACCTACGGAGCAGAAACCCGGAGACTTACAAAGAGGGTTCAACTTAAATTGAGGACGACGCAGCGAGCGATGGAAAGGAAAATGATAGGTGTAACCTTAAGAGACAGGAAGAGAGCAGAGTGGGTCAGGGAACAAACGGGAGTTAAGGATATCATAGTTGAAATTAAGAAGAAGAAATGGATATGGGCCGGGCACGTAGCACGTCGGCAGGATAACCGGTGGTCATTAAGGGTAACTGACTGGATTCCAAGAGAGGGTAAACGCGTGAGGGGAAGACAGAAAATTAGGTGGGTAGATGAGATTAAGAAGTTTGTAGGTATAACGTGGCAACAGAAAGCACAGGACCGGGTTTATTGGCGGAACATGGGAGAGGCCTTTGCCCTGCAGTGGGCGTAGACAGGCTGATGATGATGATGATGATGAAACATTTGTAGAGTGATCTAGATCAAATTTAGGTGTGGTGCAAAAAATGGAACATGCAACTAAAGACGCAAAAAACGGTTCACATCCATTTTACGAGAAGAAAAACGGTACAGAGCATGACATATTACATTAGCCCATCTTGTTTGGGTAGCGTTCAGGAATTCAAATATTTAGAAATTTATCTAACAAGCTCCATGTCTTGGCACAATCGTGTTGATCGCATCACGGGGAAAGCCTGCAAAATGTTGGGCTTTTTGCGACGGAACACCACGCTCTTCCCTAGAGAAGCTCGTGGCCTGTTGTGCAAGACATATGTACGGTCGATCCTGGAATATGGTTGTACGGTTTGGGACACTCCAACAAACATAGACAGGTCAAACTTGAGAAAGTGCAAAATCTTCGAGCCCGATATGTTTTGAATAAGTACCGCAGACAGCTCAGCATGACTGCTGCAAAGCATACACTGGGATGGGAGCTGCTTTGCGAAAGAAGAAAAAAATTGCGACTTAAGCTTTTTCACAATATATATAATTCTAGAACCGGCATAGATCGCGATAACTACATTCTGCGACCTCATTATATAATAAGCCGTGTAGACCATGCGCATAAGGTGGGCGAACATAAGTGCCGAACGGAACTACTAAGAACTTCATTGTTTCCCCAAACCATCCGTGACTGGAATCGCCTGTATCAGCTGTTGTGTATATTACTGATAACGCCAGCTTCGCTGCGGCGCTTTGAGTTTGTATGCTTGCTGGTTACATTGAAATGTAATACTACCGTATGCCGTGCTCAAACATTTCCTGTTCCCTGCTTTCATGTTTGTATTATATGTATGCACCCCCCTCCCGCTTTAATACCACCAGGCGCTGTGGGTATTATGAATAAACAAATAAAATAAAAAAGCAATCACATTCATCTTCACCATATAGGGCTCAGAGCACCTAGATGCACCCATGAGCAAATACAAAGTTAATTATGTATATGGACGTTTGTCGTTGGTGTGAACTTAAAAGAGCGATCGGATTCATCCCCACCATGTAGGGCTCAGAGCACCTAGATGCACCCATGAGCAAAAACCAAGTTCATCATGTTCATGGACGTTAGTTGTTGGTATGCAGATGTGCCATCAGGCGTCAAAGCGGGTGTGCCCATATCAAGTGGGGCTATAGCTGCTAAACAACAATAGACATTGTGCATGCTCTCGTATAACATTGTATGAGAAACAGTGAAATACTTCTGCGAGGGCACGTTTCACTTTCGTGTTGTGCCAATTCAAGAACATTTTTCTTCAAATGCCCGAATGAATTTCGAGTGTCTACATTTACTCATAATACACTGCTTGGTACTGGCGACAGAATAGAAATAGCGCAGTTTCCTCCCTCCACTTCAGTACGCACAAGACACGCTGTAGCTCATTTTCTCTTTTGCGAAAAACTTTCGCGAAGACTAAGGCGTTTCAAAATACATACGAATAACTTTATTGGAGTCCTGAGGGACAAGATCATAAGAGGCCAAGAGACATCCCCAGTGAAGTCGGTGGCTCTACCCATGCCGGCACCTCGAGATGATGGCTTTCGGCAACGACGCGAGCCTTCGGGTCAGACTGGAGTTGATGCGTGAGATCCTGGCTTCGCAGTCGCTCACCCCACCTGACCTACTTGTGTAGAGTGAAGACCACGTCAAATGGGCACAGCCAGAGCATATGGTCACGAGCAGATTTCGTGTCCACACACCACTGCGGACAATCGGGATTTTACCATTGGAAGGCTCTAGGAGTAAGATAAGTGCGTGCCTGCAAAAGTCTGAGAGTAATTGATTGGGCTCTGTTTAATTTGGGGTTGGGTGGAGGGAAGCTTCTCATATTCAGTCTATAGTGACATATAATTTTTTTAAATGTGGTTAAATATTCCTTAATGAGGCAGTCCTGTCAATGAGTCTACCCGTTAGTCCCAGTGCGGTACGTGAGGTCTCGCGCTAAAGGATGAGCCCGCTCGTTGGGATTGCATCTTGCGATACCTTAGACGTGAGCAAACGTTTCAAATCAGTTTGTTTCGTGCACAGTGCAGAATTGAAGCAGCCTTCCAAAATCATGCGTAGACACCAGATTTCGTTGACTCTTCGCAGGAACATATTAACGTGATAGTGTTAAAGAGCTCATTTCGTAGAAATTCTGGCGTCGGCGTCGGTGTCGTTGGTTGTGAGGGAAAAATCAGCGTTGACTTTGGGCGAAAATTCGGGATAGATGCAAATAAACAAATAATAAATAACTTCGGTTAAAGTGCGGATTGAGCAGAGGCCATCTGCGCGGCAAGCAGGCGTTCCACCACAAAGCGACGCCATCGCTTGGAACTGCATCCGAAAAAACGCCAGGCCTGCGCTGAAACCGCAGCACAGTCACAGCGAAAGCTGGAAGAGCGGCGTTTCTAGAGCCCGCTTAGGGCTACAATACAAGTACACTAGAAAGGTACCCACTATGCCATAAAACGCAATTTTTGTGAAGTTGGGAAGCGCCTACTAAGCAATAACTCGTCATTCTGCGGAGAAGCTAGGCACCAGCTACACGTCTGTAAGGCATTATGTGCACTTTGTTGACGCGACGACTGATGACAATGGAGAATTATGGCTCAGCCCTTTGTAATGGGTTGGATTCTTTAAACGGCCCAGCAGTTACGTAATTTGCATTGGGTGACGCCCGGTCGCTATTTCCCTCTCCCGCCATGCTGTATAACATACGTTGACGTGGGAGTGATACTGGGGGGGGGGGGGGGGGAGGCGACGTATTTTACGGGGACCCCGAGGAAGTGGATCATGCACTTATGGGCATCCTTGGCAACCAATACAAGTGCACTTGCGAGGAACCCACTACGTTGTAAATCATTGTAATTTTTGAGGAGTAGGGCAGCAGGCACTGTGCCATTTTTCGTCATTCTACAGAGAGCGTTGGTGGTACCTGCTAAACGCATGTAAGGCATTATGCGCACTTTGTTGATGGTGTGCCTGATGACGATGAAGAATTATGGCAGAGCCCTTTGTAATGGTTGGAAGCATTCAACAACCTAATCCTTGCGCAATTCGCTTTGTGTGACGCCGGGTTACAGAATTCGCGTTGTGCGACGCTTGGTGCTTATTTTACTCTTCTACCAGGCTATATTGCATATGCTAATGTGGTTCCTTCCCGACATGAAGCCTGTATATGACCTTTTCGCAGAGCAGTTTCAAGCACCGGCATGGCTCAGAGGTTGAATACTGGGCTCCCACGCAGAGGGCCCAGGTTCGAACCTCGTTCCATCCTGGAATTTTTTTCTTATTTCAAGCGATACTGGTTACGGACACCGGCGGCGGCGGCGGCGGACAACTACGGCGCCAAAAACGGCCGGTGAAATGATCTCATAACAGCTTTCGCTGTAAAAAACAGAAAACCTATACGAATGCCATGTATGCAAGGAGGCTCCTCGACGCATGTAACAATTCGGGGCAGAAGCGTAGAATTGCGCCAGGCGTGAAGACATGTGAATTGCACAACGATTAATGTGTTCAGAGGCCCACCCATTACAATGCAATTAGGCATAATTAATCATCAGCAGCCGCAAAAGCACCAACAAAGTGAGCAGCTGCGTAGGTTGGCGTGTTGCCCTACGTGCTCAGCCCATATAGTACAGTTTTAAACGGTCAATGTTAGCCGGACAGACGCTGATTTCTTTCTGGCATGGTTGAGGGTGTACACCGAGAAGGCGATGTGAGCGGGGCGCTCTACTCTTGAAGCGAAGCTGAAGCGTCCCACAGCTTTTTAGTCATTAGATTTTAGGGCTTTCCTTCTTTCTAATCTGGTTTCACTTACGAGTTCACTAATCATGCAATTGTTGTTTTGGTCCTTACTGGATTGTATTTATAAGTTATTATATGAAGGAAAGAAGGTGACTCCTAAGGGCTCGTTTTTCTTTGTTAGACACAATATTAATGAGAACTAACAGATAATAATGCCAAGAAAAATATAGAGGGTGTTATTTCTAGTAATTAGAATATAAATGTGAAGAAAGTGAAGTTGACGAAAAGATAACTTGCCGCCCGCAGGGACCGAACCTGCGACCTTTGAATAACGCGTTCGATGCTCTACCACTGAGCTACACCGGCGGTCATCCTCCCGTCCACATTACGGGGTATATATGTTCATTTAAACCTAGAAGTGTTAGTCAGCGCCATCAGGCAGAAACAAGAGTGTTCCACACTCGCTGCCATGGCTGCGATTGGCGCTGAGTAACACCCCTAGGTCTAAATGAACATATATACCCCGTAATGTGGACGGTCGGATGACCGCCGCCGTAGCTCAGTGGTAGAGCATTGGACGCGTTATTGGAAAGTCGCAGGTTCGGTCCCTGCCGGCGGTAAGTTATCATTTCTTCCACTTTACTTTCTTCACATTTATATTCGAAATACTACAGATACCACCCCCTTACTTGCCTTGGCGTTATTGTGTGTTAGTTCTCATTAATATTGTGTATAAGTTATTATATAGTATACTATTCGCACCACTGCACCTTTGTATTGTGATATCGCGCTTTGTGGTGTACCAGTGCTTTTTTTTTGAAGTAGTTTCGAGTGAGTAAATATGAAAATTTATTATTTTATTTTCTTCTGCAGCACGCAGCCCAGTGTTCTCTCACCTGAGTACTTCTTTGTACGGCCTGAGCACGATCCGGGCGTTCAATGCGCAGCGGACCTTCGAGCGCATGTTCGACCTCAAGCAAGATCACCACACTTCAGCTTGGTACATGTTCCTCTGCACGGCTCGATGGTTTGGCATAACGCTGGATTCAATCTGCTTCGCGTACATCACTATCGTCACCATGTCCTTGGCCCTGTCATCCGATGGTGGGTTCGCTTTCGCGTCTTACAACTCTTAGGGTCGCTTGTGCACTCGCCTTAGACGACGCGAAGGCCAAAGCCATGCGTGTGCCCATTTTACCGTGCACTCTACAGGGTGTTCAAAATTAAGCTTTAAGGTTTTCTCAAAATTCAGCACTGGGAATTACGTGAAAACCACCTTTGCAGGTACGTTTTTTTACGCAGGGGGACACAAAGTGAGATAACTGTCGCTGTTAGCAGCCTAATTAACATAAGATTAACTAATGGACTTTTTAATGATTGCAGTAAGCGGGCATGTTTGTATTGAAAAGTTGGCGGCCGTCGCGTTTGTGCACAGTTCCACTTGGAAGAATTCTTCTAGCTTGTCTGTGCCCCGAGATATCCTGCTGCGAAGATTAATTGCGGTTTGCATGATTACGCATGCAAGACGGCGAGGATAGGCGCAACGTTCCTCCCTGATGTGGCGAGCAGTCATTCCTTGCTATCATTGCTTGCTATCATTGCTTGCTATCGTGAGACGCGAAGTTCAGGAGTTTAGTGTGGCAGTGATTTATGGATTGTGTTACTTGTTGACTGAATTATTAGTCATTCGAGATGGAGCCTCGTTGTCGAATTCTTCTCCGTGGCCATGATTGGCGTGCTGTCCCAGCATACCTATTTATTTGTTCAAAATAACCCTAAAGGCCCCCAACGAGGGTATACATAGGGAGAGATATTACAATAAATTTAGAATAATGACGGATTGAGTAAAATAGGAAAAAAGCGCAATCATAATCACCTGATGTACAGCAAATGAGAAAAAAAAACAGCAGATACAAACTACAACATGTATCGAATTTGAAACTCACAATAATAGAATACAATTGGTAATGCATGATAACAAAACAGAAGTGCATACCGCCGTAGACGGTTACAAAATGCTTACACAAACTTAAAATGCCCCGTGCTTCCATTGAAAATCATTCAGCGAAACGTACACCCTACCGTCTCCCCCCCCCTGCTTTTTAAAAAACACGGTGGCCTCTCCCCCCTCCCCCACCAATTCTGCCTTCTGGTGGAGAGGGCACGAAGCACATTCACTTGATAGCTAAGGAAATGAGTTCCAGCCTGGAAGAAGACAAGTCCACTTGTCGAAACGTTGGCTCGAGCACCCACCCCCTGTTTACGGATTTTTTCATCGAGGCTTCCATCTTCCACTTCCTGCCGTTTTTTTATTACACAAACTTAAAGCACATTAAATTCACAATGCGCACACAAATTAACAGAAGCTCACAAAAAGAATACACATTCGATGTGCGAAATGAAAAAAAAAATATATGCTGACGAAATAAAACAGAAAACGGTATTAACATGAGAATGATGCAGTACATTTCTAAGTCTATGAAACTGAAAACGAGGATGAAGGAAAAAAGAAAAGCGGAACGAAAATCAATCAGGTTGGACACTGTGTTTAGGCAATTCGCTGAGTGTGTAGTAGTTCCTGAAACTTCGCTCTTTCTTTCGGTAGCTACGTGTGATGAGAAATCAGTACGTTAAGTGATAGTGCGTGATATGAAGGAATCAACAAAAGGATCAGTGTGACATATGGGTCGTTTGAATTTGTACTGGTGATCGCCGCGAGGAAACTTGCCTCCACTACGGCGTCCTTCATATTCATATCGTGGTTTGGGGACATTAAACCACAGATAATATTATCACATAATCGGTTCTCCATAATACGCCTTCTGATCTACTTTCAAATACGAGTTATCGGTGCTTTTATGGCGAGCCCTCAGCGTCTCGGAGAAGACGAGGAAGTTGCGCCTCAGCTGCTCCGCACGTTCGAGCGTAGCGCGAGGGAAGAAGACGCCCGCAAGAACGACAGCGGCTCTGGCTGCCCATCGGAGAGCAAGCATCAATAGCATATGTGGGAAAGTGAACGCCTCACGTCTTCCCACAAGTGGTGACCGGACATCGAGCGGCAACGCGCCTCCTGCTCGTCCCTTCGCCAACGCACTGAGCGTTATGGCCATCCCCGTTTCTTCGGTGACTGCAGTAAAGATTTAGCCCCGTTCATTCCGACTGACCATGGACACCACACCCAACAGCGACGCAACGCGGAATCCCACGGTACCAGTCCATGTCGTCGCTAGTCTCAAGCTACCGGAGTTTTGGCAGGTGGACTCGGAACTCTGGTTTTTGAGCATTGAGCCACTCTTCCGATGACACCGCGTAGCATCGCAAACAGCGAGGTACGACTATGTCATCAGCGGTTTACCACCTGCTGTCATCGCCATCGTAAGAGACATTCTGCGCTCTCCGCCTCCTGAGAACACCTACGACACTCTTAAACCAGAGCTCATACGCCGGACAACCAAATCAGAACAGCGTAGGCTGCAGCAGCTGCTCACCGCGGAGGAACTCGGTGACCGAAAGCCTACGCAGCTCCTGCGTCGTATGCGACATCTCATCGGGGACAACCCTGCTGCATTGGACACATCCATCCTACGAGAGCTCTTCCTACAGCAACTGCCGCAGCAGGTACGGATGATGTCAAATGTGTTCTCCACAGAAACATTCGACTCACTGGCACAGATGGACGACAAGATTATGGTTGTCGGTGCCCCGTTCATATCTGCAATGGCGAGACGAGATTCTTCCCACTTTTGCTCCGGTCCGCGATGACCGCTTGGACCGCCTTAAGCTAACGAGGAGCTCAACCGCAAAGTTGAGCAGCTCGCCACTGAATTGAGCTCGCTCAAACAGACCACCAGCGCAATGCATCACGACAACGACGCCAAAGCCGCGATATAGCGCCAAGTCTGCCTCGCTGCGTCTGCTGGCACCAACACCGATACGGAGCACGCGCTCGTCAGTGCCATCAGCCATGCCCATTTGCAGGAAACGCACGGGCTACGCACTGACGGCGGCCAGTGTTGCAGGCCTGACATACAGCCGCCTATTCCGCGTCATGGACCGCGTCACCAAAGTTCAGTACATCATCGACACAGGTGCCGAACTGTGTGTTGTTCCCCCTACGCTGGAGTACCGTCGACGACGCCAGACCACGCCGCCTGTCACTGCTGTTCATGGTTCAACTATACGAACCTGCGGACAGAGATCTGTTACGCTGGACATGCACGTTTCGTTGAATTTTCTTAATTGCCGACGTGCGTGTACCAGTTATCGGTGCGGATTTTCTTTGGCATTTTAAGCTTGTAGTAGACCCACGACATAGCCGCCTCGTGGATTCTGAGACCCACGTAACAGTTCAAGGCGTGTCATCAAGTTTACCACCCTTGCGTCTCGTGCAAGCTCATGTCAAAGTCTCCCCGCCGTGATCTACGCTTCTGAGAGAAATTTCCGATCTCTGCCGTGCTCCATCTCTGAAGACCCAGTGCGCCACAATGTCACTCATTACATTGTGACAGTAGGAGCACCGGCGTTTGCACGTGCTCGTCGTCTCGCTCCTGACCGCTACAAGACTACACGGCAAGAATTCGAGCACATGGTTGACCTCGGATACGTCTGCCCCTCTTCTGGTGCCTGGTGATCACCGCTACACATGGTCCCCAAACCCTCAGTTGACTGGTAACCTTGCGGTGACTATCCTGCCCCCAACTAAGTGACCGTACCGGACAGCTATCCAATACCGCATATCGAGAATCTTACGGAACTGCTGCATAGTTCCCCCATATTCAGCAAATTCGAACTAGTAAAGGCATACCACCAAATACCTGTCGAGCCTTCCGACGTACCGAAGACTGCCATAATAACTACGTTTGGCATGTTTGAATACATGCCAAAAGGCGTTACATGCCAAAAGGCGCTTCGGTCTACAAAACGCCGCACAAGCCTTTCAACGGTTCGTGGACCAGGTTGTTCGTGGTTTCACCTGCTGATTCGCGTACATCGACGGCATCCTCGTCTTCAGCAGAAGAACACGAACTTCACTTGCGTCAGATTTTCACGCGGCTCCGGAAAGGCGGACTTTTCGTCAACGGACCGAAGAGCGAGTTGGGAGTTTCCTCATTGGACTTCCTTGTAGTCAAGGATGGTTGCTTGCTGGGCTATTTGGTTCATATCAACGAGTGGCACAGCGCGGTAAAACAGGAAAGGACGACAACAGAGACAGTGTGCAAAGAGCGCTGACTTACAACTGTTTATTTCGCTGGCAACACCAGGTGTAAGTACTACAGCGGGACAGAAACATAGCAAAACGACGACAAACACGAGATATATGGGGTGATAGCTGCAAAGATCTAATGACCATGTTCCTAAAAGCCGTTGTCTTGCGCACGCGAATACATCGGACAGACAGGCAGATGCGTCAACACGAGGCTAAAAGGGCACAACAAGAATTTAAGAGATGGTAACCAGGGCCATCTCAGCTTGCACTGCGGTAACTGTGTCCATGCGTCGGAATACTAAGCCGTGCAATTCCGAGTTCTCAAAAAGTGGCATTGTTTGTCGCCACAAAGACGAGTGCGTCAGGGAAACTTTTGAGGCGGCCGAAATTACTCGTGCAGAAGAGGGATGCGTCAGCATGCCATCACTTACATTGACGAAGAAGGAGCCAAAGTATTTAGAAACAAGGTGATCACATCTCTGCAGCTATAACCCCATGCATCTCTTGTTTATCGTCTTTTTGCTATGTTTCTGTCCCGCTGTAGTACTTATACCTGGTGCTGCCAGCGAAATAAACAGTTGTAGGTCAGCGCTCTTTGCACTCTGTCTCTGTTGTCGTCCTTTCGTGTTTTACCGCGCTGTGCCACTCGCCGTGGACTTCCTTGGCCATCGCATGAATTCCCGTGGGATCTCTCCACCGGCGGCGCGTGTGGAAGCTATATTGCAGTTTCCACGGCCAACAACTACGAAGAAACTGCGTGAATTCTCCGGGCTTGCCAACAATTACCGTCTGTTTATTCCACACTGCGCGGCCATCTTGCAACCTCTACATGCACTTCTGTCCGGTCAAACAAAGACGAACGCTACGATCTCCTGGACAGACGACGCTCAGACAGCTTTCAGTTCTATCAAGGAAGCTATGGCCAGAGCAACGCTCCTCGCGCATCCAAAGAGCGACGCCATCTCATCACTCTCCGTGGACGTCTCCGACGTCGCCATCGGAGAGGTCCTACAGCAGTTGGTCGACGGAGTTTGGTAGCCTGTCGCTCTTTTCTCAATGAAGCTCTCACAGACCGACTCCCCTTACAGCACGTTCGATCGCGAACTGCTCGCGGCCTATTTGGCTGTCAAGCATTTTCGCCACTTCCTCGAAGGTCGGCGATTTCATATCCTCACCGACCACAAACCGCTCACGTCTCCCTCGACCGTTACCAATTCTGCCCACACCCAGGTCAGATCCCTCAGCTTGCCTACCTGTCGGAGTTCACGAACAATATCGGACACATCAGTGGCAAAGACAACCCCGTTGCTGACGCACTATGCCGTAAAGAAATCAACGCAACGATGGATGAGCGCCCGCCAGTCGACATTACAGCCATGGCTACTGCACAACGGGAGGACAGCGAACTTCAGGTAGTAGGGTGCCAAGAGAACTCTCTCAAGTTCGAAGATGTCCAACTTCCAGGCTGCGCGATTCCCCTCGTTTGTGAAACCTCTACCGGTTGTCCTCGCTCGTACGTTCCAGCGCCATTTCGCCGCAGTGTCTTCGACCCCTTGCATTCCTTGTCGCACCCCGGCATACGTGCGACTCAACGCCTCGTCACAGCGGGATACCTATGGCCACGTATGAACATCGACGTCCGCTGCTGGACACGTGCTTGTCTCAAGTGCCAGCAAGCCAAAGTCGAGCGCCACACAGTCATCCCACTGGGTACCATCACACCTCTTGACTCGCGGTTCTGTCACGTGCACCTGGACCTTCTAGGCCGTGCCCCCTTCGGAAAACAGCCGGTATATATTAACGTGCGTAGACAGGTTCACACGGTGGCTTGAGGCACTACCGCTCACCAACATCACGGCAAAGTAAGTTGGCCAGACTCATCGCCGTGCAGGAAGCCGCTATGGAGTTCCCAAGACCATCACAACGGATCGAGGTCGTCCATTTCACTCCGCGCTCTTTCGGACTTTGTCCTGCATGCTTGGTGTCAACCACATCAAGACGACAGCCTACCACCCTATTTCGAATGGCATGGTTGAGCGGTTTCACTGCCAACTCAACTTGCTCATGGCCTCACGATCGTTGATACCGTGGACGGAGCGACTGCCACTCGTCCTCTTCGCCCTTCGCAGCACGATACGTACGGACGCGTCCTGCTCATGCAGCTGAGCTCCTTTTTGGGACAGCCTTAAAGGGCTCCTCACCAGGTTTGGCAATTTTGAGCTGACAAACGCAATGCATACATTGGGCGTTCACCATCACGTCTGCCAAAATTTGCAACGCTATGCGTCGCGGAAATGAGTCAAAATTGAAGGTCAACGCTGCTTGCCCTTCCTCTCGCGGGCGCGCGCCCAGAAAATGGAGGACGTACACGACAGAATGGACCTACGTAGATGGTAGTGCTGTGACGTCACTCCTCTATGTAGACGAATGTGCTCTAACGTCGCCAACAGTAGCACGTGACAGGGAGATGATTATTTAACGCGACGTGTAGTTTGTGTAATTCGTTGCTTGAATAGACGAATAAAACTTGGGAGCCAAAATAAAACACACCAACGGAATGTGTGCGTTTTCTTTTTTTAAATTTTTACTGCGAATTGGAGCGAGATGCCAGATTAATCTAGCTCCGTTTCACATGCGTTCGTGTTCTCGCGCATTTCGCATCGTGCAGGCGCCAACCCTTACAACGAAGGTAATTTTCTACCGCGTTCCAGCGCTCATTAGGCTCATTTATCCTCCCGTGTCTAACCTAGATGTTCATGCTGCACAACGCTAGTCTCGCGTCTGTACAAACGTCGCAGCTTTCGTGCTAAGTAATAGGTTGAAAGCTAAGTGATCGGCGAGGGCGCATTCGGCATAACTTGAAGAGATAAAGCGCAAAGAACGCCGCCACAACATCGCTCGCATCTCGGGGGCTTCGGCTGGTTCGGGGACGTCATGCGCTCGTGACATTGTGTGCGCATGACATGTTCATGCGTATGCCTCATGTGATCCCCCCGCTCGCGTGCCGAAGAGGGTAGGTAACGGATTTGGCTTGCGAAGGCTACACGGGCGGAGCGGCAAGGGTTTCACGCTAGCCTCCTCGCATCATGCTTTCGCACCGCCTCAAAACATTGGTTTTCTCAGCTTCTAACGGACCGATTAGAAACATTCTTCTGGCATAATGCTGTTTATTGGACGCGCAACAACTTCCATTGTCTAACTAAAGTTCGTTATGTAATCTGGGCCCCTAAACCACCAACAGACGCTCACGTCTTCCTCTCAGTGCCTTTCCTCTATCGACAACAGCCGTCATGACGTCACCACTATGATAAGGTGGCGTCGCGACCAAGAGGCACTGTCAGTGGGCGAACAAGAACCTGTTTTCTGCTAGCAGATGCGCGCGCTTCTTGCGTTTCCAACTTGGATGCTGAGGAAGGGCACTCGGAGAGGTGGATAGACGAGCTGACGAACGCAGTCTGTCGAAAGAAAGAGCGAAACGAGAAAACGCATGCAATTCCGCCAGCGTTCGCTGCAGACTCGTGTACAGTGGAATGGCAGAACTAAATTTCGACCTCTCGGTGGTTTAGGGGCCCTTTAAGGCTTCCTTGCCAGTCTTTCGGTGCGTGTCCGTTACCACCATTAGACGTTGCTGATTATGCCAGTCGCCTCAGGAATGCCATGAGAGACGTGTCTCCTATCCCACCACGTCAACAGTCACGCCCAAGTTTCGTTAGTCGTGCTCTCCGGGATCACACACGTCTTCGTACGGCACGATGCAATCAGACCCCCACTACAACTGCCTTACAACGGACTCTTTAACGGGACCGACATGATTTTTCTCAAGAATGGGGAATAGCGCTAACACACACGGACGAGGAAGAGATAACAGGACAAGCGCCAACTTTCAACTGATCGTTTATTTTCGAAAGCAACTGTATAAATGGATCCGTACGCAAAAGTACTGCTCATCGCACATGAAAACCTGCAGCGTCAAGAAAGGCAAATTTATTAGCAGTCAGCGCCACCGACGGGCAGCTGACACATCTATCACCAGCCCTCGCGATCAAGGCGGCTTCCACAATCTCTCTGGTAGTCTTATCGGCATTTCTGTATACCACAGTGCACTCTTTAAACGCTTCACACCCACAATCATTACAATGCACAGACACGTGTCCATCACGATAACAGCCCAACTTCTGCTTATGTACCCTTAGCCTATCATTCAGGCATCTCCCCGACTGCCTAAAGCAGAGCTTGCCGCAAGAAAACGGGAACCGATACACTACATTATTTACACATGGAACAAATGGATGCTGATGTTTCTTCACACATTCTGCGCGTCTCTTGGCTAATGGGTGTGTGGCCTTGCAAATGCTCACTAGTTACACTACAATAATGTAGTGTATCGGTTCCCGTTTTCTTGCGGCAAGATATACTTTGGGCAGTCGGAGAGATGCCTGAATGATAGGCTAAGGGAACAGAAGCAGAAGTTGGGCCATTATCGTGATGGACACGTGTCTGTGCATTTTAATGATTGTGGGTGCGAAGCGCTGTTTAAAGAGTGCATGGTGGTATACAGGAATGCCGATAAGACTACCAGAGAGATTGTGGAAGCCGCCATGATCGCGAGGGCCAGTGATAGCAGTGTCAGCTGCCCGTCGGTGGCGCTGACTGCAAATGAATTGGCCTTTCTTGACGCTGCAGGTCTTCATGTGCGATGAGTAGTAATTTTGCGTACGGATCTATGTATACTGTTGCTTTCGAAAATAAACAATCAGTTGAAAGTTAGCGCTTGTCCTGTTGTTTCTTCCTCGTACGTGTGTGTTATCGCTATGCCCCATTCTGAAGCATATAACCAACTATCCCGAAAAGCCACGTTGACATACTTGATTTTTCTCGACCCAATTTTTTACGGCGCGACAGAAAGCTCACCCTTCGCAGTGTTTGTAGTTGCAGCAGTTAATCCCAAAAGCACGTGGGTATTTTACAAGCAGTATTTTTTGATCTGAAAGACTCTAAACACGGATGCACCTTTCCTCCAGCAACTCTGAGAATTGATAGCGATGCCACCAGCCCTTCTCACGATTTGTGAAAGCTATCTTGTTCTGCTTTCGCAGGAGTGTCTTTAACTATGCTTAACCGCCTTTATTTTTAGCTTTCCAACTATTTTTGAAAATAACAAGCTGCTACAGTGAGATGATGTGGCCTTATACACTTTCCCTGTATTTGTACCGCGTTGTGTGCGCATACGTCCAAGGTTGCCTGCGCCTGTGTCATGGGTGGCATGTGCCGGCGTGGTTACTCTCTCGACGCATGAGCCAAGCCAAGTGATCGAAAACGTCACAACTGTTGAGGTGTTTATTAGGCGGCAGTCGGCGACGATGCTCAATGGCGACAGTCAAGGTAGGACATGGCCTCAGAGCGCGAGCGGAAAGAGCCAAAGAGGACGACCCACTAGAAGGCTATAGAGAGCGCAACCCATTACTCATCCCAAAGGCTTCGCTACAATTACCCCGGGTACGAAAAGGGAGCCGTCCGGCGACCTAAGAGCTCGTCACTATGAGTGGGTCATAGTAGGCCTTGAGGCGCTCCACGTTGACTATGTCGCGCCCTCGACGGCGCATGTCCGAAGATGGTTCGATGGGTTCGATCACGTAGTTGACCGGGGATGTGCGCTCGACGACCCGATAGGGGCCTTTGTATTTCGGCAGTAGTTTTGAAGAGAGGCTAGTTGCAGTGGTAGGGACAGAGAGCCATACGAGTGCTCCAGGGAGGAACGTGGACTCAGAAGTGGTGATTCCACCGCGAATGCTCTTCTACCGCTCTTGTTCCTGCGTTGTAAAAGTCTTGGCAAGGTCGCGAAATTCTTCCGGAAACGTGGCTGTGTCAGAAATCGGTGCACACTCAGTTGAATCCGGATTGTATGGGAGTATCATGTCGATGTTGTGTGACAGGTGCCTTCCGTACAATAAGAAGATGAGTGAAAAACCAGTTGCGCTTTGAGGGGCGGTATTATAGGCGTAGGTGACGAAGGGCTGAATGGCATCCCAATTTGTGTTATGGGCGGCGACGTACATTGAGAGCATGTCGCCGAGCATGCGGTTAAAGCGTTCGGTTAGGCCATTCGTCTGCGGGTGGTAAGCAGTAGTTTTGCGGTGAACAGCATGGCACTCTTTGAGAATGGCTTCGACGACTTCCGACAAGAAGGCACGGCCTCGGTCGATGAGTAGATCCTGGGGTGGACCGTAACGCAGCATGAATCGGTGTAGCAGGAAGGAGGCAACATCGCGTGCTGTAGCCGCTGGGAGGGAGGTGGTTTCGGCGTATCGCGTTAGATGGTCAACAGCGACGATGGCCCAGCACTTGCCAGCCAATGTCACAGGATGTGGTCAATGCAAATCGCTGCCCACGCGTCTAAACGGACGGTTAGGGCAAGGTAGTGGTTGTAGACCGGATGGCGACATGCGCGTTGAAGGTTTTCGGCGTTGGCAATCGAGGCAGAAGCGAACGAACTTCTGCACGTAGGCGGTACATACCTCGCCAGAAGTATCGTTGTCGAATGCGGTGGTAAGCTTTGTATACCCCAGTGTGCGCGCATTCCGGGTCAGAGTGGAAGGCCTCGCATATTTGAGAACGCAGACTGCGGGGGATCACAAGTAGCCACTGGCGGCCATCGGCGTTGTAATTGCGTCGGTGCAGTAAGTCGTCACGAATCGTGAAATGGTGGGCTTGACGACGCAACGCGCGAGTGGTGGTGTTGCCGACGGATCAGTGAGCAAGTCTATAAGCGAGGCGATCCATTTATACTTGCGCTGTTCGGTAGCGATGGTGTGAACGTCGATGCAAGAAACGACAATGTTACGTGACGAGCAGGGGGCATTGTCGTCAGGCAATGGGGAGTGCGAGAGGGCGTCGGCGTCAGTATGCTGGCGTTCGTTGCGGTACAGCACGCGGATATCGTAGTCCTGTAGGCGAAGTGCCCAGCTGGCGAGGCGGCCTGAGGGATCCTTCAATGACGACAACCAGCATAGTGCATGATGGTCGGTGATGACATCAAATGGGCGACCATACAAATAGGGTCGGAACTTCGTATGGGCCCATATGATCGCCAGGCATTCTTTTTCGGTGACGGTGTAATTGGTCTCGGCTTTAGTAAGCGCACGACTTGCATATGCCACGACATATTCAGGAAACCCTGGTTTGCGCTGCGCAAGGACAGCGCCAGGGCCAACACCGCTGGCGTCTGTGTACACCTCTGTAGGGACCGTAGGCTCGTAGTGGCGTAGTATGGGAGGCGACGTCAACAGGCGACGGAGCTTTGCGAAAGCGTCGTCGCACTCTGACGACCACGAAGGGAGGGGCCCGTTACTTCCGAGGAGCTTCGTCAGCGATGATATGATAGTCGCGAAGTTTCGAGTGAAGCTTCGAAAGTAGGAACACAGTCCTACGAAACTGTGGAGTTCTTTGACGGACGTAGGTTTCGGGAACTTGGTCACGGCCCGAAGCTTGGCTAGATCGGGAGAATTCCGTCCTTGCTCAGGACGTAGCCGAGTATTATCAGCTGCCGTGCTCCAAATCGGCACTTCTTTAGATTCAGTTGCAGACCAGCGTTGCTCAAACGCATCGACACATGCCGGAGGCCTTGAAGATGCGTGGAGATGTCTGGAGCGAAAACGACGGCGTCGTCGAGGTAGCACAAGCACATGTGCCATTTCAGGTTGTGCAGAATAGTATCCATCATGCGCTCGAAGGTGGTGGGCGCATTACACAGTCCAAACTGCATGACGTTGAATTCGTAGAAGCCGTCGGGCGTGACAAAGGTGGTCTTCGGTCGAGCGTCATCAGCCATAGGTACCTGCCAGTACCCTGAGCGCAAATCGATGGATGAAAAGAATTCTGCTCCTTGTATGCTGTCAATCGCGTCGTCTATTCGCGGAAGTGGATACACGTCCTTACGAGTGATCTTCTTGTGTCGTCGGTAGTCCACACAGAACCGCACAGAACCGTCCTTCTTCGCAACAAGAACGACAGGAGACGCCCAGGGGCTGTTAGATGGTCGAATAACATTGTGTCGAAGCATGTCGTCGACTTGCTCGTTCATTACGCGGGGTTCTGTGGGAGATACGCGATATGGACGTTGCCGCAGTGGCGGTTAAGCGCCAGTGTCGATGCGATGCGTAACGGTGGACGTGCGGCCGAGAGAACTTTGAGCGACATCGAAAGAAGCGCGAAATTGTTCCAAGAGGCCCAGAAGCTGGGAGCGCTCTACCGGCGTAAGGTTGTCAGCAATGGAAGACGCAAATACATCATCGGGCGATGAACCAGACGTGGTAACAGCACTGAGCGTACCGGAACTGGGGCAGTGCGTGTCATCTGGGTCGTCCATAACTTGTGCGTCTTCGAAGGGTTCCACGCTGCCGAGACATTCTCCTCGCAGCAACGTAACACTGTACAGAGATGGGTTGATAACAAAAATTGACGCGCTGCCCTGAGTGACTTGTGCGGTCGCGAAAAGCACCAGCAAGCCTTTCCTCGTGCAAACACGGTCAGATGGCGAGAGGAGTGCAACGGTGTCGGAGAGACTGGCGCAAGAGACGGACACCGCCGTTGACGAGTTTGCAGGCACTTTGGTGTCGTCTTTGACGAGTACCTTGCTCACAGACGATGGACTGTCAGCCGGCGTCAGATCAGAGAATGGTGAGGGCTCTATTTCGGCTGGTGCGCAATGAATCACGGCGTCGTGCTGGGAGAGAAAATTCCATCCTAGGATGACGTCGTGAGAGCATGCTGGAATTATGATCAACTCGACGGCGTACAGAGCATCGTTAATCATGACGCGGGCTGTGCACATCGCTGTCGGGTGAATACTTTGGGCGCTGGCTGTACGGAGGGAGAGCCCGGGAAGTGGCGTCGTCACTTTTCGGAGTAATCGGCGAAGTTTGACGTCAATAACGGATACGGCGGCTCCAGTGTCGATAAGAGCGGATGCGCGAACACCGTCCACAAACACGTCTAACACGTTCGATGGGCTTCAATGAGGGCTTTCGCAGTTCGATAGCGTCGCAGCCCTTGCGCAGCCCTTGCCTCGTGGACCGCGACGACTACTTTTCCTGGTGACGTGGGACCGGACGTGGCCGCATCGGTGACAGTGATCGGCGTCGTGGTGACGGCGAACGGCGTGTAGCGGGAGCTGGGCGAGATGGCGGTGACATAGGCGGCGGTGAATTGTAATACGGGCGGCTTGACTGGCTATGGTTGAGGCGACTGTAGGCGACTGCGCGCAATTGCAATAGCGGGCGACGTGACCGGCGCAACCGCACGCGAAGCAGATAGGGCGGTTGTCAGAAGTGCGCCATCGGTTCGCCGGGGTAGGTCCCATCCATGACGCAGGACGAGGCGTCTGCTGATACGACTGCGTGATGGGCTGCATCGGTGACCTAGGTATGACGTCGGCAAACGCAGCCGGCGCACTCGCTTCGAAGGCCTGAGGTCTGGCGACGGCTTCGGCGTAAGTGGGGCAGCGACAGGGATCGCTTTGGGTGACCTGGCTGCAACTTGCGCGTAACTGAGCGGCGCAGGCGCCGGAGGGGCTGGTGGTATTCCGGCACGATCTCCGCGATTTCCTGCTGAATAGCGTGACGTAAGGGAGGCAGCAGCGTGGTCGATGGCTGTTCAACATGCTGCGGGTGAGGGAAGGCCAGTAGGGAGAACTGGCGGGCAATTTCCTCGCGCACAAATGACTTAATCTAGGCGAGCAAGGCGGACTGATTAGAAATGGCCGCCAGGCCAGCGAGATCGGCGTCGCGTGATGCAGGTCGACGAGTCAGCAACCGCTGCCGGCGCAGCTCCTCGTAGCTTTGGTAGAGCGTGATCACCTCGGCCACGGTACGAGGGTTCTTGGCGAGCAGCATAGTGAAGGCATCGTCGTCGATGCCTTTCATAACGTTGCGGATCTTGTCAGACTCAGGCATGGCTGCGTCGGCTTTCTTGCACAAGTCCAGGACGTCTTCTATGTAGCTCGTAAAAGACTCGCCGGTCTGCTGGGCTCGTTCACGTAAACGTTGTTCGGCTTGCAGGTTACGAAGGGCAGGGCGGCCAAACACGTCGATGATGGCGGTCTTGAAAGCAGACCACCTGGGGAAATCGGTGGCGTGGTTGCTGTACCACAGGCCCGCCACACCCGCGAGGTAGAAAACCAGGTTACTGAGTTTGCCTGCCTCGTCCCATTTATTGGGTACGCTCACACGCTCGTACATTGCAAGCCAGTCCTCAACGTCGGTCCCATCCACGCCGGTGAAGATGGGAGGGTCGCGGATGCGGGGGACACCGGGGCAGGAGGTCGTTGTTGGAGGAGGCGTTTGCTGAGCAGCGTCTTGAGGCATGGTAGTTGGTAGGGTACGGGATCTAAGCTCCAGGGGCATCGAATGGGAGCACAGCACTCTCCACCAATTTGTTGAGGTGTTTATTAGACGGCAGTCGGCGATGCTCAATGGCGACAGGCAAGGAAGGACACGGCTTCAGTGTGCGAGCGGGAAGAGCCAGAGGACGACCCACTAGAAGGCTATAGAGAGCGCAACCCATTACTCATCTCAAATGCTTCGCTACACAACGCATATACGTGGCCGCGCCGAGTAGCAGCGGGCGTCATTTCCGAGAAGAATTGTAGGTTATAGCAAAACTATGTCGCTCCAAAATCTTAGCGACCTGGAAACCGTGCACGGTTGCATGAGCACGCTGAAAAGTTGACCAAGACGCGCTTACGAGCATGGGATCAATACGTCACGCGAAGGAAGCGCCACTTTAATGCTTACTACTAACGCAGGCCTATATGTACATTTTAATGGAGTAATACCTCTTATTATAAAGATACGAAGAATATTTTAATACTAACAAAAAATTGCCGACCGCGTCCAGCAATGAACGGTCACGTGGTCGGGTTCATCGGATCGTTCATGTTTTTGGCGCCAGAGGAGCCACAGGTCATTTTTCGCGACTTTCAATTAAGAAATAAAAATGTAAATCCACCTCCCACGAAATAAAAAGGGGTTGGTTCGAGCCAATGCAACGGACACTCTTTTCATCGGTGGAGTCATCTCATTTCATGTTCTGGATAGTTGTCGGTCCCTTTAAAGTCCTCAAACGTTGTCCCAAGCATTTTGCCCTGCTGCTTAATGGATGCGAAGACAGTGTCTTCAATGGCCGCATTAAGCCGGCCTTCCTCGACACCGACGCCATCCTCGTAGACGACAAGCCATCCGCCGACAACAGACGAACGCGCTTTGCAACCACAGCAACTACCAGCTACTCATAAGGATCGCTCGTTCGTACACTGGCTACCTCTCTAGAGGGGTGGGGGGCTGTGGCGAGCCGTCAGCGTCTCGGAGAAGACGACGAAGTTGCGCCTCAGCTGCTCCGCACTTTCGAGCCTAGCGCGAGAGAAGAAGGCGCCCGCAAGAACGACAGCGGCTGTGGTTGCCCATCGGAGAGCAAGCATCAAGACGTGTGGGAAAGCGAACGCCTCACGTCTTCCGACAGTTTCAATCCAGTAAGGACATTCGTATGAAACACGCGACTCACGCGAGATAATATTATAAAGAACTTCCCTTGAAAGAGCTTGCGGAGCGAGGTCGTGGCACCTCCCCCCCACCATCTCATGTCTCTTAATAAATGGAGGTGGCGCGTGAACGCTAGTGCGTTGAGATTTATGTAAATAGACTTGAGTATAAAAGTAAATCGATATAGGGCAAATAGTAATCCTGAAGATGCGTAGATAGGACCTGAGTTAGCAATAAAGGGTGGAGCTCACTTAGACTCGCTCAAGAAATATATTTTGCGCTTAGGACTCACTCGGACTGAGACGCACTAAACTTTTCCTCAGTAGGACGGACTCGGGCTCAAGCTCATCAAAATATTACTCACCCGGACTCATTCAGACTCAGACTCACGGGCCAATTCGAGTCTGAGTGAGCCGGAGTGAGTCGACTCATGAGTGAGTTTGCCGACCTATGGCCACATGTGATTCCCAGCCTCAGTCAATGCATTCACGGAGAACATACACATTGAAACACAAGGCAAGTGAGGCAGCTGAAGATAGAACACCGCTGGAAGATGCTCGACTGCCATCCACTCCACCACGTGGTCCGCCAGCATGACGCAGTGTACTCTTCATTTCATATGAGGCTGAGCGATGGCCTCATGCTGACCGAGGATGACGTCAAATTGACTGAGAGCCGCTTTGTGACAAGCGAAGAAGCCACGGCTAAGTGCCCTGACGGCATACGGTTATACTACAGCAATGCTGACGTCGATCGCTATAACTCACGTTGCCTGGACGCTGCGGCCAACGTGTTACGTCATGCCGCATGCGATAACATAACTGGCTATAAGAACGAGCAGGTACACAGGGATGCCCTCACCAAGGTGGCCAACATGAACGCAAGCGACATGGTCAGCCTGCCGGCTTCAATTTACCTGAGCAACGGCTAACCGTACATGGTCACGGCCGGCGTCGACGTAAGCGACGGCCTCGTAAATAAAATATGGGCACCTTGCGGTTCGTCGAGCGTGATCAACACGGCAACTGAATTTCCATCGTCCACGGCACGCATTGCCGTCCCAGCCAGGACGAAGCAAATCACTACCTCACACCCTCAACAGAAATAAAATAAGTGCCCGTGGAACTGCAAACCACCATACCCACGACATACGCCACAAAAATATATCATGTCAGAGGGCAGTTTCCTCTCGCTCAAGCAAACGCCGTAACTATATATAAGTCACAAAATGGCCACATACGCCCAGGTAGTCTTCAGGTACGATAAGCACCATCCACTCAAGGTGGTGTACGTAGCACTTTCCAGGATTACTAGCCTCGATGGCCTATACATTACCAACGCAAAAGGTGACTTCAGGTTCCGACATGTCACCGGCTCTATCGACACAGCCTGTCGACGACATGACCCGGCTATCAAGCCGGCCTCTAGACATTTTCTTGGATGCGGCTACCACCTTCATTGGCTACCACAAACCACGCCAATTCCCTTAAACTCGTCGCTCTCAAGTGTCTGTGCACGCGCGTGTGCACGACCTCGAAAAAGACGTTTTGCTGGCAGAAATTGGCCAGTTAGCACTTTATGAAACCTGGAGCAATGAACCCAGAGCAATCACGGGATTCCAATGTGTCGTCCACAGCAAGCGGATTCATTGCAGGTGCGGTGGCGTGGGCACATATAAGAACATGGCGTCGCGCAAATTAAACGTACGCCGCATTCCACTTCACCGGCCGCCAGACACTGAACTGAGAGACAAGAAGCGGAATCGGTGAGGTCTGCGTTGCGCACATCAGTCACAATAACAAAGACATTGCGCTCGCCGCCATCTACGTGAGAACTGTCAAGAACCCCTTCCACACATTCACACGGGTTTGTGAAACGTACTTGCGTTCTCCATCATAAGGGACAAGTATAAGCACTGTATTCATATCGGCTTACAGCGTCTGGTGCTGGTAATACCTATGTTGCTGTTGGCATCATACGCAACTGTAACCTGGTTATATAACACATGTGCGACACTTAATATGTGTGTGCGCACACCATTTGCGCCTATCTTTAGCGTCATTTCGCAACGTCTCGCACATTGTAACAAAATGACGTCACAGTCACCTTCCAGCGCATGCTTCGCATTACACCGATTTCTACGATACGTGGGTACCGCGGAATTTATTTATTTATTTATTTATTTATTTATTTATTTATTCATTTATTTATTGATAACTTATCTACATCGCGATAGAGGCATTCTGCAGGGGGGTGCGGGACAAAAACATAACCAGTAAAAAAAACGCTCATGATGAAACAAGCGCGATAAGTACGAAGACTCAGAAAGAACACAGGACGGAGCGCTTACTAGCAAATGAAAATTTTATTTTGGAAAGAACAATCTTATATGTGCTTAACATGCATCCCCGTCACCACACACCACCCTTGTTATCACAGAATGAATCAACAAAACACCACTACGATAACCCATCGCATACATCAAGTAAACACGTGTAAAGCCCCTCCCCCCCCACCCTCAAAACAAGAAAAAAATGCACTGGTTCACGTTACATCTAAAAAAGCAAATTCAATATCGGTTAGCACAACAGACGCCTGGCTAACACACTTCTCACCTCCTTTCTTAATTCGAAATGCTTCAATTATCTCTCTTGTCGTTTGCTTTCTGTGCATATCGATTATCTCTGTGTCACAAAATTTTGGCTGGCAGGTGCACTCTTTACAGTGCATCGCTAAGTGCGAGTACGGGGCCCCCTTTATTGAACTCTCATGTTCGCGAAGCGTACATTCAGGCAACGTCCTGTTTTACCCACGTATTCCTTTCCACATGTGAAAGGAATATCGTACACTACATCTTTTTTGCACTTAACATACCTCCTGCCATGTTTTATTTGACATCCATCTGTTTTTCCCTGCTATTCTTTGTGGCCAACCTTTCCACTGCCGAGCAAATCTTTGACAATCTGTTTTTGGCTGAAAAAACAACCCGCACCCCATACCTTGATGCAACTTTTTTCAACCGACGTGAGACGTTAGGCAGATACGGGATGACCACTAATCGCTCTTTGCCGCCCTCGACTTGTTTGTCTTCTTCACTAGCGCTGCTTATTGTCTTCTTTTCTTCTCGGCGATTCTTTTCACAAGCCAAGAGGAGACACTCGTCTGGATACCCTGCTCCCCTTAAGCGATTACTCTGCTCGGAAACATTTTCATTTATCCAACCTACACATGATTTTGTGAGGGCGGATTTTATGCATGAAGTGGCGATCCTGCTCTTAACTATCTTTGAATGAGCTGAATGATAGCTGAGCAAAGGTTTTACTGATCTGGGGCGATACATCCAACACGTGTGAAAGGAACAAAACCTAATTTCAAGGTCCAGACACTGAATACGTCGTTCTTTTGGCACTTCAAAGGTATACTGTAAACCGCACCCAATTTTCTTGAAAGTTTTCAAAACATTTACTAGCGTGCTCGTGCGCGGATCGTCTTTTACCAAAAACAAGGTAGTCGTCCACGAATCTGAATAGCTTCAGACCCATGCCCTCTAGCTCTTTCTCCATAGCTGTGTCGAGTTTGCTCAAAAAAATATTGCGCAGGATCGGAGCGACGCTAGACCCAATACAAATTCCATCCTTTTGGACGTACACTTTGTAACTCCACCCCACTAGCGTGGAACTTACATACATTGACAGAATTTTCATAAAACCTTCTACCGGCACCCCACTGGCGTTACAAAAAGCCACTTCATCATTGTTGTTTGTGATGCACTCTTTTACACTTTGTAGCAAAGGACCATGCGGAACGGAATAGTATAGATCCACAACATCAATACTGAAGGCATCGCAAACCACTTTACTGTCCCCCTTTAGGTAGTCTACGACTTCCATGGAGTTCGAAACTGAAAACGGGTCAAAAAAACGGAGCGAATCCAAATGCTTTTGTAAGTAACCGGACACTAGGTGTAGCCAAGTACCCCTTTCTGATACAATGGTACGGAACGGAAGGTCTGGCTTGTGTGTTCTTACCGTAAAAAATGCTTCTAGCAACAGACACCTTTCGTTTTTCACGGCTGAAGATAACCTGCTCAGGTTCACGTCCGCTAGCTTCCTAACGGCCCGACGTTTTACAAGACTGGCCTTCTCTTCAACTCTCCGGAAATTCTTATCTATAGCAACTTGGGCCTTTGCCAAATAAACCTTCCCCGGCAAAATCACAAAGAAGCCCTCCTTATCCGAAACAGCGATACGACTACCGCTATTGGACAGAAACTTAATCACCGGTCCAAGTTTCTTTCCTATGTTTGGTCTTACTTTGCTAGATAAAAACACATTTACGCAATCAGTACTGCACCTCAGTTTGTCCTCGTCCTTCACTCGACTTGCCACAGACCTGGCCACTTCCACCTTCTCGGCATGGGAGAGAACCGGTTCAACACAGAACTTCGGACCATGTTGTAGAAGTCTTTCATGATGGTCGGGCAAGGCAAGATCGCCTAGTACCATGACCTTTCCTTCCGTCCTTGTGTGTCTTGTCTTCTTCGGTAGGCCTTGCCGTGCCTGGTTCCACAACGTTTCTTTAGCACTCTCCGAAAGCCGTAACCACTCTTGGTAGCGACGGTAACCGTTTTCACCTTGACTGTGACAGGCCACTCGCAAGCAGTCCTTGAAGTACCAAACCTGATGATTCCACTCCGAAGCCAGTTTCTTGCATACACGTCTGCTGTTTCCACGAGTAGGAGCCAGTAAACCCCACAAAAGCTGCACATCCGGTGGGCAGAGTGACGCCCGGTTGTACCATGCAACCGGTACAACCGCCCGGTTGTACCATACAAACACAGTTCCGAATGCTTTTTGAAAATATATAAAAGTCGCGTTTACCGGAATAGTGTTATCAATGGCTTTGGATACGAAATGCTGAAATTCCATTAGTTGGATGTTCCATGAACAACCTTCTCTGAAAGCATGCTTGGAGGGAATAAAAAAAGCGGTTGAATCAAGGAATTCAAACATGTTAGTATGTAAAATGTGCTCAAATATTTTGCAACACATCGTTACTGAGATCGGCCTGTAATTTTTTCAGAGTTTTCTATCGCCATATTTGAAAACCGTTGTAACGTTTGCCGTCTCCCAATCTTTGGGGAGCAGGCCAGTTTCAAGGCATTGTTTGTAGATGATAAATAAATACGGAGGAATGACGGGAAGACACTCTTTCAGGGCTACTGAGGACAGTCCATCAGGTCGAAAGGCTTTTGTTGCGTCTCAGCGGCGTAATAATGAGTCGACGCCACTAACATCAATTTTAATGTTTGGGATCATATTGCTCTGAGTGCTGTTGTATAGAAGCAATGTCTCCTTGGTATTTTCATGTTTTTAAACAATCATTAAAATACGAGTTAAAGCAGTCCGCCCTCCGGTAGTCTGACGGCACGCTTTTATCGCGGACAGTCAATACTGGTATAGACAGGCCTTTTTTTGTTCTGCTTTAGATATGTTCAGAATGACGTCGTGTTTTCTTTCAGCTGTTTGCCTAGTTTAACAAAAAATGAATCTTTTGCTGATTTAATTCCTACTTTTTAAAATTGTTTATTCTAAGCGCTTCTTGTTTACTAAACTGGACACAGGAGAAAATATTTTATACGCGTGTCTAGCTTTCCTTATAAGTTTCCGTATTTCTCTCTTAATCAAAGAACTCTGTGCTTTCCTTTTACGCAAATGCCTCCATGAAACATGTATTTCGACAAACTTGAGTATTTTTTCTGGGAATGTTGACCACAGAGCTAACGGACAGCGCGCGTTTGACTTATATGCTGAAGGTAGAAAAGAGGTTTTCTTGTTCACTTCTAATGGCAGCATAATCTCCTCTTCTGTAGGTGCACACTTTCTTCGTGGAGTTTGTGATGAACGTACCCGCTGTTGTGACCCGGGTTTATTTCCGTCCCACCACTGCAACCAGTTGTTGCGACGTTAGGGTTGCGTCGTACCCGGACTCCATTTGGTAGGGTGACCGAGTCTCCGGGTTGAGGAACTGATGCTCGCAAGTTGGGAAAACAAAAAAAACGAACAGGTTTACTGGCACTTTTTGCACACTTATTTACATAATGAAAAGGTACGAGTCCAGCGATGAGCGAACTGGATGAGCCATTAACCCAGGGCCTTGAGCCTTGACTCAATCAGTGCCGTCGTTATAACCCCTCAGGCTGGCTCCTTCTTGATTGTATCCAATCACACACAGGACACGACTAGCCAATACACTGTCGCCGGGAGGTCGTCGCACTCGTTGATGCAGCAATGGTCCTGCGGTCAGGCCGGGAGGACGGGAGATCGGGCGAGTTCTTGGGCACTTGCCCAGAAGTGCAGGAAAGGGTTTACGGTGACTCATAATTAATCTTGTCATACATCCAAGATGGGTAGGCACCGTAGCACCTGAAATGAGCCACAATGGCCGAATGTAAAGGCGGCGCCCGCTTTGACGTCGCTACGCGGTAGTTCGGAGCTCGCGGATTCTCTTTCCTTTGTGTGGCGCTTCCCGCCGGGGAGAGCCCGTTTCTGGGAAGGGTCACGGTGAACCCCAGTAGTGTGAGAAGGCATCGCCCGTCCGTTCTCATAGACAACGCGTCGCCAACGACGGTCAGTCATAACAGCCTCCTCCCTCGCCAGTACAGTAATGGAGGGTAGGAGTCACCGCTGCTACTCGAAGGGGCGACGAAATTCTCCACAGTTGAATGCCAAAGGCTCGCCTTCGCTTGTCGCATTCTCTGGTTAGTTGCCGCCCAGTTTCTTCGGCGTCTCTGGAACTCAACCACATGCACTGTAAAACTGTAAAATATGTTTCTCGTGCATTAAATTTTATTTGACACCTTACCACACGGTTCCATAAATTTCCCCCAAAAATCATCCCTGATTACTTATTATCGTTCACTACCACTAAAGATAAATGCGTGTCATTATCTATCTGTGATCGTAATTCCGTACATGAATACCCTATATATTTCATGTACGTATCCTTCTATACTGAAAGCATTCTATTATGAGCTTAAAATTCTTGATTTAATTATTACAAGTGATGAATTATATTGTCAGGGTGCAAATGTGCGTAATGTTCCTGTGTAAACCTCAGTCAGTGTGAATTCTTGCGGGTCATTGTCGATTTTGTTAGTTATCCATAATAATTAAGCTAAAATACCCCTAATCACGAATTAGCAACCTAAGATTCGGATATCTAATTAAGCTAAAAGATCCCTAATCACCAATTGCAACTTAAGATTCCCATCTCTTCAATACTCTTCTTCTCCACTTCCATGTGATACATTGCAACGCGATCCTCCGATTAACTGATTCTTATTTACCCCTCCCTTATTTAACACTAAGTGTAAGTATTATTATTTCCAGAGTGCAATTACCGTATCTTTCATACCTTTTATTAGTAATTAGCTATAACAGTAGCTACTGCTGGTTACATGCGATAGCCATCTTTTATGAATGGTGCACATTGCAATACTATCTATAAATATATTACATACATGTCCTTCTATACTGACCGCTTTCACCCATAAGTTTTAAATAAAGTGTTAAGTTCATTAGTACATTTGGTTACATATACTCTATAGAGGAAGATTCGCATGCGTATCAATGTCTCTTGTTAATTCTTACTTGCTCTGAATTACGAGGAGCTATTCTCGTTTTTAAACATCTGATCTAATTAACGTAAGATTTCACATTGCTAATTATCAACTGAAGACCTGCACAGCATTCATACCCTCCATATCTTGAGCAGCTTCAAGAAAAACAAACTTGTGTAAAAACACATATCTTCACATGTTTTGGGGCCACCGAAAACGCTATGAAGCGCATGCACCCCTATAAGGTGCTTTTGCTGCAATGCACCTTTTTACAAAAGTTCCCGTCGAACCTCAGAAACTTCACCAACATCAGTCAAACTTCACAGGTACGAAGACGGAATCATCGAGATTGGGTCACTTCAGTGATTTAAGCAGATGAGGGCGCATTATTTTTATATAAATTTTTAAATTCTCTCCTATGGAGTTTCACATAGCACATAAAAGTGGTTCTCGAACGCAGGAAATATATGGGAATCAAGCCAAACTTCTCGCACTGTGAGGCGATTGATCCCAGATTATATGGACGAAGTGATTTAAGCGTACATTGAAGTGTTGCAATACAATAAATGTTTAAAGGTCGTTTCCCATTCAGTGACGCTGCAACTCAGCAGCCAGCGCAACAGAGGGCGCTAGTTGTCGATGACCCGAATTCCTGGACATGGGGTCACGTTCAATCGGACGTTGACTGTATTTGTTTTTGGGAAGTTCGATTAGTTCGAATAGTAAAATTCCAGTGCAAATCGAATTGAATAATATTCGAAATTTCGAATATTCGCACACCCCTAATTGTCGCACAAGACTTCTGCGTTCCACTAGCATGTGGCAAAGTTTATATTGGGCAAACGGGTAGGTGTATAAACAAGCGGTTGCAAGGACATAATATCTCCTTGAGCAATTTGGGAAGCAATTTGGCCGTTCATTGCCTCAATTGCATGAAATGCAAATCTAGTAAGCCGATGTTCGATCGCACGACCATTTTGGGTAAGGGAAAGACAAGATATTCGTGGCAGATTTCAGAAGCATTTCATATTGTGAATCATAAAGATAATTGTGTCAGCGATACGTCGTTTTCTTTGACGTCGAAAGAGCGTGCCTACTTAGCGAAAAAATAAGTTTGAAGTGTCACGTGTCGTGGGAAGTGGCGGCAATGCGCATGCGTGTCAAGTCTTGTGCAGCAATGCAATTTCCAATAAGGCACAGTTGAAAGTCCAGCGTTCTTTCGTATGCAACGCCTTGTTCTTGTGTAAGTGTTTCTGTCTTTTCGATGGTACCCCGTTTACATGTTCATAATGCACCAACTGACCCAACAGCTAGCGCAAATGAAACTATCGACTTTGTGCGTTATGCTGCGACAATTTACTAATAGAACAGAAAGCCGTTCATGCAGCGGCAACTCACGATGTTATCATGGAGGGAAACCGAATTTAGTGTTGATAATCTACCTCCATCCAGCTGCACATGCGGCCTTAGTAGAACGGGCTCCGCGTCTCGCTATCCCAGACATATGCTTGCCCATTGATAATCAGTTTATCGTAACTCAACTGTACACGATTTTCTTTCCGCTGCCTTTTATCTTTCGCATAGCTCCACAGCTGTCTTTTTAACACGAAAGTGTTTTAGGCCGGGGTCCACCAAGTACATCAGTTGCGGATATTACGTTGAATAAATAGACGCAAACCGTTGAGCAAGAAAAAAAGCAAGGAAATGATCTGCAGCTGGGAATCGAACCCACGACCATGCGGCCGCGACGGTTAGCGCCCAACGATAAACCGACTAAGCTACTTTGGCACAGGCTGGACACTTCATGGACGCGCCTTATATCTTTCACACATTCTCTCTCACACCGTACGAGATCTCTGTTGGCGGTGTAGGTTGGCGGGGCGGAGCGGGGCGATGCCGCCGTCTGTCAGAGGTTAAAAGAAGTAATGCGTCACGATCGACACTTACTAGCCCTTACTCCAAGATTGCGCGCGATATCGGAGGTCATGGTTAAAGCGTCTTGATACCAGCGAGGGACAGTGGCCGTGCTGGCGTCGCCGAGCCACCGTAGGTGCAGTTATGTTCTTTGCCTTTCGCTTCGTTTTAGTGCGCCGGCTCATCTTAGCAGTGCAACTTCCACATGCACCAACGGGATTTCTTCGCAGCCAACTGCTTCGATTGCAAGAGCGCCGACTAACAAAACTGTTGCAATACGCGTTGCAGAAAATACACGAATTCGACGGGTGAATGTCGTGCCTTTGTGGAGTGAGACACAGGCCAGCGGGACGCACGTGTTTACGGCTCAAGCTACGAACATCTGCCTCCCGTGTTGCTGAAGCGCAGTGGTAGTGTGCGCATGAGCACAGGCGCCGGTTACCCAATACTGGAAAGCGCACACCGCGCCGTGCCTCTCCTACATTGACTACGTTTTGAAGAAGTGCATATCGGGTACTAGTGTAGATTATGAGTTTGTTGCTGTCATCATTACGCGGGATTCACGATTCGCTGTGTCCAAATATATGTTCACAACTTCAGCTACCCAATCGTTTAATCATGATCATGGGCGTTAGTTGTCGCGTTGGAGACATGCCACTAGGCGTCAACATGGGTCCATTCACGTCAAACGGTGCTATAGCTGCCAAAAACGAATAGACATCGCACAAACTCTCATATATCGCTACACAATAAGCACTTCTTTGGTGAAGAAACGTTTCACTTTCGTGTTATACCGATTCCTATGACGGAGGGATCAGCCATATATTTTTATTGAACGGCCAGGCTGAAATCCTCAGAAACAGTGTACGAAGCACCCCTTTGAAAGCATCTTTAAAGACGTTTCTCTTACCTTCCACTGTGAGAACCATGCCACGAGGGGTCGGTTTTTGCTTTCTTTAAGAACACTTATGGGGTGAGCCCGTTCAATCTATACATCATCGAGTGTCATCGCATCCTCGCATATTCGCCTAAATAATTTTTCGGATGTTTTCCAATTCTCATTGTAGAAAAAGAAGGGGTTCAATAAAGGATAGGGGCTCGTAGAGAAAAGAGGAAGACGATGAGGTTGGAATGGGCCCTCTGTGTCTGCGTCAGTCTCGCGTTTTCAATGTTATTTTTGTGCCGAAACCCGGGAGGTCATCAAAGAAGAGTCACTGACCACCAAGCTCAAGTTTGTCTTCGATGCGTCATCGTATGGCCCCGGACTACTATCAATCAACGACTGTCTGGAAAAGGGAGGTAATATAAATCCAGAGCTTCTGCGTGCGCTACTTCTTTTTCGATGGTTTTTATTCGCCCTGAACTCGGACATCGAAAAAGCGTTCCAGCAGATTGAGGTAGAAGAGCCAGACAGAGGCGCCTTTCGATTTCTTTGGTTCGTTAAGACGCTCAGTGAGAAGAACGCTAATCTTGTCGAATGGCGCATGGCGCGCGTAACTTTTGGGTCAACGTCAAGCCCATTTCTGCTGATGGCTACTATCCATAACCACCTAGACAACGCTGGTCCTGAAGACAAGAAGCTGACGGCGAATCTGAAGAAGTCATTTTATGTAGATGACTTGCTCATTGGAGCAGATACGTTTAAAGAAGCTCTTGAAGTTTACGGAAGAACGAAGTCAATCATGAATGACACTGGGATGAATCTTCCAAAATGGAGAACCAATAAGGACACACTGCAAGAAGTGTTTCTGGGGAAAGAAAAGTCGTTAGATGAGGCATTAACGATACTACGACTGTATTGGGCATGCAGTGGAATACCAACTGCGACAGTGTTGAGTTTACTCTAAAGTCAGTAATGGAATACTTAACGTCATCAAAGGCAAATAGAAAGCGCCATTTACTAAAGCCGGCATCCTGGATCTATGACCATCTTGGAGTACTCTCACCCTTCACAGTTACAGCCGAACTTCTTTTTCAGCAATTGTGAATTCGAAACTTTGCCTGGGACAAACAGCTGCCCAAGAAAATCGGCACACCATGGAATGAATGGTGCACAGACGTCCTGCAGCTTGGTTCGATTACGATTCCGCGTTGCGTAACAAGCAGTCTCCAAGGAGTCACGGATACGGCGGAACTCCACATCTTGTGGATGCTAGTTAGAAAGCATACGGCGTATGTGCTTATCTGAAGGCAACCAACCTGCAAGGCGAGTCTACTACTACGCTCACAGCAGCGAAACGTAGAGTGGCACCGATGAAATCACTCACATTGCCGACGTTGGAGTTGATGGGCGCAGTTATCGGAGCAAGACAACTGAAGTACATCCGAACTTCGTTGGATTTCCGGCTGTTTCCTTGCACTATGTGGACTGACTCCACTATTCTGCTCAGCTGGATCCGAGCAAGTGGGGACAAACTGAACAGTTTGCCAAAAACAGGGCGAAGGAAATTTCAAGTGTAATGGTCCCAGAAGAATGGTGTTACTGTCCAGGACATGAGAATCCCGCAGACCTGATTACTCCCGGCATGTCTGCAAAGTATCTTTTGGAAAGCTGCGTCGGGTGAAGTGGTCCAGAATGGCTCCCGCGAACGAGTTCGGTATGGCCTACAGTACCCATCATGATCTCACAGGAAAATGTGGACTTAGAACCTGAGCCTGTAGTGTTTAAGGTACTCATTCAGGCCAAAAGGAAAGATGACACATTCATCGATCTAACAAGATTTAGTGACTTGCAGAAGTTACTACGCGTCACTGCCTTGGTATTTCGCTTTGTTGAAAAGTGCCGACAAGTGCAAAAAACCACTGAAGGCAAAATTTCCGCAGCAGAAATGAGGAACGCCAAAGAATTACTGATCCTTCGAGTGCAGAAAGAGGTGTTCAAAGAAGACATTTGCCACTTGTCGCGCGGAAAAGCCGCTAGCAAGAATTCAGTGCTAAGAGATCTACACCCCCTCTTTGGTCCCAGAGGAGTACTTCGCCTTGGCGGAAGACTTCAAGAGCTGGACGGTACATACGAAGAGAAGCATCCCGTCATTCTGCCATGTAAACATGAATTCACGAGAATAATTGTGACAGAGGCGCACTGCCATGTTTTATACGGTAATGTGTCAAGCACAATGATGCCAGTGCGATAAAAATTTTGGGTGATACAAGATAGGCAAAGGCCAAAAATGTCATCAACGCCTGTTTTTTGTGCAAAAGATACAGTGCAAATCTGCAGGAACGCCTTTTCGATGTCCGAGTTCAGGAAGATTAAACCATCGAAAACGAAGTAGCACACTCAGAAGCTCTGGATTTAGATTAGCTCCTTTTTTCAGACAGTCGTTGAGTGATAGTAGTCCTGGGGCATGGGATGATGCATCGAACACAACCCGGAGTTTGGTGGTCAGTGACTCTTCTTTGATGTCTTCCCGGTGTGGCATGTAGTAAACCGGATGGTGATCGCGAACATCCTTGGGTACAACTTCTGTGTGACCATGCAACATATACTGTCAAATGACTGTATCGTAGCGGTCAAGCAAGCCTTCTTGTTGCTATAGTCTGTTCACCAGCTTCTGTAGACGGTTGACGGCAATGTCACGATTGTCACCGATGAGGTATTTGCACGCCTCTTTCCACGGGAAAGCGACAGCGTATCGGCCATTGGACTTTCGTGTGGTCTTTCTGATGTGATCCAGGGACTTGCTTGTAGAAGATTCATAAACGTCCTCAATTGTCACCCATTGTATCCAGTTCCCCGACGGATCGTAAAATTTTAGAAGTCCTTTGATTTTCAACTTCGCTGATGTCCACTCGCATAACATAAACCATAAAGTTAGTGCTGTGATCGAGAAAGCCTCTCTGACGAACCGGTCCTTGCATCGTCCATCTGAAGCGAGTTTTGACAGCTGTGAGCCCTTGAACTTCTGTGCTGCGAATGACTTCGCCAGTCAGAATATTCTACAGATAGTCAGATCCCATAAGAACACTAAGTTCTGGCTCTTCATCGACATGCAAGATCAAATGGTCGTCAGCCAGGAACTTGTTTTCCAAATGCAGCTGTCGTACAAAATGGCTGTCACCAGATGGGGCAGCGATGTCGTGGCATATCACCGGAACGACAACAGCTTGTATACGTAAAGCCCGCTGCCTTGTTGACTGCGTAAAGGTACTTCAACTATTTTCCGACGTTCAGTTTGAGAAGGAGATGCGCTGCCGAACGTGTTGAATGATATCCTTGTCTCCCCTACGACCTTGAGATTCATCTTCATGGCTACCTCTTCTTTGATGAAGGACCTCTGGCTTCGACCATCTAGAATGCCTCTGACACAGCGGTGCTTGTTATTGTGAATTATCAAAGCGCGAAAGGTCTGCATATATACCTTGTTATCCTTGTTGTTTACTCGCTGCCCACTGCACAATAATTCTGTCTAATTTGACACTCTTGTTTCGGGGGAAACGAATACTGCTGTGCAGCTTCCTGAAGCATCAGCATTGCCCGGCGGTTTGTGGTACGATGGATCGCACATGCTTGTTGCATGCCTTCCATGGCAAGATGAGCAAGGTAGCCTAAATTGACAGGCTCATGCCTTGTGACCCCTGGACGTGCAGCGAAAACATCTGTTGTCCTTTGAGTTTCTCCTTAGCTGCAAGAGACAGCTCGCTGTCACAAGCACGCGTGTCATGCTTCTTCGAGCGGCAGAAGCAGTCCGCTTTCTTTACAAATGAATCGTTTCAGGTTGTTCACACTCATTCTTTTCCCAAGCAGAACACCAAAAAGTAGTAGGATCAGTCATCGGGTTATATTCTCTTATTCGTCTACCTTAGCTAATTACTTCTCCTCAATTTTTTTCACACGAGCAATACGACTGAAATAAGTTCGTACTTTTAGGCTATAGTTCCCTTTGTCTGGTAATTTCACTTAACTTCGCAAGCACAGCTTCCTGGCCAGTTTTTCATTTCTAATGGAATCTTCACAATGTTCGTTATTTGCTCACGCTCGACCGCATTCATGGGCCCTGGATTCAGTTCTACGTCTCTCGATAAGAGTAAAAGATTTAGAAAAGCATCAGGCATTCATCGAAGAGCAAGAAAATCATAGCATCGGTAAAAAACACGCTCATATCACTTTTTAGGACATAAGGTTATGTTTGCGTGGGATCGCAATGAAACTTTTCGTGGAGTTGGAGGAGAAATGTTGCGCCCCGTTGGTGTTTGTTCGGCTTTAGTAACGATTGGAGGACAAAGTTTTAAAGCAGAATTCATTGTATTGGCGCAAGCAACTCATAGTGTTATCTTAGGGATAGACCTCCTGCGAGAATGTGGCGCTACACTTGACTGTGGGTCTGGGGAAATTATTCTCCAAAGCACGTTGCCAACTGCCGTAATTGACGACTTTCGGGCTCAACCCGCCGACGTTCTTTCGTTGTCAGAAGATGCGTTGATCCCTGGTCATTCAGCCATGTTTATTCCCGTGTGCTCTTCTCGTGTCCTGTTCGGATCCTGCAGCGGCCTAGTGGAACCAGATCATACCAACGCACTTAAGAAGAATGTGCTGGTCCCTCGGTCGTTTATTCAAGTTATCGACGGACGTGCTCTCTTGTGGACAGTCAACGCTTCTGCAGAGTCTGTCTGTCTGCCAGCCGGATTCAAATTGGGAACGTTTGAGGAGATGGCCACAATTAACGTCCGGACGGTTGAAGGGTCCCAAGACATCCATCCACCCACTCCTGACTACTCAGCCGACTTACGGCGCATGATAAACAAGTCGCTGTCTTCTACTGAGCTAGATGTTCTTCAAGAGGTACTCGCCAGGTACGCGCCAGTCTTTGATTTTGCTCAAAGCGATCATTGTTTTACGCTGCCAAACTCCCGTATGCACCACCGTATCAACACGGGAGATGCTACACCGATACGCCAGAAGCCTTACCGCGTATCCCCTTCGGAAAGGAAAGTGATCGCCGAACAGGTCAACGACATGCTGCAGAAGGGCGTTATTCAGGAGTCATGCAGCCCCTGGGCAGCTCCGGTTATACTCGTAAAAAAGAAAGACAACTCATGGAGATTTTGTGTCGACTACCGCCGCCTTAACGCCGTCACGAAGAAAGACATGTATCCTTTACCACGCATCGACGATGCTGTTGATTGCCTGCACTCCGCCTCGTACTTTTCATCCGTCGACCTCCGGTCTGGGTACTGGCAGATACCAATGCATCCGTCTGACAGAGAAAAGACTGCTTTCGTTACGCCCGACGGCTTATTTGAGTTTAACGTTATGCCGTTTGGCTTATGTAACGCTCCAGCAACCTTCGAGCGATTCATGGACTCCATACTTCGCGGTCTCAAATGGGAGATTTGTATGTGTTATCTCGATGACGTCATTATTTTCGGCAGGACTTTCCACGAGCATAACCAGCGGCTCAGCGTTGTTCTCAGTTGTATCAAACAAGCTGGTCTTATTTTAAACTCCAAGAAGTGCCACTTTGGTGAGCGCCAAGCCGTTGTTCTTGGATATCTAGTCGACCAGGACGGCATACGACCAGATCCCAACAAGATCACTGCAGTCCGCAACTTCAAGCCACCAAAGACGGTGAAGGACCTTCGTAGCTTCCTGGGCCTTTGTTCTTATTTTCGCCGGTTTATTAAAAACTTCGCCCAGCTAGCTCATCCACTGACAGACTTGCTTCGAAAGGACACCCCCTACCGGTGGACCGCTGAGCATGAGGCTGCTTTCGAACAGTTGAAGTTTTTGCTCACTTCTGGGCCCCTTCTGCATCATTTCGACCCGGAGGCACTCACAGAACTGCATAACGATGCAAGTGGCATGGGCGTTGGTGCCGTCCTCGTCCAGTTTCATGACGGACGCCAACACGTCGTTGCGTATGCAAGTCGTGCTCTGACAAAGGCTGAAAGCAATTATACTGTAACAGAACTGGAGTGCCTCGCAGTTGTTTTCGCCATACACAAGTTCAGACCTTATTTGTACAGCCGACATTTCACGATCGTAACCGACCATCATTCCCTATGTTGGCTTCTCGGATTACGTGACCCAGCGGGCCGGTTGGCTCGTTGGTCCTTGCGGCTTCAGGAATATAACTTTTCTGTTGCCTACAAGAGTGGGCGATGCCACGCCGACGCCGATTGCTTATCTCGTCTACCATCTCCAACTACAAGCACCGATGACGACGATTTCGACAATTACCTTGCGACGGTCTCCTTGGACTTTCCGAGTATGGACATCTTCAGTCAGGAGCAGCTGGGCGACCCATCACTGAGACCAATTATTGATGCGACCAACAGATCTCGACACTCAATGCAATTTGTGATTCGTGACGGTGTTTTGTACCGCAAGAATTACTCAAGCAATGGTGCCCCACTGCTTCTAGTCGTCCCAGAACGCTTGCGCCTTGCGGTGTTCCGAGCAATGCACGACGACATTACGTCTGGGCACCTTGGATTTGCTCGGACGCTTCATCGCATCCGACAGCGGTTCTACTGGCCTCGACTGTGGAAGACGACGAAGCACTACTTCGCCAGTTGTGATGTATGCCAACGCCACAAGCAACCGACTGCTCTTCCTGCAGGTACACTGCAACAAGTTACGCCACCGACTTCGCCTTTCGAAAAAGTCGGCATAGATTTGCTCGGCCCTTTCCCGAAGTCTTCCACCGGACGCCGCTGGATTATCGTCTGCGTGGATTATCTAACACGTTACACTGAGACGATGACACTTGCTTCAGCCACCTCATCTGATGTGTCCTGGTTCCTACTGCATTCGATTATCCTCCGTCACGGAGCTCCCCGTGGGGTAATAAGTGATCGTGGCCGGCAGTTCACCGCTGACGTTGTCGAAGAACTACTACGGCTCTGTGGGTCCCACTATCGGCATTCCACGCCTTACCACCCGCAAACCAACGGGCTAACTGAGCGTACCAATCGTACCATCATAAACATGCTTTCAATGTATGTCTCAGCGGATCATAAGAACTGGGATGCCGTACTACCTTTCATAACGTATGCCTTTAACACCGCTAAACACGAAGTAACAGGTTATACACCTTTCTTTCTGCTCTACGCTCGCCATCCTCAAAGTTTCCTCGACACCGTGCTTCCTTTCTCGACCAACGAAAACGCAAGTGTCGCGCAGACCTTGTGTCGCGCTGAAGAAGCACGTCGACTGGCCCGGCTCAGAACTCTCTCGTCCCATTCCCGTGCTAAGGCCCGTTACGACGCAAGACATTTGCCAGTCACCTTTGGAACAGGTGATCTCGTATGGTTGTGGACACCACTAAGAAAGCAGGGACTTTGCCAAAAGCTTCTTTCTAAGTTCACCGGTCCATTCGTCGTCGTTAAAGGTTTGAGTGACGTCACCTACGTCATCGCAAAAGTGACAGCTGGCAACCGCCGTTCACGCAAGACGCAACTTGTCCATGTTGCACGACTGAAGCCCTGCACTCAGCGAGCCCTCTGACTTGCTCGGTGAGCTTCGTCTGGCCCCGAGGAAAATGTAACGCGGCGCTGGAAGAGCGCGAAAGAAGAACTAAGAAGAAGAACGGGCGCGAGGGATTTGGTGCTCGGCATCATCGGATCGTCCCTTGTCTTTTGCCTGCCGCTTGATTGACCTCATTGTATATAAACCCATATCACCCTAACAGTTTATACAACATATACGTGGTCTTCAATAATACTTCATGTTGGCCTAGTTGGTACATATTCCTGAGGTAAAAGAAACAGCGCAAACACTCAAGACGCCCCACATAGAAAATACACTGACACGCGGCGCTTGTGTGTCAGTGTCTTTTCTATGTGGGGCACTGTTGTGTGTTTGCACTGTCTCTTTTACCTCATACATATGCCTCAGGTAAAATATACGTAGTCGCTTCCTAATGGGGCACGACGGTCTGAGAAGCTTAGTATTTTTGGAGAAATAACTTTTATTTCCACCTGGGTAACTAACCTCATACATGTGGGAGAGTGAGCATGGGCCAGAAACAGTGTCGTGCCCCAGTTGCTTTAGGCCATGTGGACCGCTTTTATGGCTAGCACGCTGCGGAATCGGGAACGTTGCATGATGAGAGAAGCCATCTCAGCATATCGGGGGTCATACGCAACCTGCAGCGAATGATCCTGTGATACGAAGGAAGCATGATCCGATGACTGCAAATCCGTAGTGAGAGGGTCAAAGCAAAGTTTTGTTGACGCCACGTGCCGCCGCCCCTTCGATGTTCGCCGCGACAGCGAAGAATCGCAGCAACACCTGGTACATATAAAAGGGTGAGCATGGGCCGAAAAAAGTGTCCTGCCCTAGTTGCTGTAGGCCATGTTGACCCATTTTATGGCCAGCACGGAGAAGAAACGGAAACGTTCAACGATGCGCAGAATCCATCTCAGCGTCTTGGAGGTCATACGCCAGTTGCAGCCAATCATCATGTGGTCCGTGGAATGCACGATTCGATGACTGTAGATCAGTTGTGATAGGTTACGCCCAACGATCTAGGCGGAGCCTATCACATGTTCCGCAGCCCGAGCGGTGTTCGCCGCGACAGCAAAGAATCCGAGCAGCACGTGGTACATGTAGAATGGTGAGCATGGGCCAAAATGAGTGTCACACAGAATGGGCCAAAGGGCACACAGAAGGGCAGATGAAAAGTGCACACAGAAATGGCGACAGTCTCGATTAGATACAAACGCAAATCATTTCTTAACGAACGCAAGGCACTTTGAGAGTTTCTATCTATCTATCTATCTATCTATCTATCTATCTATCTATCTATCTATCTATCTATCTATCTATCTATCTATCTATCTATCTATCTATCTATCCAGCCGCCTTCGTCTGGGTGGTCTGGTGACAGCCTCCTTAACTAGTGTAGACCAAAATTGGCATGGCAGTGTAAGAAGGTTTCACGAATATGACTGTCTGTTCATGACATGAATAGCGTGAAAATACTGCTGCGTACGTCGTCGAACCCTTTCCTTAAAGGGGTCCGCTCCTAGGCACTGCTTGGTGCAGAAGCCTAGCTCCGGTTCCAGTCGCACACAGTCGTATCCTGCACTTGTCAACGCCCCTTCCCGTAGTGCGAGTGATCGCAGCTACGATGGGTTCGAGCGAATACAGCAACAGGCTAGAACAACAAACAGCACTTTATTGCTGCACTAGCAATAACGCGTAAATTTCGCGTAGAGGGATAGTGCACTCTAGTAGACAACGAAGGATAGCGCTTACTCGTTCGGTCGATGATCGCCTCGCGGGTCCTGGGGGTGATGTGGTTGCGTGGGTTGTTACCACAGGTCAGCGGAGTAGGACAGACCGTCTCCCTGCCCGGTCGGCTGTTTCATTCACCTCCCGTCTCCCTCCCCCCACGAGGGTTGTCTTCCTTACAGGGGACGAATTCTTTTTCCCGCGAGCCGAGAAGGGAGGTTAGAATAACAGAGAGCTGAGCTAGTTGGTAAGTATTCATTCTAAAAAGACAGGGCGTGCAAACACGGACACAAGAAAGAAGTCAGGACACCACAAACGCCGACTAACAACTTGAAGAGACGCACAACGGCTGAAAAGAAAGAAGGCACGAAAACTTATCTGCGCATGCCCATGCAACAGGCGATCCTATCAATCCGGCACGCGCGGTGGTCTACGTGGAAGATAACTGTTAAGGCATTTGATTTCATCTTTATGCAAGTTAATCGACGGTTGGCTTACGCATGCACTACCACTATTCTCGATATGCCATGCTTCAATCATCAGGCGCGTTTCTTCATTTCTATGACGTTACAACACTGCACATTCATCGAATTTTGGCGTGCACTTACAATCTCGACAATGTAAAGATAGATTAGAAGGTGAGCCTCCTGTTAGCGGTCTCTTATGTTCCAACAATCTCTGCTTAATGCATCGGCCCGTTTGTCCTACGTAGAAGCGACCGCAGCTGAAAGGGACCTTATACACCACACTCGTACGGCAATCAGTGAATTTGTTGGTGTGTTTTACGAAACAAATATCGGTGCGCTTCTTGTCTTTTACTCGCTCATTCTTCCTCTGCACAGAGGCACAAATCTTACCTAGCTTATTGGCCGCCGTGAAAACAACATTAACGCCGTATCTACTTCCTACTTTAGCCTGTGAGATATGCAATGAATGTACGGTATACCTACGACACGTTTCTTCCTATCGCTTTCTGCAACCATGCTTGGACTTAACACAATAGACTTCTTTAAACGTTCAGCAACCGTGGCCACTGCACCACGAGGATACCCTACATATAAAAGACGCGTAACCTGTGCGTTAAAGCTATCACTCAGTTTGTGCTCACACGACTTGGTGAGGGCTGATTTAAGGCAAGACATGGCGATGACGTTTTTTACAACTTTCGAGTGTGTGGGAATTCAGGCGTCCGCGCCAGTGGCTCGACGCCATCTTTCCTTGGAGAATTCTCGTGTCCCTCTCCTCTCGACCGGACGGGTGGCAGCTGGCCATAAATCGCCGTCACTTTGCTGCCACCCCCGCCCTCAAAGGTTAAACACGGTGTCCCATCGGCCCAGTTTTGGCGGGATTGGGACCTTGCTCGCGCTCGCCTAGAAGCGGCGGGCGCGCGCCGAGGTTGGGAGAGACCACTTGGGGACCTCGAAGGGTGCGTGCGCGTTTTGGCCGCTCCGGCCGGCGGCGATCCTTTGTTCTTTGTTCTTCGCCGCCGGCCGGCGGTTACGTCGTTTTGTCGGGGCTCCGGCCTCAGCGGGCGCGCGCTACCCTCCGTGGTCTCGAAGTCCCGAGGCAGCGCCTCGCGATCGCGCACCGTATGTTCCTTTTAAGTGTTGCTATGTCTGTTCTGTTTTCTTCTGCTCTGGGGTGCGAGATCGAGGGAGCGCTGGCCGAAGGGTAGGTCGGCTCTCCAAACCTGGTTCTTTCTTTGTTTGTTCGTTTTGTGGGTGTGCCATTCGCGGCCACATTTGGTAACAATTGTATTAGCTGATTGGTGTCCTGTGTAACTATCTTACGTGCGATTGGTTGTAACGAATTATTGTTCTCTTGTATTAAAATTCCCCGTAATAAATCACTAATTTGGAGAGTGTCGCCTAGGGTCTCTCTCGCTGCGCGCGACGGCTCGCCGTCCCTTCGCGGTGAGGGGCCGAGTTCTTGCGCGCAGCAGTTCGAACGGTACACGGGCGCGGGACGAATGAGGACGCGGCAGCCTGAATGAAGCTCCCAGTGCTCGAACCCGCGGTGGTGCTTGACGACGACACCACATTCTGGCGCCCAACGTGGGGCCAGGGGCCTAATCAGCCTCTGGTCGCTGAAAAACCGAGCTTTTACGCGGAGTGCGGTTGTCGCGTCATGTTCAGTGCGTCCGTGTACATTCGTATCTTTTTTCTCTCTTTTTTCTTTGCATTGATCCGCCATTTTTCTTGAGAGTTGCCTGTCTTATGAATCGTTCGAGCGTAAATTACCCTAGGCCTGGTCTCTGTTGAGGTAACGTGGTACGGAAAGAGGCAAGTGCCACTTTTCAAGAGGTATTGGGCACCCGCTTCAAAGCTTCTGTTGCGAAGCGCGGACGAGGAAAGGAGTGCTGCAAGTTTCCGCCGAGATAAAACATTCGTTCTTGGTGGCGGGAGTTCGTTGGATAAGCTGAGACCTTCGTCATGCCGTTCCGGAGAGACTGACCCCCCTGCTCTGCCTTTGATTCAGCGATTCGGTGAGTGCAACGGATTTTCTCTGAGCCCCTACGCGTTTCTAGCCTAATTCTGTAATAGTTGACGCACTATTTCGTGCCCCGTGTTGCTGCTGGTCACAATTTCGGCACATGCCAGCAAAAGGGCGAAAATGGCGGAAGAACCGCCGAGCGGACAAAGACGGGTCATAAAACGAGCCCGGTCCGTGAAGAGGCGAGCGCCTCAGGCACCTCCCGTCGCGTTCGCAGAAGGGGACGCTTCCCTACAACCCCGTGACGATGACGAGGAGGCTGTCCTGACGGAAAGCCGGCCGGGGGGAGACAAGGCAAACCATCCCCATCTGGGCTCTGGACTCTGGAGTTGTCTCTTTTTGTTTTTTGTTTTTTGTAGTGGCCCGAAGAGCTGCGAACGGACAGCGGAGTAACCCAGTTGTATATATTTGTAAATAGTTTCTTCGTTTGTCGCTGGTGATGTGACGGCCTCCGGGAGGCGATGCGCCGGGACGTGGTGGTATTGCACGGGCGCGGGCGCTGTAACGTTGCTGGTATTGCAACGAGCGCGTGGGGTCCGAAGCAGCGCCGGGCGCTGCTGTCCCTAGGGTAGGGGGGAAGGGTTCACTTCGCATGGTCCAGACGAGCTCGGCTCAAGTTCGCATGCCATCTCTTTTACCGCTGTCGACGACCGACGCGTGTAAACAGATTCGCAACCCCCGGCAGCAGAGGTACGAGGTTTTGCACCAATGCATTTGTTATGTTTTATTGGCCAGTCTTCAGAGTGGTAATGCTTACATTAAGGTTAATTCGCTCTGAGATTCGGCGCGCGGCATGGTGTGAATGTTCGACTATCGCCGTCCCCTCCACGTCTGTCCATTTCGTAGACAGCACGTCATGGACGCCCATTTCGGTCGGTGTCGCGAATGGGCAGTGTGCGTCCGTGGGAGGATTATCCGCTAGTGTCGAGGTCATACGTCAGCGCGCTAATGAAGACCACGCTTACTGTCCGGATGAACTGATCAGACGGAGAAACAATGACAAGAGACCGGCCGTACAGATGTTATGCACGTTAATTTGATTTACGGTGGCAAATAAGGACTC
Organism: Rhipicephalus sanguineus; assembly: GCF_013339695.2. Taxonomy (NCBI): domain Eukaryota; kingdom Metazoa; phylum Arthropoda; class Arachnida; order Ixodida; family Ixodidae; genus Rhipicephalus; species Rhipicephalus sanguineus. The sequence continues at coordinate 2,158,817 of NC_051178.1, read as the reverse complement.
CTCGATAAAGGTTTCGTTCGCTTCATCAGGTTATGGATTTCGACATTCGGCTAGAGACTTCCTTGCAGGCAACTTCTCTTTCCTTGGTTCTTCCCATTTTTGATTTCCCGTTTATGCAACCAATGTTTAGATTCTGTTGAGCCCTCGCCTTTTGCTTTTACGTATGTGTTTGCTTGAATGTTTCGTGCTTTGATTTCACGTAGTTCTTTTGTGTGTGGTGCTGTACTCCGCGAGTGTTTCCTGTGTTTTCCGCCGCGTTGTGCCAACGTGTGAAGTCGGCGTGGCCAGACGGCGGCAGCGGCAACGATGTAGCGGATCGGGCTGCGGTTGCGGCGCCTGTCGCAGTCAAGGCGTCGACGTGACGGCCGGCGACCGACGCCTGTGGCGGTCCGTGTACGCGAAGACGGGACTGGGGCAGGCGGGCCATTCGACTATTCGGGTCGACCATCTAAGAGACTTTTCGCGATCGTTCTGACTTTTATGTCTGCATCACCGTTTGTACTGTTGCCTATTGCTACCTCGGCGGATGTTCTTGTATTTCTTCGTTTCGAGTGCTAAGTTTTTAATTGTGGTTTCTGTGCACGTCAGATGTACGCGTTTGATAAGGTGTTGACATTTTAACTGGGAGAGCTTTAGAGCTAACGTTCGTCTACTTCCTGAGTATTTTCGCCGCGTGTTAATTTAATTGAACACCGAGGTGTCGTGCCGTTGTGACATTGTTGCGTATGTTTTCTTGGCCGACACAGGAGCTCCGGTTAGTAGGGGGCATTTAAGGAGGGAGGGATGTGGGAATTCAGGCGTCCGCGCCAGTGGCTCGACGCCATCTTTCCTTGGAGAATTCTCGTGTCCCTCTCCTCTCGACCGGACGGGTGGCAGCTGGCCATAAATCGCCGTCACTTTGCTGCCACCCCCGCCCTCAAAGGTTAAACACGGTGTCCCATTGGCCCAGTTTTGGCGGGATTTGGACCTTGCTCGCGCTCGCCTAGAAGCGGCGGGCGCGCGTCGAGGTTGGGAGAGACCACTTGGGGACCTCGAAGGGTGCGTGCGCGTTTTGGCCGCTCCGGCCGGCGGCGATCCTTTGTTCTTTGTTCTTCGCCGTCGGTTACGTCATTTTGTCGGGGCTCCGGACTCAGCGGGCGCGCGCTACCCTCCGTGGTCTCGAAGTCCCGAGGCAGCGCCTCGCGATCGTGCACCGTATGTTCCTTTTAAGTGTTGCTATGTCTGTTCTGTTTTCTTCTGCTCTGGGGTGCGAGATGGCGGGAGCGCTGGCCGAAGGGTAGGTCGGCTCTCCAAACCTGGTTCTTTCTTTGTTTGTTCGTTTTGTGGGTGTGCCATTCGCGGCCACATTTGGTAACAGTTGTATTAGCTGATTGGTGTCCTGTGTAACTATCTTACGTGCGATTGGTTGTGACGAATTATTGTTCTCTTGTATTAAAATCCCCCGTAATAATTCACTAATTTGGAGAGAGTCGCCTAGGGTCTCCCTCGCTGCGCGCGACGGCTCGCCGTCCCTTCGCGGTGACAGGCCGAGTTCTTGCGCGCAGCAGTTCGAACGGTACACGGGCGCGGGACGAATGAGGACGCGGCAGCCTGCATGAAGCTCCCAGTGCTCGAACCCGCGGTGGTGCTTGACGACGACACTACAAGTGCTTTGACGAAAAATTTAACAGCGGTTTTGAAGATCTAGGAGAATACTGCCAACACACGTGGTTCTTCCGGAACGTTAAGAAAATGTCTAGAAATTGTATTGGATTATTCTGAGGCACCTCTTTAGTAAAGCTTAGTCCTCCTCCATTTAATTCAAATTTTTTACTCACGGAAGTTACCACCTTTTCAAAGTCCACACCACTACAAAAAATCAAGTAATCGTCCACATAACGAAAAACCTTAATAACAGAATTACCTAAGGCGCCTTCCAAAAGATTGTCAATCTGGCTAAGGTATAAATCACTAAGAACCGGAGCAACTTTAGAACCAATACATATCCCTGCTTTCTGCACATAAACGCCTTCCTTCCAACCTACCAGCGTCGACTTTAAATACATGTAAAGGATTTCTAGAAATGCACCGGAAGAAACACCACATTTTTCGGTGAAAACCGTCTGGTGCTCTTGTTCGTTAATACATTCATTAACACATTTTAACAAGTCATTAGGCGGCAAAGAATAATACAGGTCTTCAATATCCATGCTAAAGGCCTTACAACAGCCGGGGTTCTTCTCTGAGAGGAACTGAACTAGCGCCTGAGAATTATGCATATGAAAACGGCCTGAAAAACTCAAAGAGGTTAAGCAGTTCCTCAAATAACTAGATACAGCGACTTGCCAGGTGCCTTGCTCTGAAACGATTGCTCGAAACGGAATCTCGTTCTTATGTGTTTTGGCTGAAAAAAACAATTCTAAATTAAGTGATTTGGCCTTCTTGACATTACAAGCTATTCTCTCAAGATAATGTCTTAATAAAAGGTCGACAGCACGTTGCCTAACTACGGATGGCTTAAGTTTTACCGTCCTAAAATTCTTTTCTATGGCTGTTAATGCATTTTTCTGAGAACAAACTGTCCGGCATAATTACAAAATATCCTTCCTTATCTGAAACTACTGGCCTGAGTTTCTTCTCGACACAGTAATTAACCAAAGGCCAGATAGGATCAGAACACTTGAGATGCGTATTAGAACCCTTGATGCTAGCAACGCAGTCTGAAATGCAGTGGGAACGCTCTTCTTCAGGAACAAGTCTAGTGATTGTACGCGGCAAACTTAAAACGTCTATTGGTTTCAGGTTCGGCTTAAAACAGTATTTAGGACCTAAGGCTAGGGTTTTGCAGTGACTATCATCTAAGGCAGCTCCTCCAAGGACTAGCGAGTTATTTTGCGGTAAAACAGTAGAAATAACCTTCCTCACATGGTTGAAGTTCTCGAAGTTTTGCCCTCCATATGAATTCCGCATGCTGGTTAGCTACCCTCATCCAGTCGGCGTACATCTGCTTCTGGCGGCGATCGTCACGCGAAGTCGAGCAACGGACCTTGAGGCATTCCTGGTAAAATCTCACTTGACGCCATGATTCCGCGGTCAATATGGCACATATCCTCCTGGCATGTCCGGTAGATGGTTGCAGAAAGCCGCACAAAAGTTGAACTTCAACTTAAACTGTTTGCCGGAGTTAAGTTCAACTTTTGTGCGGCTTTCTGCAACCATATACCGGACATGCCAGGAGGATATGTGCCATATTGACCGCGGAATCATGGCGTCAAGAGAGATTTTACCAGGAATGCCTCAAGGTCCGTTGCTCGACTTCGCGTGACGATCGCCGCCAGAAGCAGATGTACGACGACTGGATGAGGGTAGCTAACCAGCATGCGGAATTCATATGGAGGGTAAAACTTCGAGAACTTCAACCATGTAAGAGGAAGATTACTTCTACTGTTTTACCGCAAAATACCTTCCTAGTCCTTGGAGGAGCTGCCTTAGATGATAGTCACTGCAAAACCCTAGCCTTAGGTCCTAAATACTGTTTTAAGCCGAACCTGAAACCAATGGACGTTTTAAGTTTGCAGCGTACAATCACTAGACTTGTTCCTGAAGAAGAGCGTTCCCACGGCATTTCAGACTGCGTTGCTAGCATCAAGGGTTCCAATATGCAACACAAGTGTTCTGATCCTATCCGGCCTTTGGTTAATTACTGTGTCGAGAAGAAACTCAGGCTAGTAGTTTCAGATAAGGAAGGGTATTTTGTAATTATGCCGGCGAGTTTGTTCTCAGGAAAAGCATTAACAGCCATAGAAAAGAATTTTATGACGGTAAAACTTAAGCCATCCGTAGTTAGGCAACGTGCTGTCGACCTTTTATTAAGACATAATCTTGAGAGAATAGCTTGTAATGTCAAGAAGGCCAAATCACTTACTTTAGAATTGTTTTTTTCAGCCAAAACACATAAGAACGAGATTCCGTTTCTAGCAATCGTTTCAGAGCAAGGCACCTGGCAAGTCGCTGTATCTAGTTATTTGCAGAACTGCTTAACCTCTTTGAGTTTTTCAGACCCTTTCATATGCGTAATTCTCAGGCGCTAGTTCAGCTCCTCTCAGAGAACCCCGCATGTTGTAAGACCTTTAGTATGGATATTGAAGACCTGTATTATTCTTTGCCGCATGATGACTTGTTAAAATGTGTTAATGAATGTATTAACGAACAAGAGCACCAGACGGTTTTCACCGAAAAATGTGGTGTTTCTACCGGTGCATTTCTAGAAATCCTTTCTATGTATTTAAAGTCGACGCTGGTAGGTTGGAAGGAAGGCGTTTATGTGCAGAAATCAGGGATATGTATTGGTTCTAAAGTTGCTCCGGTTCTTAGTGATTTATACCTTAGCAAGATTGACAATCTTTTGGAAGGCGCCTTAGGCAATTCGGTTATTAAGGTGTTTCGTTATGTGGACGATTACTTGATTTTTTGTAGTGATGAGGACTTTGAAAAGGTGGTAACTTCCGTGAGCAAAAAATTTGAATTAAATAGAGGAGTACTAAGCTTTGCTAAAGAGGTGCCTCAGAATAACGCAATACAATTTCTAGACATTTTCTTAACGTTCCAGAAGAACCACGTGTGTTGGCAGTATTCTCCTAGTTCTTCCAAGCCCCTGGGAAATTTTTCGTCGAAGCACTCGAAAGTTGTACAAAACGGCATCGCCATGTCTTGCCTTAAGTCAGCCCTCACCAAGTTGTGTGAGCACAAAATGAGTGATAGCTTTAACGCACAGGTTACACGTCTTTTAGATGTAGGGTATCCTCGTGATGCAGTGGCCACGGTCGCTGAACGTTTAAAGAAGTCTATTGTGTTAAGTCCAAGCATGGTTGCAGAAAGCGATAGGAAGAAACGTGTCGTAGGTATACCGTACATTCATCGCGTATCTCACAGGCTAAAGAAAGTAGGCACTAAATACGGCGTTAATGTTGTTTTGACGGCTGCCAATAGCTAGGTAAGATTTGTGCCACTGTGCAGAGGAAGAATGAGCGAGTAAAAGACAAGAAGCGCACCGATATTTGTTTCGTAAAACACACCAACAAATTCACTGATTGCCGTACGAATGTGGTGTATAATATTCCTTTCAGCTGCGGCCGCTTCTACATAGGACAGAGGGGCCGATGCATCAAACAGATTGTTGAAACATAAGAGATCGCTTACAGGAGGCTCACCTTCTAATCTATCTTTACATTGTCGAGATTGTAAGTGCACGCCAAAATTTGATGAATGCGCAGTGTTGTACCGGCATAGAAATGAAGAAACGCGCCTGATCATTGAAGCATGACATATCGAGAATAGTGGTAGTGCATGAGTGAGCCAACCGTCGATTAACTTGCATAAAGACGAAATCAAATGCCTTAACAGTTATCTTCCACGTAGACAACCGCGCGTGCCGGATTGATAGGTTCGCCTGTTGCATGGGCATGCGCAGATAAGTTTTCGTGCCTTCTTTCTTTTCAGCAGTTGTGCGTCTCTTCAGTTGTTAGTCGGCGTTTGTGGTGTCCTGACTTCTTTCTTGTGTCCGTGTTTGCACGCCCTGTCTTTTTAGAATGAGAAGGGAGAGTTAGCGCGCGGTGCGGCGGGGAAGGGGTTGCCCGGAGAGGGGCGACGTGCTCGCTCTACAATTGGTCTCTTGGCCCGCCACCAGTCCGCGATCTCATCTTTGACCGGATTAGCGTGATCCGACATAACCTTCACTAATGTTGTCTAATCCCACTTCATAGTTATCTATCAGTATAGATTGGTAACGACTATCGTTAAATTGGCTTGTCCAAACTCAATTAGGCCGTGATATACTGCCTTAACTAGGCTTAATCCGGCGGCTTCATTGGCGGCTTAATCCGCGGGCTTAATTGGTATCAATGAGTATCAATTCGAATTGATTTGTATCGATTACTACTGATTGTTTTGGCTATGCTTATTTAGCATCAGCATGAGCATGATTAACTTGTCTTGACCAAGCTTATCTAAGCTTATCGGCAATGTAGCCGAAGCATCTCTTCACTCCGCGCGGCATAACGCAAAGCTTAACATCCTCTTTGTAAAAGCAGCTTCACGCGATAATTATGCGATGCAGCTATAGCGAGACAAGCAAGGATTTCTTTAACAGCCAACTCACTACCAGCGATAAATAATGCACGGCCAGATGCTGGACAAGTCAACAACTAACCTCGCATATCTTGGTGCTGTCGGTCGGAGGCCAGCGGTCGCGTTTCACTTGTGTTTCCCAATTTTTTCTTCGCTCGCTGTTACGACGGAAGCGAAGCATCCGGTGGCCTTTTGCGTGTGAACATATACACAGTGGCACACAGCAGCCTGTCATAACGGTCAAAGAACGGATCTCAGTACGCCAAGAACAACGTGTTTACAGTACCAATCCCGCGCTAGACTCTGCGTGCCGCCCGACACGTTTGAACCAATATGACCGCCAGGCGGCGCGGAGTCTTTCAAAAGGTGTCCCCACCCTGGAAGCGGAGGCGGGCGCACATCGAGGCACCCTACGAGGCAGGCTAGCAGTGCACCCCGAAGCGGGCGAGAGGGTAAGCAACACGAAAGCAAACCCATGACGCAACCCATGAGTGGGAAAGACGCCAGGCTCCCCTTTGGGAGAATGGGAATTGCTTTCAGCGGGCAAGAGCAACTCAAGGCCCAGCAAGATAATCCGTTTTGTCGCGAGTTGAGCGACGGTCTCTGGGAGACAGAGCGCCGAGACGCTGCTCGTAGTGCGGCGGGCGCAGGAGGACGGGAACCAGCGTGTGTCGATGGGTCCCCCGCGGATACACACTTGCGGGACCATAATGGGCTCCTGCTGAAATACATAGCCACCGATGAGAATCCGTGGACCCGATAAAGTTGGTTATGCCCAAAAGTCTGTGAGGCGCACTGTTGCAATTCTTTCACGACGAGCCCATTGGCGATCGCTTGAGTGGCTCCAAAGTTTTTGCAAAACTGAGCAAGACTGTGATCTGGCTTGGCATGAAGCATGACATTTTCCGCTATTGCCGTTCCTGCCATGTCTTTCAAGCGGTGAAATCAAGGGGTGGCAAGCCGCCCGGCCTGATCAAACCGATTCTGATTGAGCGTCCGTGGAAAGTAGCCACCTGCGATCTAATGGGGCCGTTCCCAGGGATTAAGCAGGGGTTCATACACCTGATGGTAGTCGTGGATCACTTTTTTAAGTGGGTGGAGTTGTTTCCGCTTCCGGAAGGCTGCCGGAAGTATTTTCCCGGTTTGGCTTTCCGGAAAGACTGATTACGGACAACGCGTCGTATTTCACCGCTCGGACGTTTGGTGATACGTGCCGTTCCCAAGGAATTGATCACTGCACCACTTCGCCCTACCATCCCCAGTCCAAGCTGAAGGAGCGAACCAATCGTACGCTCAAACCGATGTTGGCGGCCTTTGCCGAAAGTGAAAAGGACTGGGCAGACCATTTGAGTGAGCTCGCGTTCGCAGTCCGAACCTCCCAGAATCGCTCTGCTGGTTTCTCTCCTGCTTTCGTCAAATCTCGCAGGGGAGTTCGCAAATCCGGTGACCAGTGTCATGCAATGCTAGCTCGGAGACGAGGAAGCACCGGCAAAATGTGCTGCTTACGCGTCGACACTTCAGGATAGCCTTTGTCGAGCTCTCAGTAGAGCAAGGCAGAGTTTGGCATCCGCCAGGGCTGCGCAGAAGGCCCAGTGTGACCGGAAACATCGTCATCTTTCATTTAATGTAGGTGATCTTGTCCTGAAGCGTAACCACGCTGTTATCGACGCGAGCAAGGAGTTCTCAGCCTCGCTCTCTCCTAAGTGACTGGGTCCGTACCAAGTGGAGAAAGCTTAGACACCGCTCGCGTACTAGCTGAAAGGGACAACTCAGCCATGCCCACATCGCAGACCTGAAAGCCTTTGCGTCGAGGTCTGATGAGCTCGCGCCAGCGCCCAATGGCACTGTGCGCAAGCAACGGGGCACACCCGGAACGGCGGACCGCATTTGGACCACACGCCAGTATAACCTGAGGAAGCGGTCACCTTAGTGGTTTCGTGCCGGATGGCGGACTTATTTCCGCAACCGAAGGCCCTCATCTTACTGACTAGGCTCAGTTGGCTAACTTATTTACAGCCGATGCCCGCAGAGAAGTCGGCCTCCACCCAGATTGCTGGTATTTTTGTTTGTTTGGAGTGCTCATGTTTACCTTGATGTGTTTCTGGTTTTACCGCACATTTTTAGCGCATAATTTTACTTTATTTACTTTTTCGCCGTGTTTCTTTTCTTTTGCCTGAAGAAGGGGTCGTGAATATTAGTGCTTATGCGGGAGGAGAGGTACGGAGGACGCCGCGAGCCTTCCATCACGTGGCGCGTTGGGAGAGGCCCGTCTTCGGAGGTGTGCGTGTGTGTCTGTGTACGTGCGTGGTGCATCTGTGCGTGCCCTGCAAGAGTGCGGCATGTTGACGACACCATCGGAAACCACCTTCGCACTATAGCCGTGGACGCTGGGGTTGTTCAGGGACCCGCTGCTCTTGGCCGTTGCCGAAAAGCCTTGCCGCCGTTTGCCTCACGGCTGCTGCGCGACGCTAGCTGACACGGCAGTTGTGCCCGGCTCTCTGCCGAAGCCAGGACGCCTTGCAGCCAATTTGGTTTGGCGTCTCGATTACGGCAGGGGGACCTGCTGTCCCAGCGATGTCTTTCATCATCCAGCCGGGAATTCGTGACCTCCAATTCACCACCGAAGCGGCGTTTCGTCCGACTCGCGGGTCTGTCGTCGACAAGAGCGACGAGCCGAAGGTGAGCCCGTGCGGACCTCGAACAGGCCTCTTGCTTCGCATACTGGCCAACAGCATTACGCGCCGCCTCCCCTCCGCGCCGTGGACGCTCTCCCGCGTGAGCATCACGAACAATTGCCTTATTTCTTTTACCCCCTTCTGTAGCACCATCTTGTAGTATAGTGTATTTAAAGTGTAATGTTTTTATCGTTTTCTCAGTTTTTTTTTTAATTTTGTGGTTTGTTAGCAGCAGGGCTGGAATGAGGTTAGCTGTTGCTCATTGCATAACGTCTTTGCATGCATGGGCGACAACCGGCTGCCTTTGCAGACCGGTATAGGGTAAATTAAGGAGAAGAGGATGTGGGGATCCGAGGCGAGCCCGAAGCCTATGCGCGGGCATATCGCCGTGCTGCTAATCCCTTTCTTCTCCCGTTCTCCCGCGACGGCAAGTAGCGCCATCTTTCGCAACGCGCCGATTCTCGTGGTGGCGCTGCGCGTAGTCTCAGAGCCGCGAGATTCGGCACGACTGAGACACTTTTGCATCAAGACGAACGCTCTCTCTCCTCGGACGCCGCTGGGTAAGCACGTGTTTCCCTTTGGTCCGGCATCCCCTTTGGGAATCACCGGACTGTACCCTGTCTGGGTGCCTCGGCATCCACGGCGGGATAACAAGCCGGCCCGGAATTCAGGGGCCTTGTGCGATACCTTCAGGGCAAGACCACCGTTGTTCCAAAAGTACTCAAGCGAGCACTGGCGTTGTTTTTCTTGAGCAGCGGAGTTCACCTAAAGAACTTCTCGCCACCTCGAGCCAACTACCTGCTCGTTATAACTTCAGCATTGAGTCCAGAGGTTCTGGAAGCCTTACATGACGACCTCATGACTGGGCACCTTGGATTTTCTCGCACACTAGCGAGGAAACAATAAATGGACTACCGGCCTCACCTCCGTGCCGACATCACCCATTACGTAAAAACTTGCAGAGATTGTCAGCGAGGAAAAACACCGCCGACTAGGCCAGCCGGACTTCTGCAGCCCATCGAGCCACCTCGCCGGCCGATCCAGCAAATTGGGATGGACTTACTGGTACCGTACCCGATGTCGACTTCCGGAAACAAACGGATTGTTATAGCTACCCACTACCTCCCCCACAACGCCTAGATAAGGGCCCCGCCCAAAGGCAGTTGCTCCGAGGTAGCGTGGTCATTCGTTGAGAACATCGTCGTGCGTCGTGGCGTCCCGGAGGTCCTCACTACCGACAGAGGTACGGCCTTACTGCTGACCTAACTCAGGCGATCGTGAGATACAGCCAAATAAGCAGCTGCCGGACCACAGCCTACTAGCCACTCATCAATGGCGTCACCGAACGTCTAAATAAGACCATCGCCGACATGCCGGTTATGTCCGCCGACGTCGACCATAAGATGTGGGATGCTATCCTTCCGTACGTGACCTTCGCATACAACACGGCCATGCAAGAAACGACGCAGGTGACGCCATACAAGACGGTCTACGGAAGGAGCCCGGCGACGACGCTCGACGCCATGCTACCCAACGTCACCGACGAAGAAAACCTCGGCGTCACCGTCTACCTTAGGCGCGCTGAAGAAGCCCGACAACTCGTCCGTCTGCGCATCCAGAGGCAGCAGAACCGACAGCCGCCGTTACAACCTTCGACGACGTCACGTAGAATACCAGCCTAGCGACCGTGCCTCTGTCTGGACACCGATACGCCGACCTGGGCTCAGTGAAAGACTTCTGCGGCGATTCTTCGGGCCGTACAAGTTGCTTCGAAGTCTCTACGTTCTAGACTACAAGGTAATGCCGAACGGCATCACGAACTCTCAGTGGCGCAGCTCACGTCCTCAAGTCGTTCTTGTCGTGCGCCTCAGTCGTTCTTGATGACTCTCCCTCGTTTTTCGAGAAGCTTGATGAGTCTCCCTCGTTTTTCCTTGCTTTATTATTGTTCTTTCGTATTGCATACATGTTTTCAATCACATATTCTATTTCAAGCATCGGGCCCGCGATGCTTTTTCAGACGGGGTATCGCCACGCGTGTTTTATTTTGAGGTATTCGGGTTTCACCCGCCAAGACTGTTAGCAATGCTCGTCGCTGACCACACAGCAGTGTTAGAGAAGCTTCACTATTGTTTGATTACATTCTGCTAAGACTTCGCACAGGACTCGAATAGCCTAGTTTATTTGAGAGCTTACGCAGCCACCAGCGATAACGCTGGAATCTTCGATAGCACATGTATAAATGCCGACGCGCTTTAGTGCTTGGCGGATGATAGACGGCCGACGCTAAGTTCACTGCTATCCGTGTACAGTGTGTATTGCTTGTAGTTTAAATTTTCTTTCCCGGACACATGTTCACCCAAATAAAGAGTTACGTCTTTGATAGCCCTACTGCCGCCTTCTTCGCCGTCACTACCACGCGACAATATATTGGTCAAGCGGGCAGTAAAGTCAACGTTCGGGCCTCTGAGCATGAGGTAAGCTCGCTAAAGCTCAGGGCGTGCATCTTCTTATGCACTGGGGTGTGTGGCTGTCTGCCTTTGTTTTCTGAATTTCAGATGCTGAGGCGCAGATGAGAAACTGTTGCACGCGAGCTTTTGGAGGCGTTTCACATGGAAGAGAACGGCGCATATTGGGTCAGCTAGACGTCAGTGTGTTTGCGGGAGAGTGTGTTTGAGCTGCTTTGCCCTAATCTGTGGCAGACCTTTGTGGGGATTTACTTTTTTGTGTGCGCGCAGGTCAGTTTGTGATGTAATGAGTATTAATTTTTCTCAGTTTTATATAACAAACCAATTGGTAGACAGTGCCCGTTCCGTGTTGCTGTCGCGTTGGCCCTGTCTTTTTTGCGCTGTGCTTTTATTTTAAGACTACAAGTACATCAGGCAGAGCTGAACATTTTGAAGGCTCAAGGAACCATCGTAAATTCACCAATCATCACGTGCAGTGACGAGTCCTTGCAGAGCGTGCTCACTCCACGGCTAACCAGATGGGCTGGGACAGCTTCCCTTTCATTACAAACAAAAGAAGTCTAAGCCAACGGCGTAATCTTGAGTCACTTCATATCCAGACAACAGCATGCACATTTAATCTCAACGACAGAAATCTTAATCCGATATACGCCAGCACCTTACTTCGTCTGGTCAACTGCATATAACCTCATTGCCTTCGTTTTTCGCCTTAATTGCGAACCAGGCTCCAGTTTGGGAGCCGAAACGCCAATACAAATTTAACAGCGAAGCTAATAACGCAGCTGTATATTTGCGGCCTATCAGGTATGTGCAACAGAAATTGGGCAAATCCCACTACTCACCACTGGTCCACTCAAAATGAAGACAACAGCGCAACAAAGGGGTATGTGCCACATAAACTGAGTAAATCCTACTACTCAACACTGCCTCACTAAAAAGGAATAAAACAGTGTTAGCTGAAAACAGTTAGGCTAACAGGCTAACAATATAAAACGGGAAAGGGAACGACGGCTGCGAGAAGACCCGAAGCGATAGAAGGCCTACGCCACGAATGACCTGCCCATAGATCTATGAGATTGCGAGCGCTTGGTTTCAGCTCGACTTTGTGCCTCTAGAGTTTGGACAGCGTGTCTGTGACTATGGCAGGTGCCAACGCTTGGTCTGAGCAGGACATTATGACTGTGGAGTTTGGACATTCCTGTTCTGTCTGTGATTGTGTGGTTTAACTCGAACCTCTCTGCACTGAGACTCAATATAGAATCAGCCTAACATCACCTACCTAAAGTCTGGCAACGACCTTGAAGCACCCTAGAAACAACCCTCATCACCTGGCTAACGCCTAGCAACAAGCTAGAAGCAGCCAGAATAGTCTTCAGAGCCGTCCCGTTTCGCGGTTTCAAAGCTTGCGCAGCTTAGTGCAAGCTTCGCCAATTTTTTCACCTTGGTCGGCTCTCATCAATATTTTCACTGTTGTAGAGTTGTGTTCTCTTTGGGATGTTTGCGCTGAAGTTAAAGAAAAGCGCGAAGTACACTTTGTTCGGTGCAGCGGCCGCGTTTGCTAGAGGTGTGAGCGGCTAGGTTTTCTTCGTATGGCATTCCAATTTGTTGCTATCGCATTCATTGCTTCACCCATGCAGTCAAACTGTGACTTTTATTGCGAAAGCAACTATATGGGTACTCTTGGCGTGTTTTTGCCGTTGCCGTCATGGCCCCTATATGCACATGTACGTATATATACATAAAAGCCATAAATAAAAATAGTTCTGCACAACAATTTACCGAAGCCCTCGACCTGAATACGAACCAGCGGTCCCTCGTTCCACCACGTGCTACGTCAGACAATTCAACCGCGCAGTATGCTTCCTGTAGCATGCTAACGGCGAGCTATTTACATACACCAGTTACCGCTGTTGGTGCCCAGATCTCGAAGGTGCCTCACAGTGTTCAATATCATCGCCCAGATGTCACGAAGGGAGCGCTTTGAAGGCTGTCGCTCTGCTAGTAGCTCCGTTGGGTTCGCTGCTCTTGTGTTCGGAGCAGCAGCAGCGTTTGAGAGTTGAATCAAACGCAGGTGGCGTTGGGTGAGACGGACGGGACGCCACACATGGCGAAATTAACATTTGGCGAGGCATGGGCCATGCTGCGTCGTTGCCCGCGCTAGGCTTGCGTCGTGTCGCTGGCGACCCGCGCTACATTAAATTTTTGGGTCTTGGGACAACGCGAGCGCAAGGGCCCAAGAATGTAAACTCGAGTTGCTGCGCAACCAGCAGGAAAGAAGGAGGGAGACAGGAAAGATCGCAAACTAGTCAGCAAAGAAGGTTTGCTGCCCAAGTGTGCCTTGGGTTCTGCGCGTGCGCCCTCACGGCTCGCAAATTTATTCGGTCCCCTATCTCCTTGGGTCCCCAATTAGAAAAAATTATCTACTGTTTCGCGCGTGTTAGGATGTGAGCCTCCGACATGTACTTTGACGTACAGGGCGTAGTCAGTGGAGCCGTGGTGCACCCCGCCATAAAACACAGTCGTGTTAAAGAAGGGTGCAACACTGCTCTATTTCTTACGTTCTTACCTGCTGCCGTTAATACGTGCGTGCTTTTGAAATATTGCTTATATATAAGACATATAAAGAATGAACTTTATTCAAAAGAATGCCTCAATGAACTAAGCATGCGAAGTGTCACTGAAATGGTCTGATCATGAAGTGTAATCAGCAGAATAAGGGTAATTTGCTGCTCGCCACCGGTATTTCAAAATATTCTTTTTCGAAACGCAGGTTCAGTTTCTGGTGGTGGAGTTGGTCTAGCCATTGCAAATGCCCTCATGCTAACTGGAATGTTCCAGTGGGGAGTGAGACAGTCTGCAGAGATCGAAAGCCAGGTGAGTGAGTGGATCCCTTGCTTGGTACAACTGTCCAGTCCAGCTCTAGCCAAGTGCAGTTTTTTTAGTGGGCGTGAACACTGGTAAGCACCACATGCCAGCTCTTTCTTATGTTTCCGTTCTTCAGTAAACTCTAAGTGTCTGTTTTCGCGTGTTCTGGCTCATTCTTTTTGCCTTTCGTAACATCGCGGAGCGTACACATTTAAAGCTATACCATTGCTGTTCTTGTCCATCTTCTAAATTTCAACTATGATGAGCAACTCTTCATAACTGCTACGAATTCCTGAAATAACTCGCCGTGGTAGCTTATGAGTTAAGGTGTCGCGCTGCTGAGCTCCAGGATGCAGGTTTGATTCGCGGTCACAACAGCTGCATTTTTTCGGGGTGGAATGGAAGAAAACCAGTGTACTTGGATCTAACTGCGCGTTAAAGAAACTGAAGTGGACGGCAAGATTGACCAGGAGACCGCAACTGCTGCGTGCCTCGTAATCATATCGCTGTTTTAGCTTGTAAGAGCGCCGCAAGTTACTGTTATGATGAAAGCTGAAGAGGACGATGCGCGGTAGAGCGCGTGGTCCACGGGCGTGGGAGAGCGCCGCTAGAAAGAAAGAAGTTCAGTTCGATGAATAAACAATACCCCAAGGGGACGCCAGTCTCTTTGTCTTCTACATAGTTTGGTGCCGTGAAACCCGGAAGAAGACACGCCGTGTTCCCAAGATGGACCACCTGCGACGCAGCAGAGGAATAGTTCGAACCGCTGCTACAGAGCTTGTCACGTCCGCTACCGATGCTCCGCAAGCAGAGAATCCTTCTCTGACCGATCTGCAAGTCGTCTTCGATGACCTCCAGGACAAAGACACCACGCTTGCAGATCTAAATAAAAAAATTGCTGATCTCACGACCGACGGCGCGAGTATGAGGAGGAAGTGAGAATGGCTCTCGACTATCACAAGATCGGCAGCACTATGAGCCGTGTCTGCTACCTTCTCAGTTAAGCTGGCACCTGGCGCCGCTACCGAAACCAGGCTTCAAGAATTCTCCGCTTACGCAGGTGACCGATCACTGCGACGAGTTGCCCTGCCGAAATTACGGGTACCCGCTTTCTCCGGGGAACTTCGTGAGTAGCAGGGCTTCTGGGAACATTTTCAGAGCACGATCCACAACAATTGCAAGCTGTCGGACATTGAGAAGTTTTCTTATTTGCGATTCTACCTAACCGGAGCTACGAAACGTGCGATCCAGGGTGTGCGCCTGGATAAAGCAAACTACGCGGTGGCAGTGAAGGTGCTCCAAGAAAGATTCAGCCGTCATACCGCTCTTGTAGACGAACACATTGATAGCTTCCTTGCAATCGCTACTGTGGATCATTCATTCAATCTATCGCAGCTGCGGGAACTATACGAAGAAGTAAGCTTTCACACCAGCTGCCTGTATAGCCTCGGATTACGCTGTTATTCTCCACCGAGTGCTCATGCGAGCTCTCCCCAAAGACATCGCCATTGCCTACCGGCAACGCATGAAGGAGACCGAAGCGAACGACGGGGCTACTCCAAGGTCACGGCAAGAAGAGATGTATGACGTGACGAAGTTTCTCGAAATAAAGATCGAGAGCAGTGAAGAGAGCTCTCGTTCGAGGTGCCTACGAAAATCCAGCCCCGTGGCAAAGGAGCGAAGCCATCCTCGCTTACAACCGCCGGTACCGCCAGCATTAGCGCTCGCCGCAGGATCTGCGAACAACAGCCATGGCTGCTGCGTACTGTGTGGCCAGAATGACCACATTGTGAAGGACTGTGGGATGAGTGAGTGCGCGAAAATTGCGAGCGTCGTGTATTCAGTGCTGTGTCTTGGTGTTGGTGGCGCAAGGGCTCCAAACGCGGTGGGTGACGCTATAAAAGCGCCGCGCAACGGACACGTGCGACACATCAAAAGGGAAGACGTCGGCGGGGCATGGCACTTGTGGCCACCGCCAATAGGAAGATGGCACGGCAGACGGGAGAAAACAGGAAGACGAGGAGATAGAAGACAGTCAGTCTGACTCGTACAGCTCGGACTAGACGCTGGTGTCAGGGTCTGTGCCATCGGTTTTCGGACTCGAGCACAAAGTGCTCGACAGCGTCTGCCTCCAGGCGTCCTCGAAGACGAACAATCCTGGGAACGGGGCGTTCCCATCGTTCGAGCAGCGGATCCGGGCAGCTGAGCCACCGTGGAGCGCAGAACTCACTGTCCCGGCTGCCGAGAGGACTCCTGCTGCCAGTTGCTAGCCACGGGACGAGCCCGGGTGCCTGGGGCCAGGTTCCATGCTCGGTACGTGGGCAGGAATGTGGCCAGCCGCTTTACCAAGGCCGCCCCCTACTGTAACCACTGCGCCGATTCGACCCATTGTCCGGTCCACGAGCGCCGTCGCCGTCAACGTGTCAGCGACGACTCCGCCGCCCGAGCCACCACCAGCGACTCAATAACCGGTGACTTTGTTTCTTTGGAACGTTCCTTGAAACATTTGATAGCACCGGTCACCATGGTGTTAGCTTAGGCGTAGCATGACTTTATTTGGTGCCGTTGCCCGTTTTTTTTTCCTTTTCTATTTTTTTCTTGTGTGCGATAACATAATTTTTTGTGTGAGTTTGAAAATGGCTCCTTCCTTTTCCTGTCAGAGGCTGCGCCTCAATTAAACCAATCTCAAAAGACACAACCTGCGTTACAGACTCTCAGACCACCATGTCAGCCGACGAGATTCGGCGGCGACTAATCGAGAAGAACTGCTGCTTCAGATATGCCAGAGAAGGACACGTCGCACGAAAGTGCCGCAACGCAGGTGGCTCAAGTGCAAGCACTGCGCAAACCATCATCTTACTGCACTTTGCGCAATATGGAAATCGTACAACCACCCGAATGCCGACAGAAGTGACACAACGAAAACCGACTGCGTGCCAGTGACTACCAGTGCTCCCGCAAGCAGTTTTACGTCGTCATCTCCAGCTGTTCTCATAGAAACGGCCACAGTATGGGCATCGGGAAGCCACAATTCCGTGATGGTTCGTATACTGTTTGACACCGGCAGATAAAGAACATTTATAAGACGCGACTTGTCCACCAGGCTCGACCTACCTTTCGTCGGCACAGAAGACCTGTCTCTGCTAACCTTTGGCAGTTCCAAACGTTCCCGAACTTACAGATACCGAACCGTGCAACTCAAGCTGCAGAGTTGTTTCATGTTTCGATACACGCGGCATTACGGTGGATGCTCTTGAATTTATTTATTTATTTATTTATTCATTCATTTATAGACACTGCGGTCTTCTACAAGTTGTTGGCAGCGTGGTACATATATATGTGCACAGAAACAGAAAAATAACAAGGGAAAACAATCAATGAGTTTCTTCGCACAAGCGCTTAAAAAACAAAAGAAACAGCTAAGGGACCTTATTTTAAAACCCCTAAAACGAAACAATGAGTTAGCATGAGTATAACAAAGGAAAAAAAGATACGCACGAAAAACATCTCAGCCAAACAAGAAAATCCTTCCTACTGAAAGTGCGATTCAAATTGCGATAGTGATTATTGTGTGACATTTTTACCGGACAATTTGTTGCAATGCACTATCGTTCTGGGAAAGAAGGAATACTTAAAACAGTTGACACGTGTCTTGAATGGTGTTACACCTAGTGAGTGTCTGTGCCTGGTATCGTATCCTGACGTATCCTGACGAAGTGTCAGAAGTTTGCACAGTGAAGACGCCAGCTATCGGGCAAGATCTCCTGGTGCAGCTGCGCGAGCGCAACATGCTCGTTGCTGATGAACAGCAGCTGGGAGACCGACCGACCCAAACCATGATTGTCATCATTGGATCGGACGACTATTGGTGTATAGTAACGGGAATAATCGAACGCCTGTGTAGTGACCTATGCGCCGTTGAGACGATCTTTGGTTGGCTGGTGCAAGGCATTTATCAAGTCGAAACCGCTAACGAATTGCATCACGGCAGCTACAGCACATCGGCTGTATTCCGTGTGAGCGCCATAGCCAAGCTACATCTTGCATGGTTGACCCGACAGAGATGTGGGGACTCGATGCGATAGGAATCACCGATCCTCCGGAAGACGTCGGCACTTGGGATGAAGCATCATTGAATCCGCTCACACATTGACTAGCACAAACCGAAGTGTCGCGGAAACCCGACCTAAACGCCAACTTCAGCGCTTCGAAGGACAGCGGGAGCTGTTGGAGGAGTATGACCACACCGTCCGGGAGTACTTCACAGAAGGTCACGCCGAACGTGTCGAAACCTCTTCAGAGACAGGAGCGACCGTTTGCTACATTCCTCACAATGCCGTCGTCTGTCGAGATGCTATCACTACAAAGATACGGATAGTGTTCGACGCATCTCCACACGAACGCTGGGAGTCATCGCTCAAATATATGTTTGACAAGGGAGTCAAACTTGGTGCCGAGCTCTTGCAGCTCCTGGTACAGTTCAGAATGAACCCAATTATTCTGACTGCGGACATCCGGAAGGCTTTCCTACAAATTTCCATCTGACAAGACCGCGAAGCTCTCCGCTTTTTATGGGTCAACCGAATCACTGACGAAGAGGGGATACCACCTTCCATCGTCGAAAGGCGAATGGCTCGAGTACCCTTTGGAGCGTCATCAAGCCCTTTCCTTCTGGCTGCTACTTTGCAGCATCACTTCGACACGTGGAAGAAGACTGTGCCATCACTAGCCACGCGCCTGCAGAAAGCATTCTACGTAGACCACCTCGTCATAGGAGCTTCCACCGACGAAGAGGCTCTCGAAATCTACCGTGCTGCATTGACTATTTTAGCAGACGCAGGTATGGAACTGAGAAAGTGGTGCTTCAATTCAAGCGTTCTTGGTTGTCAATTCCTCCAGGACAACACTTCTATCGACAACATTGGAGAAACCAGAGAAACAACAAAGTTGCTCGGCTTAGTATGGGACCGCAATGATGACGACATCGTGATCAGCCCCGGGGCCGTTTCCGCGTACGTATCTACGCACTCAGCCACGAAACGCCTCATTCTGCAGTCATTCGCTAGACTACGATCCGTTAGGCCTCCTTGCTCTGTTCGTCATTAGAGCGATATTGTTGTTCGAACAACTAGTGTGGCGAATGAACTCACCGTGGAACGATTCATTACCGAAAGACATAGATAGGCCGTGGGAAAGCTGGACCTCTGAATTACCAACGCTCGCCTCGCTGCGCATTCCACGCTGCGCCGTTTCTTCAATTCCTCGGCAGGCTTCACCATTTCAACTTCACTTTTTCTGGGATGCAAGCCCACTGGCATACGGTGTAGCTGTCTGCACGCGTCACAAGACAAAAGGAGGAGGTTAAACTATTCATGAGCAAGAGCAGGGTCGTGCCGCTCAAGAGTACCTCGCTCAAGACTACCAAGAATACGTCTAGAGCTGCTTGCGTGCTTGTTGGCTGACATGCTGTGGAACTACTTACTAGGAATTACGGAGACAGCCTACTGTCAGGGTTTCTTTTGGACCGACTCGTCAATAGCCATACAATGGATCGCGGCTGACGCTAAACGATGGGAGACTTTCGTGAGAAACCATGTTCTCGAAATACAACATCTTACATCGGGATAATCTTGGAGGCACTGTGCCAGCAACGATAATCCGGCGGATTTGCTCACCCGTTGAGTCGTAGCCGAGGCATTGATTCGCAAGTCACTGTGGTGGACCGGACCTTCGTGGTTGTGGTAGCATCAATTGCAATGGCCTTCGAAAATTTTGTCGACTCTTTCACCAGAGGCTATTCATAGTGTCACGTGGTAGTGACGTCGACGAAGGCAGCAGTCGGCGTTTGCAGGATGAAAGTGTTTATTTGGCCGAACTTGTGGCCGGAAAATGAGAACTAGAACTACAGCAATACACGCTGTACAATGATAGCGGCGAACAGGGCGTCGTCCGTCGATCAACTGACAAGCAGTCAAGCGCGTCGGCTTTTATACAGGCGCTATCGAACTTTCCAGCGATATCGCTGGTGGCGGCGTAATCTCTAGACAAAGCTGGAACATTCGCGTGCGGTGCGCAATCTTAACAAACCGATCTACTACAATCGCGACGCTTCTAGAACACTACTTCGCCGACAGCGTCGAGCGTTGATAACCGTCCCTGCCGGTCAAACCCGAATACATCAAAACAAGACAAGAAGTGGGCGTGGCATTGCCCCCCTCTGAAAAAGCATCGTCCCGATGCTTGTGAAAGAACATAGAAGAGAAAAAAAAAACAAGTGCATACACAAATAAATCACAATAACAAAGGAAAAAAATAGAGTCCCCAGGCTCGCTAACGAGCAAATTACGGCTTAAGGCGCACGACATGGACGACTTCAGGTCGCGCACGGCGCCGCTGAGAGTTCGTAATGCCGTCAGGGACAACCTCATAGTCGAGTGCGCCGAGGCGTCGAAGTACCCTGTACGGTCCGAAGTATCGTCGAAGAAGCTTCTCACTAAGTCCTCGTCGGCGTATTGGCGTCCATACCCATACACGGTCACCGGGTTGGTATTCCATGTGGCGTCGTCGAAGGTTGTAGCGGCGGCTGTCAGTAGTCTGCTGGTTCTTGATCCGTAGGCGGGCGAGCTGTCGTGCTTCTTCGGCGCGCTGTAGGTAGGTGGTCACGTCGATGTTTTCCTCGTCGGTCACGTTTGGTAGCATGGCGTCGAGCGTCGTTGCCGGGTTCCGTCCGTAGACCAACTTGTACGGCGTCATCTGCGTCGTTTCCTGTACGGCCGTGTTGTACGCGAAGGTCACGTACGGAAGGATGGCGTCCCACGTATTGTGTTCGACGTCGACGTACATGGCCAGCATGTCGGCGATGGTCTTATTTAGACGCTCGGTGAGGCCGTTGGTCTGTGGGTGGTACGCAGTGGTGCGGCGGTGGCTTGTGTGGCTGTATTCCAGGATCGCCTGAGTTAGGTCAGCCGTAAACGCCGTACCTCTGTCGGTGATGAGAACCTCCGGGGCACCGTGTCGAAGGACGATGCTCTCAACGAAGAACTTGGCTACCTCAGCGGCACTGCCTTTGGGCAGGGCTTTTGTTTCGGCGTAGCGGGTGAGGTAGTCAGTTGCTACGACGATCCACTTGTTGCCGGAAGTCGACGTCGGGAACGGCCCCAGTTGGTCCATCCCGATTTGCTGGAACGGCCGGTGAGGTGGTTCGATTGGCTGCAGAAGTCCCGCTGGCCTAGTCGGCGGTGTCTTCCGTCGCTGGCAATCTCGGCAAGTCTTAACGTAGTGGGCGACGTCGGCAGGAAGGCGTGGCCAGTAGTATTTTTTCTGTATCCTCGCGAGCGTGCGGGAAAAGCCGAGGTGGCCAGCCGTCGGGTCGTCGTGCAGGACCTGCAGAACCTCTGGTCGCAGTGCCGAAGGTACAACAATGAGGTAGTCGGCCCGGGCCGCAGAGAAGTTCTTCTTTACGAGGACGTCGTTTTTCAAGAGAAATGACGCCAATCCCCTCCTGAATACTTTTGGAACAACGGCGGTCCTGCCCTTGAGGTATTCCACAAGGCCCCTGAGTTCCGGGTCGGCTTGCTGTCGTTCAGCGAAGTCGTCGGCACTTATGGTTCCCAAGAAGCAGTCATCATCGTGGTCTTCCTGCGGCGATGCGTCGACGGGGGCACGAGACAAGCAGTCGGCGTCGGAGTGTTTTCTTCCGGACTTGTAAACGACGGTAATGTCGAATTCTTGGAGTCTTAGGCTCCACCGTGCGAGGCGACCTGAAGGGTCCTTCAAGTTGGCTAGCCAACACAAGGCGTAGTGGTCGCTCACAACTTTGAAGGGCCGGCCGTAGATGTAGGGGCGAAACTTCGATGTAGCCCAGATGATGGCCAGACACTCCTTTTCTGTTGTGGAATAGTTGATTTCTGCCTTTGATAGCGACCGGCTAGCATAACTGATGACCCTTTCCAATCCGTCGGTCTTCTGCACAAGGACGGCGCCGAGTCCTACGCTGCTTGCGTCGGTGTGGATTTCCGTATCGGCGTGCTCGTCGAAATGCGCAAGTATCGGAGGCGTCTGCAGGCGTCGTTTCAATTCTTGAAATGCCTGAACTTGCGACGTTTCCCACCTGAATTCGACGTCGGCCTTCGTGAGTTGCGTCAGTGGCTCGGCGATCCGTGAAAATTCCTTGACGAAACGTCTGTGATAGGCGCACAAGCCGAGAAAACGGCGTACGGCCTTCTTGTCGGTGGGCGTCGGGAAGTCAGCGATGGCAGCTGTTTTCCGCGGGTCCGGGCGAACACCATCCTTGCTGATCACATGACCCAAGAACAAGAGCTCCTCGTACGCGAAGCGGCACTTTTCAGGCTTCAAAGTGAGTCCGGAGGTCTTGATTGCTTGAAGTACAGCTTCAAGGCGCCGAAGGTGTTCGTCGAAGTTTGAGGAAAACACTACGACGTCGTCCAAATACACGAGGCACGTCTGCCACTTCAAGCCGGCCAGTACTGTATCCATAACCCGTTGAAAAGTCGCAGGTGCCGAGCAAAGACCAAAAGGCATGACCTTGAACTCAAACAGGCCGTCTGGCGTTATAAAGGCAGTCTTTTCTCGGTCTCTCTCGTCGACTTCTATTTGCCAGTAACCGGTCTTGAGGTCCATCGACGAAAAGTACTTTGCGTTGTGTAATCGATCCAGGGTGTCGTCTATCCGGGGAAGGGGATACACGTCCTTCTTCGTGACTTTGTTCAGGCGACGATAATCGACGCAAAAACGAAGAGTCCCATCCTTCTTCTTCACTAGCACCACGGGGGATGCCCACGGACTCTTCGACGGCTGGATGATGTCGTCGCATAGCATTTCGTCGACCTGTTTCTTCACGGCCTCCCGTTCCCGCGTCGAAACCCGGTAGGGACTCTGACGGAGTGGTCGAGCATTTTCTTCTGTTATAATGCGGTGCTTAGCAAGGGGCGTTTGTCGGACCCGCGATGACGACGAGAAACAGTCCTTGTATTGCAGGAGCAGGGTTTTGAGTTTATCTTGCTTGACCTTCGGAAGGCTCGGGTTGACGTCAAAATCCCGTTCGGGACCTCTATTCGTCGAAGCAGGTTCGACAGCATCGTAGAGGGCGAAAGCATCGCTGGCGGCTACACATTCGTCGATGTAGGCAACCGTTGTACCCATGTTGAGGTGCCTATATTCGTGGCTGAAGTTTGTCAGCAGTACCTTTGCTTTACCGTCATGCAGCTCGGCGATACCTCTTGCGACGCAAATTTGACGATTCAGGAGTAGTTGCTGATCGCCGTCGATTACGCATTCAAGGTTCGCAGGCTTTTCGGTGCCGACGGAAATAATGACGCTGGAGCGTGGCGGAACGGTCACCTGCTCTTCTATCACATTCAGTGCATGGTTCCCTGGCGTCGCGTGGGGCGGGAGCGCTTTTTCTGAGGTTAGTGTTATCGACTCAAACCTCAGGTCGATAACGGCGCCGTGGTCACTTAGGAAGTCCATTCCGAGTATCACATCCCTGGAGCAGTTTTGTAGGATTACAAAGCTCGCAGGATAAGTGCGGTTATTGATGGTGACTCTCGCCGTGCAGACACCAATCGGCGTTATCAGGTGGCCTCCAGCTGTCCGGATTTCTGGTCCACTCCAAGCGGTCTTTAATTTCTTCAGCTTGGTGGCGAATGGCCCACTGACGACGGAATAGTCGGCTCCGGTGTCGACGAGAGCTGTGACGCTGTGGCCGTCGATAACAACATCGAGGTCGCTTGTTCGTCGTCTTGCGTTGCGGTTAGGTCGTGGCGTCGGATCACGGCTTCGTCGATTTGTCCCGCTGTTTCGACGTTGCGTCGTCAGGTTTTCTTCGGGCCGCGAAGTTTCGTCGTGAGGGCTCCGTCCGGTTTGCGTCGTGTTCTGAAGGTCTCGTCGCGTTGTGGTCGTCGGCGGCCGCGGAGGGTCTTCGGCAGTTCGTCGTACAGCAACCGCACCTCCATCGGTTGCTGCCCTTAGTTTCCCGGATACGGGCTAGGCGACCGGCCCCGGTTTGGGCGAGTGTACTGCCGGCGGTGCGGTGACATGTAGCGGCCGGGCGACGGCGAGCGGGAAGGTCGTCGTTCTTCCCACTGTGTTCCGGTGAGGTAGTCGTCGATGTCGCGAGGCCGTTCGCCTGGCTGCGGGCGCGGCGCGTTGACGGCGAATCCGCGTAGCCCCATCTGTCGATACTGGCATCGGCGGTATGTGTGGCCGGCTTCCCCGCAGTGATAGCAGAGCGGTCGGTTGTCAGGGGTACGCCAAACGTCGGTCTTTCGGGGGGCGCAGCGTTGTCCTGTCGGCGGGCGGTATGGCGTCGGTGGTGGTGGCGACGGTGCCTGGCGGCGGAACTGCTGCGGCGGCGCGGCGTCTTGACGTGGGCGAGGAGGGGGGGCGTTGCGTCGGGCTGCAGCAGCATAGCTCATGGCTTCCGGCTGAGCCTGCGGTGCTTCGGTAATTCCAAGTGATTGCCGGACTTCCTCGCGGACAACGTCGGCGATTGAATCCACTTGATGCTGCGGCGAAGGTAACAGTTTGCGCAGCTCCTCCCGCACAATCGCTCTGATGGTGTCACGCAGGTCATCAGACTGCAGCGCCTGAACCTCCCCGTAGGTCGTCGTAGGAATGCGGCGGTTGTACTGCCTAGTGCGGATTTCTAGTGCCTTTTCGATTGTGGTGGCCTCCGAAAGGAATTCCGAGACCGTCTTCGGCGGGTTGCGCACAAGTCCGGCGAAGAGTTCTTCCTTCACTCCCCGCATCAGGAAGCGAACTTTCTTTTCTTCGGACATGGCTGGATCGGCATGGCGGAATAGGCGAGTCATTTCTTCGGTGTACAGTCGGCCGTTCTCATTGGGGAGCTGTACACGGGTCTCGAGAAGGGTTTCAGCCCTTTCTTTCCGGATGACGCTCGTGAAGGTGTGGAGAAATCCGGTGCGGAAGAGGTCCCATGATGCTAGCGTGGACTCTCGATTCTCGAACCAGGTCCTTGCGCCATCTTCAAGGGCGAAGTAGACATGGCGTAGCTTCTCGTCGCAGTCCCAGTTGTTGAACGTGGAGACCCGGTCGTATGCCTCCAGCCAGCTTTCTGGATCCTCGCATGGTGATCCGCGGAATGTCGGCGGCTCCCTCGGTTGATGCATGACGACCGTTGTAGGTGGCAGGGGGTCTGTCATCGTCTCGGCGGTAGATGTGATGGTCTTCGGCTGCCTGGCGTTTTCGGGAAGGAGCCCGTACTCTGGTTGTAGTCCCTTCTGCCGGCGGCTGGTTCGAGGATCCGGGTTGACCTTAGAGTCGTCTTCTTCGCGGCTTGGGCTTGGTTCAGCGCTCCGCGGTGGCGTCCGGATCATGAAGCAGCACCTCCACCAGATGTCACGTGGTAGTGACGTCGACGAAGGCAGCAGTCGGCGTTTGCAGGATGAAAGTGTTTATTTGGCCGAACTTGTGGCCGGAAAATGAGAACTAGAACTACAGCAATACACGCTGTACAATGATAGCGGCGAACAGGGCGTCGTCCGTCGATCAACTGACAAGCAGTCAAGCGCGTCGGCTCTTATACAGGCGCTATCGAACTTTCCAGCGATATCGCTGGTGGCGGCGTAATCTCTAGACAAAGCTGGAACATTCGCGTGCGGTGCGCAATCTTAACAAACCGATCTACTGCAATCGCGACGCTTCTAGAACACTACTTCGCCGACAGCGTCGAGCGTTGATAACCGTCCCTGCCGGTCAAACCCGAATGCATCAAAACAAGACAAGAAGTGGGCGTGGCAATAGCGAGACCATTGAAGCGACATCACCTTGTCCCACCGCAGTAGTCGTTTCCTCTGCACCACCCTGTGAGCCTTAGCTTGAAGTTGCAAACTGCGAACGCCTATCTCGATTGCTTCGAGTTACTGCTTGGATCGTGAGGTTCCGCCGGAACACTTCGTCGAAGGAGCCATCTTCAGCAGGGCCACTGACGGCTTCAGAGTTGAACGACACAGAGATGTATTGTTTGAGATTGGTCCAACATACCGCATTCGCAAGCGAAATGATGGCCCTGGAAGCAGGACAACAAGTTCCCAAGATATCCAGTGTGCTGACCATACAACCGTTTCTCGACCGTGACAAAGTACTTCGCCTAGGAGGCAGGCTACAGCAGCTTGACGACCGAGACAAGCTGAAGCATCCGATCTTGCTTTCCTGCTGATCACCGATTCACCCATCTCTTAGTTGACGCAGCGCACAAACGGCTCCTGCATGGAGGAATTGAGCTCACCCTCCTAGACCTTCGGGAGAGCTTTTGGCTCGTCAAGGGGCGCCGTACAGTGAAGCGCGTTCTAAAGCGCGCTTACCATTTCGACTACGCTGCCTACTTCTCGAAGCTACCCCGGCAGCACCCTTGCCAAAGGAAATAAATAATGAGGCAACTCCCATTGAAGTGGTGGGATTCGATGCAGATGTGGTGGCATGTCGCGGCACGTAGGTAGGAGTTCCGAAGGAGGCCTACGCAGGTGTGGGACGCCGGCGGCAGACGCGCGCAATATGGCCAGCGGTGCCACACGTGAAGCACATGGGGCGGTTGTCATGAGTGCGCGCGCATCTGATTGACGGAAGTGTGGTGGAGGCCTGTAAACTTGAGACGAGGTGGGATGGAGTGGGGTGGTGACGATAAGAAACTTGGATGTTGTGGGGGCCGCGCGATCACAGCTGCGTAGCGGAGAGGTGGAGATGGAGCAGGCGGTGCGTAGCCGGCACTCGAGAGGGGGGACGGCATGGAAGTGCACGGCTAAGACCCCGGAACTGCAGGAAGGGCCCCACAAATTTCGGTGCGTATGGCCTGCTGCAGTGTCGGAGGCAGGCTTGCGGTGGGCGCGTCGCTATGAGGCAGCAGGGAGAGCTGTCGGGCGACTTCCTCTCTGATAAAGTCCTTGATCTGGTTATTAAGTGTGCCCTGGCAAACGTTGCCGTTTGCGACTGCGAAGGCCGAGATCGAATCCGGTGGTGGGAGACTTTGCCGGGCGATGGAACGCTGACGGCGCAATTCGTCAAAGTTCTGGCACAGGCTTACGAGCACGGCCACAGTGGTCGGGCTTTTTGCCAGCAACATCTAGAATGCGCCATCTTCGATACCCTTGGCGATGTGTCTGATCTTTTCGCCTTCCGCCATAGATGGGTTAACCCGCCTGCAGAGGTCTAGCACATCCTCAGTGTAACGGGAAATGTCTCGCCAGGCTGCTGTGCTCGGTGGCGTAGGCGCTGGTCAGCGAGGAGCTTGCGGACCTCTGGTCGGCCGAATGCTTCGGTTAGGAGGGTCTTGAAGGCTGACCAGTTGGGGATGGCGGATTCGCGGTTGGTAAACCAATTTTTAGCGACGTCAGCCAAGTAAAAGATAACGTAGCCGAGCTCATAGTCGTCGTCCCATTTGTTGCTGGCGCTTACGCGTCTTCTACGTCGTGCTCACCACTTCCGCTGAAGATGGGCGGTCTCGTTGACGGGTAGAGCCGGGGCAGGGGGTAGGGACAGCCGGTGGTGCTGGCTGGGCAGTGACTGCATCAGTCATGTTGTCCGGTAGTCGCTCGGCCAACTTGCGAGAGCGGAGCTCAAGGTCTCGTTGGGGGTATCAGCAACCTCCACCAAATGTGATGAGGTTTATCGATGTAATGAGGTCGCGACGAAAAGGGACCGTACGCTAACACAGTGCAAGGCTAGCAAAGGCGGCACAGGCTCTCGCTCAATCAGAACGCGGGTCGTTTTTGGTCCTCTTTCACAGGCGCATACTCGTTCGGGCATCTGCTCCACTACAGCTGCAGCATTGGTCACACCCCGACGTTTGCCCGCTGCGAACCCCTACGTCCCCTCGCACCCGTTTGTCTCATCGCCTCAGCCTGAGCACCAGGTTACTCTCCGCCCTGCCGACCGGCACCCCAATTCAAAACCCATAGTGTACTCCAGACACTGGCCCATATGCTACGCGTGCGGTTTCCCGGGCCACGTTGCGCGGTTTTGCTGGCGACGTGACCTTATGCAACATAACGACATGCGGCCACATGCTTATAATTTTGCTCCGAGACCTCAGACTGCTTCATCAGGCCCACATGTCGCTACTGGCTTTTCTTCAACTGGAAGTAACTTCAACGCACGCCGGTCGCCTTCACCGCGGTGTCGTTTTAGGGGCGAAGCTCCTTAAGGCGGCACCCGTTCGTCCCTCGTAGTCGTAGTCGTAGTGAGTAACCAGTCTTACGCTTTGACCTCCAAGGTGGTGCCGGTGGGAGATTTTTCCTGTGCGTTGTTGAACAATAAAAAATTCGCAGCCTTAGCTAAAAGCCGACTTCTTCTGTCTCTCATTCCCATTAGCAGCCATTCTTTACCTCCAAGGTAGTGCCTGGTGAGATTTCTCCTGTGCGGTATTAAACAATAAAAATTTTGTTCAAAACGCCGTTGATTGATGAAATAAACCAACGAAAGACGCCAGATGTTCTGTAAAAGCAAAACGAAAGAACGCCAGATGTTTCTAAAGCAAAACGAAAAGGCGCCAGCTGCTTAACGAAAGACGCCAGATGTTTTCTAAAGCAATGGTTTTCTAAACAATGAAAATTCACAGCGTACATGTAAAATTAAAGTGAGCTGCAAGTCGTCATAGCTCATCGAACCTGTAGTATAAACGCGCCCGATCTCACGTCGGTGATGATGTACTGGGCAGAATTCACTGAAGATTAACGGTTTACCGATGAACCTCCGCAGCTTCGCCCACTCATCATCATTCACTCCGTGGATATGCTGTGATTTTTCTTTCCACCATGATTCGACGTCTCTGGCCTGTCCCAGAGGGAAACTAGGAGCCGCAGTTCCGGAGGAAAGAACTGCGCAGCTTTCGAACTTTTCAAGGCCTTGTTTTTCACCGAGCAAGGTTGTCGCTGTTTCCGTTGACGGTGTACTTGTTTCCGCACTTGTCGACACAGGAGCCGCAGTTTCTCTCATGTCTGAGCATTTGCCGACAACTACGAAAAGTAACGACGCCTCTTCGCGACTTTTTAATAAACACTGCCAGTGCGCAACAAATTCGGCCTTCCGCTACATGCACAGCACGGGTTCTTATTGAAGACGTTCTTTACACAGTCGAATTCGTCATGCTTCGGAAATGTTCCCATGACCTAATACTAGCATGGGATTTTCTATGCACTCACCATGCTGTCATTGACTGTGCTCGCACCGAGGTCGAGTTCTCGCCGCAATGTGATTCCGCTTTTCTGCTTTAGTCGACTCGTCGCCACTACCTGCGAAAGTGTTCGTCGCCGCCTACACCACGATACTCCCTTTCTCATCCGCTTTGGTCCCGCTTTCCTGTGACGTCTCTATTGCCTCACCTGTCATTTTTACACCTGCTCGAACTGCTACATGCCGCAAGTGTTCTTCATACCTTTCGAGATGTTCACTCTTGAAGATACTATAACTGCAATCTTTGTTTCCATTATGTTTCCCTGTCCTTCCATCGTACTGCGGGGAGAGTGCATTGGCATCGTTTATGACCTTGATGGCTTTTCAGCAACTGTCGTCGCTGATCAGCACACTTCTCTCCAGCTTAACAGCTTCGACTGTCCCGCTCCAGCTTTTCTGCCATCATTCACCGATGCACTTTCTAGACGCATCGACAGCCACCTTGCGTCCCAGCAGCGCGCCCACATCATCGCCCTGCTTGAACGCTTTCGTGCCAGCTTCGATCATTGGTAACCATCGTTGGGCCGTACTTCAACCATTGGTCATCACATCGATACTGGTCTCCATGCCCCCTTCAGGTCATGGGGACCAGTATTGATGAGATGAGCCTATATGAGCGCCCATATCGTGTGTAAGCAGCTGAGCGTCACACCATCGCTGAACAAGTTGACTACATGCATAGGCGCGGTGTTATTGAGCCCTCTAACAACCCTTAGGCATCGCCGGTAGTTCTGGTAAAAAAGAAAGACGGCTCAATAAGGTTTTGCCTTGAATACCGACGGCTGAACAAGATAACGCGCAAATATGTACCTCGCACAGATGTCCTGGACTGCTTACAAGGAGCCGAGTTCTCTTCGTTAGATCTGTTCTCTGGTTACTGGAAGGTGCCAATGGCGGAGGCTGGCCGCCCCAAAACAGCTTTTATTATTCCCGATGACCTGTACGAATTCAATGTCATGCTATTCGGGCTATGCAAACCGCCTGCCACGTTCGAGCGCATGATCGACGACATCCTCCGTTGCCTGAAATGACAGGTGTTTGTGTGCTACTTGGATGAGATTGTAATACTTTTGTGTGACTTTCCAACACATCTTTAGCGCTTGGATGCAGTGCTCACTTCCCTCGAATCCGCTGGTCTACAGCTGAATTTGAAGAAATGTTCTTTGGTGCAACAAAGCTCCTTATTTTGGGCCACGTCGTGTCCACAGAGGGTGTGCTTCCTGATCCGAAAAACCTTTGTGGGGTTGCTGAGTTCCCTAAACCGCAGACAGTAAAAGAACTTCGCAGTTTTCTCGGCCTTTGTTCCTATTTTCGCCGTTTCATCCGCAACTTCGCATCCATCGTAGATCCTTAGACTGAACTCCTTCGTGGCAGCGGCGACCTAACGGGATGGTCATCAGCATGCGATGATGCATTCACCACACTTCACCGCCTTCTTACCTCACCCCCAATACTGCGGCATTTGTCCCACTCGCCCCGACTGAACTGCACGTACACGCTAGCGGTGTCGGTCTCGGCAATGTGCTTGCACAAGGTAAACCTGGATTTCACAAGTACGTCATCTCTTACGCCAGCCGTGCGCTCACCAAAGCCGAAGTCATCTATTCCGTTACCGAAAAGGAATGTCTAGGCATCGTGTGGGCCATAGGCAAGTTTCGACCTTATCTTTACGGAGGCCCATTGAGCGTGGTCACAGGTCACCGTGCATTATGCTGGCTTTCTTCCTTGAAAGATCTATCCGGCAAGCTTGCACGTGGGGCACTACCTCTCCAGGAGTACGACATTCACGTCGGTTACCGATCTGGATGTAAACATTCTGTTGCTGATGCATCACACCAACCACAAAATGTGCATCTCGCTCCATATTGGATCGCACACTATGCAATCGAAAACCGGACAAATCAAAGTTTTAGGTTTACCAATAGCCAGTTGCAACAGCCCACAGATGTGGGTACGTGGGCTGCGGCAGGCATGGCCATCCACGTTACATATAATGCGTCGTCTGTCCAGCAGATACGGAGGAGCACGACAGCAAGCCTGTCGTACTCTCGCAAGAGCTGTGGCCGTTGGAAAGATTCTGTACGGCGCACCCATATGCACGTTCTCTCCAACGGACATCCGAAATCTGGAACGCCTTCATCGGGCTACTATCCGTACCATCACGGGGCTCTCTAAACACACTAAGATATCCGCACTTGAAACCGCAGGGGGCTTGCTTCCTCTGCAGGACGTCATCCGTGAAGCCCACACTCGACACCACATCCGCATGGAAACCACGCCGCAAGGTCGTCGCCTTCTGGCTTGGGATTGTCAGCGACATGACGATGGACCCCTTCTTAATTAGTCCTGACCCCCGTGGGAAACTACGATAGGCTCTCGACGGTTCCGTCGTGCCATATCTCGTCACAGTGATACTGCCCGCCAGGTTCTTGCCGTGCGACAACTCAGGGAAGCGAGCTTAGATAAAACCGACATCTACACGGACGATGCTCTCATCGATGGCCAAGCTTGTATAGCATAGATTTGCGCGCAAACCGCCTAGTACACTGGGGCCTACAGGTGCCATCTCCCGAACGGTACCCCTGTGCATGCCGAACTCCTTGCCATATGGGGAGCGACTGCAAGCCTCGCATACACTAAGAGAAACCCCTGCGTGTCTTTACCGACTCGCACGCAGCTTACTCGGAAATATTTCGCCCAGCCTCGGAGGATGCTACAGCTTCCGCTATACTGTGATGCAGGTTCTTTTTCTGTTTACGACAGCTCTCTAAGACCGAGCTTAGGAGAGCTTTATTGAGGACAAAGCCGTTGGTTTCAACACACACAAAGACATTTAATAAAGCATTAGCGCGAAAAACAATCTAAAGCCAAACACTCAACAAAAGGTTCACTGCACACGGAAAAATATTCTTAACAACAAACAAAATGCGAGTTCAAAGACCTAAACAGGACAGTCTAGTTCTGACGGAGCTGAGCAGCGGAGGGGGGAAGAGTACGCGTTCATTCTCACCAAATGGCTTCGGGCTGGGTGACTCACACGCGATGGGAACGCGGTGGCTCCGGCATGGAGAGTTGACGCGGGCTAGCTGGCTGCTGGCCGGCACGATGAGACGCCAGGGGCAACCTGGCCCGGATAGGATGCGCAGCTCGGGTCCGTAGCCCAACTGCTGCTGCTAGGTTGCCTGCCGGCACCGGAGTCCGCAGGCCTTGGGCAGGAGTTCGCGTACCATGGCTGTGGTGCCCTCGCTCGGGAACGCGACGGCAGGAGGCTCCGGCCGGTTGAAGTCCTGGAGGCTCGGGTCCGAAACCCGACGGCCTGTCTTCAGCGCCCGGTCCGGTTCCAACCTTCCGCTTGTCTGGTTCCCTGCGAACTCCCCGGCTCTCTCTGAGGCCAGGCTTTTTCTGCCCTCGGGCACACTTGTCCACTCCTCATTGGAGACTGCTGGACCTCGGTGTTAGCAAGTAATTGGCCCCTGACCTGATCCGTGTTGGTTTCTGATTGGGCCACTTGTACGTCGAATCCTTGCGCCTCGTGCCCTCATGAAGGTATTCGTCGTCGTCGTCGTCCATTCGGCACTCTGCCCACCTCCGCGCGCGCACTCCAATTGTCGTCTCTCATTATCACGCGCACTTTCCACAGGTGCACAATTCAAACGCGCACTCCACTCATCACAAAGGCCCCTTTTTCGAAAAGTTTTTGTCTTCGAAAAACTGCCTCTCAGTGCGCGGAACAAATAAGTGATAGAGAGCACACCATTGGGTACTAATCAGTTTTCAATACAGTCAATGAGCACACAATAGTAGCACTCACAACAACGACAACCAGAACACAAAACTGGTTCACCTGCTTTAGAGTAATTAACCAATTGCGTTATAATACCATGATATAACACTAAACAACACCAATGGGTGCCAGTTTGTAGTCTGCTCTCTAATTATATAGACACCGAGAACACAGGGTTCACAATAAAGCACTTAGTATTCACAAAACAAAGTCCGTTTGTTATAGGCTAGAAGTCAATACTCAGTTGCGCGCACTATCCGGACCTAACGAACACACAAGTACAATGAATATTTGAAACCTCAGCCCGTTTAGTTCAACCAATGCTTTCCTTATACAACAACAAAAACCTTGCCAAAAGCTATGTTATATCACATTCAACCTCAAATGAATGTCCACAACCAACTCGCATATCTACAAAACATATAAATCCGTTGTCCAAAGTCAGGAACCCAAAACAGCGACCGGTCATTGAACTTGATGCTCATGTAATAGCGTCCCAAACCAAACGTGTGGAAGTTTTCACACGCCGACAAGACCAAAGAAAGAAAGACGCTTTCAAGCGTGGTCGGTAAGACGCGTGTCTAAAAACCCACGTGAAAACAACTGGACGCTCAATGGAATTCCTGTTGACGACGCAGCACGGGTTCAATACAAACACGAGGCGTTGCCTCCAGGCGCACCGAGTTAGAAGCGTCCAAACGAGATCTTTCCTCACACGAACGCAGTCCTCTGACTGACAATCTAAAAGACACAAAACGCTAGAGGAAGTGTCCTCCGCATCGAAAGATGCTGCTAGAGACACATCAGGTTTCTCGCTGCTTAGAAAGAAATGCCCTTGCATTCGGCTGTATCCTTCTGGTTCGCGTTCAACCGACATTGCACTGGGTTCAATGCTATTGACCTTCTCAGTCTGGCCAACCTTCCTGGCGACATCCGATGGGGACCGCCCTACTCGCGACTCCATTCTTCGAGTTTCGAGCAGCGATTCGGCAATCTCTGCCTTCTCTCTCGAAGAGGTTGCATCTGCACTGTTTTTGGGAATCAAACTCCCTCGCTCTACGAGTGATTTACTCGCATCACCTCCGACCATGCTCGTGGCTCCTGTTACCGCATCTCGAGGCACACAAGAATCGGTGGCCACCACCCTAAACCTTTCTTCATGGCACTCGCCGTCATCACCTAGCCGACCTTTTTGTGCTCCTTCAGTGGAGCTGTTGAGAGGCAATCCTACCTCTTCCTGATACGTGCCTAGCCTCCCAGAGGTTCCAAAGCACCACTCACTCTCAATGGAACTACCTTGTTCCACGCTTGCGAAGCTATCCTCCGCTTCATGAAGCTCTGCAAGAATCTTGCTTTCTTGGCCGCCTACCTCTCTGCCATCCTCTATCTGAGCTCCTGGCTCTGACGAAAGGCTATGGCGAGGTTCAAGGCTAACCCTGCAGAAATCCGACTTACTCCATGGAAAACTGCTATCTGAGCAACCATCAACCACCTGCCCATAACTCTGGCTCTCAAGGTGCGTCTTCTCATCCATCGCCACTTCGAGTCGCCGCTCAAGTGCTCGCCTCTCCACTTCGAGCTGTTCCATTTTAGCCCTAAGCTCCGATTCGAGCTTCTTCTTCTTTGCCTTTCGTTCTGCGGCCCGTTCCTCTCGCTCTCGCGCCATCCGCTCTTCATACCACGCTCTGAACTCTGGTCCTTCGAGACCCATACGTTCCGCCAATTCCAATAATTCCCACGTGCTCGCCATGGTTCACACCATTAAAACATCAAGTCGAAAAACGAACGGCTTTGTCCTGTCGCTGCGGACACCAATTTGTGATGCAGGTTCTTTTTCTGTTTACGACAGCTCTCTAAGACCGAGCTTAGGAGAGCTTTATTGAGGACAAAGCCGTTGGTTTCAACACACACAAAGACATTTAATAAAGCATTAGCGCGAAAAACAATCTAAAGCCAAACACTCAACAAAAGGTTCACTGCACACGGAAAAATATTCTTAACAACAAACAAAATGCGAGTTCAAAGACCTAAACAGGACAGTCTAGTTCTGACGGAGCTGAGCAGCGGAGCGGGGAAGAGTACGCGTTCATTCTCACCTAATGGCTTCGGGCTGGGTGACTCACACGCGACGGGAACGCGGTGGCTCCGGCATGGACAGTTGACGCGGGCTAGCTGGCTGCTGGCCGGCACGATGAGACGCCAGGGGCAACCTGGCCCGGCAATGGATGCGCAGCTCGGGCCCGTAGCCCAACTGCTGCTGCTAGGTTGCCTGCCGGCACCGGAGTCCGCAGGCCTTGGGCAGGAGTTCGCGTACCATGGCTGTGGTGCCCTCGCTCGGGAACGCGACGGCAGGAGGCTCCGGCCGGTTGAAGTCCTGGAGGCTCGGGTCCGAAACCCGACGGCCTGTCTTCAGCGCCCGGTCCGGTTCCAACCTTCCGCTTGTCTGGTTCCCTTCGAACTCCCCGGCTCTCTCTGAGGCCAGGCTTTTTCTGCCCTCGGGCACACTTGTCCACTCCTCATTGGAGACTGCTGGACCTCGGTGTTAGCAAGTAATTGGCCCCTGACCTGATCCGTGTTGGTTTCTGATTGGGCCACTTGTACGTCGAATCCTTGCGCCTCGTGCCCTCATGAAGGTATTCGTCGTCGTCGTCGTCCATTCGGCACTCTGCCCACCTCCGCGCGCGCACTCCAATTGTCGTCTCTCATTATCACGCGCACTTTCCACAGGCGCACAATTCAAACGCGCACTCCACTCATCACATATACAAAGCATCCTTCGTAGGTACGAAAAAGCCGACATGCTGATAGAAATTATTTGGAGGCCGGGGCATACGGGTGTGCCCGGGGCAATACGGCGGCACCGGCACACGCCGCTGCTGCTTCCGCAGGTGGGTCGACCAAACTTCCTCTGCCCCCACCCCTCAGGGTAAACCCGTATGAGCTCTTAAGTCAAATGGCTCCCTCGGTAGCCACAATTCACTACATGCACACGTCCCTGCGTCATGCTAGTAAAAACGCATTACGCAGGTTACCCCACCAGTCCTCTTTTCCTGCAAGTGTCCACTTTCGCGCTCCGAAGAAGTGTTTATCAATAAGGTCTGCGCAAATTCCGCATACACGCCCTATTCCTTAGCTAAATGGCGACAACCGGACATTGGGACAGTGACATGCAATAAGTGCGGGCTGCGCTGCCGCGCAGACCTTCACCACTTACTGCGGCAATGTTCCGCATTTGATAAAGGGCGAATTGCTATACAGGCTTTGCAGTACACAAATTATCGGGAAGCGCTGCTTACGGACCCGGACACGCAGTTAGTATTCGCGCAATATAGAAGTCAAAGCGAGCTGATCAGAGTGGTTTAGGGGGTTAGACAGACCATAGTACTGACCACTCACCGCCTCATTAAAAGTGATTGTGACTTGAGTAAGTGCAAACCCTACGACACTGTGAAATATTAGTATAGTTCGAAAGTCCCGCTTATCCCCACAGAGGCCATGCGCCTCCCTCTTTTAACACGAAAGTGTTTTATGCCGGGGTCCACCAAGACTTCCGTGACGTATTTCCGTCACGGAAATGACGTCGAAATAATTTACACAATTAGATGGCAAAGAAAAAAGCTCCGTCAACGTGCATCGAACCCACGACCGCTCGGTCGGCAACAACAAATGCCGGGCACGCTATCCACTGCGCCACAGTCACAGACTCTAGAGGCTTTACAAACGCGCCTTTTATATCTACCACTCTCCCGGTCGGCGGGGTGGTGTTGCCCTCTGGGATCGGTAAAGTAAAGTAATTCGTCATTACTGTGGCTTCCGCGATTAACAGTTGCAACGCCTTACACGTCCGTCCCATTCGACGCGTTTTCAATAGACGTTCAATTTTGTCAATGCCCTAACACACCGCGAGGTGGCGATCTTAGCCCAAGCGTCGTAAAAGCGTCGGCCTCGCTCATAGCATCACGCTAATCCAAACCAAAAATAGCTCTGCGACGCGCGCCTGCCTCACCTGGATGTTATACCGCGTTCCCCGCTCACGCGCTCGCCCCGAGAAAAATCGCGGTCGGGGGGCGGCACGACGCGCTCTGCGTTTCCCTCTAGTCCGGCCGTGGAGTTCAATCACATTTTAACATGCCGCGGGATGTCGACCAAGTTCTGCGTCCAATATGCGACGCTCTTCTGGCTGTCACACCTCTGATTACGCTTTCATCGTTAACTACTACAGCTACCACAAGGTTTTGTGTCATCATTTAACATGGACGTTAATCGTCGGGATGGAGATGTACCAGCAATCATCAAAGTGGGTGCACCCACGTTAAAGGGTGCTATAGCCGCCAGACATCAATATACATTGTGCAAATTCTCTTATATCAATGTACAGTAAACATTCAGTTACTTCTGTAAGAGCACGGTTCACTTTCGTGTTATTCCCATTCCTATGACGGAGGGATCAAGCATTTTTTTTCAATAAAAGACTTCCCATCCATCCATCCTCACTCTCCGTCAGTGACATGCCTCTGGAGCAAAAGAAAGACCCATGGGTTTGCCTCTCTTGTGGATTTGTTACGTAGGCCTCCATCGCACCCAACCCCTAGAGAACTGCGGCGGCAAGTTCATCGCTTCTGTCTTCGAGATGGTTTGCTTTATCATCGAAACTGCCTTTCTGAAGGGCGCAAATAGCGTTTGCTTATTCCCCAATATCTTGGTTCAGACATATGCGCCTCCTTTCACACCGATCCACAGTGTGCGCATGCAGGAGTATTGAAGACTTACACACGCCTGCGCCACCGCTACTATTGGCATGGAATGTACCGCTTTGTCTGCCGCTACATCCGCTCCTGTCTCGCTTGCCAACGGTGCAAGGATACCCCTACTCGTTCTCCCGCTTCTCTGCGGCTTTACATTGTCCTTCCAGACCTTTTGACCGTGTCGGCATTGATCAGTATGGATCATTTCCTATAACCTGCTGGAAACCGCTATATAATCGTTGCTATTGATTACCCGACGCGCTACGCAGAAACTTCACGACTGCCATCTGCATCAGCGAGTGAAATCGGTTCTTTGATTTTACACCGCCTCGTGCTACGACATCGGACACCACTTGAGCTGCTCAGTGACCGAGGAGGCGTATTTCTGTCCGGAGCCGTCTAATCGCATCTAAAGGAATGCCGCATCATTCACAGGACCACACCTGCATATCATCCTGAAACTAACGGCCTGACAGAACGCTTTAACCGAACATTGGGCGATATGCTTCCAATGTACGTCAATTCTGATCACTCCAACTGGGACCGCGTTCTCACCTTCGTGACGTACGCGCATAATACTGCGACTCAGACCACCATGGGATTCTCCCCATACTTCCTACTTTACGGACGTGAGCCCTCCTTCACGCTAGACACCATTCTTCCGTACCATCCCGACGTGTATCAGTCGACAACCATTTCCCAGGCAGCTAAACACGCGGAAGAATGTCGCCAGCTTGCCCGATTCCTCAAGACGTCCGACCAGCAACACCAGAAAAAACATCGCGACGGCTCGAAGGCCCCAGCATTTTATATTCCTGGCTCGCTTGTGCGGCTCTGGGTCCCTTCCGCCAGCCCTGGTCAGTCATCAAAACTTCTCTCGAAGTACCACGGCCCTTACGGCGTCGTCCAGCAATCATCACCCGTAAATTACATCATTGAGCCGCTTGAGCCGTCTTCTGACCAACGATGCCGCGGACACGACTCTGCATATGGACCGGCTCAAGCCTTACTACAATCCTACTATAGTCTCCTGGCCCTAAGTCGCCAGGATGGCTTTTTCCGGAGGGGAGATGAATGTAATGAAGAAGATCAGCGCTGATCCGAAAGTGCAGAGGGTACCACTCTCCGGCAGAAAGAAGACGACGTTCGGGTTGGTGCATCGGAACACTTCATTCTTTATTTACAAAAAATTAACCGCCGGTTTCATG
Source organism: Rhipicephalus sanguineus (assembly GCF_013339695.2). Lineage (NCBI taxonomy): Eukaryota > Metazoa > Arthropoda > Arachnida > Ixodida > Ixodidae > Rhipicephalus > Rhipicephalus sanguineus. The sequence goes on along the minus strand of NC_051178.1, from coordinate 2,119,763 downwards.
GCCGATCGCGCGTAGTGGGTAAGAGCCAACAACAGGGAACAAGCAAGCAAGCAAGCAACACTCGCGTCTGCTCAGCTGTTGCTCCTTGGCCTGTCGTGATGGTTCCTATTGCTTTTAACAGAAGTGCTACGCCGAAACGCCCTGCTTTAGTAATAAGAAGCACAGATAGAAGTTTGGTGAATGTTGTGACGGTGTTGTGTACAACATTTCTATTTGCGCGGATAATAATAATAATATTAATATGTGGGGTTTAACGTCCCAAAACCACGATATGATTATGAGAGACGCCGCAGTGGAGAGCTCCGGAAATTTAGACCACTTGGTGTTCTTTACCATGCACCTAAATAGAACACTGGCCTCAAACAATTTCGCCTCCACCGAAATTGCAGCCGCCGCGGCCGGGATTCCATCCCGCGACTTTCGGCTCAGCAGTCGAGCACCATGAGCACTAGACCACCGCGGCGGGGCATTTCTGCGGACGTCGCCGCGTTGGTCAAACAGGCTCCGGTGCGCTAATGAAGGCATGACTGACCATTCGAACAAGGTTCTAAAATAGGCTACAGATAGTTAAGTGCATATTCATTGTAATAATTGAGGTTGCCAGCCATCTTTTAAATGCTCAACTTTCCATTGGAAATGTTATGAACGCGCTCGTCTCACTTCCGAAGCTTGTCATTCCGCAATAGCGGCCAAGCATATCTTAGCCTTCCCTCTGTTTCCCTCTTTCTAACTTAGAGCGTTCCTGTGCCAACTTTTTTGCTTCTGCGCAGGCTCAGTCCTTATTTGTTGTTTCTTCTGTTGTTTCATTAAGATAATGGTGGGTTATATATATTGTTACATGCACCGGAGTAGCTTCGGGGGCTTTATTGGGCACTGACGCAAAAAAGACCACGGGAATAGTTGGAGCTACGTCATCGTCCTCTTTCTCTTCTCGCGTTTCCCTTGTTTTGCACTGGAAATGATACTTCGCAAAAATATGTTGACTGAACACATTTCGTAGTTAGCCAGTGCCGCGGCATGCGTCCTTCCTTCGCCCTGTCTTTTTAGCACTGTTTTTCTACTCTTAAGGCATGAGGCCAAGTGTCGGGAAAAAGATTTTATTAAAAGATATGCAATAATGATTATCAGTCTACATTATATGAGTTATGAGTGTTCGCGTACGGTTACATACCAAGAATATAGGTTCTCAGAAAATGAGCAAATCAGATATGAAGCAGGTGTAGGGCACACGCAAGGTGATCAGGAGCGCTAAAATACTCAATATTTGTAGTTAGTTAGGTCTTTCACCTTACTCCTGTGTGCCTTTTCTTGAGCGCTAATTCGCCATTTTTTCATAGTTTGCTTTACATCGCCAAAGCCGTGACGGGATGCTTTCACGATGCGGTGCCGATCAATTGTGAAGCAAGCTTTAGCAGTGTGCAGGCCGGGCTCGATGCCAACTGGCTTCTAAATATCAAATGTGTTTCTGAGGCTATTGCCTAAATGACGCACAGCGTCATACAAAGTAAACTTGATGATTCAGAGGCTCACATACTTGCCGTTCAGTGTAAACAACTCATGCATGATGTTGTGCGTCCACCTTGTGTGTATTTATGGCTTCTATGAATAAAAATGATCTGTTGACAATGTTATTAGGACATTATTTATAGCACGTTAAAAGTTGACATTGTTAAATAACCAACAAAATGCTACATGTCAAGCTGACATTATGATGCTCATAAAACTGCCACTTTCAGTTGCCGTTTCGTAGATGATAGATGGTCTAACATTTTTGCTCGTATCTTTTGAAAGGAGCTGCGTAGACAGAAACCTTATGCAGCAACATGAGAGGCGATAAAGTGCACATTTAACATTACCAAAGCTAAAGGATGACATCCTGAAAAAAATTCGCTTTTTCCACTTGGCCTCATACCTTACTAGTCGCTTGGTCATTCCAACAAGGCCGAAAATTACCATTGGTCAAGTCACACATCTGCGTGTACCAGACTGTTTCCTGCATAAAAGTTCTGTTGAATGTTTGTGCTTGTTACTGCCTTTGTGCAGTGCCCGTTTTCGGAAGTGGCGCGCAAATAAGCTTTATAATAAATTCTTGCGGGTATGGCGGGTACAACGTGGCAGCAGTAAGCACAGGACCGGTTTGATTGACGGAACATGGGAGAGGCCTTTGCCCTGCAGTTGGCGTAGTCAGGCTGTTGATCGTTATTCAGTGCTTACCAAGTATTTCGCTTCAAAACGCTGCCAACATTCAATATGCACAGATGACGTCGGTGGAGCGTGTGCTCGAATACAGCTGCGTGGAACCAGAGGCTCAGCTGGAGTCTTCGCCTGGCAAGAAACCGCCAGCCACATGGCCGGAACATGGTGCGATAACGTTTGACGGCGTCTCCCTGTCTTACACGAAGGGCGAGCCTCCCGTACTTAAAGAATTGCACTGCCACATCAAGGCCAGAGAGAAGGTATGAAAACACGGTGGCAAATATTGCCTAATAGAACATATTTACTAGCGAAAAAGACGTAGACGAGAAGGAACACATTCATCTCGTCCACGACTTTTTGCTAGTAAACACGTTCCACTATTCACGTTACCAACTAGCCCAACTTTCCGCCTTAAATGTATCAATTATTGCGGCCCAGACGCCGTGCGCTTTATTATTCTGTCCAGATCAAGCTGGAACAAACATACTACTGCTCTATAAATAGGCTTGGTCCGTTTGAAGCATTAGGTAGCGGTGCAAGGAACAGGACAGGCTGATAGGTCACTCAGATTTCAGAGCGCAGCTGTAAGTGGCAGAGCTCGTTTAGCGCTTTGCAGAACTACTCTGAACGTGGATGCCAGCGAAGCTGTGTCTATGGTGGGCCTGCGATAGTGAATATTAGTATAGTGAGTTGAAACCTCGCCGTCGACGTCAGGAAACGTTCCGGTGGTGTGCAGTCGTGCCGGCGTGCACTGGTATGCGTTGCGCTTCAATGACCCGCACCTCGTCGGTGGAAGTCGCCGGGCGGCGCTTTTGCGTCGCACTGACGCTTTTGCCAACGTCGGCGCTCCACGCTGGCGAGCTGCTTTTCTTCTGTAAGGGTGTCGCAGCTGTGCAACATGGTGAAACTCGAAGCAACAGCCGTGGCGGCGGCTTTACGTTCTGCGGCAGCGGCTTCGCGATTTTTTGCGCCCAGGCGCGCTTCTGTGCGCGTTGGCGCGTCTTCAATTACTGCTCTTCTTCGTCCGAGCGAACGACACGCGTCGGTCTCATATCGAGTACGAAAGGAAACTTCTGACAACAACGCTAGCGCGATCTCTACGTGAAGAGACAAATGAGCACAAAGATAAGTGGGTAGTGCCGCCGCCAAGTTTACCGATACTTGCGAAAAAGACAGCGGCGGTGGCGGGGGGCAAAAATCTTACCCTTCGTTTTGTCCGCAGATGCGATCCCCGCGAAGCTCGCCATATAAAAAGAGCTTCGCTATGAGCCCTTAGCGGTACCTATGTACTTCTGGTGCACACCATGGAAGTGCGGAAAAATGTATTTCATCAGAAAAGCACACGAGGAAGAACGAAATAAGAAAAGAATTTCTTGGCGTGCCCTGATGTGCAACTGGACCACCACGCTCAGAAAACGGCCGTCTTAATGGCGGGGTTACACACCCACGCTTGCACAACTAAACGTTTGCGAACCATATAAATGCGCTGTACCCGCTGTGAAATGCATATGTAGATGTAAAAAGAGAAGACTTCCTGTGAAGGCTTTGCTGACTTTCATGGCGGTGGAATGAAAGTCCTGTGCGGGAGAAGATGTAAAGCCAGCACGTAGATTTGTATACATAAAAAATCAGGCTTTCCGCCTTTCACTGTGTTCCTTGCAGTCTTCTTACTCATAAGTTGGGCTAAAGCAACGCACATGTCAGCCTTTCTTTCACTGCAAAATGCTTCGTAATGCTCGCGTCAATGTTTGTCGTCATGACGAGTCAGTTCTTTAGCGCATGCAGGATACTGAGTCATAATGGCGCACACACGAAGTTTACGAAGTCCTTTGAATTACGCGCGTGTAAAGTCGACGCGCTACACCGCAGTTACAGTAGGTCGCATATTGTTGACATGATAAGTTTCAATAACTTGACCTGCTATGACTGCTACGATAATTCTGCATAATAATCCTCTGGGCCTGCAGATTGGTGTCGTTGGCCGCACGGGAGCTGGTAAGAGCTCCATCATCGCAGCACTATTCCGCATGACAGAGCCTGACGGAGCCATCCTGATTGACGGCGTTGACATCAGATTCATTGGCCTACATGACCTTCGCAGCAAGATTTCTATCATTCCGCAGGTAATGAGTTTTACGAGCGATGTCAATGTATAAATTACCTCTGCGTGCTAATTCAATGCGAAGACTGCGTGCCCGCTCGAAAGTTTCGTCTTTTAAAGAATGATGTAAATATAGGGGCTGATACAAAAGGTTGCATTTTGACACTAAAGGATTGCTTTTTCACTCTAGTATAAAATATCAACTCGTTTGAATATGAACAGAAATAAAATGACTGTGACCAATCATAGAATTTCAATGTCGTTCGTTAGAGGTCCGTATGTACTAAAAATCACAATGGTCAAATACTTTATTCAACTTACATCATACCTTGGGTACCGATGTTGTTTCTATATTTAAATATAGGTAAGGAAGAATGTGAATGTGAACCATGGGACATTACTAGTTTCTAGGTGGCAGGGCGTTTGTTGAAGACCAGGTTCACTTTCAGAAGCGCTGAAGTAAATCCGGCTGGAAGCAACGATGGGTGAGCGTCGAAATAAGAGAGAAATGTTCGCAGAATAGGGCGAAAGCTATCAGGGAAGTGGCTAGCAAAGTATAGATTGTAGTCTTTATAAAGAAGGAAACAAATCAAGGACGATTGACTTAATGGGGCCTTGCGACGCGTTTTGATCACGGTGAGAAGACGCTGCCGATCGGTAGCGGAAGCTCCTATGAACATGTGAGCCAAATACTATAGCACTGCACGCTGCACAACGAGAGAAAGCACTATGCAAGTTATGTTCCTCTTTCTTATCATGCGTTGGCCTCAATTCTTAGTATTAACGTTTAGTTCCTATTTTACATCAGCTTTTCAGAGCCTTTTGAGTGCTCGAAAACGGCCAGTCGCATAGACCACTCAGAAAACGTGGCTACAGCACGCTGGCAACTTATGCTGGAAACGCATACCGACTTTTTCACCCGCAAAAAAAAAAACGCGACGTGTGTGGATCACCGGGGTTGTTGCCGACCATGTCGCCTACTGTGGGAATGACACATTAATCAATTTTTGTCTTGAAGTTGCGTAGTACCGCCGATAGATATCCGGTGCAGTCATCGGACCAACAGACGTGCACTCTTGTGCGTTTAAGTGCTGGAACGCGCCTCGCAAGCACGTCGAGAAGTGTCCCCACCAGCACCTCCTGGTCCCCTCCTAAAAAGTATATGTGTCAGCTGTCTGAGCTGTTTGCGAGAAGTAGGTCGGTGAAGGCTCAAAGGAATAAAAAACATGGCTGATCCCTCGGTCATAGGAATCGGTATAACGCGAAAGTGAAATGTGTCTTCACAGACGTAGTTGAGCGTTTGTTGTGCATTGTTTCGGCAGAAGTGAGAAGGAATGAATGCTAGAGCAACGAATTTTAATGTCACGCGAAGAAATGCAAGCAGCTCGAAAATCGCAACGCGCTGCTCGAGCAGAAAGGACGCACGGAAAGAAAATTCACGAGATGAGCGCGGACTAACAACTCTCACAGCGCTACAGATAAATCGCGCTGTTAAAACGCAAAGGAGGACGCAAGAAACGAAAGCAGAAGTATACACAGGATGCGCGCGAACTAACCGTCACAGTTGTAGCTCATTTGTGTGTGAGCAGCGCGCTCCTTTCGCAAAAGTGGCCGCTGAAGTGAGCGAAGTGACCTTCGTGCTCTCTGTAACTTCAACGCAATCTTGCGGTGCGAGCACAAGACGTACAAACCTCCATCACGAGATAAGCCCGCGCGTACGAGCGACCACGCCCCATGGACGCGCGTTCGCATCGCAACGCGCGGGGTGACAACCTTGAAAGCGCGCCCTTCGCGCCTTCGCGCCATCTCGCTAGTGCTAACGAGAACACGCTGAAGTGCCACCGATCCCTAGTACCACCAACTGTAAATGGTGTACATAAATAGCTCGCCCTCCCAGTATGCTGAAGAACGTACCGTCTCTGGCCGAGTCGGTTCGCGCCAGGTGCTGCGGAGCGAGGGGTCGTAGCTTCGACTACCGGCGACGGAACTTTTTCTTGTAGTTCTTTTTTTTCTGTGCCATGTGTTAGTGTATATTTCACAATGTCATATCCGTGACAGAAATACGTCAATGAAGCCGTGGTGGACCCCGGCATAGAACACTTTCGTGGTAAAATGGAGGGTGTCGGTTGCTCGGGAGCTTGCTATTCAAGGATGGCGAAAACTGCTCGCACTCCCCAGGACGAAGCCGCGTGACGTGGGTAACAGACAGAAAGCAGCCAGATGAATGGGGGCCTCAGGTTTGCTATTTTAACGACTTTCACGGAGTGGAGCTGGCTGGATTTTTTAGGGGCGGAGCTCCTTATGCCGTGGGTCTGTCCATCCTCCGTTTGTCGCGTTGTAGTAGCCACCTCTAGCTTGTGAGAAGCGCGTGTTCTGGTATGCAGTAGAAGAAGACGACGTTGACGAGTGACACTCTTGGCACGCTTTCTCTTTAGCTCGTAGTCGCCAGATGAAAGATAAGCCTGCGGAACGGAGGGCACGGAAGGCGGCGGCAGCGCGCGCTCATAGACAGAATCCTGAGGTGAGAGCCCGCGAGGCCGAAGCTGCACGTCGACGCCGCGAAGCAGATTCCGCCGTTCGAGCCCGCGAAGCCGAAGCTGCTCAAAAAGCTGCACGACTGCGGCGAGAAGACCCCGCCGTTCTAGCCCGCGAGGCCGAAGCTGCTCGACAAGCTGCAGGGCTGCGGCGAGAAGACCCCGCCGTTCGAGCCGGCGAGGCTTAAGCTGTTCGACAAGCTGCACGGCTGCGGCGCGAAGACCCCGCCGTTCGAGCCCGCGAGGCCGAAGCTGCACGGCTGCGGCGCGAACCGCATCTTCAAAATGTGAAGGACCCTGAAGCGGCGAGAAAGCGCGCGTACCGGCAGGCAGAGCCCGAGACTGTGCGAGCACGTGAAGTGGCTCCAAAACGCATCAGGCGGGCTCTGCCCGAAGGCGCCGACGCGCGCTTCCAGCGGGACTCCCTCGATAACAGTTTCGGCCGTAGTTGCGGCGTGTGCAACGGATTGTGGTTCCCAAACAATCTAGTCACAATATCTTCCATCAAGAAGGACCACGCTCGCGCCAATGCCAGCGCCATGCTGCAGCACGAGTTTGCTTCACCCCACTCATCATCATTCACCACGAGGATTTGCTGTGATTTTAACACGAAAGTGTTTTATGCCGGGGTCCACCAAGTACATCCGTCACGGATATGACGTTGATAAAATGGTCGCCAACGGGTGAGAAAGAAAAAAACCAAGAAAAAGATACCCCGCTGGGAATCGAACCCACGACGTGGTGGCCGCGAGGGCAAGCGCCCGTCGCCCTACCGACTAAGCTAAGTCGGGAGATGATACGCACGGCGCGAACGCGCCTTATATCTTTCACACATTCTCTTTCGCGGCGGGCGGAGCGGGGCGGTGCCGCCGTCTGTGAGAGATGAAAAGAAGTAATGCTTCACGATTGACACTTACTAGCGCTTACTCCGAGATTGCATGCGATATCAGAGGTCATGGTTAAAGCGTCTCGATACCAGAGAGGTAGACTGGCCGCGCTGGCGTCGCCGAGGCACCCTAGACGCAGTTACGTTCTTTGCACTTGGCTTCGTGTTAGCGTGCGTCGGCTCATCGGAGTAGTGCAGCTTCCACGTACACCAACGGGATTTATCCGCCGCCGCCGGCTGCTTCAATTGCGAGAGCACCGACTAACAAAACTGCTGCAATATGCGTTGCAGAAAGGACGCGATTTCGACGGGCGAATGTCGTGCCTTGGTGGAGCGAGATCAGCGCCTGCGAGACAGAGGCCAGCGGGACGCACGCGTTTGCGGCTCAGGCTACGAACCTCTACCTCCCGTGTTGCTGAAGTGCAGTGTGTGTTATGTATGCATGAGCACAGGCGTCGGCTACCCGTTACTAGAAAGCGCACACTGTGCCGTTTCTCTCCTTAACTGACGACGCTTTGAAGAAGTGCATACCGGGTACCAGCGTTGATTAGGAGCTTGATGATATCCTTACGCGGGATTCACGATTCGCTCTGTCCAAATATATGTTCACACCGTCAGCTACCACAACGGTTTAATAATGATCATGGGCGTTAGTCGTCGCGATAGAGACATGCTGTCAACATGGGTGCATCCACGTCAAACGGTGCTATAGCTGCCAAACACGAATAGACATTGTACAAGCTCTCATATATCACTACACAATAAGCACTACTTCTGTGAAGACACGTTTCACTTTCGTGTTATACCGATTCCTATGACGGACGGATCAGCCATGTTTTTTTTGGTGGGGACGCCTTACGGGATTCCGTGGTGATCACGGCCACATTGTCAACATGTATATCCTTAGAATTATAACGTACGTACAGCACTCACCGACTGAAATGAGATAATTTGCGGCTAAGTAATGAACATATTTTCATTTCCACGGTCCTTAGTTCAGGTCATAACGGCGTAATTTGGACCCTAACGCGTAGATCAGACCCAACAATATCTTTAGAAATCAGATTCGCCGCGACATGACATGGTTATCGCGAGCAATTGCTCACACCAGCCGTTATACTAAAACATTCGATGTCGCGTTTGAATCTGTGTATATTGTATATACATACATACATGTATATATGTATGTATGTATGTATGTATGTATGTATGTATGTATGTATGTATGTATGTATGTATGCATGTGTAGTCACCGTCCGCTGCGGCTCCCACTTTACCCTCAACGAGGCAATTGATCATCACCATCACTACGACGTACGTGCGTTGTGTTAGCGATTTGAGACGTTATTGTGTCCACTTCTCAGCGGATCGTTCCTTCCGCAATCGCGTGCATTGTACCTCGACTCCGATCGCTCTCCTTTTGTAGGAAGACAACGACCCCAACATTTAAGCTCGTTTCTCACTCATATATATATATATATATATATATATATATATATATATATATATATATATATATATATATATATATATATATATATATATATATATATATATATATATATAACTAAATGAAGGGAGGGCACGACAGGTCCGGGTATTTTCTATATTGAATGAACTTGCAGGTAGCACGTTTTGAAAAGGAAAAAATGCCTTTACTAACGTTTCGGCCGTGGCACGGCCTTCGTCAGAGTAAGTAGGTCTGTTACAATGCAGCCGCTTTTATGGGCTCACGTGTTGAACTATCGGTACAGCATCAAGGACAATCGAAAAAAATAATGATAAACAACTGGTAATCTGTCAAAAAGATTGTGTTAACATGACTGACATGCGATGGGTACATGAACATACAAGTTTCAAATTTTCCTTGTGCATCAACACGTGGGACACAGTGTGGTCAGCAGGACATGTAAAAAGAGCTCTGAAGTAAAGAAACCACGAATGACTAATACATACATACATTAAAACATTTTACTAATCTAAGAAGCCGTTTTGTTAGGGTGCGAGACAGTTGAGCTTTCCTACGTTTTCATTGATGCCTGAACGAATGGTGTTAAACTTGTGGATTAAGAAGGATTCCCTCACTTCCCTATCGTGATTTGTCTTGAAACCGGACTGAATAATGGTGGCCCTAATTTTGTCGAAACCGTGGCCAGGCGTACTGACGTGCTTCGACAGTGGTAGATTGGGGAGGCTTACGGCGTGTGCACGACGATTATTAAAGCGAATTCTGAAGCTTGTCTCTGTTTGACCTATGTTTTGAGCTTTACATGTTGAACACTCGAGAAGATAGACGACGTTGGTACTGTCACATGTGTAGTCACCATTTATTTTTAATGAAAAGCTGGATGAGCTGCTTGAAACCGTTTTAGATGTGGTCATGTGCGCGCACACTTTGCAACGTGGTTTGTTGCAGGGATGACAGCCTTCATGAGGTAAACACGTGGTTTTAGATGAGGTTAGTAGATCACGAAGGTTCCGCGATCGTCGGTAAACCACGCGTGGTTGTTCTGTAAAGATTCCTTTGAGCCGCTCACTCTGTATTAAAATGTTGAAATGTTTCTTTAAAATATGGTTGACATTTGGAGCTGAGGCCGCATGCGTCAAAATTAGGTTAGTCCGCGAACTATGTTTGGATCTTTTGTTAGTACTCAGCAGATCTGAACGATCGAGCTCTTCTGCGCGTCTGATGGCGTCTGTAATTATGCTGGACGGATAGCTCTGTTTTTTTAGCACGCTCCGAAGTTGTTCGCAGTTGCGGGAAAATTCGCTGCTATCAGAGCATATTCTTTTATATCGGACTGCTTGGCTGTAGGGAATACTAGTTTTATTGTGCTTCACGTGACTACTACTAAAGTGAAGATATTGCTGCCTATCCGTGGGTTTCCTGTAAAGATTAGTTATCAGCTTCCCATTACGTAGAGTGACCATGACATCACGGAAGCTTATGTTCACAGGTGAATACGAGTACGAAAAAGAAATCGTCGGATGAGCATTGTTAAAATCTGCTATGAAAGAAAGAAGTTGCGATTCACTGTGGTGCCAGATTAGGAAAATGTCGTCGATGTACCTCTTATAGTAATATGGCTTATATCCATGGTTTGCAAGAAATTGGTTTTCAAGGAGCCCCATAAATATATTTGCATAGTTTGGTCCGATTCTTGTGCCCATAGCTGTCCACATAATGTGTCCCATCAAATTCGAAATTATTAAGTTCTAGAATGAGCTTGAGCAACGTAGCTAATGTAGATGCGGAAACTGGTTTGTCGGCGTCGCAATCGTTGTACGCGCAGATAACTGCCTCGATGCCGTCCGTGTGAGCGATATTAGTATATAGTGACGTGACATCTAACGTAACGAGAAACGAATTTTGAGGAACCTGTAGGTCAAGAATATCGGTTAGAAAGTGATTCGTATCTTTATGTAAGAACAAAATCTGGACGGAATGGTGTTGATGAGGCTATCTATATAACGGGAAAGGTTCTCAGTCACTGTTCCAATTCCAGAAATTATTGGTCTACCGGGATTACCTTTCTTATGAATTTTAGGAAGAAGGTAAAACCTGCCAGCTACTGGGCTTCGCTGATATAAGTGCTCCTGTCCATCACAACAATGGCGCCTCCTTTATCGGCAGGTTTAATAATTATGTCATTTCGACTAGCGAGGGATTCAATTGCTTTTTGCTCCCTGTCAGTGAGGTTGCGGTGCAATGGTGTACGTTCTTTATATGCCTGCATGACATCGAAGCTGATAACTAATCTTTACAGGAAACCCACGGATAGGCAGCAATATCTTCACTTTAGTAGTAGTCACGTGAAGCACAATAAAACTAGTATTCCCTACAGCCAAGCAGTCCGATATAAAAGAATATGCTCTGATAGCAGCGAATTTTCCCGCAACTGCGAACAACTTCGGAGCGTGCTCAAAAACAGAGCTATCCGTCCAGCATAATCACAGACGCCATCAGACGCGCAGAAGAGCTCGATCGTTCAGATCTGCTGAGTACTAACAAAAGATCCAAACATAGTTCGCGGACTAACCTAATTTTGACGCATGCGGCCTCAGCTCCAAATGTCAACCATATTTTAAAGAAACATTTCAACATTTTAATACAGAGTGAGCGGCTCAAAGGAATCTTTACAGAACAACCACGCGTGGTTTACCGACGATCGCGGAACCTTCGTGATCTACTAACCTCATCTAAAACCACGTGTTTACCTCATGAAGGCTGTCATCCCTGCAACAAACACGTTGCAAAGTGTGCGCGCACATGACCACATCTAAAACGGTTTCAAGCAGCTCATCCAGCTTTTCATTAAAAATAAATGGTGACTACACATGTGACAGTACCAACGTCGTCTATCTTCTCGAGTGTTCAACATGTAAAGCTCAATACATAGGTCAAACAGAGACAAGCTTCAGAATTCGCTTAATAATCATCGTTCACACACCGTAAGCCTCCCCAATCTACCACTGTCGAAGCACGTCAGTACGCCTGGCCACGGTTTCGAGAAAATTAGGGCCACCATTATTCAGTCCGGTTTCAAGAAAAATCACGATAGGGAAGTGAGGGAATCCTTCTTAATCCACAAGTTTAACACCATTCGTTCAGGCATCAATGAAAACGTAGGAAAGCTCACCTGTCTCGCACCCTAACAAAACGGCTTCTTAGATTAGTAAAATGTTTTAATGTATGTATGTATTAGTCATTCGTGGTTTCTTTACTTCAGAGCTCTTTTTACATGTCCTGCTGACCACACTGTGTCCCACGTGTTGATGCACAAGGAAAATTTGAAACTTGTATGTTCATGTACCCATCGCATGTCAGTCATGTTAACACAATCTTTTTGACAGATTGCCAGTTGTTTATCATTATTATTTCTTTCGATTGTCCTTGATGCTGTACCGATAGTTCAACACGTGAGCCCATAAAAGCGGCTGCATTGTAACAGACCTACTTACTCTGACGAAGGCCGTGCCACGGCCGAAACGTTAGTAGCGCGTGCGAAGCGATATTATTTGCGGTTTGCTCGGAGCCCGAGCTTCACAGATTCTGATGAAGCTCGAACCCCTAACGAAACGTAAATGAGATTGCTTCGCACGCGCGTCTGTTTGATGTTTCTGCGAATATTTCACCGGACCTAGAAAACCTTTTGTTGTTTTGGTGCATATATATATGTATATGTATAAGGAACAAGAGAGAGTACGACGCACGTTGGTTTTTGCGGTATGTTTACTGACGTTTCGGCTGGTGGACCAGCCTTTGTCAAAGTCTTTGACAAAGGCTGGTCCACCAGCCGAAACATCAGTAAACATACCGCAAAAACCAACGTGCGTCGTACTCTCTCTTGTTCCTTATTCTACCGGGGCCAACGTGACTTCATTGCTGCAACTATATATATATATATATATATATATATACATATATATATATATATATATATATATATATATATATATATATATATATATATATATATATATATATACATATATATATATTGTGTAGTCCGTGAACAAGCGTAATACCATTTTAAAGGGCATACATACATATATGCATACATAGAGTGGGTATTGGGCTTGCGGCTTTCCGTCCGTAGTTAAAGCAAGGACGACGGAGGCGTCATATCACAACAAACACCAACAAATCACAAAAGCAACAACGAAAAAAAAAACGCCAGGCCTGCGCTGAAACCGCAGCACAGTCACAGCGAAAGCTGGAAGAGCGGCGTTTCTAGAGCCCGTTGTAAGCTCTCTTGGGGCTACAATACAAGTAGACTAGAAAGGTACCCACTACGCCATAAATCACAATTTTTGTGAAGTTGGGAAGCACGTACTAAGCCATTATTCGTCATTCTGCGGAGAAGCGAGGCACTAGCTACACGTCTGTAAGGCATTATGTGCATTTTGTTGACGCGACGACTGATGACGGTGAAGAATTATGTCTCAGCCCTTTGTAATGGGTTGGAAGCTTTAAACGGCCCACCAGTTATGCAATTTGCGTTGGGTGACGCGCGGTCGCTATTTCCCTCTCCCGTCATGCTGTATAACATACGTTGACGTGGAAGAGAGACGGGGGGGGGGCGAATAACTTTACTGAGACTCCAAGGAAATGGATCATGCGCTTATGGGCTTCCTTGGCAACCAATGCAAGCGCACTTGCGAGGAACCCACTACGCTATAAATCATTGTAATTTTACTGAGACGCTGAGGAAATGGATCATGCGCTTGTGGGCTTCCTTGGCAACCAATACAAGTGCACATGCGAGGAACCCACTACGCTCTAAATCATTGTAATTTTTGAGAAGTAGGGCAGCAGGCACTGTGCCATTTTTCATCATTCCACGGAGACCCGTGGTACATGCTAAACGCATGTAAGGCATTATGCGCCCTTTGTTGATGCTGTGCCTGATGACGATGAAGAATTATGGCAGAGTCCTTTGTAATGGGTTGGAAGCATTCAACAACCTACTGGTTGCGCAATTCGCATTGTGTGACGTCTGGTTACAGAATGTGCGTTGTGCGACGCTTGATGCTTATTTTACTCTTCTACCACGCTATATTGCATATGCTAATGTGGTTTCTCCCCGACATAAAGCCTGTAAAGGACCTTTTTGCAAAGCACTTTCAAGCACCGATAACAGATTTCGCTGTAAAACGACGGCTCCTATGGCAGGGTCGCCAGAGGGACGCGAGGTAGCGAGGCAAAGCCCATGAGCTGGGGCAAGATCAATCGGCCATCGCGGGTGGCAGCGTCTGTCCTTGGCAGCCAAGACTCTTTTTCTCTTGAGCAATGTGCAGGCTGCCCCTTTTAAAGCCCGCAAGTGCGCCGCGCGCACCGCCACTGCACAACACGTGGCGCTATCTCTAGATAGCCGGTGTGCGTTGTTTCCACAATACATACATCGCTTAGAGCAGTGGCGGTAAATTCAAGATATCCTCTCCAACAGCAAATTGCCATAGCAGCAAACTGGCCCTATGGGAGTAGCCATTGTGTCCACATGCCCATTAGACTATATATCTAAAGTATGCGCGTACATGTCTAGCATGCCTTCTATAATGCATACGGTATTTTGCTAATAACTTTAATTTGAATAACGTCATGGGAGTTATCTGAGGTCCTTCATAGGGTGATTTACGTTTCAATGCAGGATCCGGTTTTGTTCACGGGACCAGTAAGGCGCAACTTGGATCCTTTCTCCGAACACAGCGATACGGAACTCTGGAAGGCCCTTGAAGAGGTAATGGGCGAGAATAGTTTGGAAGCACATTTTTCTCTACGTATGCTAAGAATGCATAGATTGGTAGTGGTGGTGGAAAAACATTCTTGAGTATTCAACGGAAGGGATTGAATCAGAAAGAGCGCGTAGGTGGGTCCCCATTGCAGGGCTCCATTGATCCAGGCTACACGCTCCGCCTCATTCAAAAGGCGTCTTTGGACGTACCGCCCTGGCCGAGGGAGGAGGATCTCCCACGGCTTTCTAGTGTAAATACGTAACATAGGCTAGTTTGCTTCCTGTTGTCTCGCTGCACATACCCGTGTCACATGTGGCAGAGACAGCTGTGCACCACGCCATGGACAAGCGACGCCATGTAATGTGGGGTTTGTCTGTTGCGCCCTTTCGAAGTAGGGATAGTTGGGCCCCTGAAGTCTACATTAAAAGAATTTGGGCTTGAACTTTGTTTTTGGAGACAGAAGGCTGTACTGAAAGTAAAATGGAGCAGATGCACCAGTGGGTATTCGCCCGCGTAAGAAGGCGACAAAGACCGGAGCTGGGATTGCGCGCTAGCCTGTGCTCTTTGCTAGCCTTGCTGTGCTTGACCATGCGGTCATTGTTCATCAATAGACGACCTCATCGCATCAATAAACCATATCAATAAACCTCGTCGCAAAAGCAGAGCTGGGCAGAGATTCTCGGGAAAGTAATATAAATATGCAAGGAGCGTATAAAGATGGGCAAGTTGGTATGAGTTCATCTTGATCAAACTGCGCTGTGGAATGGGACACGAAGAAGGAATCGCTTGCTTGTCTGACTTCCTTCTTCGTGTTTCGTCCCATCCCGCAGTTTCAGAAAGATAAAAACACATGTCCTGGACGCCTAAAATAGCGATACTGAGGTACATTTGTGTTCGACGTAGCGAGATATTTTGGCGATATTTTTGCAAAAAGACGAAAGAGGTATCCCGGAATACAGATGCAGGAATACAGGTACAACAATACCGACACTTCAATGATTTTTTTTATTTCAGCGAGGCTGGTGCTCCGCAAGGACACTGACCGATTACAACATGAAATTTTGAATATAGTTCCAGCGCATATAAATCTTCAAGCCTAGCATATCGCTCAAGGAGCGAACGAACACCGGTCAATTAAGAAAAATGATACATATACTTTGGACACGAGATATGTTTGGGTAACAATATCTTGCATTTATTGCTTAGACAAAGGCAGCTTTCATATAGGCTGTCTTTTGGACGGCATCGGTTCGCCCTCAACAAAATAATCGCGAACGAGAAGTCTCTCTACTGCTGCAAACGAGCACAAATTCGGTGCTAAAGCAAAAACGCCAGGTGTGCGCTGAAAGCACAGGACAGTCACAGCGAAAACTGGAAGAGCGTCATTTCCAGAGCCGGTTGTGAGCTCTCTTGGGGCTACTATACACGTACGCTAGCAAGGTACCCACTACATTATAAATTATAATTTTTGTGAAGTTGGGAAGCACCCACTACGCTATTATTCGTCATTTTGCGGAGAAACTAGGTACCAGCGACACATCTGTTGGGCATTATGTGCATTTTCTCGATGCGACGGCTGATGACGATGAAGAATTGTGGCTGAGCCCTTTTTAATGGGTTGGAAGCTTTAAACTACCGACTAGTAACGTAACTCTCATTGTGTGATGTCCGGTCGCGATTTCACTCTCCCAGCACACTAATAACAAACGTTACCGTGAGAAAGAGAGGGAAAGAACAATATTGAGACCCTGGGGAAATGTATGAAGGGGGCCTTATCGGCTTCCTTGGCAACCAGTACAAGAGCCCTGGCGAGGAACCGACTACGCTATAAATAATCATTTTTCGTGAAGTGGGGAAGCAGCCACAATGTCATATTTCGTGAATCTGCGGAGAAACGTGGTACCCACTAGACACCTCTAAGGCATCATGTGCACTTTGTTGATGCTGTGCTTGATGACGATGAAGAATTATGGCAGAGCCCTTTGTTGGAAGCATTCAAGAACCCACTCGTTGCGCAATTCGCATTGTGTGACCCCTGGTTACAGAATTGGCGTCGTGTTACGCCTGGTTGTTATTTTACTCTTGTACCATGCTATATATATTACATATGTTAATATGGTTCCTTCGCGACATCGCATGTATAGGGTCTTTTTGAGAAGGAGTTTTGAGCACCGCCAGGGATCTGTGGTAGAATACTGGGCTCACTGGCAGAGGGCCCAGGTTCGAACCGCGTTCCACCCTCAAATTTTCTTATTTCGTTTTTAGATGCGAAGCAGCATTCGCGCTGGGCTGTATCAGTAGTTCCATTGGCGACCGTCCGCTTTCTACCGCCTAGCATAGCCATCTGAGCACGCGCTCGCGCCAAGGAGAAGTCTTCTTTATAGTGTACTAGAATAATTTCCTAGTGACGCGTCCAGGAGGCAGGGACAATAGGCCGGTTGAAGCAAACGCCAGTAGACGCCACTGGTGGCGTTGCTGCGCTTTTTTCTAGTCGCGGAGCCAGTTCGCGCCGGTTTGGGCCGCTTCAGAAGCGCTTTGCAGCTGCTTGCCTCGTGCGCGTCCCCTGCGACGCTACGTTCAACGTTGTAGTTCTTGTGAAAAAAAATGGTGGATGACTTTGTTCTCCGGACGCTTATGCTTCCATGTAGTACGTCTCATTGCACGCCATAAAATGAGGTAAGGAAACGCCAGAATAATCTTGTTTAGCTGCGTTTCCGTAACCAAGAATAAATCACGAAAAGTTTACCACCACCAATATGCTTCCGTCGAGGCCGTTATTTCATCGTACGCCTTCTGGCATAGCAACGCAGCGTAGACGTTGCTGAGCACTTTTGTGTAGTTTGCGATGAGCATGCGATTTTAATGTTGTGCTAGATATTGCGCAGTAGAAGCAAAACATGCAGAGTTACTCATATGATGGGTTTGTGCAAATGTATGATAAAAAAATGCGAATAGATACTGCTGCTGGCGATGTCCCGAACTGCAATGAATCCGCCGGTCTGCGGCATTTACGCTAGCAGACGACGTTGTCGATACTAGTATGTTGCTGTGGTTATCACAAATTTTTTTTACACTATACTATAGTAAATACAGTCTTTTTGCGCAGCAATCAAAGAGTCCGGTGCTTAAGGAACGCCTACAAACGCGGAGAAGAAGAGCGTTAAACGCAGCGGGGGTAGAGAGCGATCGGTCTGCTAGAAAAAGGCGCAGTGGCGGCGCCTGATAGCGTCTACACAAACGGGCACGCGCGCTCCTTCTCAGACGCGTCACTAGGAAATTATTCTAGTACACCATAGTGTTCTTCCTCTTGTTTTTCTACCGCCTTGATGATGATACGTGCAGAGCACTTCAGGGGCTCGGCTGCCCAATGCTGTCCTAGCTTGGTGTAGCGCAGACAAAACCATAATTGCTGGCACGCGCTAGCGCGTTCGGGGCTGTGTAAGCGGCTGTGTAAGACGCTCTGGCCTCTCCCCCTTACACTCTCTCAGCAATCATGCGATGGCGTCAGGGAACGAGATTCTGCAGATGCGCGATGAACCAACGCGTTGTATGCAAGTCAGAACGCGCTGCCACGCGCTAGCGTGTTCGGACTTGTGTAAGGGGATGGATAAGACGATGTGGCCTCTCCCTCTTACACTCTCTCAGCAATGACTTGATGGCGTCCGGGAACGAGGTTCTGCAGACGCGCGATGAAATCGCGTGGGCGTGCTCCAACAAGAGTTCGGGACGAGTATCAGCGACAGCAACTACATTGTCACGAAGTGTTCTGGGTGAACAAGTCCTCAGGCGGTAGAGCTGAGCAGCGAGAGATGACACTCGGGACAACACCAAAACGTAGATGAATACTCCGTCGTCGTCTTTTTCTCCTTTTTAGCCATATCCCCACTACCCGTTATTTACAGTACAGTTTTCTCCCCCCGGTGAAAGAAGCCGTCCCGGCTACCTAGGGGTACGATAGCACAGGGGGATCATAGCATCGCTTTAAACGTTCGACATGCACAATTTATCGGTTGCGACGGCGGTTATCCGAAGGTGGTTCAAGAGGCTCCACGATATAGTTCACGGGAGATGTCTGGTTCACTACACGGTAGGGACCCTGGTACTTTGACATTAGCTTCGTGGACAACCCAGCGGTCGAGGCAGGCACCCAAAGCCACACAAGCGAGCCAGGAGCATAGGATGCAGGCGCGACGGCAGGGTCACGGTGGTGCTTCTGGCGCTGCTGGTCCTCGGACGTCAGCATACGGGAGAGCTTTCGACACTCTTCTGCGTGTGCAGCAGCCTGGGACAGGGTAGTAGATTCCGAGGCATCAGGGCGATAAGGAAGAATTGTGTCCATGGTGGAGGATGGTCCGTGCCCATAAAGTAGGAAGAAGGGGGAAAATCCTGTGGTGGCCTGCGTGGCGGTATCATAAGCATATGTGACGAATGGGAGAACATCGTCCCAATTGGTATGGTTAGATACGACGTACTTGGCCATCATGTCACCAAGAGTGCGATTGAACCGCTCAGTCATCCCATTAGTCTGCGGGTGCTACGCAGTTGTGGTACGGGTACTGATACGACATTCTTTGAGAAGAGCTTCTATAACGTCGGAGAGAAATACACGGCCTCTATCACTGAGTAATTCTCTTGGGGCTCCATGGCGAAGTATGATGTGGCGCAGAAGAAACGAGGCAACATCACGCACAGAGGCGCTGGGCAAAGGTGAAGTTTCCGCATAACGCGTAAGATGGTCGATGGCCACAATCACCCAGCGATTGCCATCTGATGTGCTTGGTAGAGGGCCATACAGATCGATGCCGGCAAGGCAGAGGTTGCAGCGGGGCAGCTGAACGACGAGGAGGATCCTTGCGGCGTTGGCACGCGAGGCAGGAGCGTACATAATGATGGACGAATCGGTACATCCCTCGCCAATAATAACGAAGGCGGAGACGTGTGTAAGTTTTGAGTACCCCTGCATGTGCGCACTGTGGATCATCGTGAAACGCCGCACAGAGATCCGAACGAAGATGCCGAGGGACCACAAGTAACCATTTGCGACCGTCCTGGAGGTAGTTACGGCGTATAGCAGCCCATCACGAACGGAGAAGTGGTGTGCTTGGCGACGTAACGCATGGCTGACGGGGGCTGCCGATGGGTGTTGCAGGAAGTTCAGCAGAGAAACAATCCATGGGTCCTCCTTCTGCTCCAAAAGCATGTTCGTGGCAGAGATGGACGACTCGGATAATGGCACGTTAGGGGAATTAGTCTCGCTTTGAAGTGGAGAGCGAGACAAGGCGTCTGCGTCGGAGTGTTTTCTGCCAGAACGGTAGAGTACACGAATGTTGTACTCTTGGACTCGAAGCGCCCATCGAGCGAGATGACCGGAAGGTTCCTTTAAAGAAGAAAGCCAGCACAGGGAATGGTGGTCAGTTATCACGTCAAATGGGCGGCCGTAGAGATAAGGTCGAAATTTAGTTATGGCCAAAATTATAGCCAAGCATTCCTTTTCTGTGACAGAATAGTTGGTTTCAGCCTTCGTGAGTGCGCGACTGGCGAAAGCAACGACGTATTCATCGAAGCCAGCCTTTCGTTGGGCAAGAACGGCGCCAAGGCCGACACCGCTGGCGTCCGTGTGAACTTCTGTCGGAGCACTGGGGTCGAACAGGGTAGCTGCTTGGGCTGGTTGGTACTGCATTCTTTAAAGGAACCCTTTTTTGTGCGCAAAACGTTTGAGGAAAAAACTGGAGATAGGACAGAGCGCACCTGTGCGCTCTGTCCTATCTCCAGTTTTTTCCTCAAACGTTTTGCGCACAAAAAAAGGGTTCCTTTAAAGACTGGGGTCGAAATGCTGTAGAATCGGAGGAGAGGTCAGGAGACGACGCAGCGTTGTAAACGCGGCCTCGCAACTTGGTGACCAGGTTGAAAGGTTGTGGTCAGCACGAAGAAGCTTTGTCAAAGGATCTATGATGGTCGCGAAGTTGCGGATGAACCGGCGAAAGTACGAGCTTAACCCAATGAAGCTGCGAAGTTCTTTCAAGGTCTTTGGTCGTGGGAACTCAGCTACAGCTTGAAGTTTCGACGGATCAGGGAGCACCCCATCCTTTGACACGACGTGGCCGAGGATGACTAGCTGCCGAGCGGCAAAGCGACACTTCTTCAAATTGAGCTGGAGGCCCGCGTTGGCGATGCATGTCAGGACGCGTTCAAGTCGAAGTAGGTGGGATGGAAAGTCCGGTGAAAATATGACAACGTCATCGAGATAACAGAGGCAGACCTGCCACTTGAGTCCGCGTAGGATGTTATCCATCATTCTTTCGAATGTTGCAGGCGCATTACACAGGCCGAAGGGCATGACGGTAAACTCATATAGACCGTCAGGGGTGACGAACGCAGTCTTCGGGCGGTCTGTCTCAGCCATAGGGACCTGCCAGTATCCGGACCGTAAGTCGATGGACGAGAAGAATTCGGCGCCTTGGAGGCAGTCTAGCGCGTCGTCAATACGTGGGAGAGGATAAACGTCCTTACGGGTTATCTTGTTGGGTCGACGGTAGTCTACACAAAATCGAATGGTGCCGTCCTTATTCTTTACCAGCACTACAGGAGAGGCCCAGGGACTGTGCGAAGGTTGTATGACGCCGCGTTTGAGCATGTCTCCCACGTGCTCGTCGATCACTCGGCGCTCCGTTCCCGACACACGATACGGCCGTTGGCGCAATGGCGCGTGGTCGCCGGTGTCGATGTGGTGGACAACTGTGGAAGTGCGGCCTAAACGTGCTTGTGGTAGGTCGAATGATCTCCGAAAGCGGTGAAGGAGGTCGACAATCTGGGCATGCTGATTCGAAGTGAGGTTGGGGTCAATGCATCGAGAAAACGTCACTTCACGAGACGGCTCCGCAGGAGGGGCCTCAATATCTACGGCATCAACCTCTACAGGAGCCGGGTTGTCAGGCACAGTATAAACAAAGCTTGGGTCAAGTTCGTCAGCATAACCGAGACACTCATTGTGGTGCAAGGTAGGAGGACAAGAAAACATGTTAACAATATAAAGTGCGCTGACACCCTGTCGAACGGTAAGAAGGGCGAAAGGAAGCAAGAAAGGATGACGGTGAGTAGCAAGCTTCGACGGTGTGAAAAGAACGGTGGAGTCCGAAAATGCAGCGCAGGATACGGGTACAAGGGCGGAAGAGAAAGGAGGAACGTCGGTGTCGGTGGCGACTAACACTCGACCAGAGGCGCCAGAGGAATCTTCGAAAATGTTGTCGCCGAATGGAGACAGCGAAAGCTCAGCACGGGCGCAATCGATTACGGCATCACGAGATGACAGGAAGTTCTATCCTAAAATCATGGCATGAGAGAAGCGAGGCAGAACGACAAACTCAATGTGGTACAGGGCGTCGTCTATACAAACCCGGACGGTGCACGCTCCCAATGGTTCAATCGGCTCGGCGCTTGCTGTACGTAGCGAAATCGCGGAAAACGGCGTCGTGACTTTTCGTAGCTTAAGACGAAGCTGGTCAGAAATCACTGACACCGCTGCTCCCGTATCGACAATCGCATGAACGGCAATACCTTCGGCATAAACTACAATTACATTGGTAGGGAATAAATGAGGTCTTGAGCAGTTCGCTGATAGCGCAGTTCTTGCCTCTGAACTGTGTCATTCAGTTTTCCTCGTGGACAGCTTCAGGTCGGCGGATGAGGGGAGACAGAGAACGTCGACGAGGGGATGGAGACCGACGGGTACTGTAGCCTCGGGAAGAAGAAGGCGCAGCGTCGAAGTGTGGAGCGGCAGGAGCAGAACGGTAGGTGTAGTCCGGACCATTGGTGAATTGTGGCCGTGCAGAGTCGGAATACCAAGCACGGCGGCGGCAGAATCGTGCTACATGGCCAGCACATCCGCATGAGAAACAGATGGGTCGGTTGTCTTGGGTGCGCCACGGATTGAAAACAGGGGCCGCAGGTTCAGCGAGGTATTGCCGAGCTGGGCGAAGGGGCTGCGATGGCGGATCATAGTTTCGTGTCGGCGAATAGTTTGCAGTCGCGGGTACAGGTGACGAGAAGGTTGGCATAGGCGCGTATTGTACAGCCGCAGACGGAGGCCGCGGCTTGGCGGCGGTGGCAGCGTACGTAAGCGGAACTGTTACTGGAGCCGGCCGGTGAGCAAGTGGCACGATGCCTGCGACTTGTTCGTGTATGACCTGACGGATCTCGGGAGTCAGGAGCGATTCATGTGTCTGTCTGTCTGTCTGTCTAGCTATCTGCGTACGTCTGGGTGCTCTCGTGATCACCTCCTCAACTTGGTCAAGACGAAAATTAGCATGGCAGGGTAAGAGGGTTTGATGAACGTGGCTGTCTGTTCACGACAAGAATAAGGCGAAATTCCTGTCGCGTACGTCGTCACACCGTTTTCTCCGGACATGTATGGCACATATTCGTATACTACAGGCGAAGCTTGCACAAGAATATTCTGGTTGCTTTTAGGTTGTATGTAGATCTTAGCCAGGCCATGCAGGTTCTGGGTTGCTTCTGGGTTGTTTCTTGATTTTAGCTAGGTTCTACTAGGTTGTTTCTACGTTGATTCTCAGCGCAGAAAACAGGTTCGACTTTATCCACAGACAATCACAGACACGGCACGGTTGTCGAAACTCCAGACAAACTACCGCTGAAACCAAGCGTTTGCACCTCCCCTAGATCTACGGGCACGTCGTCGTTGGCATAAGCCGTTGGCATAAGCCTTTCCGTTGGCAGCGCCGTTGCCTTTCCCGTTCCCTAGTATTCTCTCGCTGTGCGTATTCGGGGTAGTATTCTGCTCGCCGCCGTCGCTTCGCAGCCATTTCTTCGGCTAACTGTTGCACTTTCATTGTTAGTGGACCAGTGGTGAGTAGTGGGATTTACCCCATTTCTGTGGCGCGTACCCGTTTCTTTGCGCTAACTGCTGTTTCCTTCTTAGTGGACCAGCTCCTTCGCAGGCGTCGAAAAGATAAGAGTGTTTACTACACGCAGCTGTTCAGCAGTGCTCGATATCCATCGGTGTCAAGCTCTGGAAAATGCAGCAGATGCTTGCATAATACGTGTGTACACCGCTGTCACTGCTGCCAAAATCAAATTATTTCTTCTGCTGTAGAAATGGTAACAAATTAAACATGTCCGGAAATGACATTGTAGATTCAGTAACACGTGTTTCTACACCAGAAGAAACAACTTCAGGAGTGATCGCTTCTTACATTAGCGATCAGTTGCCTATATTTATTTTCCTAAAAATGCATATCAAGCAGGCGTACCTGAAACTGGAAGAACTCACATGTCGCTCAGTAACACTAAACACATTGGAGCACTTTAGGCGCAGAAACACGCAGTCGAATTTATTGATATATTGGTCCATGAAGATGCAAATAACTCGTGTAACGACTTTATTGCAACATTTGAAGAACTTTACTTTGAATCATTTTCTGAGGCATATCATAGGCCAAATAAATAGCGGAAGCCGTGGATAACAAACTACCTGAAAGCATCAGATCAACCATAAAAATTTACCAGCAGTTCATCAGAACACGTAATGCGAACTTATGCCTTGAATACAAGGATCTTAGAAATGAGTCGAATAAAAAAAGAAAGGGCGAAAAGGGACAACTACCGCCATATTTTCACCCAAAACGCCCAGAGGAGAGTTGTGAGTTCCGCTTATAATAATAGGGCTTGGGCTTCTTTTTTTCGCCGGGTCGCTTGTAGAATTTTCCACTCGTTTGTTGGGGTTTTTTTTGCTTATCTGCATTTTGCCAAGAAATATAGTTATCCTAGTGATCATCACGTTGACCAATAGTGCCTTTGTCGTTCACTAATAGCGCGTTTGTCGATGACTTTGAGTAGACAGACAGACAGACAATGAACTTTATTTGATCCTGAGGACCTTTCGCGGGAACCCCATCGGGGACCCACGGAAGCCGCTGGCCGCGTCCAAGTTGGGGCTGGGAAACCATGATGTTCCGCCCTTTCTTGGGCCCTCTGGATGGCCTGGATTTGTGCCTGGCGCGATGGGCTCCGGAGTGCCTCTTCTCAGTCGGCTTCGCTGGATAGAGGGCCGTTAGGTAACGGGGGGCATTGCTAAAGGATGTGCGCTAACGAGCAATAACTCTCATTACAGTCCGGACAGCCTGAGTCAACGTCTGTGGAGATACGACTGAGAAAGCCGTGGGAGGGCAACCAGCCCGTCTGGAGCATTCTAAGTGTAATTGAATGAGACCTATCTAACTTCGGGTGAGGAAGAGGATAGGCCGCTCTACTAAGGCGATAGTGAGATGTGATTTCATGAAACGTAAGGAAAGGATCATTATGCTGGATTCCATCCTCTCCCCATAAAGCCTCCATGCCGCCGCGGCGCGTTAGATCTCGCGCACGGTCATGGGCAAGCTCGTGGAGGTTAGGGACGTGCTGATGAACGTCCGCACCCATATGGGTGGGAAACCAAGAAATGAAGTGAGTGCCAGGGTCTGTTCTTTTTTCTAGAATGGAGGCAGCCTCTCGCGCTAGGCTACCCGATTCAAAAGCTTTGATGGCCGCTCGTGAGTCTGTGAACAAGTTAATGCGCGAGCGGTCGGTCATGGCCAGGGCTATGGCGGCCTATTCTGCAACTGCGCTCGTCGCTAACCTGACCGAGGCTGAGGAGCGTAATTCCCCGTTGTCGTCAATGACCGCCAGCGCGAATGCGCTAGACTTGCCGTACTGAGCCGCACCGAGAAAGACAGTCGATTCGCAATACTCGGCGGCGTTCGGTAATATCGCCCGTGCTCGTGCTTTTCGCCTCCCTACATTGTATTGCGGGTGCATATACCGAGGGAAGTGGCTGACCACAAAGGTTTCCCGGAGCTCCCTGGATAAGGTGATTTTTCGTTCAGCAAGCATTCTGGGAGCCATGCCAGCCTCGTCTAGGATGCGTCTCCCTGCCCTGTTGACGACAGCCTGACCACATGGGCGGTGACCTGTGCTTCGATCACTTCATCAATGTCGTTGTGCACGCCGAGTTGTCTTAATTTGTCAGAGCATGTGGTTACTGGTAACCCCAGTACCTTTTTGATGCTCTTACGGATGATAGTGTTTAGCTTATTTTTTTCGTTCTAGTCCAGTAAAGGACCGGTGCTACATAGTTAACGTGGCTCATTAGGAAGGCACGCGAGCGGCGTTGCACGGCCACTACCTTTTTTTTATGTAGCAGCCGTGGGCGTTGTGCCAGCGTTTTCTGTGGGGTACTGCCTGTTTCTGCGGGACCGGCATGAAAGCTGTGACATTTGTACGGGCACGAGGGTGACGGTATCATGAGCCAGTGCCGCATTGAAGGGCCCCTAAGCCACCCAGAGGTCGAAATTTTGTTGTGGCGTTGCAGTTGTGCACGAGACTACAGCGAACGCTGGCGGAGTTGCACGCGCGTTCTCGTTTCGCTCTTTCCTTCGCTAGGCTGCTTTCGTCGGCTTATCTATCCATCTCTCCGAGTGCCCTTCGTCAGCGTCCGAGATGGAAACGCAAGAAGTGCGCGCATCTGCAAGCATAAAAGAGGCTCTTTTTCGCCCACTGACAGCGTCTCCTGCTCGCGACGTCACCTAATCATACAGGTGACGTCACGGTGGTTGTTCTCGACAGAGCAAAAGCACGAGAGGAGCAGGCGAGCGTCTGTTGGTGGTTTAGTAGCTCTTTAACGGTGACTTGTACGCGGTAGAATAAATGAGCATAATGAGTGCTCGAACGCGCCAGAACCACTGATCTCCACTAGGAGGAGCTAGATGGCGCATCGAGCACGCGGGCGTGAAGCCACCGGAAGCCACCGTTTTTGTACCGGAAAAGATCTTTTCTCTTCTTTTTTTTAAAGAAATACCTGCATGTAGCGCAATAAACTGTACGAATCGACCGGAAAAGTCGTAAGGGAAGACATTTCATGTGTAAGTAGCTCGAACTTGCATTACTTTTTACGCATTTTGTACGTTGCAGCACTCCGCCATATTCGGACAGTATCGGCACGGCGTCTGTCATCTTTCGTGTAGTGTTCGTCGGCATCTAAAGTGAAGCGCAATCGCAGAGTTTGCAAAAATAAAAAATAAAAACGATCATAACAACAGCTGCCACCCGAGAATATTTGAATTACGCGACTGAGACGGACAGAAGACGCCAGCTTCCGGGACAAACAGGGGACCTTCCGGTGGCTTCACAAGCGCCCGCCTCGCAGAGCGGGGATGCGCCGTCCATAGAGTTTCCTAAAATTAACTAGAGCGGACTCTGGCGCTGCGATCGTTCAGCTACCATGGGAATGATGGGTAGTACACAAATTTGCCTAGTCTTCGTGCTTGCGGCTTCAAACGTACTTGTGGCTTTGTTTATTACTGTGTTTTGGCGTTCGTTTCGGATAAAAGAATAGACCGTTGTGAACTTCATGACCAGGTTTGATTTGGTGAGCCTAAAAAAGTTAAACTGGTGAAGTGGAACGGCTGACTTTTGCTGAACTTCGTTTTTCGACAAAGCGGATGCAGCCGACGCGGAGCCAAACGGAGCCGAAAGTACGAAGTTTAGACAAATTTGTGTACTACCCATCATTCCCATGCTGGCTGAAGCGTCATGCGTTGCAGCTCCCATAGACACTAGCGCCAGAGTTCCCTCTAGTAAGTATTGTAGGAAACTCTATGGCGCCGTCCAGGCTTTTTAATGGACGTCAGTGGCCAGAACATTATTTTCGTTTCCAGGGCTCGCGTCTGCTCGATGCGCTAACCGCGGGGACACGAACGCGTGGGAAACGGAGGCACATCAGCCCCGGATCTCGCTGCAACTCACGAAAAATGAATGAAAAAGACGCACACATTCCCTTTGTCTGTCTCATTATTTCTCTCAAGTTTTAATATCTATTCAAGCAGCAAATTACACATGTCGTGTCAAATATTTATCGCAGTGTCACGTGCTACTGCTGACGTGAGAGCACAGTCGTCTACGTAGAGGAGCGACGTCACAGCACTACCATCTACGTAGGGCCATTTTCTCATGTACGTCATCCTCTCATTCTCTGGGCGCGCGCCCGCGAGAGGAAGGGCAAGCAGCGTTCACCTTGAAATTTGACCCATTTGCGCGGCGCGTAGCGTTGCAAATTTTGGCAGACGTGATCGTGAACGCCCAGTGTATGCAATGCGCTCGTTAGCTCAAAATTGTCAAACCTGGTGAGGGGCACTTTGAATAACAAGAGGGAGATGACCGCTCCTTGGGGAGTGCCCTTGGCTCCTAAGGCGAATTCATCTGACTTGTGTTGAGCGATCCTTATGGTAGCCGTTCTATTCATCAGGAATGATCTAACAAAGGCCTGAAACTTCGCTCGCAGACCAAGGTTGGCCGTGGCCTGCAAGACAAAGCGATGAGATACGGTGTCAAAGGCCTTGGTGAGCTCAAGGGCTAATATCCTCCTAACATCCCGAGTGCTGTTATCGAAAATGTGCTTCTTAACAAGTATCATTACATCTTTTGTGGAAAGACCGTTCTTGGAGCGGATCATGTTGCGCGGCAATAGTTCCTTGCGTTCTATGTAGTTCGAGATCCTATTGAGGATCGCATGCTTCGCTACCTTGGCTACACAAGAGGTTAGCGATATTGGCTTTAGGTTGTCAAGATTTAAGGGCTTACCCAGTTTTGGAATAAGCGCAATCGAGGCCGCTTTCCGCTCTACTGGGACGCTTCCACTCTCCCAATCTTGTTGACCTCTTTCATTAGCATCTCAATTGATCTATCATCCAGGTTCCTTAAAAGCCTGTTTGAGATGCCGTCGGGTCCGGAGGCTGACCTGCTATTCAAGTTGTGAAGGACGGCCCTAATTTCAGACTCCATGGAGGGGTCATCGAGCTCTTTTACCGTGTCACATTATATTTCAGCATACTCTTCTGAGCGTCCTGCGCCGAGCGGGAGATATCTATTGGCTACCTCGTCTAAAAGCGTTTCTTCCGTTCCGCCCTCTTGGCTGTGCTTGTGAATCAGGCGGCACATTGCCTGTCTTTGATTGCCTTTGGTCTGCGTGTCATCTAGCATGTGTTTAAGGAGATTGCATTATCCCCCTGTACGCATGCGTCCATCGACTTCTGAACATATATCATCCCATTGTAGCCGAGCTAACACGGTGCAGTACTGTTTGATCTCCCTATTAAGTTCCGCAGCCCTCTTTCTTAAACTCCGGTTAAGCCTCTGTGATTTCCATCGCCTCAAAAGGAAGGCTTTGGCTTCCAAGAGATGTGCGTCGTGCGGATTCATCCTGGGAACCTCCAGCTTGGTTTGAATAGTTTTTGTGGCCTTTGCAACATCTGCTTTGAGTGTCTGAATGAGTTCTCTGAAGCTGTCGTATTCGCCCGTGTCCTCTTTTCTGAGCTTTCGGAAAGCATCCCAGCTCATCACTTTAAATTCCCTGGCCTGGGGGGCTCTGACCTGAAGGGTAACACTAAAGATGAAGTGATCGCTACCGAGGTTTTCTTGCTTATCATACCAGGTTGTGTGCTGTAAATTTTTTATAAATGCGAGATGGGGGTTGTGTCTCTAGCCACCGACGTGTCCAGTCTCGCGGGGAAACGGGGATCGGCGATGACTGTTAGCGTTAGGTCATCAGCTGCCCGCGCTAGATTTATGCCCTTAGCCGTTTCGTTTGCCTGATGTACCCCCATGCGTTATGTGGGGCGTTCAAGTCTCCCGCGATTACTAATTGTGACTGTCTAGCGAGTGTAGCGGCCTTCATAAACAGGGGGTGGAAAGACTGTCTGTGATCGGATGGTGGGCTGTAAACATTGAGAATGAACAGGGTTTGTTAAAGCCACCTGTTGGGGATAACCTTGTGGGAGGACGTGAGGCGTTCACTTTCCCACATATTTTATTGCTGCTTGCTCTCCGATGTACAACCACAGCCGCTGTCGTTCTTGCGGGCGTCTTCTTCTCACGCGCTAGGCTCGAACGTGCGGAGCAGGTGAAGCGCAACTTCGTCGTCTTCTCTCGCGTTGACGGCTCGCCATAGGGCCCCCCCCTCTAGCGAGGTAGCCAGTGCGCGAAGGAGCGATCCTTATGAGTAGCTGGTAGTTGCTACTGTTGCGAAGCGCGTTCGTCTGGTGTTGGAGGATGGCTTGTCGTCTGCGAGGACGGCATCGGTGTCGAGGAAGGCCGGCTTAATGCGGTCAATGGAGACACTGTCCTCGCGTCCATTAAGCAGCAGGACAAAATGCTTGGGGCAACGCTTGACGAATCTAAAGGGTCCGTCGTAAGGCGGTTGTAGTGGTGGTCTGATAGCGTCGTGCCGTACGAAGACGTGTGTGCAATCCCGCAGAGCACGACTGACGAAACTTGGGCGTGAGTGTTGACGTGGTGGGATAGGAGACACGTCTTTCATGGCGTTCCTGAGGCGACTGGCATAATCAGCAACGTCCATTGGTGGTACCGGAGACACGTCGAAAAACTGGCCAGGAAGCCTTAAGGTCGTGCCAAAAACGAGCTCAGCTAAGGAGCAAGAAGCGTCCGTGCGTATCGTGCTGCGAAGGGCGAGGAGGACGAGTGGCAGTCGCTCCGTCCAGGGTATCAATGATCGTGAGTCCATGAGCGAGGCTTTGAGTTGGCGGTGAAACCGCTGAACCATGCCATTCGACATAGGGTGGTAGGCTGTCGTCTTGATGTGGTTGACACCAAGCATGCGGGACAAAGTCCGGAAGAGCGCGGAGTCAAATTGACGACCTCGATCCGTTGTGATGGTCTTCGGAACTCCGTAGCGGCTTATCCACACGGTGATGAGTCCGTGGGCAACTGACTCTGCGGTGATGTTGGTGAGCGGTAGTGCCTCAGGCCACCGCGTGAACCGGTCTACGCACGTTAATATATACCGGCTGTTTTCCGATGGGGGCAAAGGGCCTACGAGGTCCAGGTGCACGTGACTGAACCGTGAGTCCGGAGGTGTGAAGGTACCCAGTGGGCTGACTGTGTGACGCTGGACTTTGGTTTGCTGGCACTTGAGACAAGCACGTGTCCAGCGGCGGACGTCGATGTTCATACGTGGCCATAGATATCGCGCTGTGATGAGGCGTTGAGTCGCACGTATGCCGGGGTGCGACAAGGAATGCAAGGCGTCAAAGACACTGCGGCGAAATGGCGCTGGAACGTACGGTCGACGACAACCGGTAGACATGTCACAAACGAGGGGAATCACGCAGCCTGGAAATCGGACATCTTCGAACTTGAGGGAGTTCTCATGGCGTCGGAGAACCTGAAGTTCGCTGTCCTCCTGTTGTGCAGTAGCCATGGCTGCAAAGTCGACTGGCGGGCGCTCATCCATCGTTGCGTTGATTCCTACGCGGGATAGTGCGTCAGCCACGGGGTTGTCTTTGCCACTGATGTGCCGGATATCACTCGTGAACTCCGATAGGTAGGCAAGCTGGCGGATCTCACGTGGGGTGTGGGCAGAGTTGGTAGCGGTCGAGGTAGACGTGAGCGGCTTGTGGTCGGTGAGGATATGGAATTGCCGACCTTCGAGGACGTGACGAAAATGCTTGACAGCCAAATAGGCCGCGAGTAGTTCGCGACCGAACGTGCTGTAACGGGACTCGGTCTGTGAGAGTTTCCTAGAGAAGAAAGCGACCGGCTGCCAAACTCCGTCGACCAACTGCTGCAGGACTGCTCCGATGGCGACGTCGGAGGCGTCCACTGTGAGTGACGTGATGGCGTCGCTCTTTGGATGCGCGAGGAGCGTTGCGTTAGCCAGAGCTTCCTTGATGGAACTGAAAGCTGTCTCAGCGTCGTCTGTCCAGGAGATGGAAGCGTTCGGCTTCGTTTGACCGGAGAGAAGTGCATGTAGCGGTTGCAACATGGCCGCGCAGTGTGGAATAAACAGACGGTAATAGTTGGCAAGCCCGAGGAATTCACGCAGCTTATTCGTAGTTGTTGGCCGTGGAAACTGCAATATAGCTTCCACGCGCGCCGTCGGTGGAGAGATCCCACGGGAATCCACGCGATGGCCAAGGAAGTCCAGTGAGGAAACTCCGAACTCGCTCTTCGATCCGTTGACGACAAGTCCATATTTCCGGAGCCGCGTGAAAACCTGACGCAGGTGAAGTTCGTGATCTTCTGCTGAAGTGCTGAAGACGAGGATGTCGTCGATGTACGCGAAGCAGCAGGTCAAACCACGAAGAACCTGGTCCACGAACCGTTGAAAGGTTTGAGCTGCGCTTCGTAGACCGAAGGGCATCCGTATGTATTCAAACATGCCAAAAGGTGTTATTATGGCAGTCCTCGGCACGTCAGAAGGCTCGACAGGTATTTGGTGCTATGCCTTCACTAGGTCGATTTTGCTGAATACGGTGGAACCGTGCAGCAATGCCGTGAAGTCCTGGATGTGCGGTATCGGATAGCGGTCCGGTACCGTCACTTTGTTGAGGGCGCGGTAGTCACCGCACGGTCTCCAGTCACCTGAGGGTTTGGGGACCATGTGTAGCGGTGAGGACCAGGCACCGGAAGAGGGGCGGACGTATCCGAGGTCAAGCATGTGCTCGAATTCTTGCCGTGCAATCCTGTAACGGTCAGGTGCGAGACAACGAGCACGTGCAAACACCGGTGCTCCTACTGTCACAATGTGATGAGTGACATTGTGGCGCACTGGGTCTTCAAGAGATGGAGCACGGAAGAGGTCGGAAAATTCTTCCAGAAGCGTAGACCACGGCGGAGAGACTTTGGCATGAGCTTGCACGAGACGTAAGGGTGGTAAATTCGATGTCACGCCTTGAACTGTTAGGTGGGTCTCAGAATCCACGAGGCGGCTATGTCGTAGGTCCACCACAAGCTTAAAATGCCAAAGAAAATCCGCACCGATAATTGGTACACGCACGTCGGCGATTAAGAAAATCCAACAAAATGTGCGTCTCAAGCCGATGTCAAGCGTAACAGACCTCTGTCCGTAGGTCCGTATGGTGGAACCATTAACAGCTGTGACAGGCGGCGTTGTCTGGCGTCGTCGACGGTCCTCCAGCGTAGGAGGAACAACACACACTTCGGCACCCGTGTCGATGAGGTACCGAACTTTGGTGACGCGGTCCGTGACGTGGAATAGGCGGCTGTATGTCGGGCCTGCAACACTGGCCGCCGTCAGTGCGTGGCCCGTGCGTTTCCCGCAAACTGGCATGGCTGATGGCACTGACGAGCGCGTGCCCCGTATCGGTGGTGGTACCAGCAGACGCTGCGAGGCAGACTTGGCGATTTATCGCGGCTTTGGCGTCGTTGTCGTGACGTATTGCGTCGGTGGTCTGCTTTCAGCAAGCTCAGTTCAGCGGCCAGCTGGTCCATTTTGCGGTTGAGCTCCTCGTTAGCTTGAAGGAGGCGGTCTAAGCGGTCATCGCGCACCGGCGCAAAGTGGGAAGAATCACGTCTCTCGATAGCAGGTATGGACGGGGCACCGACATCCATAATCTTGTCGGCCATCTGTGCCAATGAGTCAAGAGTTTCTGTGGAGGACACACTCAAAATCATCCGCACCTGCTGCGGCAGTCGCTGTAGGAAGAGCTCTCGTAAGATGGATGCGTCCAATGCAGCAGGGTTGTCCCCGATGAGATGTCGCATGCGACGCAGAAGCTCCGTAGGTTTGCGGTCACCGAGTTCCTCCGCGGTGAGCAGCTGCTGCAGCCTACGCTGTTCCGACTCGGTTGTCCGGCGGATGAGCTCTGCTTTAAGAGTGTCGTAGGGGTTGTCAGGAGGCGGAGAGCGCAGAATGTCTCTTACGATGGCGATGACAGCAGGTGGTAAAGCGCCGATGACATAGTCGTACCTCGCTGATTGCGATGTTACCCGGTGTCGTCGGAAGAGTGGCTCGACGCTCAGAAACCAGAGTTCCGAGTCCGCCTGCCAAAAGTCTGGTATCTTGAGAGTAGCGACGACAGGGTCGGGTACCGTGGGATTCGGCGTTGCGTCACTGTTGGGTGTGGTGTCCATGGTCAGTCGGAATGTACGTTGCTGAAGTCCTTACTGTAGTCACCGAAGAAACGGGGATGGCCGTGACGCTCAGTGCGTTGGCGAAGGGACGAGCAGGAGGCGCGTTGCCGTTCGATGTCCGGGTCACCACTGGTGGGAGGACGTGAGGCGTTCACTTTCCCACATATTTTATTGCTGCTTGCTCTCCGATGTACAACCACAGCCGCTGTCGTTCTTGCGGGCGTATTCTTCTCACGCGCTAGGCTCGAACGTGCGGAGCAGCTGAAGCGCAACTTCGTCGTCTTCTCTCGCGTTGACGGCTCGCCATAACCTCAATGAAAAGCGCCTCCATTCTGCCGCGACCTGGCTGAATGTCATGTACAACGTATGCAAGCTTTTTGCTCACCAGCGTAGCTATACCTGTCTTGGACTCCCCCCTTGTCGCCACCGATTTGTAACCAGTGAAGGTGGGTGTGTCGCACAATATTTCGTGTAGCAAAATTACCTGCGGCCGTTTCGACTGAGCCGTAATGTACTGTTGCAGTGAGGTCTTGCGCCTTTGAAAGCTAGCGCAATTCCCATGCCAAAATACTAGATCACTTTGAGTGCCCACCATTGTGCTAGTTCCCGTTTTATTGACCCTGTGAGGTCGCCCCGTGTCATCGTTAGCTGCAGCTTGTGTGCGAACCTTTGGCTTAGCCTTAA
Source organism: Rhipicephalus sanguineus (assembly GCF_013339695.2). NCBI lineage: Eukaryota > Metazoa > Arthropoda > Arachnida > Ixodida > Ixodidae > Rhipicephalus > Rhipicephalus sanguineus. The sequence goes on along the minus strand of NC_051178.1, from coordinate 2,085,187 downwards.
AGCCATCTTATTCTCAAGTGCGACTACCTTATTTTCTACAGCTCCTACTTTACTCTCAAACGCTCCCATGCGCAGCGCGAGTTGAATAATGTTCGACTGATTTTCTTTAGAAATCCGAAGTAACTCTTCTAGCATCTTGTTCTGCGAGCTTTCCACTCCGGGCATCTCCGAGTCGCTCTCATCCTCCTGTGGAGGGGAAGGGGCTTACGCTGGGCCTTGCTGACCTCGACTTTGAGTTCCTGCGTGCTTTTATGCACGGCGTTATCCACCACGTTCGCGCCCTCGACCCTGCTGGAAATGCCCTGCGCGGCTTTCTGCTTGCATAGCTCTGCTTTGAGAATAGCGATCTCCTGACGTAATTGTTCAATCTCACTCTTTTCCACATGCTCCGGCGATGCCGACCGCGCTCCCTTTGTGGCTTTGGGCGTCTTCTTGACTCGATCCGCCCATGTGAGCTCCTCCTGGAATCTCCTTCTAGACGCCGAACGCCCTCTGGAATGCGAGCAACTCTGCATGGCGCTGCGCCGCTGCGCAGCGCCATGCAAAAGCGACTTTGAGTAGCTGTGTGCTTAAATTAAATATACATTGGGGGAATCAGCAAGTAACATTATTCATGCACTGCGAAACGTGCATCCAACCGAATGAAAAACTACCCTGGAGACATTGTTAAAAAGTAAATATGTGCTTCTGCTCATAGTTGCGCATATATTCGATGTACGAATTAATTACACTTTTCATGTCCCCTCTGTATTGAAATGACATTTTTGTTATAACGAAAAACGTTTTCAAGACTTGGATAATTAATTAAGTTTCCGTTTCGTTGGGCTTCTTCGCAAACGTGGAGCCGCTTTTTTTGGCTTCTTTTGTGATAATTGTTTGCTTGTTGTCTCGGTAGCATCTGGCAACACTAGTTAAGAGTGACGTAATAATATGTAGAAAAAGCTAAATGAAGTACTGAACGAAGGTGCCACTCCCACTAAGATAAATAATCTTGAAATAGATGGAAGTATATGAAACGGAATTGATCGTGCAGAAAAATGTAATGACATGTTTAAGAAAATTGGAAATACTAGCCAGAGCGCCAAAACAGCAACTGACATTAATCCCTTATCAAACACCTTTGTTTCTCAACCGACTTCCACATATGAAGTAATTACGTGGTTGAGCAGAATAAAAAATTGTCGTAGCTGTGATCCTCATGGCATAGAATTTCGTCCAAAGATGTATGTATTAGATGTCATGGCCTTCTTCATAGTGAGGACTTCTTCATGATGACTTGGGGGAGAAGCGCCTTTCAAATACGTGACAATTCCACTTTGCAAAGCTGTCTTTGCCTTTTTAGGTAGAGTACGGCCCATATGATTCCATACCGCCTCAGTGGCTTGTGCGGCCAACCGTCGATGCTCCCGCAAGAACGATCCGAAGTACTGCTTAGCCCCTTGCCTTGGTGGTCATGAGGCTCTGTCAACAGTTCGAGCCATTTCTGGTAAAGTTACGCTCGAAGAAAAGGCCAGTCGCCTCGTCGATGGCGTGGATTGTCTCTTCCGTTGCCATTCCGAGCTACGCGCCGGTGACAGGGATGTTGTGCGTCCGTTGGTTGACCATTTTCTAGGCGAGAATTTGTCCTTATTTCAGGCTGACAAAGAAGGAGGTTTTGTGGTCCTAACGAAATCGCCTTCAATGAGAAGGCCTTGGCTGCTATCTGCAAGAACTTCAAGAGGTCTGCTCTGAAACCCCGCAAGGCGAAAACGGAGGTCATCCGGCTTCTCAAAAGACCAGACCTGCAGTGGCTCGAAAAAGAAGACACGGCATGCAAGGGCGACAGACTGTGTGTTCTCGGCAAAGACACGCAAACCGGAGTGCCCGCTACGAGCCATTGTAACAGAGCATAGATCATGGCAGAAGTTTGCAGAGGTTCTTTGCAGTACGTTCCAGATGGGTCTCCTTTGCGCAGACATCCGCAGCCGCCCGTGACCCATGCACCTTACTTGTTGAAGGGTCTGTGCTTGTGCTACTCCACTTCATCCGATACAAATGTTACTTCAGTACATTTTGAACGTGAAAACTTCAGCGCTAACCAGAACGGAACACGCGCATTGCGCCAGGGCCCGCTCATCTCCTTGTAATTCGTACTCGTTTGTGCTGAAGTTCTTATCTGCAAAGTTATGCCGCAACTAGGCCTATCACGTGAGCGCTTGAACGGGTTGATACTTCATCTAGAACACTGTCTTTATGGCTTTCACCTTCCACTCGTCTCAGGCAAATGTATAAGGGTCCTTGAGTTTTTATTTTCCTTCAGTGCAGGCCATTTCTTGGGGCATATTAGCACCTCCGTACGGTAAACGCCGTAAATACCGCAAGCAAATCTCAGTCGCTTCTGACAAGCAGTGGCGTAGCCAGGGGAGCACACGGGGCCCCTGCCCCCTCTGCCCACGAAATGTTTTTTTTTTTTTTGCTGTGGCTTACAGAGCCCATTATGACACTTGACCCCATCTGCCTGCCCGACTCCCACTTCAGATCAAGGAGGTGCCCCCCACCTGAAAAAAATTTCTGCCTACGCCCCTGCTGACAAGTCCCGCAGGTTAATACATCTTCATCAGGTGCTGTCGCCACTGCATGCTCCACATTGCCCCGTGCCGCAGGAAAAGTGGCACGGAATCTGCTCTAAACAAGTGCTGAGCGTAGTCACAACAGCACTACCACACTACCACACGCCCGACATGCCTGTGCTCAGCCGCGCTCGCAAGTCGAGTGTCTTCATCGCTAGGTGACGGCCACGCATGCGCAAAGGAGAATCATGCGGAACGTACTGCGAAGAACATCTCCCACAGAAGTTAGTTGGCCGATGTCTTCAGTCCAAGCCAGGCGCCCTTGAAATCGACGACACCTTCGCCGTCAAGGGCTCCTACAGCGTCGTCGACGTCCTGAAAGGAGGCCTTCCGGGTGTGAGTTCGGGATTTTCGGTGGACATTGAAGAACTGTATTATTCCGTGCCGCATAATGAGCTCCTTCCGGTGGTGCGCGAATTCTTAGAGGACAGTGGTCCAGCGTCATGGCAAGCGTTGTCACCCTTTTCAGGGGACAGTTTTTTAGAACTTTTAGGTCACTACCTCAAATCTACGATTGTGGACCTCCGTGGCGACATGTATGTACAAAAACATGAACTATGTATACGATCCGGTATAGCACCTGCGTTAAACACATTTTTTTGGCAAAATTCAACCGCATGTTACGCGATAGTCTGGACGACGACTGTGTGGTCAAGATTTTTAGATTCCTGGGCGATTTTTTTGTGCTTGTAAATATGCCGCCTCGCATGACTGTAGAATCTGTGGCCACATATATTCTTAATTGTTCTAGTACCTGTGATGTGTCCCTCAATTTCACCTATGAATTGCCACACAGTAATGCTATAAGGTTTTTAGCTACAGCTCGCGATGTCGCCTCCTTCATTTTACGTCACTTTATTCTTCGACATGGCGTCCCTCGAGAGCTCCTTAGTGACAAAGGCCGCGCTTTTCTCTCCGAGGTCCTCGAAGCTCTGCTTTCGGAATGCCATGTCATTCATGAGACAACCACTGCATACGAACCGTAGACAAACGGGCTCACAGAGGAGTTTAACCGCACGCTTGGTGATATGCTCGCGATGTGCGTCGCATCTTACCATAGCAACTGGTACCATGTTCACCCCTTTGTAACATTCGCATACAACACCGCGATACCAACAACTACCGGATTTTCGCCTCTTTCTCCTTTACGGACGTGAGCCTTCACATACTATCGACAATCTACTTCCCTACCGTCCTGATGCTTCCGAGTGTCCACCTGTCTCGGAAGCTGCTCGACAAGCCGAAGAGTGCCGCCGGCTCGCCCGCACGTTTACCTCGCATGAGCAGCAACGCCAGAAAGAAAACCGCAGCACCTCATTTCCAGACCCTAGCTATGACTCAGTGCCTCTCGTGTGGCTAACTGTCCCATGCCAAACTCCGGGACTCTCCTCGAAGCTCATTCTACGTTACGAAGGGCCTTACACCGTTTTGGAGAAAACCTCTCCAGTTAATTTTCTTATCGAGCCAGTTTCTCAATCGGATTACATGCACCGGCGTGGACGTGCCATCGTCCATGTTTCCGGCCTCAAGCCGTACCATGATCCTCTGCCTGAAACTTCTTAGGTCGCCTGGATGGCTCCTTTTTCAGCAGGAGCGATTGTGCAGAAGAAGATGCGCCTCCATCCAGCAGCATCGCCAACGCTCGGCTTGTTCAGCTCGTGTTTCGGATCGCTGCTGCGCCTTTGGATGGTTCTTCTCGCTGCCTTGCCGCTGAGAACGGCGAAGTCCTAGAATGGTCAATAAACCTTAGCCTGTATATTGTGTAAAAATGCAGTCTGTATTTTTCTACCCTGCCATTTCTCCTGCAGAGTGGACGACGCTTAGTCAAGCTGCAGTAAGCGCAGCTTTTCTGCCGTTTTCCAATTTTTAACAGTTGCATCTGCTTGGTGAAAAATAAACGCACTGATTGATTGATTGATTGATCGACTGATTGACTGACTGATTGATTGATTGTATCGGGATTTACCCAATTTTTCGCCACATACCCGCTTGTGATGACGATAGTTTCCTGGATGGACTCACAAGAAATTATTTGTTAAAGAGCTTCGCTGTTAAAATCTACATCGACAGCGTTGACCCGACGAATGCAAAGAGTATAAAGGCACTGACTACGGTGACGGGGCCCGTCAGCGCAGTACCGTCGTAAAAGTGACGGGGCCCGTGACCGTTGTGTAAATTGTAATAGTGACGGGGCCCCCCCATAATAGCGACGTACTTATAGTGACGGGCCCCGTCATCGTAAAGTAGTGACTACGTTGACGGGGCCCGTCAGTGCAGTGCCGTCGTAAAAGTGACGCCCCTGTAACTGGCTGCGCAGCGCATGACCGTCAGCGGCGCAGCGACATGCTGATTAACACGCTCCGCTCTCCCACACTGAGCCGTGCTACCACGAATGAGTAACTATTGTTGACTAGCCGGAAGCTCAGGACGGTATTGTAAAACAATACTGAAAAAGAAAAGAAAAGAAAAATTTTTCATTCAGCGCGATTAGAACCGAGGTCGCATAGGAACAACGCATCATCCGAACGCTAGGGCTGTCTAACCGCCGCAGACATGAACGAAAACGTTACGACTCCGTCAGAACAGTAACATTGACGTTGACGCATAACCTAAAAAAAAGGGGAAAAAAACGGGAGGAATCGAACTGACGACCTGCAGCCCTAACACTCTATGGAGAGCGCGCCAACCAGCTACGCCATGAACGCCTTTTTTTCCTTTATTGCCTCACACAAGTAACTACTACGCCGCGAACGCCACACGACGAGGGCGTCTAAACGACCAACAATCTACGGTAAAGGAGCCCCGTCACTTTTACGATGGTACTGCGCTGACGGGCCCCGTCACCGTAGTCACTGCTTTACGATGACGGGGCCCGTCACTATAAATACGTCGCTATTATGACGGCCCCGTCACATAACAATTTACACTACGGTGACGGGCCCCGTCACTTCTACGACGGTACTGCGCTGACGGGCCCCGTCACCGTAGTCAGCGCCGAATACAAAGTAGGTCCAAGCAGGAGTCGGACCCAAGCATTCTGCGTGGCAGTCAGGTATTTTAACAGCGCCACGCCAGGTCTAGGAACTGGTTTGGAGAAACGCCCTATGCAGGAGTAATGTCGGTGCAACATCAATTGTTGTTGCAGTGTTGGCTATCCATTTTTATAACAAAGCAATAAGCGCCTATGACACACTCTCTGTAACGTGAAATTACGAGGTAAGCGCGCGCGCACGAGACACCCATCATCACGTATCATTTATTGACCCTTAAAGGCCCTTTTCAGGGTATTAGATAATGCGTGGATAAAAGCATGAAAAACAGCGTGGTGATTATTATGCAATCCTAAAGAAGAAAAAAAATGTTTGCAAATTACATAATGAATGATTTCGATTTCAAAAGCAAGGCAAAAACAGGGCAACAGGTAGAACAAGTGGTATAAATGCCGTTACAAAAAGGATAGTACATGAAATAACACTGTAACGGTGGCAGATTATGGGTTGAGAAAATCACACCATCTCCCGCTAAAGGGGACCATGAGGCGATACGAAGCAGCGTTTCGGCATGTAGAGCCCGCGTTTCAGAGGTGGAGTGGTGCGGGGGAAAGGGGAGAGGGGAAGTGGAGAGGGGGAATGGGGAGGGGAAGGGAAGGAGAGAGGAGATGTGGAGAGGGGAGGGGGAGAGTGGGGAGGGGGTGGAAAAGGGAAGTGAGAGGGGATGGGTGTTGTGGAGAGAGAAAGGGGAGAGAGGGAGTGGAGAACGGGAAGTGGAGAAGGTTTGCGCATGCGCAGTAAGGGTGGTCACGCCGCACACCACCACCACCACCACTACCGGATTGAACTCCGCCATAAGATGCTTCACATCTAAAACATGAAAGTATGTGCCTACATTTACTGGAGTCTTGTTCATATACTATTTGTTGAGGCAGCGTGTTCCGTAGCTCAATAGCAGTTGGCAGGAAGGATTTGTTGAACGCTTTAGTAATACTATGTAAGCTTTGTACGCTGAAGTTTTTAAACAGGCGGTGTGAGCTGCGGTTGGGCGGAAGAAAAGTGGTGTCTCTCAGGTGACGGAGTTTATAATACAGTTTGTGGAAAAGGGAAAGTTGTGAAATCTTGCGGCGATGAGATAGACTAGGTGTGCTGAGGGACGATTTGATGAATGTGATACTAGTGTGCCAGTCATAGTTTGAGGCAATAAAAACTCATCTGTAGACGTGCGCTCGCATCGGAAAGCTTGGGCGACGACCTTTAAAGCTCGCCCGGCGTACTCTTCGTGCCATTTCGCTAGTGGTAACAAGAACACACTGAAGACTTCTTGCATAGGGGAGGACGAATTTCGTTAGGAAGAAAGAACGCACGAGAGAAAAGACGCTCACTTGCAAGTGAGTTGCAAGTGCGCGTTCCCGTATAGAAGATCCGTGCCGCCCCTTTGCAAGAGGTAAACCAACTAGCGCAACTACTGGCCATTTTGACGCTGAAGCCAACGAGCTCTGAGTACAGCCAACGATAAATGGTGTATATAAATACCTTGCCGTTAGTAACCTTAAAGGGGCACTGACACCAACATTTTGCATCTTGTTTTTTCTGTTCCGATAAGCAGTTAACGACTCACTTATCCCGGCTGGAAAGCTCGTTTGCTCGAGCGCGCAGCCGTTAATTATTTGGAGGCGGTTTTATAGCGCCCAGTCGCAGTTCCGATTTCAGAGAGTGCCGAGGGAGGCAGGACCCAGAGTGGTGGCTGTGTAAGCATAGTTGGCTACGTGAGCACACAAAACCGCGTGCACATAAGCACCGCGTCGACAACTCTTTTCAACGAAGGCTTCCTGGCGCTGCTACAATGCCATCTGAGGTGTTGTAAATATGTGTGACACCCCCAAGATGCACTGCCGAGGCGAGGACATCAGCCTTTGTACTCCCGTGCAAGGCTCCCTTTCCTTCCGTTGAAAAGGTCTGCTAGGAGTCAGCAGAGCGCCCGCAACAATCGTGGCAGCCAACACAAACTCGTGACGCAGCTGGCCGTTGGTTGTTTACTAGGACACCGACGGCGCGTATCGCGTGGAGTGGGGCCACGCGCGCTTTAAACGTGGTTTTAAATATGTTCTAGGCTATATTATCAGTTGATATTTCGTAGATGATGCGTGTGTGTCCACATAATTCCATCACGCGGGTTATCTCGCCTTCGAAATTTTGTGTCAGTGCTCCTTTAAGAGCGTGTGCTCTGTGGCGGACTGGTTTCGCGTCACGCGCTGCGGAACGAGGGGGCACACATTCGACCGCCGGCCACAGAACGTTTAGATGCGAAGAATCTCTTGTTCGGGGTATGTCCCTCGGCGTTGGCCTGGTAGTCCGCACTCTCCCCATGCCCTCTACCATCTACCCATGCACAACTCTCCTCCTTTCCTCTCTCCAACAACTGCGCGTTACTCTCTCCACTTCTCTACCAGCACCTGCTTGCGCTTCTCCTGCGTTCTCGCTTCTGCTCTCGCGGCGCAAGTGCTACTCTCCTCCTCTAGTCTCCTCTCCTTCAAGTGGTAGAGCGCTGCGCGCTTTCAGTCCAGCACTTGCTTCGTTTGACTTCTCTGAAATGCGGGCTCGACATGCCGAAATTCTCTCCTGCGCTGCGCTGCGATGAGCGCCAGCGCATGCGCGTCCCCTCCCTCACTCTCTCCTCTCCTACGCTGCTCCCCTCTCGCGCGCCTGTCGACCGCGTTCCCCGCTCGCCCTGTGAGAACTAACGGCCAGGCTAGAGGGAAGACACGACGCGCGTAGTGTTCCTCTCCGCGTTCCCCGACGCCAGGTCGGTAGCATGCCTAGCAAACGCCAACGGAACGCGATCCTGCAAGTGCTCCGGCTGCGCATCGCCTCATGGTCCCATTTAGCGGGAGGTGGTGTAACTTTTCTACTAGTTCAGTTCCTTGACATTTCTTATTGCATAATTTACAACGTCATATCTCTAACGGAAATACATGAGCGAGCCTTATTGGGCACCGGCATAAACAGGCATCCGCGGAAAACGTGCACAGCCACAGCGAAAGCTGGAAGAGCGACATTTCTAGAGACTGTTATAACTCTCTTGAGGCTGCCAAAACGAGTACACTAGAAAGGTACCGACTACGCTATAAATCATAATTTTTGTGAAGTTGCGAAGCACCCACTGCACCATTATTCGTCATTCTGTGGAGAAGTCAGGCACCACCTACGCATCTGTAAAACATTATGCGCACTTTGTTGATGCGACGGCTGATGGCCATGGAGAATTATGGATGACCCCTTTGTATGGGTTTGTGGGGATCACTGATAACCTTGGCCCTCGTCCACACTGGCGATGACACCAAGTGACAACGGAGGCCACTGCGCATGTCTCTCGACAGGGAAAAGCTTTATAACCAAACGCGGCGATCTGCCAAGGGGAGTGGTCGGTGAACTTTCGTGGAGTGTGCTGGTGTGCACGGCGTGCTGTCCGCCGGGCCCAAGGTTAGCGGGACCGGCACGGAATGTGGGCCTAGAAACTGTTCGTGAGTTTGCTTCATGTTTGTGCTTGCCGCCGTAACGTTTTCTTCAGTCTTCTTGCTACTAATAAATGGTATTTGGCTAATCCCGCTGAGCGCCCATTCCTTGGAGTAGATAGCGGACCCCACAACTGGCACCCAACGTGTAATCGGCCGCGTCTATGACCAGCAAAATGGAGGCTGCTCTCAAAAGCCTTCTTGAGACGATGGAGCGTCTGGATCTGACTTAATCAAGGTACTGCGTGGCGCGGGGACATGCCGAGTCCCCAGCTCACCTTGCAGAATCGGACTCGCCCTGGTCCGCTTAACTCCCTAGACTAGGAGTTAAGCGGACTCCTCCCCGCTGTCCCCTCCCTCTTAGCTGTGTGATCTCCGAATCCACCCCCACGTTGCCTGTGGCGTACCTCGAGGAGGTGGTGAGCGTTATGATCAGAGGTATCGGCTCCACTAAAGTTGTATTACACGGGCACTCAACCACCCGCACCGTTCCGGCACCCCTGAAACATGAATGCTTTAGAAACTTCTTTCACTTGACCAGCCTACGAGGACCAACTTCTAAGCTGCGGCATCTACTAAGATGGATTACAGAGGAACGCAAGCACTTTCTGCCAATACAGTAAAGTTGTATGACTCTTTCACAAGGAATTCATCCTATACCAAGGCCTCTGAGATGTCAGATTACAGGAGCTTGCCATTCTCCCAGCCATTTTCGCACAGTTGTGTTCGCCTTGCGCGAACAGTGATGTTAAGCTTCCTTGGACGCAGGCCAGTGGCAGAGTGGACCATGTCCATTCGTGTGAACTCCTATCGAATTCCGTACCCCCTGGTAAAGTGTTACAGAGGGGTTGAATTCCCCGCATACAGCCCGCAAGAAGGAGACGAGTTTTGGGCAAGCGAGCACGTGAGCGCGTTCAACCAGGAATGAATTAGCCATCTTTACATTCTGCGCTCACGCGGACGCTAATAAACGTCTGTTTGAGCTTCTAAGTCTACGTCCGCTGTTATTTGTGCTACATATTTTAATTTTGGTGCCGTTAAACCCACCCGGGAGGCGACAGCCGGCAGCTACCGTCAACGTCAAGAGACATCGCTGGTGGCTACCGACTGGAACAACACCCGCGAACTACGGAGGCCTACCGATCAGCTGACCCCCATGGACAGGCTCAAGAGGAAGAGGACCGTGCGAAGGACCCAGAACACCAAGCTAATACAAGAAGTAAGTGCACTACTTGAGAATGATGACGCGACAGTGCGACAGATCCACTCGATTTATGAGAGGCTCAAGAGCTATAACGAGGAGCTGAAGATGAATAATGATGAGATGGCGAGCCACATAAGTGACGAGGCATTCGAGGTGGAGTACGCTACCGTAATTTGATATGAGGACAATGCGACGCGCATGTTAGCCGGGCTCCAGAGCGAACGACGCCAGCATAGCGAAACATCTGCAGTGTCACCGCCCACCGAAGTTCGCGACGTGCCGGCGGCTTTTGGACCTGCTGATAGACGAGGAGCCAAGTTACCGAAGCTGAAGATTAAATCTTTCACTGGTGACTTGTGCAAGCGGATTGAGTTCTGGGAGCAATTCGATCAGGTCATCAACCAGAACGGCAATCTTACAACTAGCGACAAATATAACTACCCGAGGCTGTTCTTGAAAAGAGACGCGGCGGCAGCTATAGCAGAGCTTCCTACCACCGAAGCATGTTATCAAGACGCGTTGGTCATTCTGAAAAGACGTTTCGGCGACAAAAAGCGCTTGGAGCAGGAGTACTTCTCGAGGCTGCGAAGGCTCACTCCTGTGCGGTCTTCCAAGAAAGTGGCCCTACTCCGCAAGTTATATGACCACTTGCTGATTATTACGCGGGGTCTAGAGGCGGTTGGTGTCAGCAAGTCGTCCTTTTTATCGATGATATGCGACGTTCTCCTGAGGACATGGCCACATGACATCGTCGTAGCATATTATCGATCCTGTGCAACACAACCTCAAAGCTCCAAAAACGTGCAGCACGACACGGAACTAGAGCGTCTTCTTCACTTTGTCCATTCAACTGGAGAGCCTCGAAAGGAGTGACATTGGGGAACAAAAAGGATACGACGAGGCGGCTCATCCTAAAGACGAGAGTCCTTACTTTCACAGTGCAGTCCCAACGTCACCAGTGCTTTAGTGCCAAGTTTCTATGATTTCTACGATTTCGAGCTGCAATTTCTGCAAAGCGACGCAGCATTTGACGGAGTCATGTAGCATGAACTTACCGTTGCCAGAGAAGAAGAAATTTCTATCTGCCGACATGTGGTCCTTTCGATGCACATGTAAAGGTCACCGAGCAAGGGATTGCAGGCGTAGAGTTACATGCTCGGGCTGCAAAGGTCGTCATGCAACCACTATGTGCGACGCAGATAAACTAAGGCGAATGCAGCGGGAAGACGTCAAAATGACCGGAGAAGTTTCCTGACCAGGAAGCAAAAAACGCTGACTACCATGAAAAAGCGTGGGTGGTCATGTCCGAATAATGGACATGACCACCCAACTTGACACTGCAATACAATGCCGCGAAATCATCGACAGGGGAAAAGGAAGACTCGAGCGATATGAGACCCGAATCGAATAGCGTGTTCGAGCACGCAAAAGTCGGAGGCAGGAGCCTGCCTTCTATGCTAACCACAAGCGAAGCATCCAGGAGAACAATGATGCACAAGTTCAAATTCAGAGACGCTTGATTGAGGAGACCACTTCGATGGAAACCAATATGGCCAAGCGGCGATTGATTTTGCGCGAGGAACAGACTGCTCGTGAGCGGGAGCACACGGACCGAGCAATCATGCTGAAGGAGCTTCAACGCCTGCTTTCTGAGGGGCCAACTTTTCATGAGAACTTTGAAGGTAATCTGGAGAAAGTAATGAGGGAAGCTGCTCAGGCACATGTGGCGAGGGAGTACGAGTCTAAAATACAGAAGTTGAATGAAATTGAGAATTTGACGAAATCTCGTCTGGTCGGGATGTAATCATGGTGTCTTTCGACGTCGTTTCCCTTTTTACCTCTGTTCCTGTGGCACTTGCTCTGAGCGCCTGCAAAGCTGTCCTGCAGGCTGATGAAAAACTGGGTGAGCGCACCGTGTTTTAAGTGCAGAATCTCGCAAGACTACTGGATTTCTGTTTGAAGAGTACATACTGTCACGTGTTCGTGACGTCGACGAAGACAGCAGTCGGCGTTTGCAGGATGAAACTGTTTATTTGGCCAAACTTGTGGCTGGAAAATGAGAACTAGAACAACAGCAATACACGCTGTACAATGATAGCGGCGAAGGGGGCGTCGTCCGTCGATCAACTGACAAGCGGTCAAGCGCGTCGGCTTTTATAAAGGCGCTATGGAACTTTCCAGCAATATCGCTGGTGGCGGCGTTATCTCTCGACGAAGCTGGAACATTCGCGTGCGGCGCGAAATCTTAAGAAAACGATCTACTAAACTCGTGAAGCTTCTCGAACACTGCTTCGCGGCCAGCGTCGAGCGTTGATAACCATCCTTGCTGGTCAAACTCGAACACATCAAAATAAAAGAAGGAGCGGGCGTGGCATTGCCCCCCCCTCTGAAAACGCATCGTCCCGATGCTTGCGAAAGAACATAGAAGAGAAAAAACAAGTGCATACGCAAATAAATTACAATAACAAAGGAAAAAAAATAGAGCCCCCAGGCTGGCTAACGCGCAAAAAACGGCTTAGGGCGCACGACATGGACGAATTCAGGTCGCGCACGGCGCCGCTGAGAGTTCGTAATGCCGTCAGGGACAACTTCATAGTCGAGTGCGCCGAGGCGTCGAAGTACCCTGTACGGTCCGAAGTGTCGTCGAGGAAGCTTCTCACTAAGTCCTCGTCGGCGTATTGGCGTCAATACCCATACACGGTCACCGGGTTGGTATTCCATGTGGCGTCGTCGAAGGTTGTAGCGGCGGCTGTCAGTCGTCTGCTGGTTCTTGATCCGTAGGCGGGCATGCTGTCGTGCTTCTTCGGCGCCCTTAAGGTAGGTGGTCACGTCGATGTTTTCCTCGTCGGTCACGTTTGGTAGCATGGGGTCGAGCGTCGTTGCCGGGCTCCGTCCGTAGACCAACTTGTATGCGAGAGGTACTGGGATCGATACCCAGCACCTCCACCAGATGTCACGTGGTCGTCACGTCGACGAAGACAGCAGTCGGCGTTTGCAGGATGAAACTGTTTATTTGGCGGAACTTGTGGCCGGAAAATGAGAACTAGAACTACAGCAATACACGCTGTACAATGATAGCGGCGAACAGGGCGTCGTCCGTCGATCAACTGACACGCGGTCAAGCGCGTCGGCTTTTATACAGGCGCTATGGAACTTTCCAGCAATATCGCTGGTGGCGGCGCTATCTCTCGACGAAGCTGGAGCATTCGCGTGCGGCGCGCAATCTTAAGAAAACGATCTACTAAAATCGTGAAGCTTCTCGAACACTGCTTCGCGGCCAGCGTCGAGCGTTGATAGCCGTCCTTGCTGGTCAAACTCGAACACATCAAAATAAAAGAAGGAGCGGGCGTGGCAATACTTTATTTTCCGTGGTGTCATTTACAAGCAACTGCATAGAGCCCCTATGGGCGCTTCGATCTCCGTAACTGCGGCAAACCTGGATATAGAATCAGTGGAAAGCCGGGTTCTGGCTTCCTTCGACCCTCCTCCGAAAGTGTTCTTCCGCTACGTTGATGATTGCTTTTGCATCATAAAGAGAAACGCCCTGGCCGCATTCACCGGCCATTTGAATAGCATCGAGGAAGCTATAAAATTCACCGTGAAAGAGGAGAGCTCTGGACGTGTGCCTTTTCTTGACGTAGTGGTACAGCGGGACCGACAACGTCTGTCGTTCAAAGTTCACAGAAAGTACACACATAGTGGGCGATATCTTAATTTTGCGTCCGTCAATCCTGTAAGTCACAAACGGTCTGTGGCTTTTTCTTTAATTAAAAGGGCCCAAAGAATTAGCAGCAAGCCAGAAGACTTGGACTCCGACTTAGCGTGCATCCGACGCGAACTCGGCGCGTGCAAGTACCCCAGAAGTTTTATTTCTTCTTCCGAGAAACGAGCCCTTCGCCTGACTGAGCCACGTGATTCCCTCAGCCAGCGTCGCGCCTCCATTCCGTGCGTTCCCGGCATCAACGAAGCGTTGGCACGCGTCCTGCGTGCATATTATGTGCAAGTCGCCCATATTCCGAGCCACAAGCTACGTCACGAGCTTGTCAGCGTCAAGGACAAACTAAAAAAGGAAATGTTCCCAGGCGTTGTGTATAAGATTCCTTGCGCTGATTGCAATTATGTCTACGTGGGTGAAAGCGGAAATTTCGAGCGACGTCTGAAGGAGCACACGAATGACGTGAAAAAGAAGAGTCATTTCCAGTGCTCTCGCAGAGCACGCAGAAAAAACGCATCACGGCTTCGACTGGCACCAAGCTTCAGTTATCGCCCGGGAAAAGAATTGGATGAAACGGCACTATCTAGAATCTTTGGCGATCCAAACAACAGGGAAGACGCTTAACTGTAACGACGGCAATCTACCGCTGGCGTATGCAAGATGCCTCAGCGATTATTTTAGCGGATTTAAGCTGGAAGCTTCGGCCTCCCAGCTTAGCGAACAAGGCTTCCGTGTGGAAGCCGAAACGTAATTTTATTATATTTTTGACACCTCCTTGGTTGGCGTCCTGTCTTTCATACAGAAGTTGACTCAAGAGATGGACGAGGTGCGCAAGCGGCTGGTTGTGTCGGAGGAGAAGCTGAGACTGATTTTTCCCTGCTGCTCAATATGCACCCATTGGTCGAGGAACAACGTCATGCTGAATTGGAGACAGAAAAGAAACAGCCAGGACATCGTGTAACGTGTCTGAATCAGCAGATTATTGGAAGTCCCACACAATTGGGTAGCCTGAACAATCGCCCGAAGGATGATTGGCTGAGCACGCAAGACTGTGCTGCCATACAGCAAATTCAAGAGCCTCCCTCACTAGTCCCACGAGAAGACGCAACCTCATCAAGTGCTGCAAGAATCGGACCCAAGACTACAGAACTGCCTTCCCAGCAAAAAAAACCTGAATGTGAGGACATCGCTGGATCGTTTTGGCAACAGACGCCTGCTGCTGAAACCGTCGAAGCAGCATGCGCTGAGAGCCCTTTGGACCTGCTTCTCTACATCCGCGAGCTGGCAAGAGAGGACGTCTTCAGTCTCCATGACAAAGCACGAGAGAAACTTCGGCAACGGAAGGAGGAGTCTGTGAAGTAGAAGGCTGACACCTTCAGACCATGTCGAGGAAGCGGAAGGATCACCGCATACGGAGGCAATACAGCAAGCGCCTGACCGTACAGACGAGACACCAGTGCGCGGCCGGGAATGTGTTGAATTTCCCGCATTCAGCCCGCAAGAAGAAGACGAGTTTTGCGCAAGCGAGCGCGTGAGCGCGTTCAACCAGCAACGAACTCACCAACATTGCATTCTGGGCTCATGCGGACACAAATAAACGTCTGTTTGAGCTTCTAAGTCCGCGTCGGCTGTTATTTGTGCCACATACTTTACAGAGGTTAATCGCAAACTCCGGTGTGGCTCATCTCAGGCAGCGTACGGGAACACACACGCCACAAGGGCACGATACGATTTTCATTGGTAAATGTGGTGTTTCTACCGGGGCTTTTCTAGAAATTCTTTTCACGCTGGTACGTTCGAAGGAAGGCGTTTATGTGCAGAACTCAGGGATATGTATTAGTTCTAGGGTTGCTCCGGTTCTTAGTGATTTATACCTTAGCAAGATTGACAAACATTTGGAAGGCGCCCTAGGTAATTTGGTTATTAAGGGTTTTCGCTATGTGGACCATTACTTGATTTTTGTAGTCGTGAGGACTTTAAAGCAGTGGCAACCTCGGTGAGTGAAAAAATTCGAATTAAGTGGACGAAGGCGGAGCTTTACTAAAGAGGTGCCGAAGAATAATCGAATACAATTTCTAAACATTTTCTTAACGTTTCAGAAGAACCACGTGTGCTGGCAGTATTCTCCTAGATCTTCGATACCGCTGTTAAATTTTTCGTAGAAGCATTCGAAGGTTTTAAAAAACGGCCTCGCCATGTCTTGCCTTAAGTCATCCGTCACCAAGTCGTGCGACCATAATATGATGTTAGCTTTAAGGCAATGGTTACGTGTCTTTTAGATGCAGGGTATCCTCGTGATGCAGTGGCCACTGTCGCTGAACGTTTAAAGAAGTCCATTATGTTAAGTCCGTGCATGGTTGCAGAAAGCGATAGGAAGAAACGTGTCGTGGGCATACCGTACATTCATTGCGTAACTCACAGGCTAAAGAAAGTAGGAAGTATATAGTGCGTTAATGTTGTTTTCACGGGTGCCAATAATCTAGGTAAGATTCGTGCCGCTGTGCAGTGGAAGAATGAGCGAGTAAAGGACAAGAAGCGGACCGATATTTGTTTCGTAAAACCAACCAACAAATTCACTGATTGCCGTACAAGTGTGGTGTATAAAGTTCCTTTCAGGTGCGGCCGCTTCTATGCGGGACAGACGGGCCGATTCATTCACCAGAGATTATTGGAACATAAGAGATCGCTAACAGGAGGCTCACCTTCTAATCTATCTTTACAGTGCCGAGATTGTAAGTGCACGCCTAAATTCGATGAATGCGCAGTGTTGTACCGGCATAGAAATGAAGAAACGTGCCTGATGATTGAAGCATGGCATATCGAAAATAGTGGTAGCGCATGTGTGAGCCAACTGTCGATTAACTTGCTAAAGATGAAACCAAATGCCTTAAGGAGATGTGGGTCGAAGACACTTTTTTTTAATATTCATCCTAGAGAAATAAAACTTGAAGTGTTTGTAGAGATTTTTATGCTGATTTCAAATATATAATTAGTGTTTTTGTGAGTTGCATACTTTTTGTTGTGCACCATGACAAATGTGTAAAACATAGGCCTTTTAGCCCCCTATTTCGATTTTTTAGCTTCTATATATTTTGACAATTAATGGCTCATATTGTTCCATTTGAACAGTAGATTGCCGAAAACTATCCAGAATGTGCATAGAAAATATTTGCTGGGCGTGAGAACTTGAAACATGGGAAATCCATTATTACGCAGACCCCGTTAAATGTTAAATATGAATAAATAATATTGAGATTTAGAGAGGATAACTGCACTCTTCACACATTAGAGAAAATTTGGACAAAATATAATGCAGATTCGAGCACCAAAAGTAACAAAAACAAGAGAGGCACGCTGAAAAAGTTGCCAAAAAGTGTGTTTTGAGAAAAACGAATTTTAAAGTAAAATTTGGATGGTTAATCACGAAAGAATAACGAAATCCGATCGAAATTGTGCACAAAAGAGGTAAATTGTTCCTCTAGTAGTCACAGCCACTAAAATGAGCCAGCGCAATAAGTTTCTCCTTCACAGCTCTCTCGAGCAGAGTAGCCATTGCGCGAGCTCCTGCTGCCGTAGGTTCTGCTTGCGATCGGTCTGTCACTTGCCGCCCCTACGCTGGCCTCCTCGCTCGGAGCAACTCGCCGCAACGTATGCCATCGAATAAATACTTTCGGGGCACTCACTGTTCTCGCATTGTAGTTACAGAAACGACGCCTTTACGTTTGTAAGCTGGATCTCGGGCGCGTATTCCCGAACGATGACACGTTGGACACACTGCACCAATCACGAGGATGTTCAATGCTGTTATATCAGCGATCAAGAAACACTCTTTCTACCGTGATCTTTCTTCGTCGTCGAAGAGTCCAGTCTTCTCTTTGAGAGGCCCTGACATACTCGAACGCCGCGGCAAACTCGTCGGAAGCATCGCCGTCGCCGTTGCTAGGCCTCGCGGCAGCAGACGCACTTGCCGTTCGGCGAGCGTTTGGCTTCAATTTGCGCCGGCGTCCTCAAAATTTGTTCACCGAGTGATACTTCACTGGCCGGTGACTGCGCTTGCTATGGTTCACTTCATCTATGATGAAAATAAATCCGCGAGACCAACATTCAGCTGCGCAGATCGATGAAACACGGACCCTGCAAGGAGGCTTCACAACACGCAAGGCTTGCAGCAGCCAATAGCGGTCCCCGATCCGTACCACGTGAGTTAAAAGCCAGTCGCAGCGCTCGAAAAGCGCGGCAAAAGCATGCTTCCTTTATTATTCCTTGCGCTTCTGTAGCGCGGGAAACCATGGTTATTTGGAGTTATGCTCATGCGATCCCCAATGGCGAGCGGTCGCGCGTTAGCGGCCGCGAGGTGCTAGAAGACGTCACGCTTTCGGTCAATATTAACAGCCACCTTGTGCTCTTTCGACGCAATTTCCTGTTGAGTTTCGACTTTGATTTTTTTTATTTTCGGATCAGCAGAGATAGTAATCTTAACGAAACAGGTGAAAACAACAAATCGATAATTTTTTAAAAAACTCGCGTTTTTCGAACCGCATCTCCCCTTAACAGTTATCTTCCACGTACACCCCCACGCGTGCCGGATTGATTGGTTCGCCTGTTGCATGGCATGCGCAGATAAGTTTTCATGTCTTCTTTCTTTTCCGCCGTTGTGCATCTCTTCAATTGTTAGTCGGCGTTTGTGGCGTCCTGACTTCTTTCTTGTGTCCGTGTTTGCATGCCCTGTCTTTTTAGAATGCCTTTTAGAATGTTTCCCTGGAGTTGGGATGTGCGCCTTCGACTTGTACTTTGATATACAGGGCGTGGTCGGCCATGCTCGCGCGGTTATCTCTTGAAGGGGAGTTTTATACGTCTTGTGCTTTGACCGCAAAGTTTGCGTTGAAGCTGTAGACCACACAAAGGTAACTTTGCTCACTGCAGCGGCCGCGTTTGCGAAAGTAGTGATCTGCTAACTAGAAGAGCCAAAGTAGGGGTGAGTTGAAGTAACAACTGTGGTAGTTCGCGCTCGTCCTATGTATACATGTGTGTTCTTTTCCTGTTTTCCCGTGTGCAGAGTAGCAGGCTAGAGTTCTCAAGCTCAGGCCGACCTCTCTGCCTTCTAAGAAATTCGCTCTCTCTTTCGTGTCTCCTTCTTTATATTTAAGCAGGACGCTGCAAGTGTCGAGCTGTGGCGGTTGTTAGTTCGCACTCGCCTTGTGTGTTTTCTTGTCCTGGATCCTTTGTGCTTTAGGAGCGCGCAGAAAATTTCTAGTTGCTTGCCGTTCTTCCTGTGACATTCCAGTTTCTTGCTATCGCATTCATTGCTTCGGCTTTTAGGCGAAACTATGACTTCTCTTTTTTCTTCTATCTGCGGAGAACCGTAGTACCCGCTAAACACTTGTAAGGCATTATGTGCACTTTGATGATGCTGTACGTGATGACAATGAAGAATTATGGTAGAATCCTTTGTACTGGGTTGGAAGCATTGAACAACCCACTCTTCGCGCAATTCGCACTGTGTGACGCCGCGTTACAGAATTCGCGTTCTGTGACGCCTGGTTGTTATTTTACTCTTCTACCACGTTATATTAGATATGTTAAAGTGTTTCCTTCCCGACATGAAGCCTGTATAGTGTCTTTTTCCGAAGCAGCTTCAAGCAGCCATGGCTCCACTGGGACACTATCGAGACACGAATGAATATTGGAAACCGGAAATAGGACACGTTCGTGCTTAAAAAAGAAAGTGGGGTAAACATGACCTATCCAGGTTTGCTCGTGTCACAGTATGCAACTTATTTCTTGTTGCAAAGTTGTTTTACGTCCTCCAAGTGTTGTGCATGTCCCGTGTAAATGTGCAAAAGTTGCACAGATTTTTCGCGGTTATTTGTGAGGGGTTCAACTTGGGAACGAACAAGACGAACAAATCTCTTTCGATCGATCAAAAGAGGAGGTATAGGCTTAGGTCACATCAACGACTATTTGAGAGAAATTGTACAAACGAGATTGCGCGACTCTTTACCATGTTTTATAGTATCAACTAAGACTATAAATAGACCATGTGTTCATGGTTTTCTGTGTGAAGTTGTGTCTTTGGACAACTTGAATGCACGGATTTCATTAGAATATTTGAGTGGAGTTACACGCAATAAATATATATAATGACCTTATAGAAGCTATGTTACCTGTACCAGCGTATCGCACAGTCTACCAAATCGTATCCGGAGGGAATGTTCGAAAGATGGTAAACAAGGTGCCAGTAAGGACGTCAACAAAGTCATTTTTAGGAGATCGCTCGCCAGGTTCATAAGCTGGGGCGAAGTCGCGCGCCGTAACCGTAACCTTAGTTCTAGAGGAGGAAACCGCTACAAGCGCAGGTCGCGCGAAAGAGATGTCTTCTTCCTCTTCTCCTTCGAGCGTCTTGATGATAATATTAACGCAGGCAAAACCACATATAGCATAGTCACCTGTAGCACGCGGCGCTCGCTCCACTCCGGTGCGTGTTCTAGTTTGATAGGAGACTGCTAGGGAGCCACAACTGCGTGCTACCTCTCTTTCGACAGTCGTCAGTCAGTGCGTTTCGATACTAATAACATGAACGAAGTAGTCAAGAGTTCGACGAAAGTTCGTCTGGTCAGGCATTGGATCAGATGATTCACGACCACTGACCAAGTCGGATGAGATGATCTGACGTTTCGGAATTGCCGAAGGGGTTCCTTGTTCACTGAGCAGGACTCCAAGTCGTTGTTAATTACATATGCAGAACGTGACGCAACGAGCATGCATAAACGGCACGCATAGTTCCTGGTGTGTCCTGTTTGTTGTAGCTGGTGTCGACAGAATGATTAGTGATTCCAGATGCTGGCGTGAGGGCTTGTTCTTTTCCTTGGCGACGATGGCGGCGTTCTCCCAGTCAATGGTCCCCAGACCAGCGACGGCGCTTGTCATGTAATTGTGTTTAGTCACGTCACGTTGGTGCTCTGAGGCGTCGAGAAAACTTTATTGTTACGCCAATATACACTGCACGGCAATCAGCGCACGGTATCTTATACACGACACCTGGAAGCGATTCACTTGGCAGCCCGTCTTTCATATTGACGAGCTGTATCCAGAGCTTGCTGGTCGGGACGTAAGCAACGCGCAAATTGTATTTTGAAAATACGCGCGAAAGTGCCTTGCTGATACCTTCGACGTAAGGTATGGCCGCACGTGCACAGGTTTTCACGCTGCTCTGTGAGCTGGATCGAAGTATCGGCTTCTCTGTTTTTTCAATGGAACGATCAGGGTAACCATTGTGGTTTAGCTTCCGATGGATCGTCTGTAGCTCTTTCTTCAACGCGTTATCGTCTGAGCAGACTCGCACGGAGCGTGTCACCAAGGATGACACTACGCACGTCCAGGAAAGGGATTTGGCTTGCGAAGGCTACACGGGGCGAGCGGCAAGGGTTTGCAGCTCGCCTCCTCGCACCATGTTTTCGCGCAGCTACAAATTATTGTTTTTCCCAGTTTCTAACGGATCGATTAGAAAAATTCTTGTGGCATAAGGCTCTTTATTGGGCTCGCAACAACTGCCAATGCCTAACTAAAATTCGCTATGTCACCTGGTGAGGGGCCCATTAAGATAGCACGCACGACGCGAATAGCCTAGCTTAATCCAGAGCTTGCGCGACCACCAGTGATAAGACTGGAAAGTTCGATGCGTGATGTATAAAAGACGGCTCGTCCCAGCCGTGGGCAGATTATCGACGGCCGACGCTCTGTTCGCCGCTATCAGTGTACAGTATGTATCGCTGTATTTTGAGTTTTCCTTTCACGGTCCCAAGTGCGGCCAAATAAAGAGTTTTATTTTGGACCCTCCGAGTGCTGCCTTCGTCAGCGTCACGACCACGTGACATCTGGTGGAGGTGCTGCTCGTTCATGTTCTGGACGCCCCAATCAAGGCGGGAACCCAGTGCCAATCGCGGAGGACACATCGACGCCAACCCCGACCAGCGAGCTAGCCGTAGGCAGCGAGGCCTAGGACAAGGACACGGGCCCCTACCCGACAAGGCCCGGAAGACTAAGGCCATGACAACTGTTGCGGCAAGGATGACAGCCATTGTGCCACCGGCCGCGACAGTCGTGCTGCATCAAGGCAAGGAGCCGCGAACATTCCGAAGAGCATCCTTCGAACACCCAGAAAGCTGGCTCGAAGCGTACGACCGGGTGGCCGTTTTCAATGCATGCAGCAGTGCAGACAAGCTACGGCATGTCTACTTCGCCTTGGAGGACACAGCTAGAACATGGTTCGAGAACCAAGAGCGAACTCTCACAACATGGGACGTTTTTTGCACCAGGTTCCTGGCATCATTCACCAGCGTCTGCTGTGTTCGGACTCAGACTTGCCGGAAATGATCGCTGCCTTCAACATGTCGTAGGGATGGCTCGGGTGCGGGGACGCTAAAATATCAGCTAAGTTGTCGGCTACGTCCGGAGGTAAGCAGGACACCAGATGCCAGTACCTGGTCTGTTGGCTGGTGATTTGCCGTAGACGGAAGTGCGCCTCGACCTGCAGAAACCATGTGCTGGGGCTGTTGGGCGAAAATGGTGGCAGGTTGACAATAGAGTTGTTTCCATCCATAACAATAAAGTTGTTTCCATCCATGGCAGGTTGACATGTTGGATCGCAGCGACCGCAGCACCGCTAGGTCGGGCGTCTTCTTGGGTGTCAGGACCGGTAGGATTAGTGGCAGAGCCGGCGGGATCCATGCGGGATGATCGGGGCTGTGTGTTCTTTATCGGGTCACCATTAACTGTCGGAGCTAACACGAGAAAGATCCAGCCCTGACAGCGTTCAGTTTTCGAACTGATTTTTAGATGCGAAGTATCTTACGGCGGAGCTCAATCCGGTGGTGGTGGTGGTGGTGGTGCGCGGCGTGACCACCCTTACTGCGCATGCGCATACCCTCCCCAGTCCCCTCTCCACTCACCCTCTCCCATTCCCCCTCCCCCTCTCCACTTCTCCTCTCCCCTCCCCCTTTCCACTCTTCCTCTGAAACGCGGGCTAGACCACTGATCTCGACTAGGAGGAGCTGGATGGCGCATCGTGCACGCGGGCCTGAAGCCACCGGAAGCCGCCGTTTTTGTCCCGGAAGAGAGCTTTTCTCTTTTCTCTTCTTTTTTTAAATAAATACCTGCGTGTAGCGCAATAAACTGTATGAATCGACCGGAAAAGTAGTCAGGGAAGACATTTCACGCGTGAGTACCTCAAAGTTGCATTACTTTTTACGAATTTTGTACGTTCCAGCACTCCGCCATATTCGGACGGTGTCGGCACGGCGTCTGTCATCTTTCGTGCAGCGTTCGTCGGCGTTTAAGGTGAGGCGTAATCACAAAGTTTGAAAAAATAAAAAAGAAAAACGATTATAACAACAGCTGCCACCCGAGAATATTTCAATTGCGCGACTGAGACGGACAGACGGCGCCAGCTTCCGGGACAAACAGGGGACCTTCCGGTGGCTTCAGAAGCGCCCGCCTCGCAGAGCGGAGGTGCGCCGTCCAGCCTTTTTAATGGAGGTCAGTGGGCTAGACATGCCTAAATTCTCTCCTGCTCAACGCAGCGATGAGCTCGAGCGCATGCGCGTCCCCTCCGCTTCTCTCTCCACTCCTACGCTGCCCCCCTCTCGCCCGCCTGTCGACCGCGTTCGCCGCTCGCCCTGTGAGAATTAACGGCCAGGCTAGATGGAAGATATAACGCGCGTAGCGTCCCTCTCCGCGTTCCACGACGCGAGGTCGGTAGCATGCCCAACGAACGCCAACGGAACGCGATCGTGCAAGTGCTGCGGCTTCGCATCGCCTCATGGTCCCCTTTAGCGAGAGATGGTGTAATTTTTTTATTATCGCGCTGCACCCGCTCCGCGGCCGAATGCCAACTTCTTCTTCCTTGACGAGCGCCGCATTCTGAGGCGCTACAACACTATACACAGAAAAAAGCATTAACACCCCCCACACCTCCAGAAGAACACGCCTTGAATGTGCTGGAAATCCACAGTGAACGTGCTTGCCACTTCGAGTTGAAGTGCGGGAAGAAGACGAGGTGGAAATTACTAACTAGTCGGACGCTCCTGAGCTCACCCTCGCGACATAATAAACAGCCCCATTCAGGCTTGACGGTCTCCTTCAAGCGTTACAGAGTGGTGGAGGTGCTGGGTACGCTTTTACAACGACGGAACCATCGCCGTTGCAGCTTCGTCGAAGCCGTCGACTTGCCGGCCTCCCACCATCTACCGCGACTGCCTTCGTAAGGACACGCTCCCAGGACAGCACATTGCGGTCCACTCCAATGCTACCGAGTCCCACCACCCTTCGGGGAAAAAGAGGGGAAAGATGTCGACGCGTGGGTCACCAAGTACAACTGAGTGAGCAAGTCCAACAGGTGGGATTCAACCGCTCACCTAACCAACGTGGTGTTCTCCTTGACCGACTCCGCAATCGTGTGGTACGAGAACCACGAGGACACGCTTACAACGTGGGACCTTTTCGTTGAGGAGCTCAAGGCGTGCTTCGGACACTCAGTCGCTAAAGAGAAGCGCGCTGAGCATACACTGTCGCAACGGGCGCAGCTGCCAGGCGAGATGTGCACCACATACATCGAAGAAGAGTTAAGGCTGTGCAAGGTGATCTGCGCTAGTATGTCGGAAGAAGAAAAAGTCGGCCATTTGCTAAAAGGAGTCGCTGAGGATGTGCACAATTTTCTAATTGCAAATGAAAGCCTCAGTTCTGTGTCCGACGTCATTCGGCATTGCAGAATGTTCTAAACGCTTCAAATGCGTCGGATTACGCCAAAGTTTGGTGGGCTAGGAAAAGTTACGACTTTCGCCAGTGTGGACCGAGTGCTTGCCTCGACCTCACTTGGACCATTCGACAGATTGTCCGCGAAGATCATTCCCGCCAAGGAATGTGGCGTTCAACAGCTGACCATCATGAGTTCTACATGCCAAGTGAGTCTATTACTGCTCCTCTTTCAACGTCTTTGCAACAGATGAGCACAGCCACTGTGGAATACAGCGCAGCACCACAGTCAAGGACGACAACACGATTTCTAGCTACAACCGACGCGCTCAGCGCACGCGCCCTCAACGCCCGACGTATCCTTATGACATACCCGACGAGTGTAGTGGCTATACAGAAGCAAATGACGCCGCTCGATTCATTGAAGAGCAACCTAGGTTTCGACCTCTGCCGATGTCCTACTCTTGCGGTGTGCCGGGTCTTATATCGCGGTTTTGCAACCGTCGTGTGGCTCCTCGGTATGACCAACCATCAGAATTTTGACGACCCTCCGCACGGCCTCACGGTGTCCTGCGGCCAGCGCGCATACCACCTTGCAACAATTATTGGTCAAGCAGCTTCTGCAACCAGTTTCCGGCATCTGGCAGAAGTTTGACGCCTTCACCGCGATCTCGCGCTCATCGTTCTCTCTCACCGCTGGGTCTTGAAGCATCCCCTTTGCCACCGGAAAACTAGCTAGCGCGGCCGATGGGGGTGAGCTCGCTGAAGATGTGATAGACAGAAATACCTCCTGTGTTTATGCTTAAAAACAAAGTGCACGTTTTTATTCCGATAGCAATTATATGGACAGTCTAGGCTGATTTTTGCCGTCGCCGGCCGCCGTCATTAACCATATATGTATATGTGTATATATTAATATAAAAGCCACAAAGAAAAATAATTCAGAAAAACTTTCCGACGCGCGGAATCGAACGGGCGACCTCTCGCTTTCCAGCGAGCGGCGTTAGACGGTTACGCCACCAACGGTACCTTCTTTCAGCCTGCTAACGGCGAGCTATTTATATAGACCATTTCCTTCAGCATGCTTTCTTATTCGCCACATAGACGGCGCGATGTGCGCGCGTTGCCCGCTTTAAAGACCATCGCCCCCCTCCTGCAAACGCCGTTGGTCTTCGCCCTACAGGGCGTGGCCGCCTTCGTGCGCTTATCTCGAGAAAAAAAGGGGGCGGCCCGGCGGGGTGGGGGGGGGGTGGAGCGGGCGGTGGTATGTCGTGCTTTCCGCGCGATGTCCGCGCTGCAGCCACAGAGCGTACGAAGGTCTTCGCAGCGGCTGCTTTTGCGAAAGATGCGCGCTTTTCAAAGACAAAAAAGTAACAACTGTGACAGTGCGCTCTCGTCCTGTGTGTACCTGATCGTTCGTTTGGGGCGTCCTGCTTTACGTTTGAGCACTCCGCTTCAAGTGTCGAGCTGTGACGCATGTTAGTTCTCGCTCGTCCTGTCTGCGTTCTTTTCGTCCGTCCTTTGGGCTCGAGCGACGCGCTGGCAATTTCGAGGTGCTTCCCATTCTTCGTATTACATTCCACTTTAATGCTATCGCATTCATTGCTTCGCCGTTGCGGCGAAACTGTGACTTCTTGTTCATGTGCCGTGATGGCTTTGGTGGACACAGGCGCGACAATGTCGGTGATGAGTGCTGTCTGTCTGTCTGTCTTTCTTTCTGTTTCTCTGTCTGTCAACCGATTCAGCCACCCGGCCAGGGGAGTGAAATTTCCTATACCATCCATGAAACGCGATATTCGCTCGCAGCGCCGGACGAACGCCTGGTGTTTGGGGGCGGTACTAAAACATGGCGGCGTATTGCAGACACGCACTGGGAGACGCCATCTTGATGAGGACTGAGGATCCGAGTGGCGGGGGGCGGGGTGGTGATTTAGCGCCAAATTCAATTGGGATGCGCCAGCAAGACAAATTGAGCGAGTGGAAGGTATTCAGATGGCGAGCGCGCGACCTTCTTCCTGTTGCGCAAACCGCCACATAATCAAAACGGCAATCTCTGCGTTCTGATTGAAACGGCAATCTCTGATTCTGAGCTGGAGCTTGCACGGGTTTCGCCAGTTTCACTGAAATAAACTTCACGGTGGTAAAAGCGGCCTTTGGGACACCGTAGCCCGTAGCATAATTGGGCGCGCGACAAGAAAGGCACCTTTTTCGCCGTGAGAGATAGGACGGCGCAGTTCCCATTTGCCACTCCGGAAAGGAAAGATCTTTCCTCCTCCGTGCCCTCTGCACAAGCTCGTTTCCCGACGTATTGCCAGATGGCGCCCATATGTCACGCAGCGTAGAGATACTGCATATGCTTTCTTTAGGTAGCAAACCAAAGGTAGCATATACAGTAACTCTAACGCAGCGTTCTTCTATGGTCTTTCAAATCAAATCAAATCAAATCAGTTTTATTTACATCCTGGAGATGTGGGCAAGCTTGGGCAAAAAGCGATACAATGCGCTTGAGGAAAGCCCAAGCCCCCATATACAGGGCATACAGTAGGGACACACAAGGATGTCAAAATGCAATCAAGGAACAAACTAGCGCGTTACATACACGAAAAAATACTATCACAAAATCAAACCAACGCGTTACATGAGAAAAAAAAAAGAAAAAAGGAGGAAAAAGTGGTTAACGTGATACTTTAAACCTTGTATCTACAATATTTACGACTACAAAGATAAAGAGTATGTGTCAATGCATATATGTACAGATCGTCAACAGCTAAAGATAATTATTTAACACAATAATTAATCCATAACAACAGGCAATCATCAAACAAACAAACAAAAACAATGAAAATACATCTCTCTTCATACAGTACAGCAATTTTTTTTTTTACGGGGATTAGTTACAGGAAGTGTTTTTTAATGTCACTTATACTACGTTTCTCTAATTCTATTTCGCTACTGAGGAGTGTGTTTAGTAAGTGAGGCAAACAATACTGCAACATCTGTCGTCCGTATTCTGTTCGGCAAAAGGGGATGTTCCAGAAGTCTTGTTTGCGGAGAGAATAGAAAGGAGCATTTCCTCTCAGGTTAGCGAGATTTAGAAGGTCATGTTGATTTTTATAAACTGACCTTTTATATTTGATAGCTAATTTCCAATCATAATATTTTTCTATGGGTACAATGTTAAAACGATGAAACAATTCCTTCGTATGCGCACGATGTTCAACGTTAGCTATAGACCGAAGAGCTCTTTTTTGTAACATAAATATTCTATGGTTATTTCTTTGTGTGGAATTACCCCACACTAAAAAACAATAATTTATGTGGGATAAAAAAAGCGTGTTGTAGAGCATAAGTTTTATCGATGCAGGCAGAATGTGTCGAAATTTTGCAATAGCACCCACACTTTTAGCCACATGAGATTGAACGTGGTCAAAATGATCGTCCCAGGACATATTTTTTTGAAACAGCACACCTAAAATTTTTATTGAGTTCACAAATTCTATAGGCGCCGTGCCTAAAAATAAAGGACTATCAATGGTGACTGAAAGCTGACGCGGATGAAAAAGAACGGCCTTTGTTTTCTCATCATTAATCAACAGCGAGTTTTCTTTACTCCACTTTTGTATGTCTTCAAGGGCGTTATTTATTTGAGGTGCTAAATATTGCAGAATTTTTCCAGTGAAAAATAGGCTGGTGTCATCAGCGTAAATTACATAGGTTGGTGCCTTGTTGATAGTGTTTATATCGTTTATGTAAAGGATGAACAATAAAGGACCCAATATGCTTCCTTGCGGAACGCCAGTGACTACCTGCTGTAACGATGAAACTGCCGTTCCTAAGCTGACACACTGAAACCTATGCTTCAAGTAGGATTTTATCAAGAGCAGTGGCGTGCCGCGAATACCATATAGTTGCAGTTTTTCTAACAATGTTGCATGGTGAATCCGGTCAAACGCCTTTGAAAAATCTATGTAAATGCCTACACATATCTGTTTTAATTCAAAAGCTTTAAGGATGATTTCCTTCTGGGTCAGTAGTGCAGATTCAGTTGATTTGCCGTGGAGAAAGCCATACTGAGATTTATTAATTAGATTGAAAGCGTGACAAAATTTTGTTACTCGTTTATGAATGATCTTCTCAAGGCCTTTCGAAAATATTGGCAATATAGAAATCGGCCTGTAATTCGACAACTCATTCTTATCGCCCTTTTTGTGCAGGACACTAACTTTAGAGATTTGCATCATTTTCGGAAAACAGCCCGTTATTATTGCAAGGTTGTATATGTGGGCAAGCAAAGGAGCAATTATGTCAAGCACAAACTTCACCGGCTCGATCTGTATATCGTCAATATCCCTAGCTCTGCTGTTTTTGAAAGACGCATAAATACCTCGCACCTCATGTTCATCCGTTGGCTCTAAATAAATACTGTGCTTATTTTCCTTAATACCATAGGTTGCAGGGGAAACGCACTGTCCGATACTAACCGCATCCCGAAAGAACTTATTGAACGCTTCAGCAAGTTCTTTTCCACATATGCGCTTACCGTTTATAACGAGATCATCGACAGTCGATGGCGGTTGCATACGGTTTAACAGTTTGTTGAGTTTTTTCCACACATCTCCTGTTTGATTACAGTATTCCCTGCGGAACTGGTCATGCATATATCTGTTCTTTTCACTTCTAAGGAAAGAGGTTAGCTTATTTCTGCATTGCTTAAATATATCAAAGTCAGTATCCAGTCTGCTCTTAAGAAACTTTTTGAACAATCTCGTTTTTTGTTTAATTCTTTTTATGCATTCACGGTTTACCCATGGTTTACGACCCTTACCGTGTTTTATAGTCTTCGTTACTAGGATAAAATGCTCATGGTAGATGCGTTTAAAAATGGAAATAAATGCCTCGTAGGCTGCATCTGCAGTTTCACTACGTCTGACTTCTTCCCAGTCTTCTTTTCGTAGCTTTGATAGGAAAGCATTCAATGTTTGAGCGGTGATTTTCTGAGTTGTTATTTTTGGTTCTGGATCCTGGAGCGTATGTTTTACTGATGTTCTCGCGAGCATGTAAATAGGAAAGTGGTCGCTGATACCGGAGCACAAGGCTCCTGATATCACGCTTTCTGTGCTCATGTTTGTGATGAACACGTCAAGCAATGATTCTGTGCAAGCAGTGACGCGCGTCGCAGTGTTTCCTAAAAGCCGACATTTGCAGCCGACGACATTTGCAGCGAAGTACGCAGATGCGCGGCCAATTTTTGGGAGACCATACTATTACGACAGAGTTTGCGTTCATTCCTCGATCGACTCATGGCCTCATACTGGGCATGGGCTTTCTGCGGGAGTGTGGTGCCCCTGTAGACTGCCGCACAGGAAAAGTATTTGTGAGTGGACGGATGCCGCCAGGACTCGTGGAAATCCCTGTGCATGACGACACTCTCATTGTGTGTCTGTAGAGAAACTCTACCTGCGTCATCTACCGTACATGTGCGTGCTTGTCGCGGTGCCGGTTCCGACAGCTTCGACGCAAGCATAGGACATATGTACATTAACTGTATAAAGAAGAATGTGTTGGTTCCCAATTGTGTGGTGTCCATCAATGGCGGACGCAGTGGCACATGAACTGTGCATTGCTCTTCAGAGCCCCTGATACTACCGGACGATTTTAAATTAGCCTTCGTCAGCAGAGAACACGCGTCCTTATTGGTGGCCGAACTTACAGACGTGCCGGAAGAACCTGGTTGTCACAGTTCGGACACGGCACTTATGTCAATGATAAATAAGTCATATAGCACAAGCGAGCGCCGAGTTTTAGTGGGTGTACTTTCGGGGCACGTTTCCGTATTCGACTTTACGCAGAACGACAAAATAAGCACGCCATACCATCAACACTGGCTCGGCAAGTCCGATTCGGCAAAAGCCATATCGTGTTTCCCAATCAGAGCGCCAGATTATCAACGATCAAGTGCAGGAAATGATCAAAAACCGAGTGATAGAGTCAGCCAGTCCGTGGCCAGCACCAGTGATTCGCGTTAAAAAGAAAGATTGATATTGGAGATTTTGCGTCGACTATCGCCGACTGAATCTTGTAACTAACTAAAGAGGACGTATACCCATTGCCACGTTTTGATGACGCAATAGACTGCTTACATTCGGCCTCTTATTTTTCCTCCGTAGACTAACGATCCGGCTAATGGCAAATTGCGATGCATCCTGAGAACACGGAAAAGACTGCCTTTGTAGCCCCTGACTGGCTCTTTACACTTAATGTGATGCCATTGGGACTGTGCAACGCTGTGGCAACATTCGAGTGGTTCATGGACACTATACTTCGCGGCTTGAAGTGGAACATCTGCATGTGCTACCTCGATGACGTCGTCATCTTTGGCCGAGCATTCGGCGAAGACAACTCGCGTCTGAATATTGTTTTGAGCTGCATTCGGAACGCTGGCCTAGCTTTAAACTCGAAGAAATGCCACTTCGCAGACTGCCAAACCCTCGTGCTTGGGCACCTCGTTGATGAGGATGGCATCCGCCCTGATCCCGAGCAGACAGCAGGCGCTGAGGCGTTCAGTGCCCCGCAATCTGCCAAAGAGTTCCGTAATTTTCTGGGCCTTTACTCGTACTTCTGCCGCTTTATACCAAAAGTTGCTCACGTCGCGTATCCGCTCACATGCCTGCTAAGAAAGGACATTCCCTTTGATTGGACTCCGGAGTGCGATTCTTCGTTACGGCAATTGAAGTTCCTGCTGACACCACGACCTGTCCTTCAACACTTCAGTCCTCCTGCTCCGACAGAACTTCACACGGATGTCAGTGGTATAGGCATTGTTGACGTCCTTGGCCAACATTACGGTGACCACGAACACGCCATAGCCTACGGAAGTCGCTCACTAAGCAGGCCCGAACGGAATTACACTGTACGGAACAAGAAAGCCTGACACTAATATTTGCAATTCAGCGGTTTCGTTCTTACCTCTACAAACGCCCCTTTAGAGTTGTCCGTGACCACCGCTCTTTGTGTTGGCTTGTCAACCTTTGTGATTGTTGTGGCCACCTTGCGCCCTGGGCACTTCGGCTGCAAGAATACAGCTTTACCGTCTCCTATAAGAGCGGTCGATGACATGCCGACGCACACTGCCTTTCACGTATGCCACTTAGATAATAATAATATCTGGGGATTAACGTCCCAAAACCACCTTATGTTTATGAGAGACGCCGTAGTGGAGGGATCCGGAAATTTCGACCACCTGGGGTTCTTTAACGTGCACGTAAATCTAAGTGACGGGCCTCAAATATTTCCGCCTCCATCGAAAATGCTGCCGCCGCGGCCGGGATCCGATCCCGCGACCTTCGGGTCAGCAGTCGAGCGCCACAACCACTAGACCACCGTGGCGGGGCACGTATGCCACTTAGCACAACGAACTGTGACGCCGATGACCTTGACCACCTTGTAGCTTCTGTATCGCCTAATTTGCCAGATTTCCACAGTTTCATAGTAGAACAGCGAAAGGACGTAAAGCTAGCACAGCTCTTCGCCGCACCATCCGCCTCTACTACACCAAGCCATTTCTGTTTGCGTCATGGAACGCTATACAAGAACCTTGCCAGCAGTGGCGCACGTTTTATTCTGGGGGTACCGGAGGGCCTGCGAACATCGATTATGAGTGCTATGCACGACGGCCCTACGTCTGGACATTTGGGTTCTGCGCGGACGCCTCACCGGGCTAAGAAACGCTTTTATTGGCCTGGTAAGCAAAAGTCTGTTGAGATATATGCGTCCAGCTGCATGCAGTGCCAGCGCCACAAGCGTCCATCTACATCTACAGCTGGTCTGCAGCCGATGCCAACTCCAAGCGGACCTTTGCAGCAAGTGGGAATTAACTTCCTGAGTCCTTTTCCAAAATCAGCACAGGACAATCGATGGATAATGGTTTGCGTCGACTACCTCACAGGATACTGCGAGACGGCGGCCGTTCTTTCCGCAACTGCCAGTGACGTCTCATTGTTCTTGCTATTACACGTCAACCTCCGGCATGGCCAACCTCGCGTGATCATCAGCGAACGTGGACGACAATTCAGAGCGGATGTCGTAGAGGAGCTCGTTCGTTTGTGTGAATCCCGCTAACGTCACTCGACCCCCTACCATCCACAAACGAATGGGCTTGCGGAGCGTACAAGCCGGACAACTGTCAACATGGTATCTATGTATGAGCAAAGTGAGGTATTGGGCTAGTTGGTTTTTCATGATCATAAAAACTGCGCTCCAGTTACTGCAAAATACGGAGTTTGGGGGGAGACACGAAACGAAGTGTCATGTCTCCCCCCTAACTCTGTATTTCGCATTAACTGTAGCGCAATTTTTTATAATCGTGTCTATGTATTTTACACCGCAAGTTGTTATGAGATGACAACGAGGGCCGTTTTCGGCGCCGAAGTTGTCCGCCGCCACCGGTGTCCGTAGCCACTATCGCGCGAAATAAGAAAAAAGATCGTTGATCCCTCCATCATAGGAATCTGAATAACACGAAAGTAGAGCGTGCCCTTGCAGAAGTAACTGAATGTTTACAGTACACTGCTATAAGAGAGTTTGCACAATATATATTGATTTCTGGCAGCTATAGCACCGTTTAACGTGGATGTACCCACTTTGATGATTGGTGGTGCATCTCCATCCCGAGGACTAACGTCCGTGCTAAATGAATAAACAAACCCTTGTGGTACCTGTAGTAGTTAACGGTGAAAGCGTAATTAGAGAACGAGGTGTGATAGCCAGAAGAGCGTCGCATCTTGAACGCAGAACTTGGTCGCCATCCCGCGGCATGTTAAACTGTCATTGAACACCACGGCCGAACAGGAGGGAAACGCAAAGCGCGTCGTGTCGCCCCGGTAGCCCGGCCGCGATTTTTCTCGGGGCGAGCGCGTGAGCGGGGAACGCGGGTGTCACAACCAGGTGGGGCAAGCGCGCGTCGCAGAGCTATGTTTAGTTTGGATTAGCGTGATGCTATGAGCGAGGCCGACGCTATTACGACGCCTGGGCTAAGATAGCCACCTCGCGCTGTGGTAAGGCATTGACAAAATTGAACTTCTATTAAAAACGCGCCGAATGGGACGGTCGTGTAACGCTGTACAGGTGCTAATCACGGAGGCCGCAGTAATGGCGAATTACTTTACCTTACCGCTCCCAGAGGGCAATACCACCCCGCCGACCCGGAGAGGGGTAGATGTAAAAGGCGCACTTGCAAAGCTTCTGGAGACTGTGACCGTGGCGCAGTGGATAGCGTGCCCGGCATCTGTTGTTGCGGACCGAGCGGTTGTGGGTTCGATGCCCGTCGACGGAACTATTTTTATTTGCCATCTGATCATGTAAACTTTTTCAACGTCATTTCCGTGACGGAGTTACATCACTGATATCTTGGTGGACCCCGGCATATACATTTTCGTGTTAAAAAAACGAAATAAGCAAAAATTTCCAGAATGGAACGAGGTTCGAACTAAAAAGACAGGGCGTGCAAACACGGGCACAAGAAAAAAGTCAGGACACCACAAACGCCGACTAACAACTGAAGAGATGAATACTACCAACTAGCTCAGCTCGCTGTTATTCTGAGGTTCGAACCTGGGCGGTCTGCGTGGGAGCCCAGTATTCTACCTCAGAACCATGCCGGTGCTTGAAACTGCTACGCACAAAACCCTATACACGCTTCATATCGGAAGGGAACCACAATAAGATATGTAAAGTAGCGTGCTGGATGAGTAAAATAACAACCAGGCGTCACACAACGGGAATTCTGTAATGAGGCGTTACAAAATGCGAATTGCGCAACGAGTGGGTTGTTGAATACTTTCAACCCATTAGAAATGCCCCTGCCACCATAGTCATCAGCCACAGCATCAACAGAGTGCACATGATGGCTTACAGGTGTTTAGCGGGTACCACGGTTGTCCGCAGAATGACGAAAAAAACATGGCTGATCCCTCTGTCATAGGAATCGGTATAACACGAAAGTGAAACGTATCTTCACGGACGTAGTTCAGCGTTTGTTGTGTATTCTTTCGCCTCAAGGGCGAAGGAATGAATGCTACAGCAACTAATTGTAATGTCACGCGAAGAGCGGCAAGCAGCTCGAAATTTGCAACGCGCTGCTTAAGCAGAAAGGACGCACGGAACGAACATACACAGGATGAGCGCGAACTGTCACATTTGTAACTTATTTCTGCGTGAGCACGGCGCTCCTTTCGCAAAAGCGGCCGCTGCAGTGAGCCAAGTGAACTTCGTGCTCTCAACGCATGAAGTACAAACCACCGCGATCACGAGATAAGCGTGCGCACTAGCGACCACGCCCTGTAGAGGCGGCCGCTCGTCGCAACGGCGACGACCTTTAAAGCGCGCTATTCGAGCCCTTCGCGCCATCTGGCTAGTGATGACGAAAACATGCTATGTAACACAGATATCTGAGTACGGCCACCGGCAAATGATGTATATAAATAGCTCGCCGTTAACACGGCGAAGAACATGCCGTCCGTGGCCGAATCGTTTCGCCCTGCGCGCTGGGGAGCGAGGGGTCGTAAGTTCGATTCCCGGTGGCGAAACTCTTTCTTCTGGTTGTTTTCTTTGCCAACTGTTAGTCTTTATGTTTTACAACGTCATATGCATGACGGAAATACGTCAGAGGAGCCGTGGTGGACCCCGGCATAAAACACTTTCGAGTTAAAATTGCATAGTGGCTGCTGCCCAACTTCACAAAATAACTTTGTTGATCCCTGCGTCATAGGAATCGGAATAACACGAAAGAAAACGTGTCCTTGCAGAAGTAGTTGAATGTTTACTATTCATTTATATAAAAGAGTTTGCACAATTTATATTGATGTCTAAGAGCTATAGCACCGTTTAACGTGGATGCACCCAATTTGATGCTTGGTCGTTCATCTCCATCCAGACGACTAACGTACACGTTCAACAATTAAACGAACCCTTGTGGTAGCTGTAGTATTTAACGGTGAAAGAGTAATCAGAGAACAAGGTGTGATAGCCAGAAGAGCGTCGCATATTAGACGCGGAACTTATTCGCCATCCCGTAGCATGTTGAAGTGCGATAGAACACCACGGCCGCACTAGAGGGAAACGCAAAGCGCGTCGCGCCGCCCCTGTAGCCCGCCGCAATTTTTCTCGAGGCCAGCGTAAGCGGGGAATGCGGTGTTACGGCCAGGTGAGGCAGGCACGCGTCGCAGAAGTATTTTAAAGACGATAGTCTTTCTTGGGGAACTTAAACGCAGAAATTTTGGTCTGTCGTTCTGTTTGTCGGCACGTCACTCGATTCTGCCACCCGGTTAAAGTTGAACCACTTGCTTACCGCCCACCCATCTTCAACTGGTACGGCTGTTCCTAGTTGTGAACGTTGTCGATCAAAAAGTAAATATTACGCATATCTGAGGCGCAACATCATTAGGTAAGTATTAGGTGTTGTGTTCCTTTAAAAGAAAATGCATAGATACGCAATTTTAAGGACCCTAGTTTCTTAAGCTGCGCTGAAAATGCGACTGTGCTAAAACTTGTGTTCCTCCGTGCCCTCTGCACAAGCTGATGTTGTGTTTCGGTTTCGGTTCAGTATTGTATTGTACGAATGACAGGGGGCGCCGCTCTGGCATTGCTGTTTTACCCAGGCGACGTGTAAATAAGGAGTTTGTGGAGAGTACTCGTTGAGTGCGGACGTTTCTTCTCCTTCGGCGCATCGCGCCAAACCACGTGTTCGGGCTGGCCGGCGTCCCCGCCGGTCGCGTTGGTCACCGCCGGTCTTCACCTGCCGCTGCGCCGGGACTACCGGTCCGCAACACAGCACTCATGTTTCCCGACGTATTGCCAGATGGCGTCCATATCTCACGCAGCGCCTCTTCTATCGTCTTTAGACGACATTTGCAGCGAAGCACGCAGATACGCGGCCAATTTTTCGTTTTGATGCTATGAGCGAGGCCGACGCTTTTGCGACGTTTGGTGACGTGTCATGTCATGTCATTGACAAAATTACACTTCTATTGAGAACACGCCGTATGGGACGGACGTGTAGCAATGCACGTTTCAGGTGCGAATAGCGAAGGCCACTCTAATGATGAATTACATTACCGCTCTCAGACGGCACCACCACCACTCCGAATGAGAGCACGGTGAAAGGACAGTGTGAGATATAAAAGGCGCGTTTGCAAGGCCTCCGAAGTCTGTGACCATGGCGCAGTGGATAGCGGTCGCGGCATCTGTTGTTGCGGACTGAGGGGTTGTGGGTTCGATGCCAGTTGACGGAACTTTTTCTTTGCAATCTGTTCGCGTACATTTTTCCGACGTCATTTCCGTGACGGAAATACGTCACTGAAGTCTTGCTGGAACCCGGCATAAAACACTTTCGTGTAAAAAATTGTGATAATTTATAGCGTAGTGGGTTTCTCGCAAATGAATTTCTATCGGTTGCCAAGGAAGCCCATAAAGCTTCCATGATCAATTTCACTCAGTGTCTCAATGAACTTAATTCCCCCCCTCTCTCTTTCTCACGCTACGTATGTTATAAAGCGTGGTGGGTGAGGTAAATAATGACCGGACATCACACAATGCGAATTACGTAACTAGTGAGCCCTTTAAAGCTTCCAACCAAAGGGCTATGCTGTAATTATTCATCAGCCGTCGCATCAACAAAGTGCACATAACGCATTACAGATGTTACCTCGCTTCTCCGCAGAGTGACAAATAATGTCGTTGTGGGAGCTTCTCAACTTCACGAAAATTATTACTTGTGGCGTAGTGGGTACGTTGCTAGTGTACATGTATTAGTAGCCATAAGAGAGTTTATAACGGGCTCTAGAAAAGCCTCTCTTTCAGCTTTCACTGTGACTGCGCTGCGCTCTCCGCCCAGGCCTGGCGTTTTTTCATCCGACCACAAGAACTGGCATGACGTAGTGCATTTCATTACGTACGCATTCAACACCATGAAGCACGAGATCACAGGCTATATCCCTTTCTTCTTGTTGTATGCACGTTCGCCCCGGCACACAATCGACACAGTTTTCCCTTTCAGGGATCACGAAAACGTCACTGTCACCGAGACCCTCTGGCTTGCCGAAGAGGCGCGTCGCATAGCTGGGTTACGTAGCTTGGCATCGCAAGAGAGAGAGAGAGCGAAAGCACGCTACGACATTCACCACCGACGTGTAAGCTATGGCCATGGTTATTTAGTGCGGTTGTCGACTCCTACACGAAAACGCGGGTTGTGCGAAACGTTTTTGGCCACTTACAATGGCCCATTTGTTGTAGTCAACAGACACACAGAGGTCACCTACATAAGAGCTCGCCTCACGGCGAATGGTCCAAGAGCTGCCAAGACCCAAGTAGT
Source organism: Rhipicephalus sanguineus (assembly GCF_013339695.2). Lineage (NCBI taxonomy): Eukaryota > Metazoa > Arthropoda > Arachnida > Ixodida > Ixodidae > Rhipicephalus > Rhipicephalus sanguineus. Next base: position 2,047,039 of record NC_051178.1, on the reverse strand, counting down.
CCAGGTTGCCCACTTGAAATTATTTACGCCGAGACAACTCGGATGACTCGTCCGGCGCCCTTCGTCTGCGAGGAGAGGAATGTTGTGCATATGGACGACGAGAACGAAGACCACAGTGAACGTGCTTGCCATTCCGGGTTAGAGAGGAAGAAGTAGACGAGGTGAAAATCGTTATTACGCCTTGTTGAAGGTATCGGCGAGAAGTTACGACACGCGCTCTTGACCAATCCCACGGAGTGGGCAAGTGCCATATGATTGAGCAAACTAGTCAGACGCTCTTGAGCTCACCCTGACGACAAAATAAACGGCACCTTTCAGTCCTGACGGTCTCCTTCAAGCGTAACAATAAAACGTCCCGATGACGTGAGGCGTTATCTAGAAGGCAGCGACCGAAATGGCAGGTATTAGGCACGCCTCTATTAGAATGCCTCCCCTTAACCAGTAAGAAACTAGGTAATCTCCTAATTGCGCTGATGGTCTGCTGCAGGACGGTTCACCTCAGCTATCAGTTTGCTTTTCGCGTAGTGTTTGTGTTTTTTAGAATTTGCTGGCGCAGATTGGGATTTGTGCCACTAATATTAAGAGTGCTTTCTCAAATAAACCTGAGGTGGAATTGAGCGCTAATCCTTGTCGCCTCTGTTTGTCCGTTCCTTTCTTTTTCCGCGCTGTTACATGTTTGAAGGATCCGCTGAATGTTTCACTAAATATTGAAATAGCGGCTCGTGGAGGCGCTATTCTTGCAGGTGATTTTGATGTGAGCCTCAGAAACCTAAATGAAACGACTGTATTCTCCGAAAGATATAATGGCAAGTACGCCCGTGGTATTGAATATGAGCAGCATCAGCTAGATCACATTGTGGTTTCTTTGCTTTCAGTCCTTCAATTTGCTTTGATTTTAGATGCCACGCAAGCCTGACTGGGCGACAATTATTATTTGATTTTTTGTGGCTATAGGTAACGTGCAGGGGCTGTTCACATGATTGCTCTCCCTTGCCGTTCATATCGACTTCAAGTCAGAGGCCGGACATCATCGCTTTAATAGCGAATGCTCTAAACCATCTTTCTGCACTTCAGAGACCACAGCGGAAAGCTAGTTTTACGTTCAGAAGATAAACACACAGACGGACGATGTACAAGGCACGAAGTCATTACAAGATCCCAACGCAATTTTTCAAGTGTCAAAAAATTATCCACCATAGAACTCTCATCGAAGCTCACTCTAAATTAGAGGACGCCATTAGCAAGGCTTTGGAAACAAAATAATTTATTCGGTAACGCTCATTGACGCGTTAGTGATGTTGCTATCACCATTTTCTACAAAACTCTACACTACTGAGGCGCCCAACTGGCCCAAAACTCCGCGTCTGCATTGAACACTGGCGGAGTCTCTTTCGTGCATTCAAAGAGAGCGGACGTGTTTTTAGAACCTCTCTTGCATTGCTCCCGCTTTCTTTTACCGAAGTTTATTGCAAGTGCTTTAGCGTTTCACCCCGCGTCCCTGCCGTGTCCGTTCGCCACCGACATGGAGTGTGTGGTTGAAGGACAGACGAGTTCTGCAGAAGAATGGTCGGACGGCTCTGGGCAGCCATATACCAGTTTTTGTGCCCAGGAGAAGCGAAGGCTCGAGCTTCACCAGGCGACGCCGCACCTGAACGCCGTCCAGCAAGTGACGCCGCCATGCAATGACCTGGAACCGGGCCAACCACCCCAACGAAGGCGCAGTCCACTACCTAGGATGCTGCCTGACACCATTCACATCGTGGGATGGCCATAGACTCCCGTCGACCTTTCCAAGCTGCGGCAATGGCAACGGTACGAAGCCCTCAAGGCGCGTCGTTACCGGACCTGCCGCCAGCGTTCCGCAGCAAACTGCGTGTTCGCCTCACAAACAACACCTTCACCCTCAGTGTGCGAAACTCCGTCCTAGTACAAGCCTTCCTCCGCGTGCCGTCCCTGCAGAAGACCGGACCATGAATTTTACGCCCGACGATGACTTTCGTCGCATCATGTTCAACACCTCCGACACCTTTACTGATGACGAAATCCTGACGGACTTGCAAGAGAGGAACCCAAGCATGCCTGGTGTGGGCGGCTGCCGCATGGGACGGACCAACCACGTACTCGTCACCATTCTTGCAGACTGCCACGATTGATATTCTATGACGGCGTATGGATACGCCTCTACCCCTTCTACTCAAGAGTAGAAGCATGTTTCAACTGTCCCAAGGTGGACCACCAAACTGACGTTTTCACCCATCCAAAACACAACCGCTGCTCTCGTTGTGGCGAGGACCACCCGCTGACCCCATAGGGTACCCAACCGTCATGCCTTGCTCGCTTTATCGTTTGTAATGGCGGTCACGCAACGAAGAGTTCGAACTGCAAATACTGTTCTATTAAGGTGCCCAACCCATGCGACGACGTGCCGAAGCAAGCACACAACGAAGAACCGCATCCGCAGCAGCCGTCGATCCTCCGCAACAGTCGCTCGCCGTCAAAAGAGCGGTCGGTCCTGTCTCACGGCCAGCCGCAGCAGCAGGAACAGACCAGCCGATCCAGATCCCGCACCCGTCGCCGGTTCCGATCGAGGTCCCGAACGCGGCACCGATCGCAGCCGCATTCGACTAGCCGCTTAAACTCGTCCTTGTCGCCCCTCCCCTGTTCGCCGAATTCATCCGAAGAATCGTCACAGGCTTCGTCCAGGCTCGGTCCCAAGAAGGTCGCCTGGGCCCAAGGACCCGGGAGTCGCTCAAAGCGTCGCTGATGTCGTCGCCAGATACACAAGTGGGGTTGCTGTCAGGGACAGCTCTTCTCTTAAGTCACAACTCTCCTTGCAGTCGTCTCGGACTTGTAGATTACTGCCCAAAATAGGAAACATTAAACAATACATCCAATCATTAGAAGCAAAGCTAGAGAGAACCATTGTGCAACCACCCGCAACTGCGCCGCAACCGATGGAAGCCGTCTCTCCACCGTTCCAGCTGCAATCGCAGCCCGCGCGTAAGCGCAATGGAAACACCTCCACCGCGTCGCTTCATGCGGAAACCGATATCGTCACGGCGGTCTCTAAGGCAGAATCTGCGGCCCTCACGACCCTAGATGCCAAATTCGAAGCTCGTTTCTACACTCTCCCACAGGCCATTGCGGACACGAGCAGCTCATTGCACGCCCTCAAGAGTTACACGGAAGCCGCCAATACTTCACTGAACGCCCTCGAAAATTACATGGAGAACACCGCAGCCGAAATTCACGCGCACCTCGAGCGCCGCCAGCGTTCGTCCGCGTTCGGCCGGCCACGCTGCAGCCGGGCCCCAAACCCGCAACGCCATAATCATGACTTAATATGACTTTTTGGGGGCGTAGTTGGTGCATACTGACAAAAATTCGGCAGATCCCACGTACCTTGGGAGTCGATGTTATGCGAAGCATGCGGTGGGTAGGTGACTGTGGCGCAACTTTTTTTACTGAGCGAGATGTTACAAAATGACGCTAAAGATTTGTATAGGTTTTATACACACACATATATGTTGAGGAGCCGCATATGTGTTATATAGCCAGTTGTTTACGGTTGGGTAACGCTGCCAATGGCAACGTGCGTATTACCAACACCAGAAGCGGTAAGCTGATATGTAGTGCTTATACGTGTCCCGAGAACGCACGCACGTTTCACGAACCCGCGTGCATGTGTGCAGGAAGTTATTAACAGTTCTTGAACAAGGGCATCATCACCGTGATCAGTGAGCACCAGCAGCTGGCCATGACTTGTTATAGGATCCGGTCGTGATCGTGGTGACCAGGCGTCCATATGTAGTGAAGTATGTGGCATAGTAGAGCTGTTAGAATACGTGGATGCCTCGGTCATTTCGTCGACAAATTGTCTGTCGAAAGAGCCGGCGACATGTCGGAACCTGAAGCCACCCTTCGCGTTGGTGAGGTATAGGCCGTCGAGGCTGGTAGGCCTGGAAATTGCTACGTTGGCCAACATCAGTGGATGGTGTTTGTCGTATATGTAGACTACCTGGGCGTATGTGGCCTACGCAGCCTAGTCTAAAAAGCGGCTGTCAATCAATCTGGCATCATCCTCGGTCAGCATGAGGCCATCGCCCAGACTCGTAAGAAATGAAGAGGACACTACGTCGTTCTGGCGGACTAAGTGCACTTTACGGTGCGGTGATGTGGATATCATACGTAACTTTCGTCAATGCATTCCTCCGGGGTCTAGCAAGGCTTCAATATAGCTTGCTGAATCATAGGAATACAAACGTAATGTTTATTAGACTGCTATAAAAGCGGAGCCAACACTGGAACTACAGACGTTAATCTGATATGACGCCTGTATCGTAGGAGTAGACATCGTAGGAGTATCATGTAGTGTTTATTGCTTTCTTGTAAAATTAGATAGCCAGCACCACAACCACAATTGACGTTGCACCGATATTACGCCTGCGTAAGCTGTTTTTCCAAACCAGCCTATAGACCTGGCGTGGCTGAGTGGTAGAACACCTGATTGCCACGCAGAATGCTTGGGTTCGATTCCTGATGGGATCCTAATTTTCATTCTTTTGATTCGTTGAGTCAGCGCTGCCGATGTTGGTTTTCTTAACGCTCTAGAATTTAAGTTAACAATGTCTGTTCTCGCCGTTCCTGGGTAGATATAAACTGTCAATCACCTGTGGCGCATACCCGTACACCGCGGCCCGTGGTCAACGGGTATGTGCCACACGTGTCTAGTGGAAAGGGTTTGACGACGTACGCGACAAGATTTTAACGTTATTCATGTCATGACCCGGCCGTCATATTTGTCAAATCCTCTTACCCTCCCATGCAAATTTTGGTCTACACGATCATGAGAGCACCCAGACGTAGGCGGCTAGATAGATAGATAGATAGATAGATAGATACGTAGATAGAAACGTTCAAAGTGCCAGAGGTTCGCTAAGAAATGCTTCGCATTTAAAAATTACTTTGCGCAATACAAATATGGCACACAAGGAAGGTACACAAGGGACCTTCCTTGTGTGTCATGTTTGTATTGCGCTAAGTAATTTTTGTCGGCTTAATCATGGCGCGTCCCACATTGACCGTGTGGCAGTGGAACTGCAGGGGGTACCGTAAGAAACGGAGCCACCTGCAGCAGCTCGTACAGAAACTGCAAGCTGATCCGCTGGCGACGGAACCGGCCCCGGATGTTATCGCCCTGCAAGAGTCATCCACTCCCTCCACCCTCCCCGGTTACGCGGCCTACCATCATCTCGGTTCGCACACCTCCCCCTGCACATGTACGCTCGTTCAAAACGGCCTCCCAGCCGTCCAGCCCAAAGTAGAAGCCACTGGCATTCAGCACACGCTCGCCGAGATTCTCCCTCGCAAGCGCACAGGCAGGTCGCTGTTCGTCCTGAATGTGTTTAGTTCCCCACGTGAGAAAGCGCCAGACTTTTCCGACCTGTTCAGTGAGACGATTGTTGTCGTCGGTGACGCGCAGGTGCTCTTGCTCGGCGACTTTAACGCACGTCATCCCGACTGGGGTGACATGCGCACGGACCTGAAAGGCGGAAATCTCTGGTCGCTACTAAAAGATCTTCGCCTCAACCAGCTTAACGACCGCAGCACCCGCCTACACTCATATGCATCAGTTTGTACCGCGACACCTCGCCAGACCTCACGCTGGACGAGAACGTGACGCGCGCTACTTGGGACAATATGGGACTCTTGGCCGACAGCGATAACAACATCCTCGAGATCACAATCCAGAAGTAAGAAGCCGAAACCTGCGGCTCGCATTACCGAGCGGCCAAATTCTCCCACTTGCGTGAAGAGCCCCCGAGACCATGACCTACATCAACGAATGGATCACTTCCTTACAAGAGCACGTGCAATCCACAACCCGCGAGTTCGAGACCACCGCCAACTTGCCCACAACCGACTCTCGCCTCGCTAGCGCGCGAAATCGAGAACCACAGCCTCTCCCTCGCGCAACAGCAATCGGGCTACTGTGTGATGGCGTTAATGGGCAGATGAGCTCCAAGGCAACGTGACACCTACGGCAGCACTTGCTCTATCCCTGCTCGTCAAAACTGTATGCGCAAGAGCAGCTGCAACGGCTCCTATATCACTACCCTGGTACGTACGCCGAACTGCTCGACGAGCTAGCTCTGCGTTACGTGAGCCTCGCCTCGCCAGACACCCAGCCGGACACATTTCCCGCGCGCAGCGGCAACCCGAACCCCCAACTAGACGAAGATATCACAGGGGCGGAAATCTATGCGGCCATGCTCAAACTCCGCACATCCTCGGAGCCTGGTCGTCACGGCGTAGGCAACAAATCCCTCCGAAATCTCGACGCCAAATCGTGGCTGTGCTCACGCAGCACGCGAACGAGTGCTGGCGCTCGGGCCATATACCGCAAGAGTGGAGGCACGCGCAGCTCGTATTTATCCCCAAACCAGGCAAGAAGATGGAGATCACCATCCTGCGCCCCGTATCGCTCACCCCTTGTCTTGGCAAGTTGGTATTACACGTCGTCCCTGCCCCTTGTCCCGACACTAAAGAAAACGACCTTTTCCCTCCCACGATGCTCGGCTTCCGCGCCCACCTGTCTACGCAAGACGCCCTTGTGCAGATACACCACTACCTCCTTCGGACCCCACCGAAAGCGGGCCCTCGCGCCGTGCTCGGTCTTGACCATTATAAGGCCTTCGACTCGGTGCGACACACGGCTGTCGCCTCAAACCTTGCCGCCATTGACCCGGGCGAGCAGACGTACAATTACATATTCGGCTTCCTCTCTAACCACACCATCGAATTTTGGTAAGCCGGTGGCTCCGCCTCTAAACGCCTCACACTCGGAGACTGAGGCACCCCCCAAAACGCAGTTTTGCCTCAATTCCTATTAACCTTACCATTAACCTTACCAATTCCTATTAACCTTACGCTCCCTTCGCTCGATCGGATCTCGGGACTCCGCCATACGACCTACGCCGACAACGGAACGCTGTGGGGAAATAGGGGCTCAGACGGCCACACCGAGGAGACCCTCCAACGTGCTGCCGACGGCGTCGTTAGCCACGCGACGCAGGCGGGCCTCACCTGCTCGGAGAGCAAATCGGAGCTCTTATTGTTTCGGCCTCCCGACCGCCGTAGAAATAAGTATCCTCCCCCACCGGCCATCCACGTCTATGTCAACCGTGTAGCCATACCACACCTTGACTACATCCGAATTTTATGCCTACTCGTTCAATCGAATCAACGAAACAACATCAAGCCAGAACGCCTCCCCGTCACCGTCGCTCAAGCAACCCGCCTCATCGCTCGCCTGTCCGCTCGAAATCAAGGAATGAAAGATAAAGGGCAGCTCCATCTTATCCACGCCTTCGTCATCTCTCGTCTCCCGTACGCGCTACCCTACCTTCGCCTATTGGGATGCGAGAGGGACAGAGTCGACAGACTCATCTGAATAGTGTATAAGACGGCTCTTGGCCTCGTCTGTAGGGCTTGCGCGTCGCATGTCCACAGCCTCGGTATCCACAATACTGTCGACGAACTCATCGAAGCGCACCCTACAGCACAAATCCAGCGACCTCGCGGCAGCAAAACCGGCCTCTAGACAATCGCACGCATCGGCCTCACCGCCTCGCCATCGGGCGCAGACCCGGCCTCAATACCTCCGCCTTTACGTGGACGTTTTAACACGAATGTGTTTTATGCCGGGGTCCACCAAGACTTTCATGATGTATTTCCGTGACGGCAGTACGTCAGCAAAACGAACGCCATCAGATGGCAAAGAAAAAGTTCCATTGACGGGAGTCGAACCCATGACCTCTGGGTCCGCGACGATGGCTGGTGGGCGTTTAGCCGACTGAGCTACCGCCAAAGGCATTACGGAGGCTACATGAACGCGCCTTTTAACTTTCACACTTTCCTCTCACAGTGTTCTTGGATGGATAGATAGATGCTATGAGCGTCCTTTTTGTAAAGGGGCGGTGACATCTGTGCCATTAAGCTCGAAAAACATCAAAGAAAAAACGCGCCGTTGCTACGACCGTCCCATTCGGCCTGTTTCCAATACAAGTTTAATTTCGTCAATGCTTTAAAACACTGTGATGTGGCGGTTGTATCCCAAACGTCGCTCATAGCATCCATCCATATCGAAAAACAGCTCTCCGACGCTCTCCTGGCTCTTGTACCGCATTCGCCGCTCGCCCTGTGAGAAGTAACGGCCACGACGGCCAAGACACGACGCGCGTAGCGTTTCATGGGCGTTAGTCGTCGGTACGTCATGTGCCACTAGGCATCAACGTGAGCGCGATGCGTCCACATCACGCGGTGCTAAATCTGCCAAACGACAGTATATTTTGTACTAGCTCTCGTATACCAATGTACTATAAACAATAAGCTACTTCTGTGACGACACGTTACACTTTTGTGTTATACCGACTATTATGATGGAGGGATCAGCCATCTTTTCTTCATCAAGCCACTGCCGAAAAATATGCTTGCTGGACATCACCACGGCAGACGGCGAGCACGAGCCCATGATTTATACGACGCCTACGCTTCGCGGCCCGATGCGACCTACGTGGATGCGGCACGCTACCCCTTTAAAGCAAGCGCGTACGCTCTCAGCGTAATGGCTACTGGCACCCCCGCGACACCAACGCAGTTTTACGAGTAGCCGACTCCGTCCTTGCCCATTACCCAGCCGAAGCCGAGGAATCGGCCATGCGTAGCTCTCGCGGTGTCCTCCAGGTTCACCACGATTCTCAGCGACTCAAAAACCGGCCTCTCCCATTTCGCTCACGGTACCGTTGCTCCCTGTACCATATGGCTCCTTCAGTCTCTTGCCTACTTCGAAGATGAGGATCCACCTCTCATATCTCTCATCTGCGTCTCGGCGCACGCGGGAAACCCGGGCAACGAGGCCACCCATCGGCAAGCTCCAGAATACGTCAACTGAGTGGCGGGCCGTCCGTGGCCCGGCCCGCCACGTTGTTGAGCCTCTGACCTCATATCACTAAATAGCCCAGCACTATCGCCTCGGGCGTCAAACGAAACCACAACCGCATCCCAAACTCGCGAAACCACAAGAGATCGCGTGGCGTCGCCTCCAAACGAATTTCTTCGCGTGCCCACAGGTGTACGCACACATTTACCCCGATCTGTTCAGTGCACACTGCTCGGAGGTGGCTCCGTCGCCTCCCTCTCTCACATTATGGGACTGCAGCGAGAATCCACCCCTGCCTGATTTCCTGACCCCTTCCTCGCCCGAGGTGTGGGAAAGTGTACTCCGCAGTACGAGCCTCGAAGTGCAGCTCCGGGCCATCCAGCGAGCCCAGGTACGGCCTCACCGCCAGCCCGCTGTGAAAATATTTTCACTTCAATAAAATTGCTTCTCTTTCTCTCTGAGCGCTGCGGCATCTCCGCGGAAGCTGAGGCGAAAAATAGTGCCATGCGCAGCGTGCGAAGAGAATCGAGAAGGAAACGTGCGTGGCGGAGAAGAGTGCTGCTAATTTCGTAAATCAAGGGGGTTTAAACCAATCTAGGGCGCCTCGATGGCAGTGTTTATGCGAGGGAACACTGGCATCGAGGTGCCCTACTGTACCTAAGATCACTGTGAGAGGGAGAAGGTGTGGGAGATATAAGGCACGTTTGTAAAGCCTGGTGAGCCTCGCCGAGCGAGGCCGGCGAGGCTCACCTCGCCGAGCGACGCGACATCACCATGCGTCGCCTAGCAACACGTCGGTGAGAGAAAAGGAAAAGAAGATAATTTTGAGAGGAGGAGAAGAAATAAATAAAAGTGAATACAATTTCTTGGAGAAGCGGGATTCGAACGCGGTTACCCACGGTCGGAAGGCGAGCACCGTAATCACTCGGCTATCCAGGCACGCTAGCCTAACACGAATGAATGGGATCCGTTTTATTGCGCTACTATGGGCAAGAGAACGACAAAATATCGAAGAAGGAAAGAGAGAAAGAAAGAGAGAAACAAAGAGAAACAAAGAGAGATGAAGAAACAGATGTGAAGACAGAAATAAAGACAGAAAAAGAAAGCGTAGCATAACCACCTAGAGGATAGCAAGGGAGTGGGAAATAGAGGTGAGGGTAAGGAGGAGTGACATGAGGGTGAGGGGTTACGACCTTCGCTGTTTCACGTCATCGTGGCACTAATGCGTAGTTATACGGAAAAGCGGGCTAGTTGGTTTTGCTGCATATTGGAACTTTAGCGCACACACACGAGGACACACAAGAAAGAACACACGGACCAGCGCTGGTCCGTGTGTTCTTTCTTGTGTGTCCTCGTGTGTTTGCGCTAAAGTTCCAATAATGCGTAGTTGTCTAGTGGTTCTTTCTTCTGGTATCAACACTGGAGTTGTTAAATACGAGGTTCGGCCAGTCTAACTGGGAAAAGCTTGCGTAGTCGCACCTAGTCTGCTCACCATATTAAGAGAGGGAAAGCCTAGTATAGCCAAGCCTAGAGCGCATAGCATAACCGTGCATCGTGAAGGGGTGGAAAACGAAAGTGAGCGCGAGGAGTGATGTGAGGGCGAAGAACAGGGAGCGGGTGACCAGAGAGAGTAAAGCGTTGCATAGCCTTGTATACAAAAGAGCTTGCGCGAAAATAGGATACGTTCACATGGAAGGGTGCGGGGCCCAGCACATCCTTCCATGTATAGTATAGGAAAGGGAAGTAACTTTGAGAAAAAGAGTAAGGCCGCCAGCTCCGCTGTTTCTGCAGATTTCGCACCACTAGTATGAAGAAAAATAATAAACGTGCGCAGCCTAGGACTGCGAGAGAAGACGAATAAGTAAGGAATGCTGTGAGCAAGATGGATTCCTGTGTGATTTATCGCGTTCGCTCATAGTTTTCTTTATTTATGGTGCCGAAAACCCCGTGCGGAACGTTTCCTTTCTTCGCACGACTCGAGGGATCTTCTACGCATCCACTTCGCGTCGCGGGTGGCGACGATCGACCGACCGACGAGCGCTTCGCTGATCATTCCTCTAGGAGCCAGGCGCCTGCCCACTCAGAGCGGAAGAGCTTGACTCATGGATCGTCTCAAGCCAAGCGGGCAGCTCGACGCTCCCAGAACACCAAGTTGCTGCAGGAGGCCCGAACGTTGCTTAACGACTCGAACGCCGACATCGCCAAGTTCACAGGCATTCACGACCGCCTGAGTTCGAGCAATTTGGAACTCTCAATAATTAATGCCGCGCTCGAAGAGCACATTCCCGATGACGAGCTTGAAGCAGAAAATATAGCGCTGCAGCTGAGTATAATGATCACGCCATAGGCATGCTGGCAGAATTACGCTGCCAGATCGCCGCTTTAGAACGTGCTGGAAGCGAGCCGCAAACACCGGTTTCTGCGCAGCCTAACGCTCAACTAACTACTCTTCAGCCAGGGCCTAGCCCGGCAACCCATTCCGCAGCTACCGCTCAACTAACTACTATTCAAACAGGACATAACGCGACAACCTATTCCGCATTATGGCTGCTGAAACTCAGCATTCCCACGATTAGCGGATACTTCACAACTGGACAGGATTGGAGACTTCACAACTGTACAGGATTTTGGGAACAGTTTGAACAAACGGTTCATCACAATGAGACTATCCCCGACAACAAAGTTCTACTGCTTGCGGAGGAGGAGGAGGACGGAAATGAATGAAATGCAGGGAGCGGAATTTCCTCGTGGGACAAGCGGCAGCATGTATCGCAGGGTTGCCAACGACAGAAGCATGTTAGACATTAACAAGAGAGACATTAAGAAGTCCTCCCATTGCTAACCGTGTAGGTAATGTGTCGGAACAGGCACTCGTGACTGCGTCTTCGGAAGGCGAGCTGAATGACCTGCTCAACTTCACTAGAGCGGAGTTTGAACGCCGAGAGGAGTGTTTCTTAACGACGCCAAGAGAGCAAAAGGTGAACGTTGAAAAGTCAAGAGATCGCAGTGCCGCTTCTGTGCTGCATAATACTACTGTGGCAAAATGCGAATGCTGCTGCTGCAGATCGGATAAGCATGGCACTCGCACCTGTGCCTCCAACATTTCTCTGGTCTCGAAGAAGCAGCAGCTACTGAAGGATAATCGCTGCTTCAGGTTTACGTCGCGAGGGCATCAGGCAAGGTTTTGTCAGCTAAAGCTGACTTGTTCGCTTTGCCATTGAAGACATGCCTCCAGCATGTGCGACCGACTTACAAAAAGTCGGAGAGTAACTGCAAATCTGACAGTACGACCGCATTTGTATCGTCTAGCGCAATAACACGACGTAACCAGTCGTCGTGTCTTATATATAAGATGGACATTGGTGTATTCCTTTAGACTTTCCGTGCTTGGGTCGGTCACGACGCTAACCATACACATATCCGAGGTATCTTGGACGGGGGCAGCCAGCGATCATTTATCAAAGAAGACATCGCAAGGCAACTGCGACTGAAGGTCGTCAGCGAGATAAGAAATGCACTTAACACTTTTGGAACAGAGACTGCATCACTTACGGAAAAGGGTAATATCGTGGAAGTTCCGCTGTGCAGCCAGCACAGTTCTCAGGTCTGCGTCGCGCAAGCCATCATGGTACCAGTTATCTGCCACGACGTTTCTACACCATCCGACGACAATAAATTTGTGAGACAGCTGCGACTTGAAGGAAAATTCATCGCTGATGAACGATGCTTCCTTGGAGCGGATGCAGAACCCGGACTGTCCTTACTCGTCGGGTCAGATCACCTATGGCAGATACTGACCGGCGAACTAGTGCGAAGCGCAGATACAGAAGGACTGGTCGCTATGAATTCATTCTTCGGATTGAATCTCCAAGGACCAATCCGATATACAGCATTCATGGAGCGTGATACAAACTTGATGGTCGGCGCGCTACGAGTAGGTACTTCTGCCGACGAAGAGGCAACCTCACAGATTTTACAGTCATTTTGGCAACTCGAAGCGATGGGCATTACTGACCAGTGTGACTCCACCCCGGACCAGACCCTCGAGCGATTCCGAAAGACAATCAGCAAATGCCATGGAAGATATACTGTTGCACTACCATGGAAAGAAGAACGTAAGCATTTGCTCGGAGACAATCGTATTACAGCTCTCACTCGACTACACAAGCTAGTGAGAAGGTTATCTCTAAATGCCGGCCATCTTCAGTGGTATTACACGGTCATAATGCAGTATCCTTTGCTCGGACACGCAGAGTTAGTGCCCGAAAGCGCTCCTGATGACTGAGCGGTCTACTATATGCCTCATAAAGAAGTAATTAGAGAGGAGTCATTGACTACAAAGTTGCGAGTCGTGTTTGACGCGTCGTCTCACGAATGGGGTGTGCCATCCGTCAATGAGTGTCTAGACAAAGGTGAGAATCTAAATCCGGAACTGCTGCAGATTCTGACACGCTTTCGCGGGTACCCCATCGCTATTAACTCGGATATCGAAAAGGCGTTCCTTCAAATCGAGATACAGGAGCCTGACAGAGATGCATTCCGTTTTCTGTGGTTCGATAAGGTTCCCGCTAGCCCAAGCCACGACATTGTGGAATGGCGTATGACACGGGTGCCCTTTGGGTCGACTTCAAGTCCGTTCCTTCTGATGGCGACTACTCATCATCACTTGGACAATGTACCAGATGAAGACAAATCTTTAGCCTCTGTCCTGAAGAAATCCTTTTATGTCGATGATCTGCTAATCGGGGCAGACACTTTCGACGAAAGTTTAGACATTTACCAGCGATCGAAAAAAAGCATGAGAGATGCCGGCATGAACCTGCGTAAGTGGAAACAAATGACAAGCGGCTGCAGGAAGTGGTTGATTGAAACGAGGAGCAGATAGATGGGTCACAGAAGACATGGATCACAGAAGTCACAGAAGTCTCGCCAAGTTCTCTGCTCCAGTACCTCAATCAAGCCAAATGTGACACGAAACGCACACTACTTAGAACTGCTTCGAGGGTTTTCTATCTCCTTGGAATATTCTCTCCGTTCACGGCGATAGCAAAGCTGTTCCACCGACTGTGGATTTTAAAGAGTCCTTGGGATGAAGACCTGCCTGAAGAGATAAAGACGCAATGGAAGGAATGGAGCTCCCAAGTTATTCAACTCCCTTTTCTGAAAAGCCCGCAATGTGTAAGACATAGCCCGAGGGCAGAGATAGTGTCGGATGAGCTTCATCTCTTCTCTGACGCCAGCTTGAAAGCCTACAGAGCTTGCGCTTACTTGAGAACGGTCGACATCCTTGGCAACGTGCCCACGTCACTAGTAGCAGCCAAATCACGAATAGCACCGATGAAAGCAATTACGCTGTCGAGACTAGAGCTTATGGCAGCAGTCGTGGAACAAGGCTAATGAAGTATATGCAGTCGTCTTGGGGTTCAATCTTTACTCATTGTGTCATGTGGGCTGACTCAATGAGAGTGCTGAGTTGGATACGTGGCGAGCAGGAAAAGTTAGCCCAATTTGTCAGAAATAGAGTGAGAGAGATCGTAGACACCACTGAACTAGATGCATGGTGGTACTGTCCAAGCGAGCACAGTGCAGCCGACTTATTAACTTGAGGGATATCTGCTCAAGTGTTGCGTGAGAGCAAGGACTGGTGGAAGGGCCCTAGGTGGCTGGATCAGCCAAGGGCGACTTGGCCTACAGAACCGGAAGGGTTTCCTATTTCCGGCAAAAACGTGGAGCCAACGTGCGAACCGCCAAGCGTTATTCTTCACGCACAGCCACAAAAGGAAACGTCGTTTAACATCACAAAGTTTAGCAGTCTGCGAAAGCTGCTGCGTGTGCGGAGACCAGTGCAGAAGCTCTACAAACTCGAGATGGCCTGCAACTCTTTGGGGCGGGAGGATGAAGAAAAATAACACACGTGCGCAGCCTAGGACTGCGTCAGAAGACGAAGAAGTAGAGAATGCTATGGGCAAGATGACTTCCTGTCTGATTTATCACGTTCGCACATAGTTTTCTTTAGAACGTAGCTGCCCCAATTTTAAAGACGATAGTCTTTCTTGGGGAACTTAAACGCAGAAATTTTGGTCTGTCTTTCTGTCTTTCTGTTTGTCGGCACGTCCCTCGATTCAGCCACTCGGCCAAAGTTGAACCACTTGCCCAAGGGCCAGCCGTCTTGAACTGGTATGGCTGTTCATACTTGTGAACGTTGTCGATCAAAAAGTAAATATCATGCATATCTGAGGTGCAACATCACTAGGTAAGTATTAGGTGGCGTGTTCCTTTAATAGAAAATGCATACATACGTAATTTTAAGGACCCTAGTTTCTTAAGCTGCGCTGAAAATGCATAAGAATGGAAGCTTGAGCGAGTTGGTATGCGTTCATCTTTGTTGAAACAGCGCTCACTAGACGACGACGAAGTAAAAGAAGGCACAGGACAGGCGCTGCCTGTCGTGTGCCTTCTTTTACTTCGTCGTCGTCTAGTGAGCGCTGTTTCAACAAAGCTGAAAATGCGACTGCGCTGAAATTTGCCTTCCTCCGTGCCCTTCGCACGAGCTCATTGTTGTGTTTCGGTTTCGGTTCTGTATTGCACTGTACGAATGCCATGGGTTGGTGTTGAAAAACTTTAGTTTTGAGAAGGCCAAGAAGGTGAAAAAAAATATTTAAAAAATGAAAAAGCAGCGTTGTGGGCGGCCTTCAGGCTGCCGGTTGTGGGCGCCGCTCTGGCGTTCCTGTTTTACCCAGGCGACGTGTAAATAAAAGAGTGTGTGGAGAGTACTCGTTGAGTGCGGACGTTTCTCTGCTTCAGCGCTTCGCGCCAAACCGCGTTTTCGGGCTGGCTGGCGTCCCCGCCGGTCGCGTTTGTCACCGCCAGTCTTCGCCTGCTGCTGCGCCGGGACTACCAGCACGCAACACAGCACTCATGTTTCCCGACGTATTGCCAGATGGCGTCCATATCTCACACAGCGCCACTTCTATCGTCTTTACACGACATTTGCAGCGAAGCACGCAGATACGCGGCCAATTTTTTAATTCGAAGCATTTCTTAGCGAACCTCAGGCATATTGGGCGTTTCTGTCTATCTATCTATCTATCTATCTATCTATCTATCTATCTATCTATCTATCTATCTATCTATCTATCTATCTATCTATCTATCTATCTATCTATCTATCTATCTATCTATCTATCTATCTATCTATCTATCTATCTATCTATCTATCTATCTATCCTGTAATATACCAAAGTTGACACAGCAGGGGATCATTGCATGACAAACACGATTCACTGGTCATGACGCAAAATACCTGTCGCGTACGTCATGACACCCTTTCTCTCAGTCACGTGTGGCCCACACCCGCATACCAGATGTCATGTTATGCGAGTGTGTGCCTCAGGTGACACAGAGTCAACCAACACAGTAATCGCGAGCACACACATTGACACGCAAGGAAAGTGATAATAATAATAATACTAATAATTTTTAGGGTTTTCTGTCTCAAAACGATGATATGATTAAGAGAGATGTCGTAACGAGGGGCTCCGGGAATTTTGACCACCTGGCATTCTTTAAATTGCGCCGAGATTGCACAGCACACGGGCATCTAGCATTTTGCCTCCATCGAAATGCGACCGCCGCGGCCGTGATCGAACACGCGACCTTAGGGTCAGCAGCCGAGTACCGTAACCGCTACACCACCGCGGCGGACGCAAGGATAGTGAGGAAGCTGAAGACAAAAGACCCCTGGAAGACGCTCAACTACCATGCGCTCGCTCACGTGGTCCGCAACGTGGACCACGTCGTATACGCAAAATCGGGGTCGATGCTTCTACAATAAATCTGCCGAGGGAACCAGGCCTCTCAACATTACCGGTCACTTGAACATTGATCTATCAAGACCCAAAAACGCCTGCTCCTTATACTGCGTGAAAGAAGGCTTGAATATGGACAGGTCACCAAGAATCCTCGCTGCCACGTCCAGGACACGAGGCATCATAGATCATTTCATCGTAAGAGGCATCCAGGATTTTCACCAGCTGTGCTATACCTCGCACTTCACTACACTTAGACCCCTCGCAGCCGCGATCACGAACGGATCCTAAAGACAAATCCGGTCCAGCTGCTGGTGCTCACTAATCACGGTGCTGGTGCTCACTGATCAGTTCAAGAACTGTCAAGAACTTCTGCACATACACACGGGTTCGTGAAACGTGCGTGCGTTCTTCGTCATAACGGACAAGTATAAGCATAACAACTGCAACGCAAGTATAACGACTGCAAGTGTGACTGTAACGTGCGTGCAGTGCGCCTGCGCGTGCCACTCGGCTGTGAGTATATCCAGGGAGACTTTCCTGAATGAAGAGATGCGAGTAACGCCTGTCCTGTGCATATGTTTCTTCTTTGTGCTGTTCGGATTCGCGCTATCGAGTATTGAAGAATATAAGCACTACATGTCAGCTTACCACGTCTGGTATTGGTAACACCCATGTTGGTGTTGGCATCGTTACGCAACTGTAAACAACTCGTTATATAATGCACATCCGACTCTTCAACATATAAGTGTGCGTATACCACTTCCACATTTCACAAGCGTCATTGCGTAACGTTTCACTCAATGGCAAAAATTATGCCACAATCACTTTCCAGCGCATGCTTCGCATAACATCGATTCCCACGGTACATGGGAACTGCCGAATTTTTTCTGCCATCCGTTCATGCGCATTTCACCGACGTCACTTCGGTTATGGAAATGACATCAGTGAAGTCATCGTGGACATTGGCATCAAACATTTTCGTGTTAGAGATTTGGGACATCTCCTGCAGGAGTAATGGGGGCGAGCGAAGCTGGCGTGGGTCTGCCTGACCAACAGCTTTTAGATGCGAAGCAGCTTTTGCGCTGGGCTGTGTCCGTAGTTCCATTGGCGACCGTCCACTTTCTGCCACTTAGCCATCTGAGCGCGCGCTCGCGCCAAGGAGAAGAGTTCCTCTTGTTCTTCGACCGCCTTGATGATGATACGTGCAGAGCATTTTAGGAGCCCGGCCTGCCTTATGGTGTCCTAGCTAGGCGTAACGCAGAAAAAAAGATGTATGCTCGCACGCGCTAGCGCGCTCGGGCCTGTGTAAGGGGCTGGGTAAGACGCTGTGGCCTCTCCACCTTACACTATCTCAGCAATCGTGTGATGGCGTCGGGGAACCAGATTCTGCAGACGCGCGATCAACCAACGCGTTGTATCCTAGTCAGAACGCCCTGGCACGCGCTAGCGCGTTTGAACCTGTGTAGGGGACTGGGTAAGGCGCTGCGGCCTTTCCTCCTTGCACTCACACAGCAATCAGGTAGCCTCGGGGAACGAGATTCTGCAGACGCGCGATGAACCCGCGGGGCGTGCTCCAACAAGAGTTCGGGACGAGTAACAAAAGAGCAACTACAGTGAATTCATGGTGTGCTCCACTTGCAAGGACGCGTTATCATCGGGCAAGGTGCCCATGGTGCACGGAACTTTAAGTCGGCTCATGCGCTGCTTAGCATGCCCACATGGTTCACTTTAGCGGGAAATGGTGTTTTTTTTCATCCTCTCTTTCTTTCTTTCGCATTGCGCAATGCTCCCTTCTAAAATAAGCCTTCAGATTCATTGAAAAAATTACTTAGCGCAATAAAAAACGCTCCACTACGTTTTTAATTAGGGTGGGACAATTTTATGCGTTTTTAGATATACTGGCGATATTTTATTAATACTGCCCATGCACGAGGACGACAAAGAAAAGACAGCGTTTTCAAAACCAGATGGGCTCTACGAATTCAACGTCATGCCATTCGGCCTTTGCAATGCTCTAGCAACATTCGAGCGCATGATTGACACCGTTTTTGGAGGCCTGAAATGGAAAACTTGCTTGTGCTATTTGGACAATGTCGTTATTTTCTCGTGAACGTTCCATCAGCATTTGCAACGTCTGGACGAAGTTCTCACGTGACTTGCCAACGCAGGCCTTCAGCTGAAAACCAAGAAGTGCCGTTTTGCGAGCAAGACAATTAAAGTGTTAGGTCACATCATAAGCAAGGACGGCATTCGTCCTGATACAGACAAGATTTCCGCTGTCCAGCCCTTCCCGCGTCCTGAAAAAGCCATGGATTTGCGCAGTTTTCTCGGCATCGCTTCCTATTTTCGCCGATTCATTCGAGACTTCGCCTCAATCGCTTCGCCTTTGCAGAAGGTGCTCGGCTCCGGCGTTCCCTTTGTGTGGTCTCCTGAATGTGAATCGGCGTTTGTCCATCTGAAGTACGCAATCACCTCCGAACCAGTCCTTTGCCATTTCGTTGGAACCGCACCTACACTCCTGCATACGGACTCTAGTGGTCATGATATTGGTGGTATTCTGCTACAGAGAGACAAGTGCTCACGCGAGAGGGTCGTCTCATACGTCAGCCGTGTACTGACACCCGCCGAAAAGAATTATACTATGACCGAGCAGGAGTGCCTAGCCGTCGTTTGGTCGGTACAGAAATGTCGACCTTACCTTGACGGCCGGCACTTTACTGTGGTTACAGACCATCACGCCTTGTGCTGGCTTCGACACTCAAGAACTTGTCTGGCCACCTTGGTCGCTGGATTCTTCGTTCGCAAGAATATGACTTCAGTATTACATACAAGTCGGGGAAAAACACCAAGACGCCGACGCGCTTTTGCGCTGCCCGCATCCTTGGGAACCATATAACGGCACCACCACTACCGCACGCGACGAGCTCTGGGCCGTCCTTTCTCTACACGTTTCATGCTTAGCTACTATGGGCCCGACTTATTCGAACGAGTGTGGTTCATTGTTATCTCACCAACACGCTGATCCTTACTGTCGCCGCCTTATGGACCGTGTTGACGGGACTTCGCGGCCCCCTAACGCCGTATTTGTCGACAGTTGACGCAATTCAAGCTCGAAAACTGTGTCGTGTACCGCCATATGTACCATCCTGACGGTCAACGCTGGGTGCCCGTTCTCCCTCGCTCTCTTCGAGTTCAAGTCCTCAAGGCGTACCACGACGACATGACCGCTGGACACTTGGGATTTCAGAAAACGTACGATCGCATGAGATGCCACTACTACTGGCCGGGCTTGTTCGCTGGTGTAGCGAAGTACGTTGCTTCGTGCGCGCTTTGTCAGCGTCGAAAGCTCCCCACATCAGCTCAAAGCGGACAACTACAACCACTCCCGTGTCGACTGGAACCATTTCAGGTAGTTGGCATCGATCTGTACGGTCCCTTTCTATGACAGTCACCGATAATCGATGGATAGTTACACTGTCGACCATCTGACACGCTACGCCGAAACAGCTTCCGTGGCTTCTGCATCAGCTTCGGAAGTTGCTGGTTTTACACTCCCAACCCTTATCCTTCGTCACGGTGCTCCTCGTGTCATCCTGAGCGACCGTGGAAAGGTATTTCTTTCACAACTCGTTGACGAAGTGCTCAAGGCATCCGGCACCATCCACAAAACAAGCTCCATCTACCATCGGCCAACGAGCGGGCTGACTGAACGCTTTCGTCGCACGCTGTCAGACATGATAGCCATGTATATCCAACCGGACCACAGAAACGGGGACGCAATTTTGCCATTCGTGACCTTCGCGTACAATACCTCCGTACAGCGTACAACCGGTTACTCGCCGTTCTATCTCGTCCATGGTCGTTTCCCTTCTTCTTTCCTCGACGTTTCCTTATTCTCTGCGCCTGTTAAACCATCTCCATCCACAAGTGAAGAATACGTGTCCCGGCTGCTTCATTGCCGCCAGGTGGCCCGCGTCAACACTCTAGCAAGGCAACAGGACCGCAAGCTTGAATATGGTGCATCTCATCGCGCCGTGTCCTTCAGCCCTGGCGATGACGTGCTGCTTCTTACACCCGTTCCCACTCCTGGCTTGCGCGACAAATTTCCGTTACGCTTTATTGGCCCCTACACGGTCTTCGAGCAAACGTCTCCCGTCAACTATCGCGTGGCACCCGTTGTTCTCCCAGCGGACCGCCGCTGCCGGGCCGCAGAGATACTCCACGTATCGCGCATGAAACCTGTCACAAGGCGTTCTTCTTCGCTTTAAACTGCGGTAAGGATGACCGCTCTCGCGTGGGGGGGGGGGGGAGTTAGTGTGGGCGTTCATTAGACACAGCTACCATCTTCATTCATGTTCATCATCATGGGTGTTCGTCGTCTTCATCGGTGGTGGGAACGCTGCTTGATTGTGAGATCTGTGTCTCGGGTGTGGTCGCTTCACCTTGCCTTCGGGGCCTAATAATGGTCGCGTTAACCATTGCATCACAATACTAAGACCGCAGGCTGCGTTTAGTGGGGCTTGTAGAAGAACCAGGTGTACATGATTTGAGCTTTGCAACCTGCATGGGAAAGCACTGTCGTTGACACATGAGGTTCCTATGCAAAGCACACCGCAGTTTTTAGATATTAATTTGAAATATTCGGGACTGCACGTGTGCTGGTCGTATCGACCCCGGGCAAAGAAGGAGATTCTACCTTTCGCCTCGTCTCACTCCAAGACAGTAAGTAAATAGAGCCATTGCATCACTTGGCCTTGAGCCTTCGCTGAAGAAACCGTGCCACCACGTGATGTAACAAAGCTTTGATGCAGAAGTATCTAAGCTGCTGGTGGCAGGCTATCCACCCACAGCGACCGCAGCAGTTGCCGAAAGCCCGTTGCAGAAGTGCAAACAACACATAAACACAGACGCCAGTGACTTCACTAAAAAAGAAACGTGCTCTAGCACTCGTTCCCTATATGCACAAAGTTTCGCATAACCTCAAGAAGATTGCGAATAAGCGCGACGTTGAGGTGGCATTCTCTGCCCCCAACAACCTCGCCTGCTAAGTGGCCTTTCACAACTGCAGCGAAATCAACAAGGCGGGGATGTCTAAAAAAGGACCTCTCGCCTTAGATGAATTGCACCTGCGCTGTTCTTTTTGATATACCACTGTCATGTGGAAAAAGTTACATCGGTCAAACCGGAAGGTGTGCAAATAACCGTTTGATAGAGCGTGCCCAAAACATAGGAAAGAAAGAAAAAAAGCACTTAGCAAATCACGTCAATTCTTGTGGTTTTGAGGCATTATTTCGCGAGGCGAAAATGCTTACAAATGCCGCAATGAACAAGCCCGCTTGTTTCTGGAGGGACTTTTCTATAAGAAGAGGGCTTCGGGGTGCGTTAGTGCATGAATTTAGACACCTCGACACGTATTTATCATCTGCATTTCTTGTTTTTTTCATTGAATGCAGCTGCGCATGTACCAAAGGCATATATATATATATATATATATATATATATATATATATATATATATATATATATATATATATACACACACAGAAACCACAAACATCAAACAGACACGCGCGCGAAGCAACTTTATTACCGATACGCTCCGGGTCCGACCTTCATCACAATGAAATGTGTAGCGACAGTGCTGTTAATATACATGCCCATTTCAAGCGGAGTGAAGATATGTTAACACAAAATGATGTACAAACGTATAGTGATCGGATAAAATGCTACATGAGCCGCACAAGACAATCGTTGATACATGTGATAGGCTGACGACGCTGAAAAATATACACATATGGAAATGCATAAGTAAGAAAAAAGGAAAAATTAAAAAAAAACGAAAAAAACGATAAGGAGATCAGGTATACGCAATAAGAAACAAGAACTCGAAATATTCAGAGGTCAGTCTGATGTGCAAGTGCACTACACTTTTATGCCTACGTAGGTTAGATGGTTTAAAGAGACAAGCAACTCAATTTGCCAGCGCATTCGTTTAAACCAGACGCAATGGTGTCGAATTTGTGAATCAGAAAGGATTCCCGGGCTTCGCGGTCATAATTTGAGCGAAACCCAGATTCAAGTAGCGTCAACATAAGGTTATTAAAGGAGTGACCGGAGAGATGCATGTGTTTCGATATGGGCAGCTTCGGCAACGTGTTAGCGTGGGATTCATGATTGTTAAATCGTAATCGGAAAGGGCGCTCTGTTTGTCCGATATACTGCTTGTTGCATACCGTACATTCAAGCATATAAATTACATTTTTAGTGTCGCAGTCGAAGTCACCTTTAATTTTTAAACGAAACTTTGAAGACGTACTGGTGACTTGTTGGGAAGTGCACATATGAAGACATACCTTACATCGCGGTTTGTGGCACGGATGGCATCCGATGGCGTTGGGTTGGTCAGTCTTGGGTAATGATGAAGATGATAGAATGTCGCGAAGGTTTCTAGCTCTGCGGTACACTGCTCGCGCTGGTTCGGTGAAGATGTTTTTCAGGCGTTCACTTTGCATGAGAATGTTATGGTGCTTGTTTAGTACAGCCGATACACGTGGGACTGATGCACAGTGGGTTAGCACTAGGTTTGTCTGGGATGACTGAGCAGGTGGCTTCGCGGTACAAAGAAGGGTTCTGCGGTCACGTGTATCTGCGCCTTTGATCGCGTCGTTAACTAATTGCGGCGGATACTTTGTTTCGACAAGGCATTTCTAAGCGTTGCACAATTTTTTTGGAAGTCGGATGGGTTTGAGCAGATTCTTTTGAAGCGCAATGCTTGGCTATACGGAATGCTGGTCCTACAGTGTTTAACATGGCTGCTGTTGAAATGCAAATATTGCTGTCGGTGTGTCGGCTTTCGGTACAGTGCAGTAGACAATTTGTCGTTTAAAACTGAAATGGTTACATCGAGAAAGTTAATGGTCGATGCAGAATACGCACGAGAAATTGATATTGAAGGATGGGCATTGTTAAAGTCATTTATTAATGAAAGAAGCTCCTGTTCACCATGTGGCCAAATAAGAAACACGTCATCAATGAAGCGTTTGTAATAGAATGGTTTGAGTGTCCGGTTTAGCAAAAACTTGTTTTCTAGGTGGCCCATAGAAATGTTTGCGTAATTTGGACCGATGTCTGTGCCCATAGACGTTCCACTGATTTGAATGTAGTGTGTCCCATCAAATTCAAAATTGTTGATATCTAAAATAAGCCTCAGTAATGTCGCTAATGTGCTGCTGTGAATCGGTTTCTCGGCCGACATTTCTTCGTAGTATTCAACGACAGCACCAATGCCATCAGTGTGCGGAATGTTAGTATACAGGGACGCTACATCAAGTGTAACCAGTAGAGAGCCCTTTGGAATACTGATGTCAAGTATGTCGGACAGGAAATGAGTAGTGCCTTAAAGACGGGAATGTAGCTGGAATATTACTAATGAAGGAATCTACATAGCTGGAGAAGTTTTCCGTAACAGTACCTGTACCGGATATAATAGCACGACCGGGATTGTCTTTCTTGTGTATTTTCGGTAGTAGGTAAAAACGACCGGCGACGGGACTTCTAAACATTTTCCCACTACTGCCATCTGTATGTACAGGTCACCAGGGCCTTTGTCAAGCCGTTCTCACGGCTTTAGCCTTGGCGACCTTCCAGTTTTGTCTGGTAAATAAAATTTGAATTGAAAAAAAATTGAATTGAAGCAGATAATAGAACAGCCAGACCAGCGAACGGGAGTTGTGTCTATTTGTCTCTTCCTTGACAATGGCGCAGTCTACGAACTGTGAACCGTAAGTGCGTCCTCGTGGCTCATCGGCGCTGCGGACCTTCCCTCCAAGGAACGATTATGCAGGCCGTCTCGCTACTATTGCCGGAAGCACCTGTGCCACCATTCAAGGACGGCGTCCAGGCCTCCTAGTGGCTCAAGGGCAGGCTTACCCCGGCGCCGCCAACATAGTACACGGCCTACCATTACCCAGGAATGCTGTGTTCTACTCCTCGGACGTCACCACTGGCTCCACGCGCGGATCGCGCGAGACCGCCGCCGAGCTTTCCGCCACCATCGCGCGACTCCGAGTCACGGTGATCGCCTTGGCAGCTTCAAACTCCGTGCTTTCTCCTGCCGCCTTGCCAGCACTGCACTCGCTCAGTGCCGCGTTGGCCGCCGCCGCCTCGCAAGACCATGAAAAGAGCTCACCCGAGAGCCGCAGAAAGCTGCGGAATGCCCTCACGGAGCTCTCATACCAACTCGGCTGGTTGGCGTCGTCATGCTCCGGTGTTTCTCCTACCGTATCACCATCACCGGCTGCCTGTGATCTACCGGAATTCCGCGGCTTCCAAGACGACGCCGGCAATTGGGTGGCCACCGTGATTGCTGTTGGAGCTCGCGAGGCGTGGACGGACCAACAGAAATGGTGCGTGGCCACTGACCGCCATTGTGATGCTGCCAAAGCATGGCACAACTACGAAGGCGTGAAACAACAATTCTGGCATCAGTGGTGTAGAAGATTGACTACTGTTTTTCGACCACTTTCACATGCCTGTGATTCCCTCCCTGCCGCATCAATTTATACCACGCATGGCAGAGGTGAGGCACACCACCTCGACGAGGCACCTCGACACTCCACCACACCGCCCCCTCTCGGTGAACGAGATAATGAAGGGTACGGTGGAGCTGTGCCCTTTACCAACCTTCCCTCTCTCGGACATCGAGCTTACGTGGAGCACCAGCTCGATGGTCCATCGGAGCCCTCCAGCCCCACGACAGAAAGCTCCTCGGGCTGCCCTACAACTGACAGAAAAGTTACAAATTGGGCTAGTTAGTTGTACATGTTGGAGGGGAATTGCACTACAGTTAACAGAGACTTAGACAGCTAGAGGACGGACGAACGTAATGTCGTGTTCATTACGCTTGTCGTGTCCATTACGTTCGTTCGTCCTCTAGCTTTGTTAAGTCTCAGTTAACTGTAGCGCAATTCCCCTCCAACCTACAACTTACGTCACTGCACTGCGCCGGGTTCCGGCTGCACTGCGCCGGAACTCGGTGCCATAACGTCACTGAGAGAGGCCGGACCAACCCTCATCCAGCGCAGTTGGAGGAACCGGCCCCAGATTCGCCTTCGCTGGGGCACATGCAGATACCAGCTCCTCTCGTGCTTTCCAAACCTTCAGTAAAGGCGCCAGAAGTGCCCAAGCCATCCGTCGCTGTCCTCGTTGACGAAGGTCATGAGGCGCATAACCTCGGCGCTTAAGGTGCTCGCAGCAGCCACTCCGACAAAAGCTTCGCTGATTGTCACGCAGCAGACACGACCGGCCGCGAGCTGTGTTCTCCGCCACAGATGGGAGAAGCTACGTGGCTCTCTCCACACCAACGAAGACCACCCACAAGCCACAACAGTTGGCGATGCCGCCTCCATGCTCGCCAGTGCTTGAGCACATGGAGCGGCCAGTTATCCTCGTACCTAAGATGCCCCTCACTCAGACAAGGAAACCAAAAATTGGGGGACACATGCAGCTGTCCTCTATGTGGAGCCTGAAACGAATAAACGCCCGTTGCTCGGCAGCGTGGTACGCTCCACCTAGCTCGTGCGGTGGGAGAGCGTCAATGAGATTTGGTGCGTCAGCTGCAAAGCTGCAGAGACGCGCGCAACGACAGAACTGCGGTGACAACATATCAGGGCAGTCATATGCCGTTCATGGTAAACCTCCTCAGTGTGTCAAGAAATGCGACGAGAGAAGCGACAGCGGCAGCAAGGACCTTCCCTCAATAGCCAGTGCCGACCGCGAGAAACATGTACATTCCAACGCACCCAGTCGCAACCGAGAGTACGGTTGAAGCGTTCCGTGAGGCCCCGCCTTCACTGTCGCTGTCGTGTATCGCCGCAAATTGCCCGCTAATAAACGTCTTTACCGTTTGTTTGTTAGTTATGTGATTGCTTGTTATATTTAGCGTAGCGCCGACGCTACGCCGGCACTACGTGACTACATCTGATGCGGGAAAGAACCTGACGGAACTTGCTGCAGACGACGCGTATCACAACTGCATTAACAAGCAAGAAATCGATAAAGTGCAGCAAAACGTAGCGCACATGTCGCACATCGCGTTTGTGAATCTGCCTGACACGATGCTACTGTGCTGCCGGGGAAACGCAACATGCTAAGTCCTAAAACATTGGTGGCATTGACACTATGGCAAACTTAGCAGTGGGAACTCTGCGAACGGATATCGGGATCGCTGGGTGCCGGTGCGACGCACTTCCTCAGTTCTCACCGTAGTGCAGCTGCCATTCGTTTTTTTTTCTCTCTTTCTATGGCATATCGTAACGCTCACTGCTTACTTTCTTCTTCCTCTATGCTGGGCATTGAATGTTCACCCACGTGCTAAGCAGAGCAACACTTCAGTTGCTAAAGGCAACGACGACAGTCGTGCGCCAGACAATGAAATCCAGCAATAAAATATGGCAACATGAATTGACAAGTGACCTCGATATAGCATCACATTTCCATATCAGAAATGGCTGTTCGCCTAAAAGCTCATAATAGAGAGGACATCAGACATCGGAAAACAGTGCACACAAATCCCCATGTGACCGGAGCACCTTCGAGGGTCTATTTGCTTACACCCGCATTGCTGTACACTCACCGGCTCCGGTTTTATACAGCGAAAGCTCTTTTCAGATCCCAACGGCAGCAGGGTAGTTGTCCGCCGCTGCCGCCGGTGTCCTTAACCAATATCGCGCGATAGAGGAAAAGATGAAATGAGAAATAAATATCCAGGATCGGGTGTGGTTTGAACCCGGGCTCTTTGTGAGGCAATCGAGTGTTCTACCACAGAGCCACGCTGGTGGTTCAAACCCCTTTGCAAAAAGACCATATACAAGCGTCATGTCGGGCAAGGAATCGCATGATAATTGAAGGTAGCACAGTTCCAGTGTGGTGTCGCTGCGTGGTGTCGAATGTGTCTGTTGTCCTTGTCCTTAGCCTGCGCTACCATCAATTATTATGCTATACTAACAAGCACAAATTGCCACCCTCAAGGAATCGGGTTAACATATGTAGTATTGCGTGGCACGAGAGTAAAATACAATCAGGCATCACACAGTGCTTAATGCGCAACGAGTGTGTGGTTGAAAGCGCCGCATTCACTACAAAGTGATCAGCAATAATTCTTCATTGTCATCAGCCCCACCCATCAACAAAGGGCACATACTGAATTACAGATCTGTAGCGGGTATCCCACTTATCCTTGGAAAGACAAATAATGCCATAGTGGGTGCTTCACTCCTTGACAAAGAGATGGTTGGTTGATCCCTCCGTCATAGAAATCGGTATAACACGAAAGTGAAACGTGCCATCACAAAAGTAGTTTACTGTTTATAGTGCAGTAGTATATGAGAGCTTGTACAATGTCTACTGTTGTTTGGCAGATATAGCACCGCTTGATGTGGACGCATCGCACTCACGTTGACGCCTAGTGGCACATCTCCGTACCGACGACAAATGCCCATGATCATGATTTAACCCTTGCGGCAGCTGAAGTTCTTAACATATACGTGGACTCCGCATATGGTGAATCCCGCGCATAGATGGCATCAGCAAGCACACAATAAACGCTAATGCTCGATATGCACTCATTCAAAGCGTCGTGAAATGCGAAGAGAAACGCTGCGCGCGTCGTGTCTTCCCTCTAGCCTGAGGGTTAAGTCTCACCGGGCGAGCAGGGAACGCGGTGCGACAGCCAGGCGAGCGTCGGAGAGCTATTTGTCGATATAGATGGATGCTATGAGTGAAGCTTGGGCTTGCCGCCTCACGGTGTGTTACAGCGTTGACGAAATTGAACTTGTATTGGAAACGCCCCGAATGGGACGGTCGTTGCAACGGCGCGTTTTTTTTTTCATGCCTGGTGGCAGATGTCGCCGCCCCGTTAAAAAGGGGGCGCTCAGAGCATTCATCCATCGAAGATCACTTTGAGAGGCAAGTGTGAAAGATAAAAGGTGCGTTCATGTCGCCACCGTAATGTGTTTGGCGGTAGCTCAATGGGCTAAACGCCCGCCAGCCATCGTAGCGGACTGAGAGGTCATGGGTTCGATTCCTGTCAGCGTAACTTTTAGGGGCGAAGCTCCTTAGTGTGTGGGTCGTTCCCTGCTCTGTAGTAGTATGTAGCCACCTCGCCCGATCGGCAACGGGCGAGGTGGATCGGCAATGCGCGAGCGCCGATCGGCAACGGCGCGAAGACCGTGCCGTACGAGAGTTCAATCACACTAAAAGACATACTTTGCGGGCGATATACTCTAGTGCGCTTTCAACTTTTCGTCTTAATGTACATGATAAAGAAATTATGTATACGAAAAACGCAAATCACACCTTGAGCGAGATGTTTCGTTTTGGGACGCTAAATGGGACAATGAGGCGATGCGAAGCCGGAGCACTTGCACGATCGCGTTCCGTTGGCTTTCGTTGGGCATGCTACCGACCTCGCGTCGTAGAACGCGAAGAGGAACGCCACGCGCGTCGTGTCTTCCTCTAGCCTTGCCGTTAATTCTCACAGGGCGAGCGGGGAACGTGGTCGCTCTTGGCGCGCTTTCTCTTTCGCTCGGGAGCAGACAGTTTCCTTGTATTTCACCGATCACAAAGCGGTGATAATGAAGACACCACGTAAACCAACAGTACAATAAAAGTTTGATGTTTATTATATACACGGTGTTAGACATTCTTTATATGATGTACTGGGCGAATTTCACGGAAGGCTTTCGCGGTTTTCCAATGGTTCTCTCCGGAGCTTCCCCCACTCATCATCATTCACCCCGTGGATATGCTGTGATGTTTTTTCTTATAATTTTTTCTTTGCCATCTGATGACATTCATTTTGCTGGCGTAGTTCTGTGATGGATCTACGTCATGAAAGTCTTGGTGGAACCCAGCATAAAACGATTTCGTGTTAAAATTATGCTTTGTGTTTAGCAAGACTTGTGTTTGGACAAGTCGGTTCATACTTCATCTGGAACAAACGAGCCTTATTGAACAGGCACATAGACAAGAGGCACAAAGGACAAGCGCTCAACTTTCAACTGAGGTTTATTGAGCAAACATGAAACATTTATACCAGCAACAGGAAAGTTGGGCTAGTTGGCACAAATGCATTCTTGATGCAGCGCTAAAAGACAGACTAAGAAGCAACATTCACACAGGACGAACGCTGACTCGCAACTGAAAAATATATTTGAAAAGGTCATCCAAGCGAACAATAAGAACAAAGACAGACAAGTAAAACCATATGCACAAGAAAAAAGCAGTAAAGGGGGTAATCTAGTCACTAATATCAGCATTACGTCAAAGAACATGTGCTCAGCAGAAAAGAAAACTCCTTTTCCGTCAGTGACAATGATGCCTGACTGACGCATGCGTCACCCATTCTTTTGATATTGTTACAAGCCCTTTTGATATTGTTACCCCGCTCCTCCACCAAAATGTCATGGGAGTGAGAATACCCGCAATAAAGAAAGAAAGAATGAAATGTATTTACAGGATGTACACGGGGAGTCCTCCAACCAAGATGGCGGAACGTCAACAACAACAACACGAGCGCTATATTAATTGTCGTCTTCATCAACTCGATGGTGCATTCCAGCTTGTTCGTCACGGCTTGTAACAATATGGAAGGCTTCTTTCACCTCTCGAGTGACCTTGCATTTGAGTGACGACAATAGTTTCTTATCTGAAAACACTGGAGAACAACCACACTAGCAACAGTGCGACGCGAGATACGAAGCATCGGATTTCTTCAGCGACTGGTTATGCTCTTTTAAACGTACATATAAACATCTTCCTGTTTGCCGCACGTAAGAATTCCCGCAAGTAAGTGGGGTCTGGTAGACGACCCCGCACTTACACGGCACATACGTAGACTTTACATGGTTCGATCCACAGCCTTCACTTAACATGCTACTGTGCTCTATTTTTCTCCTAACGAGAGGACAGATTCCCGAAAACTTATTTGGAGCAGAGCACACTGTCTTGACGCCGTGCCTATTGTCTACATTACTCAGAACATGGGATAGCTTGTGTACAAAAGATAACACTGTTACCTTTTCGTATCTCTGCTTATTGCCACATTTGTTGCAATGGTCCTGACTCTTTACCCATCTCGATAGTCTCTCACTGCAACTAGACTGCACACTGATGGGGTAACCCGCTTGTTGAAGTCTCTTGATCTGAGATAAGAAACTACGTTCCATGCCATGTTCGCAAGACTTCGGCAAAGCAGACTTCAGGGCGGAATACGCTATTCCGTTCTTTATCACTTTCGATTGTCGAGACGGAAACGGAAGGAGGGTGTTCTGCGATCTCGGCAGAATATGCCAACAAACATGACTGTCCTCGAATGAAAGGCGTAAATCTAAAAAGTTTAGCTTGGTGTCCTTAACCAGCTCAAGGGTAAACATCATTCCATAGCCGCATTCACAGAAAACTTTCAGGATATCGGCTGCCCTTCTACTGTAGTTAATGCAAGAAAAAATCTAAGTAGTCACCTACATAGTGAAATACAGAACTAGCCACATCCTTGATGTTATCCTCAAGTCTGCGGTTAACTCGGCTTAAGTACAGGTCACTTAGCACCGGAGCGACTCTCGAGCCAATGCATTTTCCCATTTTCTGCACAAACAACTGTTTATTTCATTCCACAAGCGTGTTGTTTAGATAAAACAACAGCCACTCAAGAAATGTTTCTAAGCTCATCCCACACCGCTGTGTAAATTACAACTCGTCATTGTGTTCCATAACTGTTTCCTCGACGCCGCGCGTAAGTTAACCTTGTTCGAGCGATTAAAATATATCTTCGACATCAATACTAATTGCCGTGTAATTTCTTGGTTTGTTATCAGACAAAAATTTGACTACTTCACCATAATCACCGCAGAACAACAGAATACTTTACCGCAGATCAACAGAAGAAAAGTAGGAAGCGGAATGCAGGCATACTATGGCGTCATCGATGCGCGGCAGCGGATAGACATCTTTCTTGGTAACAGAACTGAGACGGCGGTAGTCAACGCAGAATCTCCACGTACCATCCTTCTTCTTAACTAGAATGACGGGAGCGGCCCAGGGGCTCGCCGATTCCTGAATTATTCCCTTTTCCAGCATCTCTTGGACTTGCTCATCGGTGATTTTGCGCTCTGATGGTGCCACTCGGTAAGGCTTCCGCCGTATGGGATGCGCCGACTCGGTGTGGATCTGATGACGTATCCGGGACGCTGGAATTGAGGGCGTTTGGCTATTTTTACAAAAATCGAACACTTTCGAGTGCTTAGAGATAACGTCGAGCAGTGTATGACGTTCGCCTTGGCCAAGCGACTTGCTGATCATTTGTAGCAATTGGGAATCCTTTGAACCTTGCGAATCTGGGCGTTCATTCTGGCCTGTAGCATCAACAAGCGCAAGCAGTGTCGTATACGATTCAGGTTTAAATAATACAAGTTTCATGCCGGCTGGCAAAACTGCAGGCTTCATGTAACTGTTCACTGTCCACACAGCTGCTCGTCCATCAACGACAGACACCACGCAATGGGGAATTAGAATGTTCTTCTTCAGACAGGCCAAAGGAATCGGTTCGAGCGTGGCGTCGAACATGGCACAGCTGTTACCAGAACAAGTCACGGGAACACACACGGCAGAAAACGCAGGAACGACTGTGTCCTCGGAGATGAAAAAGATGCAGTCATCACGACAGGAATTCTCTAAGAGCGCAGCTGAGAAAGTACCATGCAGGGAAAGGTGCCCACCGTGGAATAACCGCAAATTCTGTGCAAAATACCTTGCCACAGAAGGAGAAGACCACAGTACAAAATCCCACTGGACACAACGCGTCACCACTCACACCACGGAATGTCGAACCACAGCTCAGGCAAAACATCACTTGGGTCCCAGAAGGTTATTAAAATTTACACTCATCACAGAGATCGATCGTCGCGCCTGTATCTACAAGTGCCATAGTAGGTACTCAATCAACAAGTACGTGAACTCTGTTCTTCAACATACACGCTGACGGGGTATATCTGTAGATAGCACCTGGTATCTCGCGACCTCACCCCCATTGGCCGCACCGACTAGTTTTCCGGCGGCGGTGACCACGTGCGTCACCGTGGCGACGGTGATCGCGGTGCTCGTGGAGCTGGTGGCGGCGTTAAGCTTCGATAAGAAGCCGGCGAGGGATAGCGGAATCCGGTTGGTGGGCGTGGTGGCCGTGGCGTGTAGAGTGGACGGTCGCAAGGCTGAGAAGGCTGTCGCTGATATGGATTGCGGTGGTTGCAAAAACGTGCGATGTGACCCGGGACACCACAGTTGTAGCACACCGGATGAGGTCGAGATACAGGCGGCTGCTCAGACTAACCACTCCTCTCACAAGGCATGGAATAGCAGTGTCGCTCTTCAGGGGCACCGTAGCCAGGCGACGTTCGTTGACGGTAACCAGGAGAGCGGAAACGTCGTCCGTAATTGGGTGGTGTACGATGTGAGAACCGAGACTGCCGTGTGCCTCGGTATTCATCGGGACCTGCTGCGTTGACCGATGGCTGCCATGGAGCAAGAGTAGCCGGAGTTCGCACACGCTCTGGTTCTCTTGCATAGGCCTCCTTAAAGTCGTTGGGGTGATAAGAGGTTTGCTGACATCGAAGGCAGTTCTTCTCTGACAATCTGCCGTATTGTGAAAGCAGGGTCGTTGGGCGACACTGTTTCGACACTAGCCACAGTTGGGACGTTAGACAAGCGGCCGAATTTGGGAGAAATCCGTCGCATCTTCAGCGATTCAAAGGTACGGCAGTGCTTCATCATGTCAGACACGGAGGTCAGGCTTTCCTTTCCAATTAAGAAATTGTACACGTCTTCGGCTATACCTTTAAGAACGTGTCCAACCCTGTCTTCTTCACACATCCGAGCATTCACTATCTTGCACAGCTTCAAGATTTCTTCTATGTATGTCGTGCATGTCTCTCCTGGAAGCTGTGCCCTCTGAGCCAATGTCTGCTCCGCGCGCTTCTTCTTTGCGTCAGAATCACCGCAGCACTTCTGCACTTCGACAAATGGTCCCAAGTCGTGAACATGTCCTCGTGGTTCTCGTACCACATGAAAGCGCTGTCAGTTAGCGAAAACACGACATGCCTGAGCTGCGCTTCCGAGTCCCAGCCGTTGCTCCTGCTCACCTGCTTATAGTTCTTGAGCCACACGTCGACGTCTTCTTCTGAGGTACCGCCGAAGTTGGGTGGCACTCGGTAGTAGGGCACGGAACCTCTCGGAGTTGGCGCCGAAGCAGCAGAGGTCTGCTCTTGGGACATTTCGATCGGCAAAGGCGGGAGTCCGGCAAGGCGGCGGCTGCGGCGAAGTTTAGGTAGTGAAGCTTCCGTTGTTGGGTTCGTCTTACCCAGCACCTCCACCAATCTGTTACGTACTTTGGAGTAGCATAAGGGGAGTTTTTTAATAGGCACTGAGACCGCGGAAATCGTAGGAGCTACGTCGTCGTCCTCTTTCTCTACTCGCTGTCTCTGCTGTCTCTACTCGCGCTTCCTTTGTTTTTCACCGACAGTGACACTTCGTATCAATATTTTACTAGGTACGGGTCATTGAGACGCAGGGTTGAGAGCACCTTGTGCAAAAAAGACAATACCTTATGCTGCCAAGTTCCCATTTCTGAAATTATCGATCTAAAGGGAACTTCTGGATTACGCGTTTTAGCACTGACGAACAAATGAAGGTGAAGACGTTTCGTCTGCTTCACGCCATTAACAAGATATTTGAGGCCCAGACGTTCTAAAAACTGACATATTTGCGCTTTACCCTTTTTGGCATTTACGTTTTTTGCAACTAAGTTCTTTTCTACAGCAGAATTAGCCTTTTGGAAAAACATTCCATTTGGCAGCACAACAAAAACCCCTCTTTATTAGAATACAGTACCGTTAGCTGGTGACGTGCAAGGAAATTCTCAACAGGAACGATGTTCTCTTACTTATGTCCATAACTCTCTGTTCTAGCCAGCACATCAACCCACTCTGAAACACAGCCAGGTCGGTGGTCGTCCGTGACACGCCTTGAAATGTCCCTAGAAAGTGTTATCTTCTGAGGTGGCGAGAAGACTCGTTCTCTTGCGTACTTCGGTCCTTTCTTTAGCAACTGAGTCACCTGCTCTGATAGTCTCGCGTCACCAAGAAATAAGACCTTGCCACTTTGCTGCGCGTTGTTTTTCCTTGGTAGCTTTAGCGCACTCGGGCCCATAGGAGCTCACTTGTATGCTCCGCTGTCTTGGTCCAATCCTGAAAGCTCCGTTGCTGACCGCTGACACTCCGACCTTGTGCGCACAGAATTCTGAGCTTGTCCTTGAGGAAGCGCACCTGCCGCCATATTTAGGATTTTAGAACACGGCAAGCTTTTCGTGCATGACCTAGTGACGGCTAGAGCACTCGAAACAAAGCCCCCACATGTGGGGGACATTTTCCCTGTCTACTGTACCATGTTATCGTCCTTGCTCTGCACACAGTTATGGCTATTAGAGAAGCAATATTCACTTCATTGGAAAGGTTACTGCTGTTGCACTGGATAGAGCCCTGTGTACAAGAAACATATTGCAACAGAATAGAAAGTTGGGCGAGTTGGTACAAATGCATTAATGATGCAGCGCTAAAAGACACAGACTAAGAAGGACGAACACTGACTGGCAACTGAAAAATATATTTGAAAATATCATCCAAGAGAACAAGAACAAAGAAAGACAAGTAAAACCGTGTGCAAACGCAAAAAGACAGAAACAGGGGGGTAATCTAGTCACCAACATCAGCATTACTTCAAAGAGCACGTGCCCAGCAGAAAAGAAAATTTTTTTTTGTCAGTGGCAATGATGTCTCACTGACGCATGCGTCATCCATTCTTTTGATATGGAAGGCTTCTATCACCTCTTGAGTGACCTGGCATTTGTGTGAGGAGAAGACTCGTATCTGAAAGCATTGGACAACAACCACACGTGAAACAGTGCTACACGAGATGCGAAGCATTAGATGTTTTTCAGCGACTGGTTATGCTCCTTTAAACGTACATTTAAACATCTGCATTTTTGCCCCACCTAAGAATTCCACAAGTGGAATGTTCCTCTGTGAATGTTCCTTATTAGTCTCTGTATTTTAGCGCTGCATCAAGAATGCATTTATACCAGCAACCAGCAAGAGAGATAACATTTGTCAGTCATCCACCCGATATCAAAAGTGCAAACACTTCGTCGAAAAGCCACATCATGGCCACGCACCAACGCTAAATCAGCCTCCTACCGCTTGAAGGCGATATAAAACGTCCAAGATTAAAGACCATGAAACGCTTGCATTTAAAAAAAAACCCGCATTTCCCCGAAGGGGAGTATGAGGAAGTGCGAAGCACGGGGTGATGTTATGAGGGGGCGCGCGCGAATACACTGCAGAGCTGAGCGAAGGAGACGGCAGCGAGAGAGCACGCGCCAGCCGACCCACGGAGGTCTGGCCGTTTTTAAGTGCAAAGCACTTTTACTGATGATGATGATCTGTCTTCCGAACTCGTTCCAAAGAACCCGCAACGCGTTCAACTTGTTGGCGGCGTTGCGCACGCCCGAGATGGGGCTCAGGTTGTTGTCGAACCACAGTCGATCGCACACCGCGCAGCTATATCCGAAGCTGCGGTCCAGGAAGTCTCGCTTGAAGCGCGCGTCCGGCCGATCGAATTCGAGGGCCCGCGCTCGCTCACGCATCGCGCGTCCCCGCGCCAGATCGGCTTCGGGGTGCTCGGCTCGCTTCGCACGCTTTTGTTCGGCGTCTCGCCGATGGCCTTCATCACCACAGGCAATGCGCGGGGCGCGCGCAGCCACGGAGCGGAGGGCGGAGCGCGCGCAGTCACGTGGGGCGTGACGTCGCTGCGCCGTTGCTACAGACGCTCCCCTCCGCTCTTCGCGCCGTTGCTATGGGACGGCGGACTCAGGGTCGCTTATAAAGTGCATTCGCACTTAAAAATTTGGCAGATCCCACGTACCGCGGCAATTGATGTTATGCGAAGCATGCGCGGAATGGTGATTGTAGCGTAATTCTTCACATTGAACGAAACGTTACGGAATGACGCTAGAGAAATACGGAAGTGGTATACGCACACTCATATGTTTAAGAGTCGCATATCTATTATATAACCAGGTGTTTACAGTTGCGTAACGATGGCAACAGCAACATGGGTGTTACGAACACCAGACGCGGTAAGCTGATATGTAGTGCTTATATTCTTCCTTACTGGATAGCGCGAATCCGAACAGAACAAAGAAGGAACACAGATGCACAGGACAGGCGTTACTTGCAACTAAGCTTCCTTCAGGAATGTTTCCCTAGGTATATACACAGCCGAGTGGCACGTGCAGGCGCGCTGCACGTGCATTACAGTCACAGTTACAGTTGTAATGCTTATATTGTCCGTTATGACGGAGAACGCACGCACGTTTCACGAACCAGTGTGTATGTGTAGAAGGGGTTCTTGACAATTCTTGAATAAGGTCATCATCACCGTCTTCAGTGAGCACCAGCAGCTGGACCGGACTTGTTGAACGGATCGGTTCGTGATCACGGCTATGAGGAGTGTAAGTGTAGTGAAGTGCGAGGTATAGTGCAGCTGGTGGAAATTTTGGATGCCTCTTGCGAAGAAATGATTTATGATGCCTTCTGTCGTGGACGTGGCAGTGAGTTCTTTTGATGCCCTCTCTACATCTAAACCGTCTTTCACGCAGTATAAGGACCAAGCGTTTTTGGGTCTTGATATATCAATGTTGAAGTCACCGGTAGTGATGAGAGACCTGGTTCTCTCAACAGATTTATTGTAGGAAGCGTTGACTCCGGTTTTTGAGTACCACGTGGACGAGTGGATGGTAGTTGAGCGTCTTCCAGGGGTGTTCTGTCTTCAGTTTCCTCACTTTCCTTGCGTCCGCCGCGGTGGCATAGCGGTTGAGGTGCTCGGCTGCTGACCCGAAGGTCGCGGGTTCGATCCCGGCCGCGGTGGTCGCATTTTGATGGAGGCAAAATGCGAGATGCCCGTGTTCTGGGCGATCTCGGTACACGTTAAAGAATACCCGATGGTCAAAATTTACGGAGCCCTTCACTACGGCGTCTCTCATATCGTATCGTGGTTTTCGGACATAAAACCCCGACAATTATTATTATTATCATTTCCTTGCGTCTCAATGTGTGTGTTCGCGGTTACTGTGTTGAGACTCTGTATCACCTGTGACACATACCCGCATAACATTAACTCCGGTTTATGGGTATGCGCCACACGTGACTGAGAGAAAGGGTTTCATGACGTACGCGACAGGTATTTTGCGCTATTCATGTCATGACCAGTGAATCGTGTTTGTCATACACTGATCTCCTGCTATGCCAATTTTGGTATATTACAAGTTATGGATACGACCAGGAGAGCGCCCAGACGTAGGCGGTTAGATAGATAGATAGATAGATAGATAGATAGATAGATAGATAGATAGATAGATAGATAGATAGATAGATAGATAGATAGATAGATAGATAGATAGATAGATAGATAGATAGATAGATAGATAGATAGATAGATAGATAGATAGATACGTAGATAGAAACGGCCAAAGTGTCTGAGGTTCGCTAAGAAATGCTTCGCATTTAAAATAAATTTAGAAAGACGCATTTGCAATCACCAAGTCTTAACATCGTAACCCATAAGGAAGCATGCCCCATCTAGACTAAACAGGCCGTCAACAAACCATCCTAACAAGGTGGAAACAAACTACCCCACCATTCAGGACAAAATTTTTACTGCAGAAGCAGAAGCGCACTCGTAGAACTAACAATAGCACTAATGAAAGACAGAAAACTGTAGCTGTTCCTTATTTGCATCGCATTTCTCATAATTTGGAAAAATTTATTTCGAAGTACCCCGTCAATTTTGTGTTTTAGCGCCATCCAAACTGTCAAAAATTTGCTCTCTCGCTACTATTGGGGGTCACACGCAGTGTACCAAGTGGCATGCCAATCAGTTCACTTCATGCGCAGCGAACGTTCTGTACCGCGTTCATTTGAGCTGCGATAAGGTATACATAGGGCAAACGGGGAGATGTTTCAATGAAATGGCGAGAGAGCAGTCTGTCAATCAAGAATAACGCTGATGGCCACCTTTCGGAGCGTTGTAAAAGGTGTGGTTGTATTCCGGAATTTGCACGCACTGCCTTCCTCAAGTGTTCACATGACAGAACAGAAAGGGAAATTGAAGAAGCTTACCCATTTTACAAGTCCGATGATAACTGTATCAGTGTACCTTCTCTCACACTCTGTGACAAGGAAGTCGCCTTCCTAGGAGGTTATCTATAAGCTTCCATTCCTTGGCATAGCCGTTTTGTGCTGTTGTCCTTGTTTCTAGGGTGAGCGGGTTATTTGTAATACTTTGTTTTCCACTGTTTTTCTGACGCAGCTTCTTGTTGTTTAAGTATTGCTAATGACGTATTGTTGGTTTTCTTATGGTTCTTGACGCGGCTCTTATGTATTCAAGTTTCTTTTTGTTTTTTTTTTTGCTGTTGTCAAAACTGTTTCTTTTACTTACGCGGCTCTTGATTAAAAAATTTTTGGAGCTCCATTTACAATAGGCCCACAATAAAAATATTGTCCTGAATGGTGGGGTAGTTTGTTTCCGCCTTTTTAGGATGGTTCGTTGACGGCCTGTTTAGTCGTGATGGCCCATGCTTCCCGTGTGTTTCGATGTGAAGGCTTGGTGATTGCGCATGCGTCTTTATAGGGTTATTTTTTAATGTAAGTGTTTCATGGCCTTTAATCTTGGACGTTTTATATCGCCTTTGAGCGGTAGGAAGTTGATTCAGCCTTGGTGCGCGGACAAGACGTGGCTTCTTGGCGAGGTCATGGCACTTTTGTTATCAGGTGGATGACTGACAAGTGTTATCGTCCTTGCTGGTTGCTGGTATAAATTTTTCATGTTTCCTTAATAAACCTCAGTTGAAAGTTGAGCGTCTGTCCTGTGTGCCTCTTTTCTATGTCCCTTTCTATGTTCCATAGCGCTCGTTTGTTCCGGATGAAGTATGATTTGCGGCGTAGTGCGTAGCTTGCATTAGTTTCCCGAAGTGAGTTTCGAACGTGCTCTAGAAAGGCTGCTCTTCGAGCATTCGCTGTGACTCTGATGCGCTGTCCGCGCAGGCCTGGCGTTTTTCGGGAAATCTACAGCTGCCGCCACCGCCGCCGATATATCTAACGCATGCAAGCTTCGCTTAGAACTTCTGACCAACAAAGATTGCTCAGCATACGCTGGGCGACAGATCCATTTTCTGAGACAAGCGCATGTTTTAAAAAGAAGCATCTGTCCCACTTTCTCTCATGCACAAACAATTTCATGCGTTGCATTCTCATTTCATTTGGTAAAAATTGTGACTGGTAGGTTGGGAGATGCTTACACGGATACATTTAGAGAGCATGAGCAGAAATTGGGCCAATATTGGGATGAAGATCTTTTAGTGCATTCCAATGACTATGTTTGTGAACATTTGTTTAAGAATGTGCTGCTTTGTGCAGAAATGTATATAGGGAGTCGGGGGAAATCGCTGAAGACTGCCTAATAACAAGGGCATGTGACAGCGTCTGAAGGAAACCAAGCCTCCCGATTCGCAGAAAACGGGGTTTATTTACAATGAACCGCAGCCCAACTCTGTGAGCTGCTGCTGATGCGCGTGGTTCAGAAGCACGAGAGTGATCGTTTGTCTTGTCTTCGTCGATATTTTTTAACAAACTGCCCCGCACGCAGTAGTTAAGAAAATGTTGAATTCCGGCTGGTACAGATGTTGAACACTCCGTCGGTAGTTCTGCCCTGCGATCTCAAGGAACAGCCCTTTCGATCCCTTCCTCTATAGAGCTCATCTATTGTAACAATGCTCTATAGTTTTGGCTTGTTTGATGTTCGAATCTATCTATCTATCTATCTATCTATCTATCTATCTATCTATCTATCTATCTATCTATCTATCTATCTATCTATCTATCTATCTATCTATCTATCTATCTATCTATCCATCTATCTATCTATCTATCTGTCTGCCTGTCTGTCTGTCTGTCTGTCTGTCTGTCTGTCTATCTATCTATCTATCTATCTATCTATCTATCTATCTATCTATCTATCTATCTATCTATCTATCTATCTATCTATCAAGCTGCCTAACTCTGGGTGCTCTCATGATCGCCTCTTTACCTTTGTGTAGGCCAAAATTGGCATGAGAGGCTAAGGGAAGCTGACAAATAAGGCTGTCTGGTCATGACATGAATAACATGAAAATACTGTGGCGTACGTCGCCAGAACCTTTTCTCCAGGCAAGTGTGCCACGTACCCGCGTACCACAGGCCGCGGTGTATGGGTATGGGTATGCGCCACGAGTGACTGACAGTTTATAACTACCCAGGAGCGGCAAGAACAAGCATTCGTAATTTAAATGCTAGAGCCTGAAGAAAAACGGACATCGGCA
This sequence comes from Rhipicephalus sanguineus, assembly GCF_013339695.2. Taxonomy (NCBI): domain Eukaryota; kingdom Metazoa; phylum Arthropoda; class Arachnida; order Ixodida; family Ixodidae; genus Rhipicephalus; species Rhipicephalus sanguineus. The sequence continues at coordinate 2,005,770 of NC_051178.1, read as the reverse complement.
GCGTTGACCAGACGAATGCAAGGAATAAAAATAAGGATCCCAGCAGCAATTAAACCCAAGCATTCTGCGTGTCACTCGTGTATTCTACCAAAGAGGCACGATTTCATAGAAGACTGCTCCGCTTTCATAGAAGTGCACTAGATATTACAATTGAATTACTATGATTCAGCAAGCTATATTGAAGCGCTGCTCGACCCTGGAGCTACGTATATTATTTACATATGATATTCACATAATCGCACCGTACAGTGCACTTCGTTTCAATAATACTGGCGTCTGTGATCTAAAAAGAGTGCTTGCGTTCGGTCAGACCATAAGTTACTCTTTAAATGCCAGTGTTGCCTACGAGCCTGGAAGCCCACGATGTTCACACTACTACTACATTTGCAAAAACACGTCGATCCACCTCGTAACGCTGGGGTGAAAGCCAAAAAATTGGCCGCGTATCTGCGTGCTTCGCTGCAAATGTCGTCTAAAGACGATAGAAGAGGCGCTGCGTGAGATATGGACGCCATCTGGCAATACGTCGGGAAACATGAGTGCTGTGTTGCGGGCTGGTAGTCCCGGCGCAGCGGCAGGTGAAGACCGGCGGTGAACAACGCGACCGGCGGGGACGCCGGCCAGCCCGAACACGCGGTTTGGCGCGATGCGCCGAAGGAGAAGAAACGTCCGCACTCAACGAATACTCTCCACAAACACTCTTATTTACCCGTCGCCTGGGTAAAACAGGTATGCCAGAGCGGCACCCCCTGTCATTCGTACAATGCAATACTGAACCGAAACCGAAACACAACATGAGCTTGTGCAGAGGGCACGGAGAAAGACAAGTTTCAGCGCAGTCGCATTTTCAGCGCATAAGAAACTAGGGTCTTTAAAATTGCGTATCTATGTATTCTCTAATAAAGGAACACACCACCTAATATATACCTAATGATGTTGCGTCTCAGATATGCGTAATATTTACTTCTTGATCGACAACGTTCACAAGTAGGAACAGCCGTACCATTTCAAGATGGGTGGGCGGTAAGCAAGTGGTTCAACTTTGGCCGGGTAGCTGAATCGAGTGACGTGCCGACAAACAGAAAGAGACAGAAAGACAGACCAAAATTTCTGCGTTTAGGTTCTCCAAGAAAGACTGTCGTCTTTAAAATGGAGCATACAGCTACTCGCTGATTGTTTCGCATGAAACCGATTCACAGAGGGCGTGGGATGAATTTTTTGATCTTGCGTTGTTCACCGACTTGTATTTCTTCTACGCTGAAGGCTCGCTGGGATGCAATTTTCCGCTTGGTCCGCGAGGCATATCGTAGTAAGCAAGCTGTAGCACGGTCGGTAGATTTCGGCATAGGTGGTGGTGTCCACTCATTCTCTTCTCAGTAAGCCGCTTAGGTCCGGTCCACTAGTATAAGGTTTTTGCTGATTCACAGCCGGATGCTCATCTTGCTAAAAAGCCAGCATGGTTCTGTTTCCAGGGTTCTCCTTCATCCTTATTGAATAATACGCCAACATAGGACGAGGGTGATGAGGCGAGACCTCAGTGCCAGGGCGTTCAGTGCTCCTTTCATTTGTTAGAGAGATAACACCAGAGGTGGCGTAGACTGCACGCCAAGAACGCGTGGACCATTGGAAGTCCACTTGTGTAACTTCATGGAGGCACTTATTATATCGCCGGCTTTGACCGGAGCTTGGACACGTCTTCGACCAACGTTTCTAGAACCAGGTCAGTTTCGCAGCTCCGCTTGCGTGCCGGCACAGGCGGCCGACGCGTGAACTTACGGCGCTGCTGCTCCATTTTGCTTCACTTGCCGTGGCCCCCGGGATCGGATACGGCAACGCACCGTTGCTCTCCATGGCGCGTTGGCGAAGCTGATCGCGGAGGCGACGCACCTGCCGCAGCGATCTCAGACGCGCGAGGAGTAGCCGCTTGCGACGCGTTGCGCGTTTCTCTGCGCTCGCTTGCTCCGTACTCCGTGCGTGATTGTTTGCGAACGGTGATCGCTTGGGAAGCAGTTCTTCTGATTTAGAACGTGTGAAAGTGACAAAGCTGAATGTCATCTTGATGCGCGTGCTGCACGAGCGGCTCGTAAACGAACACTGGTGATCACTTCTCCGAATCAGGGCTTGCAAGGAATATCTTCTGAACGTCAATCCCACCAGAATCGTGAAGACCAACTTCGCTACAAGTCGCCTAACAGAGCTAAGGGAATAAAACCAGGTACCTTGATCAACCTAGTTCGCGTTGTACGCATTTCTCAAGAAATCAGGATTAATTCGCCCGAAAATTAACAACGGTCCTCTGTTTTGCGAATTGCTTAGTATGACATATCTAAGTACGTGAGCAAGTGTCGTTTTCGCCACGGAAAAAAATGCGACCGGCGTAGTCGTGATCGATCCCGCAACCTTCGGGTGAGCAGCCAAGCACAGTAACCACTGTTCCACCGTGGCGAATAAACACGGGTTGACGGCAATGGAATATTCGTGCAAGAGGACAGCTAGGCGTGTGAGATTGTACGTACCATTATTACAGGTCACGTTTGATTACCTTTTGATGTTTATGGAGCATAGCTTGTGAAATGAATCGCTTTTTGAAACAGTCTATGTTATTGCAAAAGTTTAAATGTCGGAATCTCGGCTGTCACGGCTACCGAAAGCTGCAGCAACGATAGGTCACATGAGTGTTGTATCAGACGACGCGTGAGGCATGATGAAAGATGGAACTGCAGCGCTGCTAGTTCTAGCGTCGGCCGTCGCGTCCACTTCGGAGAGCAAGCGTCTATGGGGAGCTGCGAAACTGACCTGGTTCTAGAAACGTTGTCTTCGACTGAAGCCGCTTCTGGGCTTTCGTTCTGGGTCCTCTTATGCTCCTCCCATTTCATTTCAATGATTTCTAAGTCACTGTCGTTCTCTCTTGTGGTCTTATGGTTCTTCACTGCCGCTTTCAGTACATTAGCCTTGTTTCAATGCGCTGTGGCAGCGTAAGAGGTTACCGGTCCACGTAACGTCCAGCCTGGTCCATTCTGAACGGAGTTGAGTGAGTTCTTCGAAGTTTTTTCGTTCCCCCCTAACAAATGACCGGTACAAGTCACTGCCGATTAAGTCGTCAGCAGCATTTGGCATTTCAACTTGATCGGAGAAGTAACATCCTCCGAGGTCTACCGTGTCGATGAAATCTCTACTTGGTCGAGGAATGAATTGGTGGCTCATCTCCGTCGTGGAGAGCTTTGATATGCAGAGACTTGCAACCGCGCACTAAACTCAGAGTGACAAACACACGTTGGTAGGTCTTCTCGTCATGACGCCCTCCAAAATATCCCGCCATAAGGCTCTCTTCATGTAGTACTCGACAATGTAGTTTTTCAGCCAATTGTTCAGTGACGAAACGGCGCTGACTGCTTCCATCTAAAAACACTCGAACTAGGCATTTAATGTCTTAGCCGGCTGCCAAAGCAACACCTGTTTGAAGGTATAAACGCCATTTTGCATAGACAGTTCCAATCATTTCGAGTTGCATTAGTGTCGGTGTTGTATGGGGACCGGTATTTCATTTCAGCATCCGAGGGTCGCACATTGTTTCAGCATGGCGTCGATTGCACTTTGTACATATAGCGTTCCTCCTGCAATTTTTTGCCAAATGACGTCGCAAAGTACAGCAAGACATCGACGTGCACTTAGTAGTCGTTTGTTCTTTTCCTCGAGTGGAATTGGAGAATCGCACTGCTCTGTATAGTCGGTGGTTGACTCACAGAAAAAGGAGGCGTTCTGTTGTGGAGCACGTTTCGCAGAAGCCAAAGACTCCGTTTTAAACCTCAAGGGCGCAAAGAGGATGTCGAGCTAGCACGAAAATCTTGAACTTGGCACTTCGACACGTCCTCTCTGGAGATACGTGCAGGACAGTTCGTTCGCAAGACTACTTCTGTTTGAATAAAAAATAGCAAAGACTGAATGCTCGCGTTTTGTTCCTGGGTGTGCTCTCCTTGTTGGCCAGTGCTTCCACTTCGTCCTCCTTGGTCTGAACTTTGACGTGAGATGGATATGTTGAGGTCGAGGACTATGTCTTGACGAAGCGACTTCAGGACGATGGGCTAGAGCATTGCGGAGTAATTGTCTTCCGATACTCTGAGAATTTTGAGGGCGTGCATCAGGAACTGCACGGTGCCGTAGAGGCATCAAAGTCCTCGAAGATCATTGTAGGATCAAAAGGGTTGCATGTCAATGAGTCGCTGCATATGAGCCTCAATTATCACGTCGGTCTTGGCAAATATTTGTTTCAAAATGTCGATGACTGCACAGTAAGCCCTTTCAGTTGCTGGTAGTCCCTCGATAGCCAATGCCGCGTCGCCGGTCAAGAGGGAACGTAGATAGGTCAACCTGTGTACATTGGTGAGTCCACCGTTGTTGTGTATAGGTTGGTTAAACTATTTCCAAAAGGGTGTCCACAACGACGGTTGGCCATCGACCTTCACGAGTTTGATTTTCGGAAGCTGGAGGGTGGGCTGGTGCGTGCGTTGCATGGGTTCGGTTGGTGTTGCGGATAGTGCGCGGTTCTAGGACTCCTAACTTTGACGTAGTCTATACTTGAGTTTCGAGGACGTCGGTGTGCCTAAATGGTTATATTCCACAAATCGGTCGAACTCTGCGTCCGGTTGCGTGGTTGACAGCAGAGGGACCATGGTGGACTCAGTTGCTCTTCATTCGATTTGAATTTGGTTGATGCGTTCGTTGAGGATGCAAAGCTGCTCTTCCGTAGCAATATTTTGATTGAGCGTTGCTTTGATCTCGTTGCGTAGGCGCGTTAACTGCGATCTGTCGGCTTTTCGCTTCATCTTGAGAGCTTCCATGTTTCGACTCCGCGTAGCTCTAGATCGGTATGATGAATCCGTAGGCAGGAATCTGATTTCCTTGAGGCAATCGATGTGGTTTAGTGTTCCAATGCGTTTCGGCACCACTTGAAGAAAATGAAGCATCCCGATTCGTAGAAAGCGCGGTTTATTTACAAACCGCAGCCGGACTGTAGGTTGCTGCTGAGGAGCGTGGTTTCGATGCACGAGAGTGATCTTCTGTGTTCTCGTGATCGATTCTTTTCCAACGGTGTCACCATCCTTCCTCCTGTTGCTCTGCCTGCAAGATAATTTGTTTTCTGGGCCAGGGTGATTTTCATTACCTAATAATGGGCCCTTTAAGTGTGCAAGTCTCTAAATAGCGTTGTTCTCGAAAACAAACGCTCAGTTGAAAGCTATAGCTCGTCCGGCTTGTCGTTTTTGTTTGTACGCTAAAGCACTATGACCCCTGGAAATGCGTCGATCCAAGCCATGCTTTTAAAAGAACCCTGACAGCGCAATATAAAAGATGGATACCGCCACTGTATTTCATGTTATTTCTATTTCGGCCTAGACATGGAAACACATTCTACCTCTTTGAAGTCGCTTTATAGTTCTAGAGGAGGGCCTTGCATTTAAGGGGGGACATGGCTTGTGGAGACCAAGAAATCTTCAAAAAAAGTGTTTTTTAAATTATATTATTGACATCTACAGCTATTATTTCGCATGTAAAGCCTAAGAGAAGTCTTATAAGATCAGTATTTCATCTGCAGTTTAGATCTGTGCAACGAGTACGAGCTGAACGTTAAATGTTTTTGGGTCATTTATTTAGCTTGTCGGAGTGATATCTCATGATCTAGAACAGCTAGAGCTTCAATTACTTTTTTAACATTAAGCCCAAGCTGTGCATCACAAAGTGCTGAGAGCAGAATTCTAATTTTCTGCTCATAGATTTTTTTAAAATTGATTTTGTTTTTTCTTTACGGTAATCATCGTACAAACAATGAATTTCGATCATCTGCAGAATGACTAGTTATGATCTGATCTGAAAACTGTTTGCAGCGTTGCACTTATTGCATATAGTAGTATCTAGCTATCTGATAATATTCACTTTCTGCTGAACGGCTTTTCTCCTATTGTCTGCGGAAACAATAGAGAGGCAGCTTTGTGTATCTCGTAAGCCAGTTTGCTTACAAGAAAAATTATCTATTTATTGCATCAGGTTTGGACATAAGATACAGAAAATATCTCCACACACCATGTCCCCCCTTAAATTAGTCTGGACGACGCTACTAATGAGTTTAATAAAGTAATTTCTGAAGCATTGAAAAGTGTTTCCGAGATGCCGTACTTTGCAACATGCGCAGGTGCGCCTGAAGGCATCCATCCAAGACCTTCAAGGTGGGCTTTCTGCCGAGGTCTCCGAAGGCGGCGGCAACTTCAGCGTGGGTCAACGCCAGCTCATTTGCCTCGCCAGGGCTGTGCTACGCCAGAACAAAATACTCGTCATGGACGAGGCAACAGCCAACGTGGACCCTAGGTATGGACCTTTTTTGTCTTGCGCAACTGTCTAGTGATAAAAGAGCGCAGGCTATATCAGGCAGAAATATGTAGCAGCAAAGTTTCATTGAAGAAATGCCTGGTTAGTAGATTGTGATATTTATTCAAAAATCCAGCCAAAGAATATAAGATCTTTGGAGCAGCACATACTGGTGGTGCGCAGACTGCGGAAACAGCGAAGCTGGGAGCCTCGTCACCCTCACATTTCTTTTACATGCCCTTGCTATATTTTAGTATACTCATCCACGCTATACTTTACACTTCCCCTCCTCCTCTTCCCTCTCCCCCACTTTCCTTTCCCACCTTCTTCACACTATGCTCTGCATGGCTATTTCGTGCTTTCTTTCTGTCTCTCTTTTTATTTATGTCTGTTTCCCCCTCCCTCTATTTCTCTCTTCTCTCTGTCGATGTTTTAGGGGCGAAGCTCCTTATAGCGGCACCCGTTCGTCCCTCGTAGCGTAGTATGTAACCAGTCTTACGCTTTGACCTGCAAAGTGGTGCCGGTGGGAGATTTTTCCTGTGCGTTGTTGAACAATAAAAAATTCGCAGCGTTAGCTAAAAGCCGACTTCTTCTGTCTCTCATTCCCATTAGCAGCCATTCTTTACCTCCAAGGTAGTGCCTGGTGAGATTTCTCCTGTGCGTGATTAAACAATAAAAATTTTGTTCAAAACGGCGTTGATTGATGAAATAAACCAACAAAACACGCCAGATGTTTTGTAAAAGCAAAACGAAAGAACGCCAGATGTTTCTAAAGCAAAACGAAAAGACGCCAGCTGCTTAACGAAAGACGCCAGAAGTTTTCTAAGCAATGGTTTTCTAAACAATGAAAATTCACAGCGTACATGTAAAATTAAAGTGCGCTGCAAGTCGTCATAACTCATCGAACCTTTAGTATAAACGCGCCCGATCTCACGTCGGTGATGATGTACTGGGCAGAATTCACGGAAGATTCACGGTTTACCGATGAACCTCCGCAGCTTCGCCCACTCATCATCATTCACTCCGTGGATATGCTGTGATTTTTTTTCTCTCTCTTTGTTTCTGTTTCTCTGTTCCTCTCTTTCTTTCTCTTTGGAATGGCCAGCAGTGGGGCATGCAACATTTGCGTCTTCGAGGAGACGCTTGAACATATTCTATGCCGTTGCCCATCATACCACGCTCAATGACTCAGTATGGAAGCCAAGCACCGTAAACTGTATTCAAGACCACTGAATGAAAAGAAGATCCTGGGACTTTGGCCGACGGTTTCACATATTCGCAATACCACGGAAGCCTCCTTGTGCTTCTCGAGGACCAGCGGACTTCACGAGTGCCTGTGAACTAACAGTTCGAGTTCGTGTTATGTAGTTTCAAGGTAACTGTTTCCATCTCTTTCTTACTCTTCTTTCTTCTCTACCCTCTCCTTTCTATTATTCACCCTTCCCCCACCAGGGGCGTAGGCAGAAATTTTTTTCGGGGGGGGGGCACCTCCTTGATCTGTAGTGGGGACGAGCAGGCAGATGTGGTCGAGTGTCATTTTCTGCTCTGTATGCTATGGCAAAAAAAAATTTCGGGGGGGGCACGGGCCCAGGTGTGCCCTAACGTGGCTACGCCCCTGTCCCCCACCCCATGTTTAGGGTAGTGAACCAAGCCAAAGCTTGGTTAACCTCCCTGCCTTTCTTTGTTACTCTCTCTCTCTCATTCCTCACCCGTTTCTGTCAGGCCCACTGGGGTTCTTCATGTCAGCGGCTACATCTATCGCCGTTCATAACGGTTCCTTTCGCCGTGCGGTATTTCGATAGTTTCACCACAACCGCCACATTAGCTTAAAAGCTACGCAACGCCTCCTTACTCAACGGTATGGCTGGCCAGTGGCGTACCAACCTGCTCGCGAGTGGGGGGGACGCATCCCCTACTCCATTGGCCGCATACACACACACACACACACACACACACACACACATATATATATATATATATATATATATATATATATATATATATATATACATATATATATATATATATATATATATTGTTACGGGGAATATAAACAGAGACTCGAAGGACTAGCAACAGATGTACTTACAAGTGGTTCACCGAGCAGCGCTGCCGATAGGAACAACTCGCGCCAGTCTATCTTATTGTCGTCCTTTTCTTCGTCTTGTGGACCACGATGCCACTGGTACGTAGCATGACCCCCGGCGGCTGAAGCACCGTCCCGGAGCTTTAAAGGTCGTTTTCAGAAGCCGTGTTGTAGGGCTTGAGCCGTGAGACGTGAACAACATCACTGGACCGAACAACAGATGACGAGGGACAGATGGGGCCAATCTCATAGGTGACAGGTGTTACTTTACGCACTATACGGTAAGGTCCCGTGTAACGTGACAAAAGTTTTTCAGATAGGCCCACTCGACGATTAGGGGACCAGAGTAGCACAAGGGTACCCTGAACGAAATGTGCGTCTCGATGTGAGGCATCGTACCGACGTCGTTGGTTGCTCTGCGACGCCGTCAGGCGAGCGCGAGAGAGCTGTCGGGCATGATCGGCTCGCGCGATAGCGTCATGAGCACACTCGCTGGTGGACGAGGTACTGGATGAAATGATGGTGTCCAGTGGTAATGTCGGCTCTCTTCCATACAACAGGTAGAAAGGTGAAAAGCCTGCTGTGTCGTGGCGCGATGAGTTATACGCGAAAGTTGCGTAGGGTAAGGCAATATCCCAGTCTCGGTGGTCCGGCGACACATACGTAGCGAGCATGTCCGTAAGCGTGCGATTGAGCCGTTCCGCGAGGCCGTTGGTTTGAGGGTGGCAAGCAGTGGTCACTTTGTGCTGCGTGGAACAGGAACGCAGGATGTCGGCGATGACTTGAGAGAGAAACGAACGGCAACGGTCGGTGAGCAGTTGTCTTGGGGCACCGTGAACGAGTATAACGTCCCGTAACAGGAAGTCAGTAACGTCGGTTGCACAAATCGTTGGTAGAGCTCGCGTAATAGCGTAGCGTGTAGCATAATCAGTAGCCACTGCTATCCACTTGTTTCCCAATGTTGATGCGGGAAAAGGACCAAGCAGGTCTAACCCAACGAGGTGAAACGGTTCCGTGGGTATGTCTACTGGTTGAAGATGGCCAGCAGGTAGCAGCGACGGTGTTTTACGACGTTGACATAACTCACACTTTTTGAGGGAGTTCAGCCAGCAGAGCGCGTGGTGGTCGGTAACTACCGAAAATGGGCGTCCATAGAGGTATGGCCTGAATTTCGCGACCGCCCAAACGAGAGCCAAGCACTCGCGCTCTGTGATGGAATAATCGCGTTCAGGGGCTGATAGCAGGCGGCTGGCGTATGCAATAACGCAGTCATGGCCACGTTGGCGTTGAGCTAGCACTGCGCCGATGCCATGGCCACTTGCATCCGTACGGATCTCAGTAGGGACAGCAGGGTCAAAGTGGGCCAAAATTGGAGGAGTAGTGAGGAGCGCGATGAGATTGGAGAACGCAGAGGACTCTTCTGAGCTCCATGAAAACGGGACGTCTTGTTTGAGGAGCTGCGTAAGGGGTCTCGCTATGTCTGCAAAATTTTTCACAAAGCGTCGGAAGTAAGAGCATAGTCCGAGAAAGCTGCGAACATCCTTTGCAGATCGTGGTACAGGAAAGTTTTTGTATGCGCTGATTTTGGCTGGGTCTGGTTGTACGCCGTTAGCGTCTACTAAATGGCCAAGTACTGTAATTTGGTGACGGCCAAAGTGACACTTGGACGAGTTCAGCTGCAGGCCAGCGCGACGGAAGATATCTAAGACGGCTGACAGGCGCTCTATATGAGTCTCAAATGTAGGTGAAAAAACAACGCCATCGTCCAAGTAGCACAAACAGGTGGACCATTTAAAGCCTCTGAGCAGAGAGTCCATCATTCGTTCAAAGGTGGCTGGAGCGTTACAAAAGCCGAAGGGCATGACCTTGAATTGATATAGGCCATCAGGTGTGATAAATGCCGTTTTCTCACGATCCATGTCATCCACCTGAATCTGCCAGTACCCTGAACGTAGGTCTATGGAGGAAAAATAGCGGGCACCATAGATGCAATCGAGGGCGTCATCTATTCGTGGCAGACGGTACACGTCCTTTTTTGTAATTCTGTTTAGGTGTCGATAATCGACACAGAAACGCCATGTGCCGTCTTTCTTGCGGACGAGTACGACAGGGGACGCCCAAGGACTGCAGGATGGCTCAATAATGTTCTTGGCGAGCATTTTGTCGACCTCACTTTGGATAATTTTACGCTCAGACGCCGACACGCGATATGGACGCCTATGGATAGGAGGCGCATCACCAGTGTTTATGCGGTGCGTCACACCAGTAGCTTGCCCCAATGGACGGCCGCCGAGATCGAAAACGTCGATGTACGACAGTAGTACCCGGTGGAGCTCGTCAGTCTGCTGCGGTGTTAAATCAGAAGCAATCATCGACTTAATTGCGCTGTCGGGGCAAGTATTCGATTGGTGCTGGGCAGAGGTGTCGGAAGGAGTGGCTACCATGAAAGCATTCACTGCGTTGTCTTCTAAGGTGGAGAGCAATGCCAAAGAGATGCCTTGCGGCAGCACTTGAGGTGTCAAGCTAAAATTGACAACTGGAAGGCACGTGGAGTTCCCTGCGACAGACAGAACGGTGTGCGGTAATGTAATGCCGCGGCTGATGAGGACATCGGTGATAGGTGTCAGTACATAGTCGCCGTCGGGAACTGGTGGTCTTGATACGAACTCAACGTAGGTCAGTGTTTGGGCTGGAAAGCGAGCATATCGGGCAGTGCAGAGGCGACTCGGCCGTGGTGCACCAGGGTCTGTTATGGGCAAGTGAAGACGTAGTGTACTGGCCGAACAGTCAATGAGGGCAGAATGTGCGGACAGGAAGTCGAGGCCTAGGATTACGTCATGTGGGCATTTTTCAAGGACGGCGAAGAGAACAACTGTGTGGCGATCAGCGATGCTTACATGAGCGGAGCACATTCCAACGACAGATGCTGTTCCCCGTCGGCAACACGGATGAACTTAGTAGTCGCAGGTGTGAGAACTTTCTTGAGCTTTTGGCGAAAATCAGTGGTCATGACGGAAGGTTGAGCCCCAGCGTCGTCAAGAGCAGTCACATGCACACCATCCACTTGTACATCGATAAGGTTCTGTTTCGTATGTATGGTCAATAGAGGACTTTCGGTCAGTCCCATTGATGCAGCGCCACCTCCAGGGTCTGCAACATTTAGTTTTCCGTCGAGGAGCGTCGTGGGAAGGCGGGCGAAGGTGGTCGGCGGGGCTGGGGAGAACGAGACTGGCGACGTTGGGGCGATGGTGAGCGGGAGTAGCGGGGATCACTCACAGGTTCCTGAGGGGCAAAGTGGTCAGGGCTAGTCGCATGACGATAAACGGGACGGCCATGGGAAGAATGCTGGAAAGTTTGTGTAGTAGGACCCCAGCGACTTCTGCAATGGCGAGAAACGTGCCCAATACGGTGACCAGAGAAGCAAATAGGCTTGTCATCACGTGTTCGCCATGCGGACGGATTGCAGAATGTTGATGGAGAGCCAGAGGGGAATGGACGTGGAGTCGTGAATTGTTGCTGGAAGTCGGTACGGAGAGGCGTCGAAATGGAGCAAATACCCATGCTGGCCATTTCCTGTCGCACGACTGCTTGAATTAGGGGCAAGTAGATTGAAGGAGAGTGGTCAGGGTGCGGTGGTTGCACTGTAGCAGGAGCGGCTGCTTCAACTTTACGCCGGACGAATGTTGTTAAGTTATCGCAAGTGTCTGGAGGACGATATGTGTCCAGGCAAGATGACGTCGCTGCGGTATTTGGAAGGCGCTGGAACTGATGTGAGATGCGTCTGCTTTTAGCCTGTTCCAGGCGGCGACATTCTTGAATGATCGCATCAACAGACGTAACGTTACTAAATACCAGCAAGTTAAACGCGTCGTCCGCAATACCCTTCAGGATGTGCACAACTTTTTCTGGCTCGGACATGTTTTCGTCGGCTCTGCGGCAGAGTGCTAGGACACTTTGAATATAACTGATGTAGGACTCACTGGAAGTTTGCGCGCGAGTAGATAATTCATTCTTTGCGGCTTGTCGACGACCAAAAGGGTTTCCAAAAAGCTCACGGATCTTTTCCTTGAAGCTGTCCCAGCTTGTAATGTCATGCTCATGTGTGTCAAACCAGACACGAGGGGTGCCGTCCAAATAAAAGATGACATTCGCGAGAATGAGTGTGGGGTCCCACCTGTAACTGGCGCTGACACGTTCGTAAAGGCGCAGCCATTGGTCGACGTCGGAACCCTCGAGGCCCGAGAACACGCCAGGGTCTTTCAAGACGAAAGTGGTTGCGGCCGCTGGGTTGGAAGGCAGGACAGGAGGCGTGACGACCGGAGTGGGTGCATTCGAGTCTTGAGAGGCCATGTTGAAAGCCGCGAGCGAACGCCCGCTGCGGAGTTCCGTGGCGAGGACGGGGATCGCACCGCTCCACCAAATATGTTACGGGGAATATAAACAGAGACTCGAAGGACTAGCAACAGATGTATTTACAAGCGGTTCACCGAGCAGCGCTGCCGATAGGAGCAGCTCGCGCCAGTATATCTTATTGTCGTCCTTTTCTTCGTCTACACACACATATATATATATATATATATATATATATATATATATATATATATATATATATATATATATATATATATATATATATATATATATATATATATATACACACACACACACACATATAGGGGGGAGGAGGATAAGCGAGCGCCGTTATCATCCGTTGATCTAGATACTCCGTTTCGTGGCAACGCTTATCCCCCTCCCTCCCCCCCTCCCCGTGCGAGAGAAAGAGTGTCGTCCCTGAGGGCGTTTCCGCAGTGAATGGCAGACGCGGTTTTTGGTGCGTAGGTTTGGTATCGCCAGCAAAATGAGCCAGATTTCATCGCTCCGCGGTGATTACCAGCGGCCGCCTTTCAAAAATTTCAAAGTTGCTATAGGCTATTTTCAGGAATGGCTTCCATTCGCCCATTTGACTCGACCACTTATTTCCACTGGTTAAAAAGTTAAGTTTCCTAATTTCTATAATTAGTGCCGTAATTAATGTTTGTACGCATTTCAAAATGCCCTCTCCCACAGTAAAGGTAACGCCGCGGGTAGCACGCAGATACCTCCTTTGTGTGATTTTAAAAAAATACTGGACACATTTCTTGAAACACCCTGTATATATATATATATATATATATATATATATTCGAACTCGGTAATGGGCTCGTGCTCCCGAGGACCTTCTACTGGGTCGCTCCTTCGGCTCTTTTCCGAGCGAACGCAGCTCGTGCTGATAGTCTGCCCCGCCTTGAATGTCGCTGTCGTATATCGTCGCGCCGAGTGCCCGCTAATAAACGTCTTCATAATTTGGTGGTAACTGCTGGGTCTTCACAACAACTTCGGCCCTCATTCGATGGCCCTGGCTCTTTGATCGCGTACCCTGCCGCCTACCATGCATCAAGACGCCTCCCAGCAAACGCCCCCGCCTGCGCCGACCTTATGTCCCGGTGTCCCTCGTACCTGCGACCCTCCAGTCTTCACTGGCGCAGACGGTACCAACGTGGAGGACTGGCTCGCGATTTACGAGCACATGAGGGTCCCCAATAAATGGGACGAGGCAGCAAAATTGACTAACCTGGATTGCTACGTCGCGAGTCTGGCGGGCGTGTTATTTATTTATTTAGTACCCACAGCGCCAGAGGCATTACAGTGGGGGAGCGGTTTACAGTCAGTTTGGACAGTTCAATATTTTGTCATATATAAAGCGTGGAAAACGGCAATAGCAACAACAACAGCTACAGCAGATCGACAACATAAGTTATTCACAGCAGTATGCAGTATATGTGAAAAAAAACACTACAAGGTTGAGTCACTTCAACAGGAAAAATAAGTGATTTGCTATCGGAGTATAGCCACAATTCTCTTCTGCATACAGTGTGAGGACAAAAGAAAAGAAGAACAAAAGATAAGAACAGTAATACATACAGTACGTCTAAAAAAAGATCAAAGAAACAATCATTTCAGCAGGGCAAAAAACATTTCATTCGAAACTACGTTACGATGTCAGCAGGTAACCTATTCCAGTCTTGGATTGTTTTTGGAAAAAAGATTTCTTAAAAAGTTCCGTGCGGCATAGAACCTCCCGTACTTTTCGCTCATGGTCCACGCGTTGGGACCTATAGTGAGGCGGCATTATATACATGTCTCTCTGTATGTTAATCGTACCATAGTAAATGGAATGAAAAAGCTTCAGGCGCAGCTTTCTGCGTCGTTCTACCAGGGTATCCCATTTGAGTTCTTCCTTGGTTCTTGTTGCACTGAAATTAATTGTGTATTGACGGGACACGTACCTCGCACCGAGATTCTGAACCCTTTCAAGTTTACCAACGTCGCGCGCCGTCGTAGGGTCCCACACTACACAAGCGTACTCGAGGACGGACCTCACGTACGTCTTGTAGAGTAGCTCACGTGTGGACTGACTGAATGCACCAGAGTTCCTGCGAATGAAGCCCAGCATTTTTCCCGCCTTTCCGGTTACGTAGTTAACCTGCTTCTGCCACGATAATTCTGGGGTATACCAAACACCTAAGTATTTAAATTCGGTTACTTTACCAATTACAATGTTATTCAGGGTGTAGCAGTAATTTAGAGGGTTCTTCTTTCGAGTGAATGTCATATTGACAGTTTTCGTGAGGTTTAGCTGCATGCGCCACCTAGTGCACCATGTGCTGATTCGATCGAGGTCTTGCTGAATCAGGTTGAGGTCTTCCGTACCGTTAGTGATCCTATAAACCACACAGTCATCTGCAAACAGCCTCAACTGCGATGTCAAACCGTCGCCAATATCATTGATGTACAATAAGAACAGCAAAGGTCCCAGGACGGAGCCCTGGGGTACACCAGATGAAACGCTTTGTGCCCGTGACCGAACCCCATTTACAACCACGAATTGCCGGCGTAACGTTAGATATTCTTTAATCCATGAGACAACCGCCGGATTTATTTTATATGTGAGCATCTTTTCAATGAGTAATGAATGGGGTACTGTGTCGAAAGCTTTCCCGAAATCGAGGAAAATACATTCAACCGCAAGCCGTTTATCCAATGCAGAAGCAATATCATTTGTGAATTCCAATAATTGGGTAACACAGGAAAAACCTTTACGAAATCCATGTTGGGCTGACGTAATCGCAGAATGAGTATTCAAGTGAGCTACAATACTCGTGAATAGAATGTGCTCCATTATTTTACATGCAACGGATGTCAGCGATATCGGGCGGTAGTTTGAAACGTCGCTTCTAGGGCCGGACTTATGAATAGGGACCACAATACCTGCTTTCCAATCATCAGGAAGAGAAGCTTCGAGTAGTGACATATCAAATATAACTTTCAAGTACTTTGCTATCGATTCAGCGCATGATTTAAGCAGGAAATCTGGTAAGTCGTCAGGACCACACGCTTTAGAAGAGTCGAGCCTTCGAAGCAACGATTCAATGCCGTGTGTACATATGACAACATCATCCATGTCGCTTATCGTTTCAAGTACCGGTGGGACGTCTTCAGAAGGCATTACTGCAGGAGTGAAGACGGAGCAGAAGTAGGCGTTAAAGCATTCTGCCTTGTCAGCGTCTTCGCGAACAATGACGTCACCAGACACGAGTGGAGGGATAGTTACAACATCCTTGCCATTCTGCTTCACGTGCTTCCAGAACACTTTTGGTTTATCTTTTAGTCTTGTTTGAATAGTTCCCGAATAACTGTCTTTGGCAATGCGTGTTGCTTCTTTAACTTCACGAGTTATTTCTTTCAGTTTTTTCTCTGTCTCTTTTGAAGGTTTTCTGCAATAAGCGCGATAAGTTCGTTGTCTTTTTTGTGTGAGCTGGCGCAAGGTTTTCGTAAACCAAGGCTTGCTTCTACCCTGTCTCGCCGTCAACACCCAAGTTGGGACGAACAGCTCACGTAATTCGAGTATTTTCTGCTTAAATAACCGCCACAGCCCGTCCACACTCCTACACTCGGCTTCCGTTTCGAACACTACTAAATAAGCCTCTAATGCTTGATTTATACAATCGAGATTGGCTTTTTTATAATTGTACAGTTTTCTGTTAGCATGGTTTTTTGTTTTAACATAGGCCAGCGACATCGTTGACACGACAGCGTGATGGTCGCTTATGCCAGGAATCACAAGCGTTGACTGAACAAGTTCTGGTCGATTGGTAAGCAGAAGGTCTAAAATGTTGTTTCCCAGCGTTGGGGTGAGGACTAGTTGATGCAGAGCATGCAGGTTGACCATGTTCATCATTTCTGTATTGCATATTCCAGTAACTGTGGTACAAAAACCACGTATAAGATTTTACGATGTGGTCCGACTTCAAGACCGCCATTATCAACGTGTTTGGCCACCCTACTGCTGCAGTAGCCAATGGCAACTGAGGCCATGCTCTACCATATGCAACATTCGCCGTCTACACCATGACACAAACAACCGCGGGATTTTCACCTTTCCTTCTGCTTTACGGATGCGAGCCTTGACATACTATTGACGCTCCACTTCCCTATCATCTTAATGCTTCCGAGTGTCCACGTGTCACCGCAGATGCTCGACAAGCCGAAGAGTGCCGCCAGCTCGCCAGCACGTTTACATCGCAAGAGCAGCAACGCCAGAAAGAAAACCGCAGAACCTCACTTCCAGATCGTAGCTGTGCCGCAGGGTCTCTTCTATGGCTATCAGTCCCATGCCAAACTCCGGGACTCATCAAAGCTCTGCCCCGCGACGGTGGTCTAATGGTTATGGCGCTCGACTGCTGACCCGAAGGTCGCGGGATCGAATCCCGGCCGCGGCGGCTGCATTTTCGATGGAGGCGAAAATGTTTGAGGCCCGTGTACTTAGATTTAGGTGCACGTTAAAGAACCCCAGGTGGTCGAAATTTCCGGAGCCCTCCACTACGGCGTCTCTCATAATCAAATCGTGGTTTTGGGACAATAATCCCACATATTATTATTATCATCAAAGCTCTTTCCAAAGTACGAAGCGCTTTACCGCGTCTTGGAGCAAACCTCTCTGGGTAATTTTCTAATTGAGCTAGTTTCTGAACGCACCGGCATGGACGTGATATCGTCCATGTTTCCCGTCTCAAGCCGTATGATGAGCTTCTGCCTCGAACGTCTTAAGTCGTCAGGACGGCTGTTTTTCTGCAGTGTCGAATGTGAAGAAGATGTGCCTCCATCCAGCAGCATCGCCAACGCTCGGCTCGCTGGACTGGGCCTAACGCTGCCTCGTCGCCGATAATCATAACGTCCTCGGACAGCCAATAAACATCTTCACACCCATGAGGCTACTCAGAATGAGGTGAAGCGACTTTAAGTATTAAGCTATATAACATGTATGCATTTACGAGCGAGGAATCGTCGTTCTCGCTCGAAACTAAAACGTCCCCAGCAAGAACGACGGCAGCATGGCCTCGAGTGTCATTGCCGGGCTCCTTTCATTAACAAGCTTAACGGCGTCATGTGCGTTTTTTCGTGCACTGCCGTGTTGCAAGCAATTATTATATACGGAAGGGTGGCGTTTTAAGTCTTGTGTTCTATTCGACGTTCATTGCCAGCATGTCGACGCCAGGAGACACCATTCCTTTGCGGGTGGAAGGCAGCGTTGTCACTGCTGGCCCTGAAGTATTTTGCCGGCCCTGCATCTTGCTGGGGACCGCCCTACTATCGCCAAAAGAAAATTCGACTATATACTGCAACTGGGCATTATCCATCCTTCATCGAGCCCTCCACATGCTACCAGAGCATGACCCAGGGGATTGCCACTAGTGAGGAGACGGTGCCCTCAACGCGCGCATCGTCCCTAATCACTATCCGCTCCCTCACTATCACGACTTCTCTGCCAACCTAGCTCTAGCGGTCATAATCATGAAGATAGTCTTGGTAAAGACCCACCACCAGATCCTGGTTGAGCGAGCGGACATCCCCAAGCCTGCAATTGTCGTTGATGCACGAGGGCTCCGGTGCCTTCTTTAGGCTGTGGGCTTAGTTCCCGGCTTGTTGTGATAGTGTACGTGGCCGGAGCATGAACGAACCAGCACCTTCACGACTGCCCTACAATATACATCCAGTGCACAACACACGCCATCACAAGGCCAGAACGTCGATAATAATAAAGCGAACCTCCAACGACAAGGTCGAAGCAAGTCATTGACGTGCTGGGCAACGTCATCTACTCTACCTCGATTTGGGCGAACGACGCCACGATTGCCTGGCAAGTAGCCATTGCACTTGCTATGCAAGACGGTCGGCGAGATAGGGTGTATGGCGACTCGAAAGTGACCGTTAGGGCATTCCAGAAAGGCCTGGTAGTCCGGCAAGTAGTTGAAATTTGGAAAGAAGCCAAAAAAATCACAGCATATCCACGGAGTGAATGATGATGAGTGGGCGAAGCTGCGGAGGTTCATCGGTAAACCGTGAATCTTCCGTGAATTCTGCCCAGTACATCATCACCGACGTGAGATCGGGCGCGTTTATACTGAAGGTTCGATGAGAGTTATGACGACTTGCAGCTCACTTCAATTTTACATGTACGCTGTGAATTTTCATTGTTTAGAAAACCATTGCTTTAGAAAACATCTGGCGTCTTTCGTTAAGCAGCTGGCGTCTTTTCGTTTTGCTTTAGAAACATCTGGCGTCTTTCGTTGGTTTATTTCATCAATCAACGGCGTTTTGAACAAACTTTTTATTGTTTAATCACGCACAGGAGAAATCTCACCAGGCACTACCTTGGGGGTAAACAATGGCTGCTAATGGGAATGAGAGACAGAAGAAGTCGGCTTTTAGCTAACACTTACACTTCTACTTCTACTAACGTTTCCTACTGGAACATGCCAATGGCTGTAATGGGGAATGCGAGACAGAAGAATTCGGCTTTTAGTTAACGCGCACGCTGCGAATTTTTTATCGTTCAGCAACGCACAGGAGAAATCTCCAACCGGCACCACCTTGGAGGTGAAGATCTGGTACTAGCGTTACGACTGGTTACGCACTACGACGGACGAACGGGTGCCGCTTTAAGGAGCTTCGCCCCTAAAACGGCGACAGCTCCACATTTTTCATTTCTGGCTCCTTGCCCACGTAAGGGCGGTCAAGGGGATTCCTCTAAACCTCAACTAGTCTGTCCACGAGGCTGCGCGTGGCTTTACCGACTGCGCTGACCTCGGATCGGGCGACATTCCCCCTGGAGACAGGGATGCTTCTAGCCCGCACAATGAAATTATTCAATTAGTTTATTTAGAGGGAAGAGTCTTCCCACCACCTCATTCCAAGCTATGCAGGCCGCAGGCGGTCATGCTCCTACCCATATCCGGTGTCCCTTAACATCAGATATCCGGGCATTTAACGGGATAGTTCTTGCGCGGCCTGTGGCGAGGCTGTTACTTTGTCTCCCGTACTGGGAGTGCAGGTCCTTGGTCCCGAAGTTCACCAAGGAGGAGTGGGATGCGCTCCTGCGAAGTCCCGTCTATGAAGACCAACTACTGGCCGTCCAGCGTGCCTGCGATGGGGTCGGCAGGCTAGACCTGTCGGTACAGCTTGCCGGCCCCACTAAGCCGCTGGACCTGGCCGAGCAGATACAGCTGGCTCCCCCGATTCTTGCTGCCAAGCCAGTTCTCCCACTGCGTTGTCCGAGATGTTGTCCCCAAAAGGGGAGAATCAATGTTTTAGGGCCGCGATTCACATTCCCACGTGATGTGGGCGAGAGTTGGCCGTTCTCCACAACACGTACATCATCGCGTGTATATTGTGGGGTTAACGTGGTGTACCCTTTCAGGTGATGGTATGTGTTGGTTTGTACTCGACGCTATTGCGCGCCTGTTTTCCGGTAAATTACGGGGGCGGTGGCTGTATTTTAACACGAAAGTGTTTTATGCCGGGGTCCACCAAGTGTTGTCACGAATTTCCGTCAGGATATGACGTTGATAAAATGAATGCTAATGAATGAGAAAGAAAAAGTTTCCCCGCCGCGAATCGAGCGCATGACGCTTTGGTACGCAAGGATAAGCGTCCGGTGCTCCACCGACTATGCTACCGAGGTAGATGCACGACAGTCCGCAAACGCGCCTTATGTCTCTCAAACATTCGTCCTCGCACGGTGCTCTCTATTGGCAGGGCCAGGCTGGGCAGGGCGTTGCGCCGTCTGTGAGCGGTGAGCTGAAGTAATGCGACATGACACTTACTAGCGCCGAGAACGCTCCGACATCGCGCTTCCGTGCCCAGTCACGCAGGTCATGGTTAAAACGCCTCGACAACAGCGAAATACACTGGCCGCGCCGGCATCGGGAGCCAGCCTAGACGCACTTACGTTCTCTGCCTATAGCTTCGTGTTAGTGCGTAATGGGTCGTTGTCGCTGTAGTGCAGCTTAGAGGTGTGCACGGGCTCCGGGTAGCCCGAAAGCCCGAGGCCGACCCGGTCCGCGGGCCGGGCTCGGCCGGGCCAACGTATTTTCACCTCGGGCCCGGGCCGGGCTTGGGCTACTTGGAGTTTTATCGGGCCGGGCTCGGGCCCGGCGCAAAGCCCGACTCAAGCCCGAAATATTGAGAATGAGCGGGAATTGTTTTCTAGCACGTATGCAGCGCCTTTTCCGCGACCGCCCTTTACCGCTTTTCTTTCCATTGGCTACTTTAAACAACAGGGAAGCTCTCCGATTACCTCTCTATGGAATCGCCCTCCTGTCCATCTGAAGTTTTGGTCTTCTGGAAAAACAAGCAGCAGAGATATCTCAAGCTTGCCAGGCTGGCAAAAAAGATATTCGTAATTTCGGGGACGAGTGCAAGCAGCGAACGTAACTTCAGTTCGGCGGGCTACATAATGCAAAAGCGCCGCACTTCGTTGACGCTGGAATCGTTGGACTGCTTGCAGTTTTTGCGTGACCATTTGTAATCTGTGTAATAGAGACTGTTGATCGTGTGTCGTTTGATTATATTTGATATGCTCAATAAAATACCAAATTACCAGAAAACCATGTTTTGTTTGCGCAGCGAACCTTCAAAAAGCCGGGCCGGGCCCGGGATTGTGTTTTCGTACGTCGGGTCGGGCCGGGCGGGCTCGCAGCCCTTTGCCGTCGGGCTCCGGCGGGCCTTCGTCAAAGTCAGCGGGCCCGGGCCGGGCTCCCGCTCGGAAATACGGCCCGTGCACAGCTCTAGTGCAGCTTCCACATGCACCAACCGTGTTTCGCCGCCGTCTGCTTCGAGTGCGATAGCACCGACTAGTAAAACTGCTGCAGAGATGCTGCAGAAACACAACGATGTCGACGGGCTAATGTCCTGCCTTGGTGGAGCGAGACAGATACCAGCGGGACGTGCACACCTGCGCGTGTTCGCGGGTCAAGCTACGAACATCAGCGTGTTGCTGAAGCGCAGTGTGGTGGCGTATACATGAGCACAGGCGTAGGTGACCCTATTACTAGGAAGCGCACACCGTGCCGTTTCTCTCCCTAATTGACGGCACTTCAAAGAAGTGGATATCGAGTACCAGTGTTTATTATGTGCTTGTTGATATTTTTTCACGAGAATCACGATAGCCTGTGTACAGGTATGTGTTCAAAATTTCAGCTGCCACACGGCTGAATCATGACCATGTGCGTTAGTCGTCGCGATGGTGATGTGCCACTAGGCGTCAACGGGGGTACACCCACGTCAAACGGTGCTATATCTACCAGACATCTATAGACATTGTATAAGCTCTCATATATCACTACACAGTAAGCACTACTTCTGTGAACAGACGTTTCACTTTCGTGTTATACCGATTCCTTTGATGAAGGGATCAGCCATTTTTGTCGTTCTCTTTGGTTTTCGCGAATGTTGCCGGGAAACTTCTTTCCTCATGTACCCGCACCTTATATGACGTATTCTGTTACCTTGTGCTCTTGCATTTCATTGTGAACAGGACCTTCATGCAAGGTGGCGAAAACGTCTTATGTCTTTTGGAATAATTTCACTGTGGTTAGCACTTTTCACTTTTTATTCCGATGTACTGATTAGGCAGGTGTCTCACTGCACTTTTAATCTTTTTCGTCTCGCACTGCGTCTTGCAGGACTGACGCCCTTATTCAGACAACGATACGGGAGAACTTCGCTAACTGCACGGTCATCACAATAGCCCACAGGCTGCATACGATCATGGACTCGGATCGTGTCATTGTGAGTATAGCCCCTTCAGGCGCGAAATATGATGCACTGTCTGCAAATGTCTCAAATTCGCACAACGTAATTCTAAGGCACTCAATATTACATTCCAAGAAAGAAAATAAAGTAATATGCTGTTGTTTGCTAGTTTTGCTAATTAATCTTAATTAGGGGATAATTGAATATTTAATTACTCAGCAGTCAGTCATGTTCCATTTTTATACAAGAATAAGCAAATTGTTGGCTTAAAATGCATGCGCAATTTGTTTTTGGTTGCGTTCATTTCGTGCGGAGAAAAATAATACTTATTACGTTGGTCCTGGAATGCGGCACGTCGAACAACCCGTCTAACATCGTAGTGCCTTCACCAAAGTGATCGGTTATGGTCATACTTAGCACATTGAGGTTAAGTCAAGGCATGTTGACCATGCAGAAGGTTCAATTGATGCTATGCGCAATGTAGCTTGCCCTTTCTTTCCGGCTAGTCCAAAAAACTGGCGAAAACAAGTTGCGTCCACATATGTGGACGTTGCGCCTGAAGGGGATAGGAAAAGATATTTTCCGAACATTGCCACATCCCAATGCGTGATGGGCACATTTATATTTTACCTGTCAGCAAATGTGATAGGCCTGCGATGCGCATGCGAGCGGAACTCAGCGCCTGAGGAAGCGAAACATAACCACTGAAAACATGATATATTTCTGATCAGGGATTGCCACAGAAACTGCAGTCGAGCTGCTTCTGTGGCAATCATACATCCTGCAGTAGGCGACATTAGCTCTAACTTAGTACAATTGTTACGGCAAAAGGAAATTGTTTTAGGCAATACACAAGACAGCAAAGTTACACTAAGTATATTAGTTGACTGCTCCAAAGTCTAAACCGGATAAATCACAATACGTTTTTAGAAAAGTTACCCTTTCTGCGAATTTAATCACCATTTATTGAGCGACAGGCTACCGTGTGAAAGCATAAACACGGAGGAATCATTTGTGCAACAAAATGCCAGGCCACTGCGGAAAGCGCAGCACAGTCACAGCGAAAGCTGGAAGCATAGGGCACTAGAATATGGGGTAGTAATGGGGGTTCAGGGGGTTCAGAATACAGGGGTTCAGGGAGGAGTGATGTCTGCCGCAGTCAATATCGAAAGCCACAAGATGGCGCCACTACAGCATGAGCTGTCACATCGTGCACCACTTCCGATGTGCTTCGGTGCTTTGCATGCGTCGCGCTTGATAATCTGACTTTTTATTGCTAACACATTGGTGGGAAGCATGTTTCTGGATGGTTGTGGTCATGCATGCATAAGAAACAAAACGAAATGCAATAAGGCTGCCAGGCACGGTCGGAAAGAAAAAGCAGCGACTAGCAGATAAGAGCGAAAAAGTGAAAGCTGCGAAAACAAAACTCCGTGCAGTTTCTCTGCAACTTGATCGATGAACGCAAACAAGGTGTAGGAAAATGGAAAAAATTAAAGTGTACGAACCTTGAAGATCCTTGTTAAAATAGTGCTATAATAGATCGTAGCCCTGCACCCTGCCACAACTTCGATTTTATTCGTTACGCGCACGGTACCTTTTTTGGTCCTTGTCAAAAGCTGCATTGTGCAATAGCAATTATGTGGTTTTACGTGCGAAAACCAAGATTTATTGTGGTGCACGCCGTAGTGAGACTCCGGAATAATTCTGACCACCTGGGGTTCTTATTTGCATGTGTATGTATACACGCACACAAACATACCAAACGGACATCCATAATGGGTCGTTAAACTATCCCCCCCCCCTTGTTCTAAAAAATTCTGGAGACCACCCCTACGCTTGACGCGACTGCAGAGATGGAGTGACGAAGGTGCGCTTGTCGCAAACGCGCGTCTATTGTTGGAAATCATGCTCACGCGGCGCCTGTAGAGGAAGAGGAGAAAGAAGTTGCGCGCGACTGGAAGAACGTTGACGGTGGCTTGTGACCGATCTGTTATCACCATGTTGGACGGTTCATTGCTCTGCGTCAATAAACCCGACAGAAGTGTCTTTTCCCACATCGTATATTTTGGTGCCGAACGACCCGGGAAGCCAGGCCAGCCAGTGCCTTTGCAACGTGCGACTTCCTTTGGGAGAGACCTCTGCATCGAGCCGTCATGGAGCGGATCAAGAACAAGCGGGCCGCTCGCCGAGCGCAAAGCACGAAGATCGTGAACGAGGTGAAAGAGATCCTTCAATCCGGATAGTTTGAACTTTCTGCGCTTCGTGTCCTGCAAAGCCGGTTGAAGGCGACGAGGTCGGAGTTAAACGTGCTCAACGCCGAATTGGAAGCAGTCATGACCGACGAGCAAGTAATAGAAGATTATGATTCCGTCATGGAATACGACGAAGCTGCTGTCTGCGCGTTGGCATTGCTCGAGCACAATATTGACATGCTCAAGACTTCCTCTTCGCTTCCGACTACGGAGCCACCGACCGCAGCTGACGGGAACCGACCGACTGAACCCTCAACGATCACGACACACTCACAACGTGAATTTGGAGCCAGGTTGCCGAAGTTAGAACTTCTACGTTTCGACGGAACGATCACCCAATGGCAGCCGTTTTGGGACATGTTTCTGCATTCTGTCCACGAGAACCCGAGGCTGTCGACACGGATCGCTTCCATTACCTGGTTTCTCTACTTGACGGAGCTGCTGCTAAAGCTGTCGCCGGAATCCAAGTGACGGAATCAAGTTACAACGACGCCCTTGGAATATTGAAGCAGCGCTACGGCAACCCCAAGTTGATCGAGCAGAAACTCTTGGAAAACCTACGCATGCTTGGGTCGGTGACATCATCGAACAACGTTACAGCTTTACGGAAATTATTCGACGACATTCAGCTCAACCGAAGAGGACTCGCCAACCTTGGGGTGAGCGCTTCATCTTACGCTTCAATGCTATGCGAAATACTCCAGAAAGCTATACCCCAAGATATGGTAGTAGACTATTACAAGAGCGAAAGCATCGAGTCCAGTTCCTCCTCGGTAGCCACACGAAGCGGTGCGGACTCAGCTGAACAGGAGTCAGAGCGCCTTCTGAAATTTCTTCAGGTAGAAATCGAATGTAGAGAGAAGTGTGCTCAGACTAGGACACCAAGGCTAAACAAACCACGCCCTAAACAAATCTCAAGCTTAAATATGGCATCGACTCCTGCGGCAAGGGTTCTTCACAATAAGGCAGAAGTCTTAACAGAACCATGCTTCTTTTGTTCTGCTAAGGACCATAAGACTGAGCGATGCACCAGTGATGTTAGCCTCGAAGACAAGCGCAGTATGCTTAGGAAGGAAGGTAGATGCTTTAAATGCACCATGAAGGGACATCTTGTGCGGGACTGTCGTCGCAGGATCCAGTGTACAACATGCAAGCGTCGTCATGCTTCCACTATGTGCAACCCCAAGAGCTCAGCTTATGCAGGATCGAGAAAGGCGCCGAACGTCGCCATGCACGTTGCAACGAACAGTACCCAGCATCGACTTGCCACAGAGGTTCTCCTCCAGACGTTCCGTGCCTGGCTGACGACTCCTACTCATTGCTGTTACGTCCGCGGTGTTTTGCACAATGGCAGCCAATGAAAATTTTTGAGGGAAGATGTATACAAGAAACTTAATTTATCTCCCATCCGCGATATGGATTTAGTGGTTAGCACGTTTGGACGGGCTCGATCACAGCATGCTCAGCGGGCTAAGGTAGTGAGCATTACACTTCGCAGCCACCACGAGAATATCTCAGTACAGATAGAAGCGATCGTCGTGCCGTTCATCTGCGAAGATATGATCGAAGTGCCACAAGATAACAACTTGTTCCGCGCCATTGTTGCAGACGGCAAACAACTAGCGGACGCAGTGGTTTTCGCTGGAGTCACAGGTGAACCTGGAGTGAGTCTCTTGATCGGTTCCGACAAGATTTGGAAGCTCATGCCGAATTCAAGTGAGGTGAAATGGGACACCGCAAACCGATCTCTGGTAGCGATCAACACGAACTTCGGATGGACTCTTCAAGGACCCCTGGCGTTCTCAGAAGAAGTTAGTCGGAAGACGAGCACTCACATATGTGTTTTACGAGTAGACGCATACGACAAGGAAGCACTGTCCTTCCCATTACAAAGATTCTGGGAAATGGAAGCAATCGGTATTGTGGAGACACCATCAGACAAACAAGAAGAGGTTTTGACGAAGTTTAATGAAACCATCAAGTTTCAAGACGGTCGCTATGAGGTGTCACTACCATGGAAATCGGAGGGACCAAAAATCAAAGACAATCGCAAAGTTGCGCTTTCACGACTGTATTATTTGTTGCGACGGCTTTCCACAAACGATGAAGACTTGAAGGCCTATGACAAAGCTATTAGGCAATATGAGAAGGATGGCCATGCGGAGAAGGTCACGGACGTACAAGCATCGCGAGGAAACGTTTATTACATGCCGCATCATGAAGTCATTCGCGAGACGTCCACTACTACAAGACTGCGCGTTGTTTTCGACGCATCGTCGCACGGAACAGCGTCATGCAGTCTGAATGAAAAACTTGAAAAGGGACCGAACCTGA
Organism: Rhipicephalus sanguineus; assembly: GCF_013339695.2. Taxonomy (NCBI): domain Eukaryota; kingdom Metazoa; phylum Arthropoda; class Arachnida; order Ixodida; family Ixodidae; genus Rhipicephalus; species Rhipicephalus sanguineus. The sequence continues at coordinate 1,978,605 of NC_051178.1, read as the reverse complement.
ACTCCGACCTTCTAAAGATGCTAATAAGGTTTCGTTTGTATGCATTAGGACTTACAGCCGATGTACAGAAGGCCTTTCTTCAGATATCTATCAAAGAAGAAGACAGGGATGCGCTCCGCTTCTTGTGGTTTGAGAAAGTACCGACCAAGGACCAACCGCTCCCACGACTCGAGGAGATCAGGATGAGTCGGGTGCCCTTCAGAACAACGTCGAGTCCGTTTCTCCTATCGGCTACGCTTCGGTATCACTTCAACCACATAAATTCGAAATACCAACAAACAGCTGTTCAGCTCAAGGGAAGCTTCTATGTGGATGATTTGGTACTCGGCGCTTCAACGCCTGAGGAGATCTGCCACTTGTACGACCAAACAACCGAGATCATGAAATCAGCAGGATTCTTCATCTGTCATCAGGCACAGCATCTTCCGAATGTACATAATACCTTGTAAGTGTTTAGCGGATACTACGGTTCTCCGCAGAACGAAATAAATAATGGCATAGTGGCTGCTTCCCTACTTCACAAAAATTATGACAATTTATAGCGTAGTGGGTTCCTTGCAAGTGCACTCGTATTGGTTGCCAAAAAAGCTCATAAGACCGTCATGATCCATTTCCTCAGGGTCTCAATAAGGTACTTTCTTTCTCTCCTCTCTTTCTCACGTTAGCCTATGTTATATAGCCTGATGGGAGAGTTCAATAACGACCGGGCATCGCACAATGCGAATTAGGTCACTAGTGTTAGCAACAACTTGTAGGTTTGGGCGAGTCGGCTCATGATGCGAAAACTAGAAGCAGCGCGAAAAAAACGACGACAAAAATAGGAACACACACAACAGGACTAGCGCTGAACTGCCAACTGAATGTTTATTGAAGAATCACCACTTATAGGTATGCCACCAAAAACGCCTTGTCACACAAAAAACGCCACAAAAAAATCAATGGTTGCGGACATGCGTATTGCTAAACTAACAGGTGTTTATCGAGAAGAGATCTCTCATGAGTAGTTAAACTATGTGACGCCGCGCTGACACACTTATCTCCAGCTTTATTGATAAAATAAGCTTCCACGATTTCTCTTTCTTTTTTGGATTTTCCAAACGTCAAAAAACTAGTTTGCCCGAACTTGGGTGTGCATGCGCATTTTTTACAGTGCGAGGCTAGATAGCTGCCATAGCCATTTTTGACATTGTTCTTATATTGCCTGGCCCTATCATTTAAGCATTGCCCAGTTTGTCCGTTGTACACTCTCCCACAACTTAATGGTATCTCATAAACAACATCAGAGGTTCACTTGGTGAACTTCGTTTCATCGTTAGTAGTACATATCATTTGTTCTCGACCTTTCATAGCATTACACAGCGTTGAAAGTTTACGAGGAACAGAAAATACGAGCTTAAGAGTATACGTTGTTGGGCTAGTTGGTTCATAATCTTCAAAATTGGCTAGCGCGAAAATGGACAAGGACTAAGAAGGAACACTGATGAGCGCCTGTCCTGTACATCAGTGTTCCTTCTTAGTCCTTGTCCATTTTCGCGCTAGCCAATTTTGAAGAAAATACGAGGTTGACTTGGTGCCTGTTGGCCACTTTCTTCAGGTTATGCGATAACCTGTGCACATATGGTATCACATGAAACGGTCTCTTGTCTTTTTCTTGCTCATCAGTTTTTCTTCCTGAACGTTTCAATCTTTGTAGCACAGTTTCACTCACAGCTGTGATGACGGAAGTAGGGTAACCGAATGATTTAAGTCTTTCGGTCTGATGCATTAGGCTAGCCTTCATTTGGTGCTCACATGATTTGTTAATTGCACTTTGTACACAGGTGATGGCGATTCCTCTTTTTACAAGCTTGGAATGAGCACTATCATACGGAAGGATGCCTTTCTTTGATCTAGGTCGATACTCCCAGCATACATGTTCATTAGACTCAAGAAAGGAAATATTAGCGTCTAAAAACTGTAGGGTATTATTCTTAGGCGTTTCAAAAGTGAATTTCAGTCCCCCTCCAAGCATCCTAAAAATGCCCAGAATATTTTGGACTTCGTCATCAAAACAGTAACCTGGACGCTTCTTTAAAAGAATGAAGTAGTCATCAACGTAGCGATAAATACCAGTGACTGGAGAGTCATTTAACGCAGCGCAAATACGGTTGTCAACACTAGATAAAAATATGTCACTGAGAATGGGCGCAATGGATGAACCAATACAAATGCCGGAGCATTGAATGTAAAAAGTTCCATTGTGATTAATGGCTGTCGAATTGAGATAAAATTCTAAAAGCGTGATAAAATTGTCAACATTTATGCCTGCTGAGTTTTTGGAAGTCTTGTTCATTTGTTTCACGGATTTTTTCCCGCACAGCGGCTAGCAAACCATCACATGGAAGAGAATAAAACAAATCTTCTACGTCTACAGAAAACGCCGTCACACTGTTTCCGTTAGTGACACAAGGGCCGCTTGATTCGTTCACGAAATCCTCAGAACTTTTCACTAAGTAAGGGTCATTTAACGGAAGTTTCTTCAAATGTCCTTGCAAGAACCTTCCGACATGCAACTGCCACGAAGCTTTTTCAGACACAATTACCCTTAACGGGTAGGTGGGTTTGTGCGTTTTACACGTAAAAAACACGTCAAGGAACCCAGAATCTGTCTTGCTTGCGATCTTCTTCAAGTTCTCCAAATTTAGATCTCCAAGTAGCTTGAGAGCTTCCCTCCTTCGCTTCTTTGGATCGAAGTTCACTACCTTGAAGTTCTTCGCGATGGCTACGTCGGACTTTTCTCCCAGGAGGTTTTCCGGTAGTAATACAAACATTCCTTTCTTGTCGGATTGGAGGATATTCATGCTATTGCTCTTCAGCCAGGACACCACACGCTTGAACGGTAACTTGGTTGAATTCCGGGGGAGCGCATTCTTTATGACACAGTCGACGCCTTCTTTTTTGTCTTGGCTTTTTTGTGTGACAAGGCGTTTTTGGTGGCAAAGCTATAAGTGGTGATTCTTCAATAAACATTCAGTTGGCAGTTCAGCGCTAGTCCTGTTGTGTGTGTTCCTATTTTTGTCGTCGTTTTTTCGCGCTGCTTCTAGTTTTCGCGTCACTAGTGGGTAGTTTAAAACTTCACAAACCATTACAAAGGCCTCAGTAATAGTTCTTCAAGATCATCAGCTGTTGCATCACCAAGGTGAACATAATCCTTACAGATGTGTAGGTGATACCTCGCTTCTCCGCAGAATGACGAATAATTGCGCAGTAGGTGCTTCTCAACCTCACAGAAATTATGATTTATAGCGTCGTGGGTACCTTGCCAGTGTGCTTGTATTAGTAGCCCCAAGAGAGTTTATAACGGGCTCTAGAAAGGCCGCCCACATTTCGCTGTGACTGTGCTGTGCGCTCCACGCAGGCTTGGCGTTTTTATGGTGATAACAATTATATGGACTCTCTCGGCTGATTTTCGCTGTCAGCGTTATGGCCCAGATATGTATTTGTATGTACATATATAAACAAGACGCAAAGAAAAATAAATCAGTAGAAAAAAGTTCGAAACACCCGACCGGGGATTCAAACCACCGACTCCCAGCCTGCTATATTAGACATCTGAACCATGCCCAATGCATGCGCTGGTGCACTAACAGCGAGCTATTTATATACGCCATTTACCGCTGGTGGTAAGCAAATCTCGGAAGAGCTTGATCGTGTTTTCTGTTATGCAACGCTCCTAATTTTCTTTCAGTTTGGAAACTGCCCTTGAGACGCGCAGGACAAAACGGCCCTTTTCTGTACCCACTCGTGATGTGGAAGGAAAAAAAAACAAGGAACACCGGGCATGCCTTACACCAGACGCCCCTGTTTGATAGGAGACACAGGAGGCCACATGCCACAGTTTAAAAGAAAAAGAAATATCTGAGAACGACTGATTCTTTATTGTCAACATTTGTATACGCAAAGCTCCTACTTTTCTTTCAATGTGAAAACTTCCCTTCAGACGCGCACGACAACTTGGCCCTTTTCTGTACCCACTCGCGATGTAGAAGGAAAAAAAGAACACTGGGCACACCAGGCACACCTTGCGTCAGACGCCTCGTGTGCCAGGAAACGCAGGGGGTCACTCCACGCTGCGCAATTTAAAAGAAATATCTAAGAGCATCTGATTCTCCATTAGAGAGTTTGAGAATTGGGGACCCATGATACTGGGTCACCAAGCTGGGTTGGGTAGGCAGCTCTTGCGTTCGGAGGATCAGCAGAGCTTGAGAACTGGTCAAACGCAAGCTGCTTTGGCACAAAGCACGGGGCCACATATAAACATTGAAACGACATAAAAATTGAAAAAGAGGAAGCAAGCGAGACATAGAGAGAAAAAAATAAAAAAACAGGAAGAAAATTAGAAATACACATAAATAAAGACAAAAAGAGAGGAGGAAAGAGAAACAAGGAAGGCTGCCCAGCTCTGCAATTCGTTGAGGCTCGATCGAGGGACTCGCATTGAACTCGTCTTCTCAAATTCAAAGTTGAATCCCATACAAAAACCTTTGGTTTTCCATTTCACCGATCATAAGGCGATCGTAATGAATGGAAAACGCCGCCCACATCTCAATACCATATACGCAATGTGATTAATAAACAACTTTGTATATACTGTACACACGTCTTGTCAGGTCTTTTCATGATCGAGTGGGGAATGGTCGGGGGGATTCACGGTTAATGATCTCCCGGAGCTTCGCCCACTCGTCATCATTCACTTCGTGGGTATCCTGGGATATTTTTTTTCGTCCAATTATGATTGATATTAGTCTATTGTTAAACCTGATGTTTTTTTTATTTACACAGTGCTCTGTAAGCACGGACACGAACGCCAAACGAATTGACGGACAAGCCTCAGCCTTAAGGTGCTTCGCCCCTAAAATTGCGTGGAAGAGTTGCAGAAAAGCATTGTCTTCAAAATCGAAAAGTAGTAGCTTCCGACTTCGCTGCTGCACGTGGCAGCCATTAGGAAATGCCGGGAGCGGCGACCCGGTAGCAGCATATGACACACAGTGACGGTTCGAGATTATCGCTCTACGCTTGCCTTTCTCTCACCAAACTATATTATGAGGCCAGTTGCGGCGAACCTGCTTCCGCTACAGCACGAGTAAATAGCGAGCTTTAGTATAGCGGGAAACGCTTACGTTAGCGTTAGCGTGCGTCTCAACGCTAACTCTAAAACGGAACGCGCTGCGTGCCAACTGGTGGTATTTTAGTAGAGCGAAAGGCATTCCCGCTAACGCTAACGCAAGCACGTATGGCGCCATCAAGACATAACACGAAATGCACTGTAAATCCACAAAAGCACCACTAAGTCGAGCTGATCCAAAGTCACCGTTTTTGCGCCTCCTTGTTGCGTTTCCAGAAGTGTCTTGCAGAAGTGAAACGCACACGCATCACGTATCAAAATTCATGCACTGCAGCGTAAAACATGAAGGGAAACGAATCTTGACATGTCTCGGCTTGACTTGTGGCCGTACCTTGGAAAGAGGCGATTAAAGACAGCATCGCTATCTCTGCGCGCCTACAGAAAACATGAGCGGCCCTTGTAAACAAAATTTGTTAAGCCCTCTGCACCGCAAATTTATTTTGTATCTCAAAAAACGGAGCTATTTTATCGGCTGTAAACAGTTGGTGAAGCCTCATTACTCAAATCTAAATCAAATACGAACAATATTTGGGAATGAATGGGTTTAATATTGCGGGACGACGGCTAGAAAGAATCGAAGAGGACGGCTCTCGCTTTAACAGGCACCGCCATCTTGCCCTACGTACGGGACTTCTTGCGTGCGTTAGCGTTGAACGCTATATTCCAGAAATAGCGTTCGTACGTAAGAGCTCCCTACATTTATGTTCTGCTCATGCACGGTTAGGAGCACGCAACGCTAACGCTAACGCTAAATCTTTAAGCATTACATGTAGTTGGGCTAGTCGGTTCATTGCTTCGTAAAGGTTTAAACTGTCCGAAGAAGACGGGAAGGAAAGAGGAACACATAGACACACACAAGCGCAGAATTTCCAACTGATGTTACTTGAAGAAAGCAGGTGAATTTATACTTCCTGAGATATAAGGAGAACAAGGTATGAACGCGATGATACAGGTGAAAACAAGGACGCGTGCGCATCACGTACATGGTAGCGATTTGACGTGTCCGTCTAAGAAGTTAATTTCTTGCCTTGATAGCGATAGCCAGAGAGAGCTTACGCAGCTATCTCCCCGTTTTGCGATAAAATAGGCCTCAACGACTTCTCTTTCTGTTCTTGATTGAGCCTTCGCTAAGAATGTCGTCTTATTCAGATGACGCAAACAGCTCTTGCTATCACACCTTTTACAATGTAATGCGAGATTACTGCCCGTGCCTGTGCGCAAAGATCTGTTGCGTTCCTATGCTCGCTTATTGAAACATCGGCCGGTTTGGCCTATGTATGACCGACCGCAAGAAAGGGGTATCTCATACATCGTGTTAGAAAGACAACTGGTGAACTTGACGTGATGGTTCTTCTTGCATGACCACTGTTGTTTTGTACCTGTTAGGAGCGGGCACACTTTTCGGAGTTTGCATGGTGCCGAGAAGACGACACGAATTCGATACCGTTCTGCAGCCTTGTTAACGTTGTGGGACAAAGAAGTACATATGGCATGACGGAAGGTGGTTTTTGATCCGAGCGCGTCTGTTGCTTATTTAGAGACTTCGCCCTTTGAAGCAGGCTATCGGACGTGCTGCGAATCAGGTGTTGCGGATAACCGGCAGACAGCAGACGCTCGATCTGTCGATTGAAACTCGAAGACGCTGTATGGACACAGGACTTCTGTAAGGTGGAAAGACAGGTAGACATAATTATGCCACGCTTCACAAATTTAGAATGTGCGCTCTTGGACGGTAGTAGGCTCTCGTTGCTCCTGGGATTGTACGTCCAGCAAACGTGGTCATTTTTAAAATGCAAATAGATATCCAAGAACTGGATATGGTTGTCCTTCGTCAATTGGTGAGTAAAAGTCAAACATTTCCCCTCAGAGGAGAAGGTGCTTAAAACTTTAGGGACAATACTGTCAAGGTCATTATCAGATGAGTGATCTAAAATCACAAAAAGTAGTCTACATAACGAAACACATGTACAACCGGGTGCTTGGAGAGTTCACTTTCAAGACGTCTATCGAAGAAGGCTAAAAAAATTCGGCAGGTCCCACGTACCGTGGGAATCGATGTTATGCGAAGCATGCGCGCGATGGTGACTGTGGCGTAATTTTTCACATTGAGCGAAACGTTACGGAATGATGCTAGAGAAATGTGGAAGTGGGATACGCACACTCATATGTTGAAGAGTCGCATATGTATTACATAACCAGTTGTTTACATTCAGTTGCGTAACGATGACAACAGCAGAATGGGTGTTACCAACACCAGACGCGGTAAGCTGATATGTAGTGCTTATATGCTTCGATACTGGATACTGTCCGTGTGTTCCTTAGCGCTGTCCCAAACAAGTTCGACGATGAACCAGTTCGCCCAAACCAATGTTTTGCTAGTTATACTTCGGCGTTATGACGTAGAACGCACGCACGTTTCACGAACCCGTGTGCTGCATGTGTGAAAGAGGTTCTTGACAGTTCTTTAACAAGGTCGTCATCACCATGATCAGTGAGCATCAGCAGCTGGACCGGACTTGTTAATCGGATCCGTTCATGATCGCGGCTACGAGGGGACTAAGTGCAGTGACGTCCGAAGTATAGTATAGCTGGTGGAAATCCTTGATGCATCTTACGATGAAATGATCTATGATGCCTCCTGTTGTGAATGTGGCAGCGAGGTCTTTTGATGACCTGTCCACACCCAAACCATATTTCACGCAGTATAAGGACCAGGCGTTGTTGGGTCACAATAAATCAATGTTGAAGTCACCGGTAATGATGAGAGGCCTGGTTCTCTGGGCAGATTTGCTATAGGAAGAATTGATCCCGGTTTTTACGTAATCCACGTGGCCCACGTTGCGGACCACGAGGACGAGTGGATGGCAGTTGAGCGTATTCCAGGGGTGTTCTGTCTTCAGCTTCCTCGCTTTCCTTGCGTCAGCCGCGGTGGTTTAGCGGTTACGGTGCGTGGCTGCTAACTCGAAGGTCGCGGGTTCGATCCCGGCCGTGGCCGGTCGTATTTCGGTGGAGGCAAAATGCTAGATTCCCGTGTACTGTGCGAACTCGGTACACGTTACAGAATAGCAGATGGTGAAAATTTCCGGAGCCCATCGCTAAAGCGTCTCTCATAATCATATCATGCATGGTTTTGGGCATAAAAACCTGACAATAATTATCACTTTCCTTGCGTGTCAATGTGTTTGTCTTCGCGGTTACTGTGTTGGTTGAGACTCTGTATCACCTGTGGCACATACCCGCATAACATGAACTTTGGTATGCGGGTATGTGCCACACGTGACTGAGAGAAAGGGTTTTATGACGTACGCGACAGGTATTTTGCGTTATTCATGTCATGACCAGCAAATCGTGTTCGTCATACACTGATCCCCTGCTGTGCCAATTTAGGTATATTACAAGTTATGGAGACGACCAGGAGAGCGCCCAGACGTAGGCGGCTAGATAGATAGATAGATACGTAGATAGAAACGGCCAAAGTGCCTGAGGTTCGCTCAGAAATGCTTCGCATTTAAAAATGTCACATAGCAACGGAAGAATCAATGCAAATACTGGATTTTTGTATGAAATATTGCCCTTCACGGTGGGTAGCGGTCGAGCTTAGGTAAAATTATATCAGTTCTAAAAATGTTGTGTGCCAAAGCCGGCACTATTTTGAAAGTCTACCTCACCAAACTCTTCCACACTTTCTCTGGTGGCTTTGAACAGTCCATTGTGCGGTATAGAATACAATAGGTCCTCGACGTCCACGGAAAATGCCGTGGTAACACGGGGGGAGACCTTTTTCCAGTGTATGCATAAAGTCTCTGGAGCTACGTATGACAAACGGGTCATGTCCCACAATGTTGAACAGCTGCTTCAGGAAGTAGCTGACCACACTCTGCCACGTCTCCCTCTCCGAAACAATAGCGCGGAGTGGGCAATCCACCTTGTGGGTCTTCCCTGAAAAGAAAATGTCCAAACCATCTTGGTCAGCTTTGGAGACCGCCGTTGCCACTGATTCTAGGTTCATCTTCAGCCTCTTAACGGCCTCTTTCCTCTGGAGCTTTCGTTTTTCGTTTTCCTCTGCAGCTTTCGTTTCCTCTGGAGCTTTCCCAAGCACCTCAAATCTATCGGTTTGAGGTGCTTGGGAACAGCCATCATGGCTTTGTGTTCAAACATTCCTTTCGGCATGACCACAAAGCCCCTTCCTTGTCTGCTTCTAAAATGGTCAGCTAAATCCTTCCGTTTGCTGTTTTCCGCAAAACTAAAACTCGCTAATGTCAGCTGCACCGTAATAACACAGCAACGACTATGCGTAGTTGTCATGAAGGACAATAAAACCGGGGAAAGCCTTGCAAGAGGATATGATTTGCACCCATGGCGCTTTTCGTCTGCAAGGTGCACCTTCTGAATTGTGTCCAGAATTATTGATCGGCATGTGCACCTCCACAATTCTAAAGATTTTTGCGATATAAAACAATGCCCAACCCGCTGCGCTGCATTTAGTCGCCGCAGCCACGCGATTCACAAACGGAGCCCTCAGCAAGCCAAACGATGGTGATGCAATCATGCGTACTCAGGCTAGTAAGGTCATACTTGCTGGGAAAACAGAGTAGAAAGCAGGACAAAGAGGGGAGACCAGCGCCTTGGTTTATCCCCTCTCTTTGTCCTGTTCTTCATTTCGTGTCCTCCAAGGATAATAATGAGCAACATATACAGATTACGACGGTGACGTCTACGGTTAACACTCACACTACTTCACAACCACCTTCCCGACACTCTCACAAAGTGGTCAGCTATTCCGCAAGCTGCATCTGGTAGGAGGGCGAACATGCGCGCAAGCAGTGTTTTTCCTTCCTGCTTCGAAAAAGAGACGTAGCTGTGGTAGCGGCGTAGATAAAATTGTCGATTAACGTCGATTATTTCTAATAAATAAATAATTATATTACTGTATTGTAATTGCGGGCCCTTAAAGGAATAATACAAAGTTGTATTAATACTTCTGTCGAGTATGCTGATTGATAGAACTTTTTGTTGGGCTAGTTCGTACATGCTTACTGAAAAACCAAAAAGACGCGTACCATCAAGGAAAAAAGTAAGGACAGGACAGAAAGGGCGTCACTCGCAACTAACTTTATTCCCAGAACATCAGCATCATATATAACCACAGCGACCCTGCGCGCGCACATCGCCTCACAAGCTCGTCAAAAACCCGCGATAACAAGATTAACTAATCGAAAAATGAATCGATGAAACTAAATTCACCAGCTTCACGCTCTTTCAAAAGCCATCAGTTCCTCGAAGCGAACCGCGCTGTCTGTGTTTTTGAGTGTAAAAACTCATAAGGTCGACATGCCATTCAGGTGTATTGTCAGCGAACGGGAATCTTGGCAACAAAATGTGAGCAAGTTTTTACTGAAGCCTCTTAATGCGCTTACTGTGGATGACCCTTTTCTTGTTAAGAAGTCAAATGATGTTACACAGTTCTTGATAGGCCTAAACGAAGGTGGCAATGCTTTTTCTATTGATGTTGAAGATTTGTTTTATTCGGTTCCCCACGCAGAGTTGTTTTTAGTTGTTAGAAGCTGTATTGAGCAGAACGGTGTTCTTGCCTTTGAGCGCGCCACTGGCATTTCCCTTGACAACTTTATGACGTTGCTCGAATTTTATCTATGTTCCACGTTCGTGTGTCACGATAATCAGTTTTATACTCAAAGAAAAGGAATCTGTATAGGTTCATGCGTGGCACCTGCGTTATGTACCATATTTTTAGCGGATTTTGGCAGAGAAGTGGCTCAGGTTATTGACGATGCTGAAGTGAAGATTTTTAGGTATGTTGATGACTTTTTAATCATTTTTAAAGCTAACCCTTCTTTGACAACCACTAACTCAGTGGATGAGGTTTTAGCTGTTTTTAGACAACACGCCAAGGGTCTTTTTTTCACGCATGAGCTTCCTGTTGGTGGTGTGCTGCAATTTTTAGACCTGAGTCTCACTTTCTCGGAGACGCACATATGTTGGGCATATTGCCCACGTTCACGCAAGGCACTTCTTCCTTATGATGCCTCGCATTCGAAACTTGTCAAGAGGGCCGTTGCTTCCATGTGCCTGGAAGGAGCGCTGGTGAAATCTTGTGCTCATCTAATGCAGGAAAGTTTCAAGAATCAGGTCACGAGGCTGTATTCAGCCGGCTACCCTGGTTCTGTCGTTGTTGCAGTCTCGGAAACCCTCCTTCAGAAACTGAAGGGATCGAGAAGAAATAGGCAGCCGATGGAAAAAAGGCCCATGGTTATGCCATATGTGCACAAGGTTGCTCACAACCTTAAGAATGTGGCCACCAGGTACAAGGTACCCTTGGTGTTCTCGGCGCCCCGCAAGTTGGCTAGCCTGTGCCCACGCATTTCTTCCGCACCGAGGCCCTCCCCGTGTGGGAAGAGGCACGCAAGGCCTTTTGTCGCCTGCTCGGTTGGCGTGGTGTACGAGATCGCGCTTAGTTGCGGTAGGGTATATATCGGCCAAACAGGCCGGTGCATAAACGACAGGATGAGGGAGCACGAACTTTCGGTGAAAAATAAACTTTCAGCACATTTGCCTGTGCATTGTGGTTCCTGCAAGTGTGAGCCTGGGTTTGCCAGTGTTTCCGTTCTTGGAAAGAGTAACGATGTCTTAGCGCGTGAAATTATGGAAGCATACTATATTAGAAAGAAGAAAGAATGCTGTGTTAGTGACACTTCTGTTGCTCTGCGTGGGGGTGAATTTAGTTTCATCGATTCATTTTTCGATTAGTTAATCTTGTTATCGCGGGTTTTTGACGAGCTTGTGAGGCGATGTGCGCGCGCAGGGTCGCTGTGGTTATATATGATGCTGATGTTCTGGGAATAAAGTTAGTTGCGAGTGACGCCCTTTCTGTCCTGTCCTTACTTTTTTCCTTGATGGTACGCGTCTTTTTGGTTTTTCAGTATGCTGATTGAGGCGCTTTCTTCTACTTATGACGCTATTACTGAGTAGTTTATTGTAGCTTACGGATTGTCTAATTACCTATGAGGGCCACTCATATGGTAAACGGTTGACCATTTCGCGATCGTCATGTTACTTTCTCGGTTATTTCATTTCTTACTTTCAACCTTGCAGGTCCTTGACGCCGGCTGTATCGTGGAGTTCGATGAGCCCTACGAACTCATGAAGTCCGAGTCTAGCCAATTTACAAGCATGGTTCAGAACACGGGCCCATCTATGGCACGCCAACTTTGGAACATGGCTCGCGAAGCGCATGCGCAGAGGCGGGTACACTCGCATCATGAAGATGTTCATCGTGAAACGGAATACATCGATGAAACACCGCCATGGTTTATGACCTCGCGCCCGGACGTGGTGGTGTCAGGTCGTGCGACGGAAGTAATTCAAGAAGAAGATGGGGAAGATGGCCAGTGCTACACTAGCCTATGACTCTATCTGCCAAGTGCCACAGCACCTTTAACACAGAACGAAAACAGATACGTTCCCAGGAAGCGTACAGCGCCCTACGACGGTGTCGCCTACGGAAACGCTGGTCCTAACTTCGAGGACATGCTGTGTACTAGAAAATGAGACTTATTCTTTGTTGTTTTATTGTAGATAATAGTGGAATGCAATTTCAATAAATGCACCTTGACAAGGTCGTCGCAATAATCTCTTTTTCAGTGTATCTTACCATAGAGAGCACAATATCGACAGCGATGGCTCTGACCGCAATTCCAATTTGAAAGCGATGCCTTTGACTACACCCAACTAGAGAGACTGCCGTTTTAAGGCTAGAGCCTTAGATGCCCCGTCAAAAGCGAAAATTGACCGTCGGCGGCGTCGCGGCGTCAACAATCGTGATGTGCAAAACATCATCATCACATGATGACGTCCCCACATAACGTCGCTCTGACGTCACAAATCGCCAAAATTTGTGACGTCATCACATGACATCCGCGCTTGGTCTAAGCTGGGCCGATCACGGAGGCAGTGCAAAATAAGGTGAGGAGAGGAAGCTTTCAGAGGGCAGCGGAGTAGGATCAGTACAACGACTAAGAAAAATAAGTAAATGTATTTTGCCTTCGAGTCGTCTTAGGCGAATTCATAAGGAACCCTGTGAGCTTTTTTTGATATGCACTGTGCGGTGTCAGGACATGAGGAGCCACAGCTGTGCATAATGAACGGAAAAAAAGCGGTGGGCAAAGACATAAAAGCAGAGGGCCTTGTAGGCAAGCTGCTCATAGGCAAACAAGTATGTTTCTCCCCCTTCCTTCTCATCTTCCCCTTCATACAAGGGTAGGAAGGGGAAGATGGAAGCTTGCGATGAAAAAATCCGTAAACAGGGGCGGCTTCTCGAGCCGACGTCTCGACAAGTGAATTTGTCTTCTACCAAGCCTGGAACCGCCCAGCCTTGAAGACAAGTCCACTTGACGAAACGTCGGGTCGAGCACCCACCCCCTGTTTGCGGATTTTTTCGTCTAACAATGGGAATGGCTCGTGCATTTTTTCGTGGAAATTTATGTTAACAAAATGCCGTATCATAATCCTAGATCCAACATGTGCTGTTATGAATATTATCTTTGTATCCGTAGAAATGCCACCTGCTTGTCTGAAAATGCAACGGACGGAGAGCTCGCGCATGCGCCAAGCTTCCCCGAAGCATAGTGTATACTTCAGCAATTGTTGTTTTAATTTTGTCCCTGCTGTATGCCAAAATAGTTGTGTCACCGAAATTTAGGGTACATTTGCATGCAAGATGCTTCTGCTCATTCTGGGAAAGAGGGTTTTCTAAATGTGCTGCCTGAAGGAGGTAAGCTTCCCCGTTAAAGTGAAAGAAATAAAATAGCGATTGGTGTTGTTCTAAATTTTGCGCTGAATGCAACTCCGCTACTGTGAAACCTGATGAATTGCGCAGCACGGGCACCCAGGGATTCGCGTTCGTACAGATCTCACTGTTCAATTCACCAAACCCTCGATGACTTCAATGTTTGATGTCAGGCACTTCGGCCGTTTCTATCTGCGTATCTATCTCGCCGACTACGTCGGGGGTGCTCTTCGGTCGTCACATAACCTGTAATATACCAAAATTGACATGGCAGCGGATCAGTGTATGACAGACACGACTGACTGGTCATGGCATGAATGACGCAAAATGCCTGCTGCGTACGTCATGAAATGCCTTCCTTCAATCACGTGTGCCACATACCCGCATACCGCAGGTATGCGAGTATGTACCATAGGTGATTCACAGTCTCATTGAACATACACATTGAAACCCAAGGCAAGTGATGGAGCTGAAGACAACACCCCTGAAAGACGCTCAAATGTCACCCACTCGTCCACGTGGTGCGCCAGAATGACGCAGTGTTCTCTTCATTTCATGTGAGGCTGGACAATGGCCTGTAGCGCCGCGCCAGTGGCAGCCAGCTGGCCGGAGAAAAAGACAACGAGAGCCGGTGGCTCGTGGCGCGAGGCAGTTGGGACGTTTGGGTGCTTTTGGCTGGTTGGACGCCACGGCCGCTGCTCGGCTTCGGCCTCTCGCTTCCTTCCTCGGCCGTACGCTTTCGTCTTCTCATTAAATAAGTGACGACGACATGTCTACGTCAGACGCCGTCACGTCGCGACATTTGGTGACCTCGGACGCAAGGATAAGCGACCGGCGCTGCACCGCTGCCACTGAGCTCAGCAGCCATGTTCCAGCCAGCTCAAGCCTGGCAGCTGCAAATCGATCCACCGCTGCCACCATTCCAAACCTCCTGCCTACAATCATGATTCGGGGAGTTCGAGGAGGCCTTGGAGCTCACCAACATCTGGCTCCAAGAATTCATGTTCCAGGTACTAGAATACCATCTTCCGCGCGACCTCAAATGCCACCTAACGTACTTCTCGTGGAGCCCTCTTCCTTGCGGTGATCTGCGAGAGGCCGTGCACCAGTTTTACGGCATCGGACATCGGTCTTTTCCCAAGAGCGACCCTGTGTCACCTGACATGCATTCATCTACGTGGACGCCTTCCGCACCATGGCCAGTCCAGACCGTTCCCATGCAGACTACCGGCTACACAGGGGACGAGACCACCCTCCAGCGCCAATCGACCCATCGACTGGGAGACCCACAATCCTGGAATCTATGGCTCCGGCCTCTGATGTGCCGATTCTTCCACCAGAGCCACTGCCACCTCTCTCGATCACGGATTCGACACCGGCTACTGTACCGTGCACCGTCGCATTTGCTGCAGAACCCTGTGCTGCTCCACTGGCTGCCCGGGGCGATTCGACCATCACAGACGAGCCAGCTGATCTGGCTGCAGAGAACACGTTCGGGTGCTTTTGGCTGGCTGGAAGCCACGGCCGCTGCTCTACAGCCCTCATGCTCACCGAGGATGACGTGAGACTGATTGAGAGCCGACTTGTGACACGCAAAGAAGCCACCGCTCAGTGCCCTGACGGCATATGGCTCTACTATAGCAATGCGGACATCGACCGCTATAACGCGTGTTGCCTCGACGCTGCGTACATTGTGTTATGTCATCCCGCATGCGATAACATAGCTGACTAAAAGAACGTGCACGTACACAGGGATGCCCTGACAAAGGTGGCCAACTTTAACGCAAGCGACATGGCTAGCCTGCCGACCTCAATTTACCTGAGCATCGGCAAGCCGTACATGATCACGGCCAACATTGACGTAAGCGACGGTCTCGGTAATGAAAACATGTGCACCTCGTGGTACATCGAGCGTGATGAACATAGCAACCTCTTGTGACACTGGCTTGAATTTCCAACGTCCACGGCAGGCATTGTTGTCCCAGCCAGGCCGAAGCACATCACTACCTCACGCCCTCATTAGAATTGAAGAGTGCCCGTGGACTGCGAACCACCACAACATGAGATACGCCAGTGAAAACGCCAGGTCTGCGCGGAAAGCGCCACACAGTCAACGCGAAAGCTGGAAGAGCGGCATTTCTTGACCCCGTTATAAGCTCTCTTGTGCCTACTAATAGAAGTACACTAGCAACGTACTCACTATGCCACAAATAATATTGTTGTGTACTTGGGAAGCATCCACCACGACATTATTCGTCATTCGGCAGAGAAGCGAGGTACCATCTGTAATCCACAAGTGTTGAAGATTGGAGGAAGTGGTTCGTCGTACTTGAATTGCTATAGCGCATTACCGGGAAGAAGAAACGGCTGAGCAGACCGACACAAGAGGACATTCTTTATTGTGAGGTATGAAAATAATACAGCCTCCACCCGCACCATCAGAATATAGCAGGCAACACAAGAGGAGAGAGCACTAACTTCCAACTTAGTGGAAGATTAGCGCTCTGTCCTCTTGTTTCGGTCTGCTCGGCCGTTTCTTCGTCCTCGTAATGCGCAATACCAATTCAAGTACCATCTGTAACGCACACTCTCCACTTCGTTGATGCGACGGTTGATGATGATGAATTATGGCTGAGGGCTTTGTAATGGGTCGGCAGCTCTAAACGACCCACTAGTTACATAATGCGCATTGTGTGACGCCCTGTCGTTACCTAACTATCCCGCCACGCTTTATAACATACCTTAACGTAAGAGAGAGAGAGAGAGGGAATTTACCATGTTGAGACCCTAAGGAAATGGATCATGGGAGCCTTATGGGCTTCCTTGGCAATCAATAGAAGTGCACTTGCGAGGAACCCAGTACGCTGTGAATCATCATAATTTTGGTGAAGTAGGGAAGCAGCCACTATGCAATTTTTCGTCATTCTGCGGAGAACCGTGGTACTCGCTAAACACCTGTAAGGCATTTTGTGCACTTGGTTGATGCTGTGGCTGATGACGATGAAGAATTATCGCAAAGGCCTTTGTAATGGGTTGGAAGCATTCAACAACCAACTCGTTGCGCAATTCGCATTGTGTGATGCCTGGTTCTTATTTTACTTGTCTACCATACTACAGGGTGTTTCAGCTAAAAAGCACCAAGTATTAAAAAATTAAGCATAGGCGCTAGCATCTCCAATCAGCGCAATAGTGTTCTGAGCCATATAGAGCACGTCAGAATATTTTTTTCCAATCCGCCAAGGTCGGCAATTAACAAAGATTGCTTAATGAACTTTTTAAATAGCAACTCTAGAGAAAGGCTTTCAATACAAAAGTTGTAGCGCTTGTTCAGAAACATCGAATTTTTCAATCTGTGTTAAGATAACTCCCCTGCCTAAATTTTTTCCGGCCTTTCTTTGAAGCGCGCGAAATTTAAAAAATACCACGTGACTGCCGCCAGAAGCGCGGCGCTTTTAGTGCCCTCAAATGTAAGTTGAACGAATTATCAAAGGCTGCTCCGTGCACGAAGGCCGATTGAGCAGGCTGCCGGTGACTGCGATGGACGCTAAATGATGATGGAGCCGTACCATCTAAAAAAAAACTACGAAAGAGCGGCCGACGCTTGTGAGTGCATCTTTTATCTCGGTCCTTCATCACGTTGTAACCCTCGCCCCTTCCAGTGTGTTCCTTCATTGGTGCGAAAAGAAAAGAAAAAATGCCTACGCTGCATCAAATGCTGCCTACGGTCTCATGTAGCATTTGCTCCGTGGCTACCGCTTTTTCGTTGAAGAATTTTTGTTGTTGCTGAAACGGTATGCTCATTTTGTCGCTTAACGTCCATCGCAGTCACCGAAAACCTGTTCCATCGATCTTCGTGCGCGAAGCAGCCTTTGATAATTCATTCAACTTACATTTGAGGGCACTAAAAGCGCCGCGCGCTTGGCGGCAGTCACGTGGTATTTTTTAAAATTCGCGCACTTTAAAGAAAGGCTGGAAAAAATTTAGGCATCGTAGTTATCTCAACACAGATTGAAAAATTCGATATTTCTGAACAAGCGCTACAACTTTTGTATTGAAAATTTTTCTCTAGAGTTACTATTTAAAAAGTTCATTAAGCAATCTTTGTTAATTGCCAAGCTTGGTGGATTGGAAAAAATATTCTGACGTGCTCTATATGGCTCAGAACAATGTTGCGCTAATTGGAGACGGCTAGCGCCTATGCTTAATTTTTTATTACTTGGTGCTTTTTAGCTGAAACACCCTGTATATAACATATGTTAATGAGGTTCCTTGCCGACATGAAGCCTGTATAGGGTCTTTTTGCACCGCACTTTCAAGCACCGGCATGGCTGTGAAGTTGGACACTGCGCTCCCACTCAGCGGGCCCAGGTTCGAACCTCGTTCCATCCTGGAAATTTTTTCCTACTTCTTTTTTTTTTTCTTATTTCGTGCGATAGTGGTTACTGACACCGGCGACGGTGGCAGCGGCGGCGGAAAACTACGGTGCCAAAAACGGCCGTTGAAATGATCTCATAAAGCTTTCGCTGTAAAATGGTCTCTCCGGTGCACTGCTTCTCACTCCGCAAGACTGCAAGCGGGACATGAGTGCTCCTGTCCGCAATATTTCCCGCTCAACCGCTGACGAAATTGACGCACTGCACGGTAGGGCCTCCGGTACACGCCCTCGAACATGGGAGTCTGCGGCTGATATTGCCATCTCGAAGGCCATTGATTACGACTTTGTTGTTTCTTTTGTTGTGCATAGGCGGCGCTACGTGCAAATTTCAGATATACAGGCCTTTCGGCTCCACAGCCTTCCATTTTCTACGTCACAAAACTACAATTGAGACGCGAAATCCGTCTTGGGGAGCGTAGCTTCTCGTTATTCCTGTGACGGAAAATGCGCAACTTATAACCTCGGTCGCTTAACGCGAATCATTGCCTGATGCGTCACGGTTTCGGATGGCCTGCGTGGCTCTGTGGTAGAATACTGGGCTGCCACGCAGCGGTCCCGTGTTCAAATCCCGCTCGATCGCGGCTAACCTCTTGCGCGCTTTTCTCCTTCTTTTTTTTCCCCCTCTCTTTGTCCGCGGTAGCTGACACGAACATCGGCGGCTGACTGCTAATCCACCAACATGGGCTGCACTGTCGCGGTCCCACGACAGCTCTCGCCGCAAAAAAAAAAAAAAAAAAAAACGGGCGGTGGGCGAGGGTGGGGTCATAAAGAAGGCGGAGAGGTGGGTGCCGCTGCCCTCCAGAATTAAACGCCCCCGTGGAATTGAACGTCACGAGGACGCCCGCGGTGGAGGTCCGCGGAGAATTTTGCCCATCCGGGGATCTTTAACGTGCGCGACGTAGCACACGGCCGCCATTTGTAGCTTGCCTCCACTCAAGCAACAATCCTCCGGAGCCGGGTATTAGCCCGCAATTTTGGGTCCAGTGTGTCGGGTGATGATCAATCGTTTGTGGGACAAAATGCATATAATGAGCCTGGGTTGCGAGAAGAAAGCTCCGGGAAGTAACCCAGGTAGGTGGAATTTCTTTTAGGGCAAGCACCCCCATCATCAAGCCGTGTCAGAAGAAGCAAGCGGTTAAGCCACAAACCGGCAAGAGGATGCCACCGGTTCGGCTGTCTAAATAGTGTGACAAAAAAAAATATTCAATTCAGACACCAGCGCAGAATAGACAAATTCGAACCGAAATAGGCTGATTCGAACAGAAAGATATCGAAATAGACTTGTCTCACCCCGAAAATTAGGCCACAAATGTAGGGGACGGGCCACACTGAAACTGAAGTGGAAGGGAGTTAGACAAAATGTTTCAACCTCTGCTTAGTGACCTGCTTCTAATTTATGAATCTCCTGCTGGGAACCAGGCAGGGCTAGCATATTCTAGTACAGATCGGAGAGGCTATGAGAGCATGCTCGCTCAGTGGATTTTAAATGCGAAGCATTTCTTAGCGAACCTCTGGCACTTTGAGCGTTTCTATCTACGTATCTATTTATCTATCTATCTAGCCGCCTACGTCTGGGTGCTCTCGTGATCGCCTCCTTAACCTGGTGTAGACCAAAATTAGCATGGGAGGGTAAGAGGGCTTGACGAATATGACGGTGTGGTCATGACATGAATAATGTGAAAATCCTGTCGCGTGCGTCGTCAAACCCTTTCCTCCAGACACGTGTGGCACATACCCGTTTACCACCGGCCGCATGTGTACGGGTATGCGCCACAGGTGATTGACAGTCTATATCTACCCAGGAACGGCGAGAACAGAGATTGGTAATTTAAATGCGAGAGCGTTAAGAAAAGCCGACATCGGCAGCGCTGACCCGATGAATGGAAAGAATAAAAATCAGGATCCTAGCAGGAATCGAACCTAAGCATTCTGCGTGGCAATCAGGTATTGTACCTCAAAGCCACGCCAGGTCTACGAACTGGTTTGGAAAAACAGGCTATGCAGGCCTGATGTCGGTGCAACGTCAGTTGTGGTTGTGGTGCTGGGTATCTAATTTTACAAGAAAGCAATAAACACTACATATTGTCACGTGGTCGTGACGTCGACAAAGACAGCAGTCAGCACGTCCGAGATGAAACTGTTTATTTGGCCGAACTTGTGGCCGGGAAACTGAAATTCAATCTACAGCAATACACTGATAGCGGCGGACAGAGCGTCGACCGTCGATCAACTGACAAGCGGTCAAGCGCGTCGGCTTTTATACAGGCGCTATCGAACTTTCCAGCGATATCGCTGGTGGTTGCGCAATCTCTAGAATGAGCTCGAGCGTTCGCGTCTTGCGCGCAATCTTAACAAAATCATCTACAACAATCATGAAGCTTCTCGAAGAATGAGGCGTGGTTTGCGCTGAGCGTTGCCGACAGCCTTTGTGGGCGAATGCAGCAAAAGTGATAAGAAACATACGTGGCAATGCCCCCCTCTGAAAAAGCATCGTCCCGATGCTTAAAAACAGAACATGAATACATGCAATACTAAAGAAACCTAAGCACACAAACATTAGAGTCCTCAGGTGCGTTAACGAGCATAGTACGGTTTAAGGCGCACCACATGCACGACCTCGGGTCGAGCTCGGCGCCTCGGAGAGTTCGTGATGCCGTCGGGGACAACCTCGTAGTCGAGTGCGCCGAGACGTCGAAGTACCCTGTACGGTCCGAAGTATCGTCGAAGAAGCTTCTCGCTCAGTCCGCGTCGTCGTATTGGCGTCCAGACCCAGACACGGTCGCCGGGCTGGTACTCCACGAAGCGTCGTCGAAGATTGTAGCGACGGCTGTCGGTGTGCTGCTGGGTCTTGATGCGCAGGCGGGCGAGCTGTCGAGCTTCTTCGGCACGTTGTAAGTAAGCGGCGGCATCGAGGTTTTCTTCGTCGGTGACGTTCGGTAGCATGGCGTCGAGTGTCGTCGCCGGGCTCCTTCCGTAGACCAACTTGTACGGCGTCATCTGCGTCGTTTCTTGGACGGCCGTGTTGTAAGCGAAGGTCACGTACGGAAGGACGGCATCCCACGTCTTGTGCTCAACGTCGACGTACATGGCCAGCATGTCGGCGATTGTCTTATTTAGACGCTCGGTGAGGCCATTGGTCTGCGGGTGGTAGGCGGTGGTGCGGCGGTGGCTCGTCTCGCTGTATTTGAAGATCGCCTGAGATAGGTCCGCAGTAAAGGCGGTACCTCTGTCTGTGATGAGGACCTCTGGGGCGCCATGTCGCAAGACGATGTTCTCCACGAAGAATTTGGCTACCTCTGCGGCGCTGCCTTTGGGCAAGGCCTTTGTCTCGGCGTAGCGGGTGAGGTAGTCAGTTGCTACGACGATCCACTTATTGCCGGAATTCGACGTCGGGAACGGCCCCAGTAGGTCCATCCCGATTTGCTGGAACGGCCGGTGAGGTGGTTCGATTGGCTGCAGAAGTCCCGCTGGCCTAATCGGCGGTGTCTTCCGTCGCTGGCAGTCTCGGCAAGTCTTAACGTAGTGGGCGACGTCGGCAGCAAGGCGTGGCCAGTAGTATTTTTCCTGTATTCTGGCGAGCGTGCGGGAAACACCAAGGTGTCCAGCCGTCGGGTCGTCGTGTAGGGCCTGGAGGACTTCTGGTCGCAATGATGAGGGCACGACAAGAAGGTAGTCGGTTCGAAGTGGCGAGAAGTTCTTCTTCAGGAGAACGCCGTTCCGTAAGAAAAACGACGGCAGTCCTCGCTTGAATACCTTCGGAACAACGGCGGTCTTGCACTCGAGGTACTCCATAAGGCCTCCCAGTTCCGCGTCGGCTCGTTGCCTTTCGGCGAAGTCATCGGTACTTATAGTTCCGAGGAAGCAGTCATCGTCGTCGTCTTGCGGCGGCGCTTCGACGGGGGCACGAGACAGGCAGTCGGCGTCGGAGTGTTTTCGTCCGGACTTGTACACGACGGTAATGTCGAATTCTTGAAGCCTCAAACTCCATCGTGCGAGACGACCTGAAGGGTCCTTCAAGTTAGCTAGCCAACATAAGGCGTGATGGTCACTGACAACTTTGAAGGGCCTGCCATAGAGGTAGG
Organism: Rhipicephalus sanguineus; assembly: GCF_013339695.2. Taxonomy (NCBI): domain Eukaryota; kingdom Metazoa; phylum Arthropoda; class Arachnida; order Ixodida; family Ixodidae; genus Rhipicephalus; species Rhipicephalus sanguineus. The sequence continues at coordinate 1,956,121 of NC_051178.1, read as the reverse complement.
GGCGAAACTTTGACGTAGCCCAGATGATGGCAAGGCATTCCTTTTCTGTTGTGGAATAGTTGGCTTCTGCCTTGGATAGTGACCGGCTAGCATAACTGATGACCCTTTCCTGCCCGTCAATCTTCTGCACAAGGACGGCGCCGAGTCCTACGCTGCTTGCGTCGGTGTGGATTTCCGTATCGGCGCAATCGTCGAAATGCGCAAGTATGGGTGGCGTCTGCAGGCGTCGTTTAAGTTCTTGAAAGGCTTGCACTTGCGCCGTTTCCCACCTGAATTCCACGTTAGTCTTCGTGAGAAGCGTCAGTGGTTCGGCGATTCGTGAAAAGTTTTTGACGAAGCGTCTGTAATAGGCGCATAAGCCGAGAAATCGGCGCACGGCCTTCTTGTCGGTGGGTGGCGCGAAGTCGGCGATGGCAGCTGTTTTCCGCGGGTCTGGGCGCACTCCAGACTTGCCGATCACATGACCCAGAAACAAGAGCTCGTCATACGCGAATCGGCACTTTTCTGGCTTCAAGGTCAGTCCCGAGGTCTTGATTGCTTGAAGTACTGTCTCAAGCCGCCGGAGATGCTCGTCGAAGGTCGAGGAAAACACGACGACGTCGTCCAAATACACAAGGCACGACTGCCACTTCAATCCGGCCAGTACGGTGTCCATGACGCGCTGGAACGTCGCAGGTGCCGAGCAAAGACCGAAAGGCATGACCTTGAATTCAAAGAGGCCGTCGGGTGTTATAAAAGCGGTCTTTTCTCGGTCTCTTTCGTCTACTTCGATCTGCCAATAGCCGGTCTTGAGGTCCATCGACGAAAAGTACGTCGCGTTGTGAAGTCGATCCAGGGTGTCGTCTATCCGTGGGAGGGGGTACACGTCCTTCTTCGTGATCTTGTTCAGGCGCCGGTAATCAACGCAGAAGCGCAGTGTCCCGTCCTTCTTCTTCACTAACACCACGGGTGACGCCCAGGGGCTCTTGGACGGCTGGATGATGTTGTCGCGTAACATCTCGTCGACTTGTCTCTTTATCGCGTCGCGCTCTCGAGTCGAAACTCTGTAGGGGCTCTGACGGAGTGGTCGAGAATTTTCTTCTGTTATAATGCGATGCTTAGCAAGGGGCGTTTGTCGGACCCGCGATGACGACGAGAAACAGTCCTTGTATTGCAGGAGCAGCGTTTTGAGCTGGTCTTGCTTGACCTTCGGAAGGCTCGGGTTAACGTCGAAATCTGGTTCGGGACCTCGATTCGTCGAAGCAGGTTCGGCAGCATCGAAGAGGGCGAAAGCATTGCTGGCGGCCACACATTCGTCGATGTAGGCAACCGTCGTACCAATGTTGAGGTGCCTATATTCGTGGCTAAAGTTCGTCAACACTACCTTTGCTTTGCCATCACGCAGCTCGGCTATGCCTCTTGCGACGCAAACCTGACGGTTCAGGAGTAGGTGCTGATCGCCCTCGATGACACCTTCAAGGTCTGCGGGTTCTTTGGTGCCGACGGAAATAATGACGCTGGAGCGCGGCGGAACGGTCACCTGCTCTTCTATCACATTCAGTGCATGGTTCCGTGGCGTCGCGGGGGGCGGTAGCGCTTTGTCTGAGGTTAGTGTTATCGACTCAGACCTCAGGTCGATGACGGCGCCGTGGTCACTTAGGAAGTCTATTCCAAGTATCACATCTCTGGAGCAGTTTTTTAGGATTACAAAGCTCGCAGGATAAGTCTGGTTATTGATGGTGACTCTCGCCGTGCAGACACCAATCGGCGTTATCAGATGACCTCCAGCGGTCCGGATCTCGGGGCCTTCCCAAGCAGTCTTGACTTTCTTCAACTTTGCTGCGAACGGCCCACTGATAACGGAATAGTCGGCTCCAGTATCGACGAGAGCGGTGACGTTGTGGCCGTCGATCAGAATGTCGAGGTCGCTAGTCCGCCGTCTTGCGTTGCGGTTATGTCGCGGCGTCGGGTCACGGCTACGTCGGTTTGCACCGCTGCTTCCGCGTTGCGTCGTCAGGTCTGCTTCCGGTCGCAAAGTTTCGTCTTCAGGACGTGGTTCGGCGTGCGGCGGGGGCTCAGAACATCGTCGTGGCGTCGTCGTCGACGGCGGAGGATCTTCAGCATTTCGTCGTTCAGCAACCGCACCTCCATCGGTTGCTGCCCTTAGTTTTCCGGATACGGGCTAGGCGACCGGCTCCGGTTTGGGCCAGTGTACTGCCGGCGGTGCGGTGACATGTAACGGCCGGGCGACGGGGAGCGGGAAGGTCGTCGTTCTTGCCACTGTGTTCCGGTGAGGTAGTCGTCGATGTCGCGAGGCCGTTCGCCTGGTTGCGGGCGCGGCGCGTTGACGGCGAATCCGCGTAGCCCCATCTGACGGTACTGGCAGCGGCGGTACGTATGACCGGCCTCCCCGCAGTGGTAGCAGAGCGGGCGGTTGTCAGGGGCGCGCCAAACGTCGGTCTTCCTTGGGGCGTAGCGCGGGGCATAGCGCTGGGCGACAGGAGGACGGTAGGGCGTTGGTGGTGGTGGCGGCGGCGGCGTCTGGCGGCCGAACTGCTGCGGCGGCGCGGCGTCTTGACGTGGACGAGGAGCGGGGGCGTTGCGTCGGGCAGCTGCAGCATAGTTCATTGCTTGCAGCTGCGGCTGCGCTGCATCGGGGGTGCCCAGCGACTGCTGGATTTCCTCGCGGACCATGTCGGCGATCGAATCCACTTGAGGCTGCGCTGAAGGCAACAGCTTGCGCAGCTCCTCCCGCACTATCGCTCTGATGGTTTCCCGTAGGTCGTCGGTGCCTAGCGAGTGCGCTTCGGTGTAGCCTGTCGACATGGTTGAGCGGTTGTACTGCTTCGTCCGAATCTCGAGGGATTTTTCAATTGTTGTAGCCTCCTTTAGGAATTCGGTGACAGTTTTCGGTGGGTTCCGCACCAATCCTGCAAAGAGGTCTTGTTTCACTCCCCGCATAAGGAAGCGGACCTTTTTTTCCTCAGGCATGGCAGCATCAGCCAGGCGGAAAAGTCGCGTCATCTCTTCCGTGTAGATGGTGACCGTCTCATTCGGTAGCTGTGCTCTTGTCTCCAGCAAAGCAGCGGCCTTTTCCTTGCGGACGACGCTCGTGAAGGTATTAAGGAACGTCGTCCGAAAGAGGTCCCAGGATTGAAGGCTCGATTCATGGTTCTCGAACCACGTCTTCGCGGCGTCTTCTAAGTAGAAGTAGACGTGGCGCAGCTTCTCTTCGGTGTCCCAGTGGTTGAAGGTGGCGACTCGCTCGTACGTCTCCAGCCAGCTCTCCGGGTCTTCAAATGAAGATCCACGGAAAGTCGGTGGCTCCCTTGGCTGTTGCATCACTACCGTTGTAGGTGGCAGGGTGTCTGTCATCGTCTCGGCGGTCGATGTGACGGTCTTCGGCTGTCTGGTGTTTTCGGGAAGGAGCCCGTACTCTGGTTGTAGTCCCTTCTGCCGGCGGCTGGTTCGAGGATCCTGGTTGTCCTTAGAGTCGTCTTCTTCTCGGCTTGGGCTTGGGTCAGCGCCCCGCGGTGGCGTCCGGATCATGAAGCAGCACCTCCACCAGATGTCACGTGGTCGTGACGTCGACAAAGACAGCAGTCAGCACGTCCGAGATGAAACTGTTTATTTGGCCGAACTTGTGGCCGGGAAACTGAAATTCAATCTACAGCAATACACTGATAGCGGCGGACAGAGCGTCGACCGTCGATCAACTGACAAGCGGTCAAGCGCGTCGGCTTTTATACAGGCGCTATCGAACTTTCCAGCGATATCGCTGGTGGTTGCGCAATCTCTAGAATGAGCTCGAGCGTTCGCGTCTTGCGCGCAATCTTAACAAAATCATCTACAACAATCATGAAGCTTCTCGAAGAATGAGGCGTGGTTTGCGCTGAGCGTTGCCGACAGCCTTTGTGGGCGAATGCAGCAAAAGTGATAAGAAACATACGTGGCAATAACATACGTGGTGTAGACCAAAATTAGCATGGGAGGGTAAGAGGGCTTGACGAATATGACGGTGTGGTCATGACATGAATAATGTGAAAATCCTGTCGCGTGCGTCGTCAAACCCTTTCCTCCAGACACGTGTGGCACATACCCGTTTACCACCGGCCGCATGTGTACGGGTATGCGCCACAGGTGATTGACAGTCTATATCTACCCAGGAACGGCGAGAACAGAGATTGGTAATTTAAATGCGAGAGCGTTAAGAAAAGCCGACATCGGCAGCGCTGACCCGATGAATGGAAAGAATAAAAATCAGGATCCTAGCAGGAATCGAACCTAAGCATTCTGCGTGGCAATCAGGTATTGTACCTCAAAGCCACGCCAGGTCTACGAACTGGTTTGGAAAAACAGGCTATGCAGGCCTGATGTCGGTGCAACGTCAGTTGTGGTTGTGGTGCTGGGTATCTAATTTTACAAGAAAGCAATAAACACTACATATATAGTACTACAATATATGCGTCATATCAGATTAACGTCCGTAATTCCAGTGTTGGCTCCGCTTTTATAGCAGTCTAATAAGCATTGCATTTGTATCCCTATGATTCTGCAAGCTATATTGAAGCACTGCTCGACCCCGGAGGAATACGTTAACGAAAGTTTCGTATGATATTGACATCATCGCACCGTAAAGTGCACTTAGTCCGCCAGAACGACACAGTGTCCTCTTCATTTCTTACGAGGCTGAGTGATGGCCTCATGCTGACCGAGGATGATTGCAGATTGATTGACAGCAGCTTTGTAGACTAGGCTACGTAGGCCACATACGCCAATGTAGCCTACGAATACGACAAGCGCCATCCAGTGATGTTGGTCTACGTAGCCCTATCCAGGCCTACCAGCCTCAACGGCCCAACCCTCAACAACGCGATGGGTGGCTTCAGATTTCGACATGTCGCCTGCTCTACAGACAGAATGTGAGAAGAGCCTGCACCACTAATGTATCGCAGGTTGCTCTACAGACAGACAATTTGTCGACGAAATGACCGAGGCATCCACGATTTCTAACAGCTGTACAATCACTCGTACTTCACTACAAATAGACCCCTCCCCATCGAAATCGCGACCGGATCCGATAACAAGTCATGAGCAGCGTCTAGTGCTCACTGATCACGGTGATGATGACCTTGTTCAAGAACTGTTAGGGACCTCTTCAACACATGCACACGGGTTCGTGAAACGTGTGTGCTTTCTCCACGTTAACGGACAGCTTACAGCTTCTGTTGTTCGTAATACCCACGGTTGGCAGCGTTACCCAACTGTAATTTCTGTAAACAACTGGTTTATAACACATATGCGGCTCTTCAGCATATATGTGTGCGTATAAAATTTATAGAAGTCTCTAGCATCATTTCGTAACGTTTGGCTCAGTAAAAAAAATTACGCCACAGTCACCTTCCCACCGCATGCTTCGAATAACATCGACTCCCACGGTACGTGGGATCTGCCGAATTTTTTAACACGAAAGTGTTTTATGCCGGCGTCCACCAAGACTTCAGTGACGTATTTCCGTAATCAGATGGCAAAGAAAAAAGGTACCGTCAACGGGCATCGAACCCACGACCGCTCGGTCCGCAACAACAGATGCCGGGCACGCTATCCACTGCGCCACGTTCACAGACTCTGAAGGCTTTACGAACGCGCGTTTCATATCTACCACTCCCCCGGTCGGCTGGGTGGTGTTCACCTCTCGGAGTGGTAAGGTAAAGTATTTCGTCATTGCTGTGGCCTCCGCAACTAGCACCTGCAACGCATTACGCGTCCGTGCCATTCGGCGCGTTTTCAATAGAAGTTGAATTTTGTCAATGCCTTAACACACCACGAGGTGGCGACGTTTGCCCAAGCGTCGTAAAAGCGTTGGCCTCGTTGAGCATCACGCGAATACAAACAAAAATGAGCTCTGCGACGCGCGCTTCCCTCACCTGGCTGTAACACCGCGTTCCATGCTCACGCGCTCGCCCCGAGAAAAATCGCGGCCGGGCTACCGGGGCGGCACGACGCGCTTTGCGTTTCCCTCTAGTCCGGCCGTGGTGTTCAGATTTTAACATGCCACGGGATGGCAACCAAGTTCTACGTCGAATATGCGATGCTCTTCTGGCTATCACACCTCGTTCTCTGATTACGCTTTCACCGTTAACTACTACAGCTACCACAAGGGTTTTTTTAATAATTTAACATGGACATTAGTCGTCGGGATGGAGATAGCGCCAATCATCAAAGTGGGTGCATCCACGTTAGAGGGCGCCGTTAGCTGCCAGACATCAATATACATTGTGCAAACTCTCTTATATCAATGTACAGTAAGTATTCAGTTACTTCTGTAAGGGCACGCTTTACTTTCGTGTTATTCCGATTCCTATGACAAAAGGATCAACCGTGTTTTTTTTTAAATGCGAAGCATTTCTTAGCGAACCTCTGGCACATTGAGCGTTTCTTTTTACGTATCTATCTATCTATCTATCTATCTATCTATCTAGCCGCCTACGTCTGGGTGCTCTCGTGATCGCCTCCTTAACCTGGTGAACCAAAATTAGCATGGGAGGGTAAGAGGGCTTGACGAATATGACGGTGTGGTCATGACATGAATAATGTGAAAATTCTGTCGCGTGCGTCGTCAAACCCTTTCCTCCAGACACGTGTGGCACATACCCGTTTACCACCGGCCGCATGTGTACGGGTATGCGCCACAGGTGATTGACAGTCTATATCTACCCAGGAACGGCGAGAACAGAGATTGGTAATTTAAATGCGAGAGCGTTAAGAAAAGCCGACATCGGCAGCGCTGACCCGATGAATGGAAAGAATAAAAATCAGGATCCTAGCAGGAATCGAACCTAAGCATTCTGCGTGGCAATCAGGTATTGTACCTCAAAGCCACGCCAGGTCTACGAACTGGTTTGGAAAAACAGGCTATGCAGGCCTGATGTCGGTGCAACGTCAGTTGTGGTTGTGGTGCTCGGTATCTAATTTTACAAGAAAGCAATAAACACTACATATATAGTACTACAATATATGCGTCATATCAGATTAACGTCCGTAATTCCAGTGTTGGCTCCGCTTTTATAGCAGTCTAATAAGCATTGCATTTGTATTCCTATGATTCTGCAAGCTATATTGAAGCACTGCTCGACCCCGGAGGAATACGTTAACGAAAGTTTCGTATGATATTGACATCATCGCACCGTAAAGTGCACTTAGTCCGCCAGAACGACACAGTGTCCTCTTCATTTCTTACGAGGCTGAGTGATGGCCTCATGCTGACCGAGGATGATTGCAGATTGATTGACAGCAGCTTTGTAGACTAGGCTACGTAGGCCACATACGCCAATGTAGCCTACGAATACGACAAGCGCCATCCAGTGATGTTGGTCTACGTAGCCCTATCCAGGCCTACCAGCCTCAACGGCCCAACCCTCAACAACGCGATGGGTGGCTTCAGATTTCGACATGTCGCCTGCTCTACAGACAGAATGTGAGAAGAGCCTGCACCACTAATGTATCGCAGGTTGCTCTACAGACAGACAATTTGTCGACGAAATGACCGAGGCATCCACGATTTCTAACAGCTGTACAATCACTCGTACTTCACTACAAATAGACCCCTCCCCATCGAAATCGCGACCGGATCCGATAACAAGTCATGAGCAGCGTCTAGTGCTCACTGATCACGGTGACAGCTTACAGCTTCTGTTGTTCGTAATACCCACGGTTGGCAGCGTTACCCAACTGTAATTTCTGTAAACAACTGGTTTATAACACATATGCGGCTCTTCAGCATATATGCGTGCGTATAAAATTTATAGAAATCTCTAGCATCATTTCGTAACGTTTCGCTCAGTAAAAAAAATTACGCCACAGTCACCTTCCCGCCGCATGCTTCGCATAACATCGACTCCCACGGTACGTGGGATCTGCCGAATTTTTTAACACGAAAGTGTTTTATGCCGGGGTCGACCAAGACTTCAGTGACGCATTCCGTCACGGAAATGACGTCGAAAAAATTACACAATCAGATGCCAAAGAAAAAAGGTACCGTCAACGGGCATCGAACCCACGACCGCTCGGTCCGCAAAAACAGATGCCGGGCACTCTATCCACTGCGCCACGATCACAGACTCTGAAGGCTTTACGAACGCGCCTTTCATATCTACCACTCCCCCGGTCGGCTGGGTGGTGTTGACCTCTCGGAGTGGTAAGGTAAAGTATTTCGTCATTGCTGTGGCCTCCGCAACTAGCACCTGCAATGCATTACGCGTCCGTGCCATTCGGCGCGTTTTGAATAGAAGTTGAATTTTGTCAATGCCTTAACACACCGCGAGGTGGCGACGTTTGCCCAAGCGTCGTAAAAGCGTTGGCCTCGCTGAGCATCACGCGAATACAAACAGAAAATAGCTCTGCGACGCGCGCTTCCCTCACCTGGCTGTAACACCGCGTTCCATGCTCACGCGCTCGCCCCGAGAAAAATCGCGGCCGGGCTCCCGGGGCGGCACGATGCGCTTTGCGTTTCCCTCTAGTCCGGCCGTGGTGTTCAGATTTTAACATGCCACGGGATGGCAACCAAGTTCTACGTCGAATATGCGACGCTCTTCTGGCTATCACACCTCGTTCTCTGATTACGCTTTCACCGTTAACTACTACAGCTACCACAAGGGTTTTTTTAATCATTTAACATGGACATTAGTCGTCGCGATGGAGATAGCGCCAATCATCAAAGTGGGTGCATCCACGTTAAAGGGCGCCGTTAGCTGCCAGACATCAATATACATTGTGCAAACTCTCTTATATCAATGTACAGTAAGTATTCAGTTACTTCTGTAAGGGCACGCTTTACTTTCGTGTTATTCCGATTCCTATGACAAAAGGATCAACCGTGTTTTTTTTTAAATGCGAAGCATTTCTTAGCGAACCTCTGGCACTTTGAGCGTTTCTATCTACGTATCTATCTATCTATCTATCTATCTATCTATCTATCTATCTATCTATCTATCTATCTATCTAGCCGCCTACGTCTGGGTGCTCTCGTGATCGCCTCCTTAACCTGGTGTAGACCAAAATTAGCATGGGAGGGTAAGAGGGCTTGACGAATATGACGGTGTGGTCATGACATGAATAATGTGAAAATCCTGTCGCGTGCGTCGTCAAACCCTTTCCTCCAGACACGTGTGGCACATACCCGTTTACCACCGGCCGCATGTGTACGGGTATGCGCCACAGGTGATTGACAGTCTATATCTACCCAGGAACGGCGAGAACAGAGATTGGTAATTTAAATGCGAGAGCGTTAAGAGAAGCCGACATCGGCAGCGCTGACCCGATGAATGGAAAGAATAAAAATCAGGATCCTAGCAGGAATCGAACCTAAGCATTCTGCGTGGCAATCAGGTATTGTACCACAAAGCCACGCCAGGTCTACGAACTGGTTTGGAAAGACAGCCTTTGCAGGCCTGATGTCGGTGCAACGTCAGTTGTGGTTGTGGTGCTGGGTATCTAAGTTTACAAGAATGCAATAAACACTACATATATAGTCCTACAATATATGCGTCATATCAGATTAACGTCCGTAATTTCAGTGTTGGCTCCGCTTTTATAGCAGTCTAATAAGCATTGCATTTGTATTCCTATGATTCAGCAAGCTATATTGAAGCACTGCTCGACCCCGGAGGAATACGTTAACAAAAGTTTCGTATGATATTGACATCATCACACCGTAAAGTGCACTTAGTCCGCCAGAACGACACGGTGTCCTCTTCATTTCTTACGAGGCTGCGTGATGGCCTCATGATGACCGAGGATGATTGCAGATTGATTGACAGCAGCTTTGTAGACTACGCTACGTAGGCCACATACGCCCATGTAGCCTACGAATACGACAAGCGCCATCCAGTGATGTTGGTCTACGTAGCCCTATCCAGGCCTACCAGCCTCAACGGCCTAACCCTCACCAACGCGATGGGTGGCTTCAGATTTCGACATGTCGCCTGCTCTACAGACAGAATGTGAGAAGAGCCTGCACCACTAATGTATCGCAGGTTGCTCTACAGACAGACAATTTGTCGACGAAACGACCGAGGCATCCACGATTACTAACAGCTGTACAATAACGCGTAGTTCACTAGAAATAGACCCCTCGCCATTGAAATCGCGACCGGATCCGATAACAAGTCATGAGCAGCGTCTAGTGCTCATTGATCACGGTGATGATGACCTTGTTCAAGAACTGTTAGGAACCTCTTCACCACATGCACACGGGTTCGTGAAACGTGTGTGCTTTCTCCACGTTAGCGGACAGCTTACAGCTTCTGTTGTTCGTAATACCCACGGTTGGCAGCGTTACCCAACTGTAATTTCTGTAAACAACTGGTTTATAACACATATGCGGCTCTTCAGCATATATGTGTGCGTATAAAATTTATAGAAATCTCTAGCATCATTTCGTAACGTTTCGCTCAGTAAAAAAAATTACGCCACAGTCACCTTCCCGCCGCATGCTTCGCATAACATCGACTCCCACGGTACGTGGTATCTGCCGAATTTTTTGTTCTTCGGCAAGCCGAACTGGGCGGCAGATGCCCGTAGTTGACAAAAAAGACATTCAATTTAATGACTCCCTCGAACACCTTGGAAAACACTGTCCGCACAGCTTGGTGGTTGCCCGTTTCCGCTCGATTACCTCCTTTGTGTATTGCACTAATTTTGACCCATCGGAAGGTCAGGAAGCGCGGAATGGTGTTTTTTCATTGTAGCCATGAACTTTTCAAATGAGAAACAGCCTCTTAATTTTAACGCGAGAGCGTTAGTGAGCCTGTTTCACAGAAATTCCGACGTCGGCGTCGGTGGTGGCGTCAACAGCGTCGCTTGTGAGCGAAAAATCGAAAAAGATGCAAATAAAATAAACAATAAAAATCTCCGGTCCCATTGATGATTCAACCCGGGTCGTCTGCCCGGCAAGCAGGCGTCCTACCACAAAGCTCCGATGTTACTTTTTTTAAATGCGAAGCATTTCTTAGCGAACCTCAGGCACTTTGGCCGTTTCTATCTACGTATCTATCTATCTATCTATCTATCTAGCCGCCTACGTCTGGGCGCTCTCCTGGTCGTCTCCATAACTTGCAATATACCAAAATTTGCATAGCAGGGGATCGGTGTATGACGAACACGATTCACTGGTCATGACATGAATAACGCAAAATACCTTTCGCGCACGTCATAAAACCCCTTCTCTCAGTCACGTGTGGCGCATACCCGTAAACCAGAGTTAATGTTATGCGGGTATGTGCCACAGGTGATAGTCTCAACCAATACAGTAACCGCGAACAGTCACATGTACACGCAAGGAAAGTGTTAATAATAATAATTGTTGGGGGTTTATGTCGCAAAACCACGATATGATTATGACAGACGCCTTAGCGAAGGGCCTCAGAAATTTTGACCATCGGGTATTCTTTAACGTGTACCGAGATCGCACAGAACACTGGCATCTAGAATTTTGCCTCCTTCGAAATGCGACTGCCGCTGCTGGGATCGAACCCGCGACCTTTGGGTCATCAGCCGAACACCTTAACCACTACCCCACCGCTTCGGACGCAAGGAAAGTGAGGAAGCTGAACACAGAACACCCCTCGAAGATGCTCAACTACCATCCACTCATCCACGTGGTCCGCAATGTGGACCACGTGGATCACACAAAAACCGGCGTCAATGCTTCCTGCAATAAATATGCTGAGAGAACCAGGTCTCTCATCATAAACGGTGACTTGAACATTGGTTTATCAAGACCCAACAACGCTTGATCCTCATACTGCGTGAAAGACAGATTGGGTGTGGAGAGGGCTTTAAATTACTTCGCTGCCGCGTCCACGACAGGAGGCATCATAGATCATTTCATCGTAACAGGCATCCAGGATTTCCACCATCTGCACTGTACCTCGCACTTCACTACACTTGGACTCCACATAGCCGCGATCACGAACGGATCCGATTAACAAGTCCGGTCCAGCTGCTGGTGCTCACTGATCACGGCAATGATGACCTTGTTCAAGGACTGTCAAGAACTCCTTCTACACATACACACGGGTTCGCGAAACGTGCATACGTTCTCCGTCATAACGGACAAGTATAAGCATAACAACTGTAACTGTGACTGTAACGCACGTGCAGTGTGCCTGCGCGTGCCACTCGGCTGTGTATATATCTAAGGAAACTTTCCGAATGAAGCTTAGTTGCGAGTAACGCCTGTCCTGTGCATCTGTGTTCCTTCTTTGTCCTGTTCGGATTCGCGCTATCCAGTATTGAAGAATACAAGCACTATATATCAGCTTATCGCGTCTGGTGTTCGTAACACCCATGTTGCTGTGGCCATCGTTGTGTATACAGTCAGATGTAAACATCTGGCTGCATAATACATATGCGACTATTCAATATATGAGTGTGCGTATACCACTTCCATATTTCTCTAGCGCCATCTCGTAACATTTCGCTCAATGTGGAAAATTACGCCACAGTCACCATCCCGCGCATGCTTCGCATAATATCGATTCCCACGGTACATGGGATCTGCCGAATTTTTTATTTATTGAGTCACGATGTTACTTGCCACTGCTTCGGGAAAAGAACACTACATAAATGCCCTGTGATGGAAGGAGTCTCCTTAACGCATTTTGTTCGGCAGGTTTTTCCATCTGTTTCCATCAAGCGCAAAACATATCAAGCAAAGATTACATAATCTCTGAGCCATTGTCAGAAATATGTCTCGCCTCTAGCACAGGGAAGTGCTTTATATCGAAAACCTGTATGATTACTGCATGATACATGGCGCGCGCGCGTGTGTGTCTGTGTGCGTGTGTGCGTAACGACACACATTATTGGCCGGATTTCGCTACCGCGTCCAACTTTTAGGTTTTTATATATACTAAAGTTGGGGTCAGTCCAGCTCCTGTCACGCAGTTTAGGGTGGTGTAGGCTACTCAAAAAAATTTTTTGTCAGGAGCAGCCAGCGTTGAAAAAAGTTTTTGTTCAAAACAAGCATGTCTTATTTAGCTTACCCAGCCATTTGTAGCTCAAAATACTGATTATTTATTTTTTGGAGGTGATCTTTGCCAACAATTGCATTAAAAGTGGTAGTCACGCTAGCCCTGAGAAGTGACTATTGGGTGGCCTAAGTCAGTAAAGCTTTGACATTTGCGTGACTAACGGTTGGAGCTATACAATGAACTAGGATAAATATAATGCAGCAAGTATCGAGGAAGTAACGTTAAAAAAACAGAAAGACGGGGAAAAAGAGCCAATTCACACTGAACCTGTTCGCAAAATTAGCTGTGAAAATAAAATTAGTCCATCAATTTCGTTTATTCTAGTTCCCTGCACAGATATACGTGTTGTGAACTATTATACAAAATTTCAGTTCGAAGTACGTAGTGAGAAAAAAGTTGTGAAATTTGGCGTCACATGACTTGGAGCAAATTGTTATTTTGAGAAAAACGCGAACAACAATTTCAGAGCTTGCAAGAAATGTGCCGTTTTTAGGGATTCAAAAACAATTAGAAGCACAGACTAATATTTCGTAACATCCTCTTATGTAACAGTCACAATGAAATTTATGAATTTGTTTGAATATCATCAATATAGAAGAAACAACGCTTACTTTCGCAAAAAAGACGATGTAGTCTTGATTTCGCTATACGAGCATGGGGTATGGAAAACTTGCTGTAACTTGAAAGCTACTGAGATAGGAGGATCATTTTTGTTGCAACACATTTTTCAATGTTTGGGCGTGCACCAAAAAAAAACTAGATATCGACCTCGTGAAAAAAATTCGACTTTTGAAGGTGGCCCTTAAACACCTTGGTTAAACACCGCTGAAAACAAATTTGAAATGGCACACGCGCGTCGAAACGATCTCCAACAAGGCTCTTCGAAAAAACATTGCTATCTCCGACGCACGTTAAGCAACTCGGCAAAAATAAATGCATATTGACAGCGTACAAGACCATGCGTCGGTTGTTTGGTCACCCCACCGTGTGGCTATGTTAGAATCTGTTAAAAAAACAGAAAAGCAGTAAGGTTTATTTTTCTTCGCTATGACCGGCGGTTTTCGCCTAGTTCGCATGCGCATTTTCTATTGCTGCAGTCTTTCGAACGTCGGCCACTTGCGATCGTGTCATCCTCCTGCATAAGATAGTTCACACTGGCTTGAGTGTTGTAGGGCACATTTCGTTCGTTGCAGCTTCTGCGCCCGACAATCTATTCAATCCCCTAAGTATTATGCCCGTTCAGAGCTAGTCTTAATTGTTTTAGGTGTTCCTTTTCTCCGTGGACCGTCGATCTATTGAATGAGCTTGATGAGTCTCTGCGCAGACTCGATGCACAGCTATTTGAAAATGGGTTGCGTAATCGTGTATTTTGTTAAATCGTATTTTTTTCATTGTGTTGAACACTTGTATCCACTGCCGTTGTGTCTCGATAACTGAGTCAGCAGTATTTGTAAATAACAATAACATAAATAGAAACGTGCCAGTTGCAAGCATCGGGTTACGAAAGGAAAGATATAAAACGCGCCACTTGTCTGATCATCACGGCCGGCATCGTCTTTTGACTTGTCGATTTAAGTGGATGTTTCCCGAGATGAAGTGGGCGAAGAAAACGATGTGAATGCTTCAGGTGCGCTCTGACAACACTGACAAAGCGCTTATTAAAGCCAAAGCCACGCACACAACTTTCCATCGGGCGTTCTCATTTCGTTCAGGCTTTTCCTTTCGATGCCACGCCGCCCATTGCTGCTGTCGTTCTGGAATTGTTTCTTTTCTTATCTTTTTTTTGAAAGTCAGACCGCGCTTGATTAATTTCTCTATTTTCCCAGAAAGAATGGGCCAATCATGACGCGCCGACGTTGAGAGAAGCATGCGTCATGCTGCCCGCGTGTCACCGCTGTGTTGCAGGAAGCACGTCTTCTTTTCCGCAGGCGCACATTTCAGCTGACCACGAGGCCAGCTTTTGTTTTGTTTTTAAATGCGAATGCATTTCTTAGTCGGGCTATGTAAGGCATACGGCGTTGTCCGCGGCGTCCTCTCCCATTGCAACTGCTGCGGGCGCGCGCGCTTATCCTCGCCACTAGCAACCGGAGCATGTGGTGCGAGAGAGTGTAGGTGAGGGTAGGTGCAGTGCTTCGCCGCTCCTTCTCTCACCGTTCGCTCTCTCTCCTCTCTGCGCCCCACTCTCCCGTCCGCTCGCGCCCCACTCTCGACAGTTCGCGTGCTGGGCGCCTCTCAAGAACATCCGGAAATGTGTGCTCGAGACGCCGCTGTGAAACGCCAACGCCGAGCCGAGAACGCTGGCGCCCCACTCTCCCGTCCGCTCGTGCCTCACTCTCGACCGTTCGCTGGCTGGGCGCCTCTCAAGGCGATAGCAGAAGTCGGTGAAGGCGAATGTTTGACGGCAACTGTAGCTTCTCTCGGCGCAAGAAATGCATTCGCATTTCCTCACGATTCCCTTCGGGGAGGTGGGGGCATTTTTTTATTGCGCTGGCAGCAGCGAGGGTGGGATGCTTCACTAGTCAGTCACTCATTAATATCGCTGCATCGCATTGCCTAAGGGCCATAGTTTCTGCGGATTTGTGGCTAAATCGGTATTGGGAATTGGCACATGGCACCCAAAGTATTCGAATTAATGGGCTGGTACTGACCACCGCTTCAAGTTATCCACTAAAATTTACATTGCATATAATGGGGTTGCAGAAATCCTTCTAATTATGCGAGATTTTCAAATTACTCTCACATCGATTCATCAGTTTTTTAAGTTTAGAAGCAAGTTATACCGGCTTATACGCTCCAAGTATGCTAAATTTGACAACGTAACACATTTTACAGGTTATCACTTGCACTCTACCAAAAGTCAAATCCTGCTACTACTCAAAGTTGCTTCCACTTCCCTTTGAACCAAAAAGAATGACATATCTCCTTTTTCAACTTTAAAAATATTTGGCTGGTTAGTTGGGCCATGACAGATATGCTCGTTTTTCTTTATAATATGTGATATAAACTATTCGAATTCGCGTCGAAATTCGCTTCGACCAAATCACTATTACCTTCGGACCTGAAATTTGCTATTCGCACAAGCCTACTGATTATCGCTAATTTATTATGACAGAAATGGAACTTATGTAATTAGTAAACGCATGTCGCGATGTAGTTTCATACCTGTTCGTATTTATTGTTCGTGTTGTTTGTATTTTTTCCTTTATTTAGGTCGTCGAAGTGTAAATTCTGTATTTATTTTACTTGTATTTGGCCGTCTGTTGCCTATGTATGGGTTTCAAGCTGCGACGAAGCAGCTTTTTCACTTGCCACCTTTTTATGTTTATTCTGTAAACGAAGGACGAAAATACACACAAAAAACATGATATGGTTTTGCTGTTTTCACTTCTTTATCCCGGTGGATTTCTGTAATTCCTTGCCGAGAATGTTGGTTGGTTGGTTGGTTCCTCAGTACTTTGGCTCACTTTGGCTCAATGCCGAGAATGTGTTCCCGATTCCATATAAAGAGGGGATGCGTCTTCTTCCTCGCATGTTCTCAGTTATTCACGGCTTCCCGAGTTTCTCCCCCCTGAAATTTGTTTGAATTCTTCTGTGCGAACTGGCCAGCGAATTTTGAGTAGTGAATTCACCGCTTCAGCCGCGCCGGCCCGCGGCGGCTATGTACGCTACCGCGTCGGTCGGGGCGAAAAAAAAATAAAAAAAGGAAGAAACAACGAAGCCCTCGCGCCACAAGCACGTCTGCCGGGGCCATAAAACGGCCGCGCCCGACGGGGCCGAGGTGTGTTTGGAGACGATGCCGCGCGGGCGGCAAAGTCCGCCACCGCGTCGGCCGAGGCGGCCGAAAAACGGCCAAGTCCGCTACCACGTCAGCCGGGGCGGCGAAGAAAGCGGCGACGACGAAACCGCGGCGGCCGGGGCGGCAGGAACAACGGCCAAGTCCGCTACCGCGTCGCCCTGGGCGGCGAGGAAAACGGCGAGGACGAAACCGCGTCAGCCGGGGCGGCAGAAAAAACGGCAAAGATGAAACTGCCTCAGCCGGGGCGGCAGAAAAAACGGCTATGTCCGCCACCGCGTCAGCCGGGGTGGCAGAAAAAAACGGCCAAGTCCGCTACCGCGTCAGCCAGGGTGGCGAAGAAAACGGCAAAGACGAAACTGCGTCTGCCGGGGCGGCGGAAAAAAACGGCAAAGACCAAACCGCGTCGGCCGTGGCGGCAGAAAAAACGGCCAAGACCGCTACCGCGTCAGCCGGGGCGGCAGAAAAAAACGGCAAGGACGAAACCACGTCGGCCGGAAAGAAACAAAAAGAAACGGAAAAACAACGCGCGCTTAAGCCCGAGGGCGCCGCGCCACAAGGATGTCTGCCGGGGTCAAAAAACGCCCGCGTTTAAGCCCGGGTTCGCCAGAGCCGCGACGGGGCTAAGGCATGTGGGGAGACGCTGCCGAGGGACAAAGTCCGCTACCGCGTCAGCCGGGGCGGCGGAAGAAACGGCAAAGGCGAAACCGCGTCGGCCGGGGCGGCGGAAACAGAAGCGCGTCAGCCGGGGCCAAAAAAAAGCCCCCCTCCCGTGCTGACACGCTCGGCGCGCTCGAAGAAGCCTCGGCTCCGAGACCGGCCGGCCAGGGCGCGCGGGCCAAGCACCGGCCTCGCGATGCACTCGCACCGCTCCTTGTGTGCGCCGCCCCTTCGCACTTTGCTCCGCCAGCTGCTCTTGCGCGTCACTAAGAGGATGACGAGTCATTTGGCTACCGAAAGCTTCAGATAGGGACACGTTGCGCGCGGCGACCGAACCAGGTTTCGTTCGGCCCCGCCGGCGCCGCGCGTACCCGTCTGTGCGATCGAACGGCTGAAAGGAAGGATGAACGTATCGGTTTCGTACCGCGGACAAACCTTCCAGTCAGAGCTAAGCCTCAATAGATTGCAGTGTGGTGGCTCCGCTACTACTTACGACACCACGACAGCTACCTAAGTCGTCTTCAGACGATTTGACACTGCAACGATTCAGGCCAGCGATAGCCCCGGAGAGCGACCAGTGGCCTCTACAATACTCGCCCTCCGGTGTGGCGCTCTCTGGGTTCATTTGGCGTCATCGAGCCGGGAAGCGCGGCGGAAACCCGGCGCTAATCTTACCCGCATTCGCCGCAAGTGCACACGATATCGTTGCTGTGCTTAGACGGGATTCTGGCTTAGAGGCGTTCAGTCGTAATCCCACGGATGGTAGCTTCGCACCACTGGACTCTCAACCAAAAACGTGAACCAAGTGTCCGAATCTGCGGTTCCTCTCGTACTGAGCAGAATTACTATCGCAACGACCGGTCATCAGTAGGGTAAAACTAACCTGTCTCACGACGGTCGAAACCCAGCTGACGTTCCCTATTATTGGGTGAACAATCCAACGCTTGGCGAATTCTGCTTCGCAATGATAGGAAGAGCCGACATCGAAGGATCAAAAACCGACGTCGCTATGAACGCTTGGCCGCCACAAGCCAGTTATCCCTGTGGTAACTTTTCTGACACCTCTTGCTTAAAACTCTTAAAGCCAAAAGGATCGAGGGGCCCCGCTTTTGCGGTCTCGAATCGTACTCAAATTCAAGATCAAGCAAGCATTTGCCCTTTTGCTCTACGCGAGGTTTCTGTCCTCGCTGAGCTCGCCTTAGGACACCTGCGTTACCGTTTGACAGATGTACCGCTCCAGTTCGAAGTTTTCGCCACCCGAACAGAGAAATAAAATAAAAGAAAGTGGTGGCAAGCCCGCTCCTACTGTAAGCGATATCGGGCTCAAAACCAATGGAAATAAACAAAAAGAGGTATAAAAACTACACAAAACACAAATTTAGTGGTAAAAGCCAATTGGAAGAAAAAAGGTGGGCACGGTAACGCATGTGTGTCCTAAAGTGTTGGCTCAACGAGCACACAAAGCACTCACGTAGGCATTTTATTGATGATGAAAGATGATTAAGATGCCGGGAATGATGAGTAAGACCAGGTTGCGCCCAAGAGGACCCGAAGGCCCCCAGAAGTCCTGGATAGTCAATGTGCCTGATACGAGGTCGGCCATGACAACTTGTCGCCTGGATGTTGAGGTGAGACCTGAAAGACTAACAATACGGTTGAATACAAAATGGGCGCCTGCAAAGCACAGCAATTACGCAGTGCTGGACAGACCTCTAGGTGTGACAATCAGGTGTTCGCACTTACGCAGAACGATCGGCAGTATGGCTGAGCCATGGATCCGGCACCGACATCCCGTACAAGACACTTTCTTCCACCAATGAGGTTTGCGAGAAAGGAAGGAGTGGGAGGTAAGCATGAGTACATGCGATATGTGAGGGTGAGCATGGGTTATGTTGACCGATGACCGAAAGCGCACGCGGGAGCGCGGTCAGTATAAAGGGTGGGAGGGTGGTCCAGAACCGAGCTAGCCAGTTGAGGCATGGATCAGCCAGCGGTAGAAAACATATAAATCTGATACAGCCATGCAGGCTGAGCATCAAGCAACTTTGGCCATTATAGTCGTTGTAACACTTGTATGTGCGAAAAGGCTGAGAGCGCCAACGGCGTAACAATGCTAGTCTCGAAACCTCTGCAGTACCGCATGGGGCGTCAGGCACAGAGAAAGACTGGCCATTTCCAGTAGCAATGGATTCGCTACTTTAGAGTGACTGCCGGAACACTCCCGATGCCGCGCTCCAAGCCGCTGGAGCAGAAGCCAGCCACGGCTTCCCGCCAGGGAACCAGCAAAAGTAGTAGTTGCGTACTGGTGTAGCTCTACAACAAAGGAGCTCCTGGCCTCCACAGTCGCTGGGAGCACGCCAGCCACGGCGTGTGACGGCAGGTGGCACAATGTATCCATGAGAGAGTGATCCGCACTCGGCACATGCGTACCAAAGTGCACGGAAAATAGAATGCCGCTGTGTTTTAATCCGGCAAGATCGCCCTCTATCGTGGTTCAACAGCCCCACGACGTGGTAAGGTAATATGTCGGCCAGGCAGTGACACTGAAGTGCCTAAAAGTGCATGCGAAGCTTAATCCGCATCCGGGTTGTGCACTGGTCTAATGAAGTCCGGTAGCGCCCGGCTAACCAGTCGCTCCATGCGTATCAATATTGCCCCTGTCCTCTTGTTGGCAAGGAGCATGGGGTAATGAAATTCGTTAAACTGTACTCTGTTTAAATTGCCGGTTAACCCTCAGGCGAGGTAATCCGTCATAGGGCATTCATTTAAGTAATGTAAAAACAACGAGCACGGCATGCGACAATAACAGGTGTTATTTGCAGGCAATCGAAACCGAAAGAGATAATTTGGGAGCCTTCCATGGGCGCTAAGGATGCGAACTATGGACTTGTTTGGTGGAAAAAGTTTGGGATGTTATAAATGTTTGGTACCCACTTGTAGAGTTCCGTGGCGCCGTGAGTTTCGTGCCAATGCTTGTACCAGTTTAGATTCATTTGTATGAAAACTTTGGTCCGAATTGATCGAATGGACATTTTAGTGTATCTGAGCAATCCTTACTTAGCAGCGGCGGCAGCCGCCATATCCGCCAGTTCCTTGCCATATAGATTGGAATGTCCCCGAACATGGTATAGGCACACAGGGGATTTGTTGTTAAGCACATAAAGTACAGTGAAACCTCGATGATACGAATCTCACGGGACCACCAAAAATATTCGTATCATCCGAAATTCATATCACAGAAAGCATAGAAAATTAGCATGCGGCAAATTAAAGCTGGCGTACATATTCATTTATTGTTTTTCAGGGCTGCAGCAACGTCAGGAACAACCCTGAGTGATTGTCATTTAAGTTTTTAGATGTCGGAAACCATACCAGCACTTGTAAATATACGGCCCGTACGCGCGTATTTATAATGAACCAGGTGCGTTGTGACCCGCGACAGCAGTAACCCCTTCCAAATTTTATTATGCTTTTTTTCATGACACCGGAATACTGCAGCGAAAGTAAAGAAAGAAGCGCTTTGGCGCGATGGATCAAGGCCACAAAATTACAAAACCCCGGTCCCGTGTTATGACTGTTATTGCGGAGGTGTTGAGGATGATTTTGGGAGATTTACGGCCGTGCCCGCAAAAGTACAACCTCAACGGCCGCGCATGTTGACGTTGTGAGGCCGGACTCCTTCGCCAAGACCGCACGTGTAAACAAAGTACGACAGCAGCCTGCGTCGACGCGTTAGAAAAAAATTCGGCAGATCCCACGCACTGTGGGAATCGATGTAATGCGAAGCAGCCAGCAAAGAGCTGCATACATCGCCTGGTTTGTCTTTGAGCCAAATGAAATCATTTATGCCATGGCATCTAGTCCACCATATATCGCATGTTTGCCACGCACGCATGCATGCACAATCTAGTGAACACCATGAAAAGGAAACGCATATTCTAGTATATAAATGCATGACCTGTCGTTTACGTTCATCACGCACTCGTGTCATGCCATACCAATTTTGGTATATATCACGTTAACAAAACGGCCGGAAGCGCACCATGACAGTGGCACGCAAAATGATACCGTACATGACATGCATAACATGATTCGCATGTTAAGACCTCTCATTTATGTTCGTCATACAGTCACATCGCGCAATACCAGTTTTGCTGTATATCAAGCTATCAAAACGGCCGCGAATGCACCATGAGCGTGGCATGTAAGTCATGACATACATGGCATGCATGTCACAGTTTTCATGTTACCACCTGTTATTCATGTTCTTCATACAGTCACATCGCGCAATACCAATTTTGGTGCATATCAATCTAGCGAAACGGCCACGAGTGTGCCATGAGCATGGCATGTAAATCATGACGTACATTTCATGCATGTCATGATTATCATGTTACCACCTTTCATTTACGTTCATCATACAGTGGCGTCGCGCAATACCAATTTTGGTGCATACCAAGCTAGCGAAACGGCCGGGAATGCACAATGAGCGCGGCATGTAAATCATGACATACATAACCTGCATGTCATGATTTCCATGTTACCGCCTCTCATTTACGTTCGTCATGCAGTCGCGTCTCGCAATACCAGTTTTGGTGTGGCAAGCAAGCGAAACGGCACGAGTGCGTCATGAGCATGACATGTAAATCATGTCGTGCATGTCATGCATATCACGATTTTCATGTTACTACGTCTCATTTACCGTCGTCGTACAGGCGCTTCGCGCAATAGCAATTTTGGTGTACATCGAGCTAGCGAAGCGGCCGCGAATGCATCATGAGCGTGGCAATTAAATCATGACATACATCACATGCATGTCATGGTTTTCATCTTACCAACTGTCATTCATGTTCTTCATACAGTCGCTTCGCGCAATACCAATTTTGGTGTATATCAATATACTGAAACTGCCGCTAGCGTATCATGAGCGTGGCATGTAAATCAGGGCGTACATGACTTGCATGTCATGATTTTCACGTTACCATGTCTCACTTAGGTTCGTCATACAGTCG
Organism: Rhipicephalus sanguineus; assembly: GCF_013339695.2. NCBI lineage: Eukaryota > Metazoa > Arthropoda > Arachnida > Ixodida > Ixodidae > Rhipicephalus > Rhipicephalus sanguineus. The sequence continues at coordinate 1,933,643 of NC_051178.1, read as the reverse complement.
TGTCGCGTAACACCAATTTTGGTGTATATCAAGCAAGCGAAACGAACGCGAACGCACCATGAGCGTGGCATGTAAATCATGACATACATGTCATGTTTGTCATGGTTTTCGTGCCCACCTGTTAATCATGTTCTTCATAAAGTCACATCGCACAAATACCAATTTTGGTGTATATCAATCTAGCGAAACGGCCGCGAGTGCGCCATGAGCGTGGCATGTAAATCATGTCATACATGACATGCATATAATGATTTTCATGTTACCACGTGTCAGTTATGTTCGTCATAGAGAAAAGTCTCGTCATACCAGTTTTCGTATGTATCCCTTCATTTAAACGCCCACGAGCGGCCCGAGACCATGTCATGTAAATCATGCTGCACATGACATGCGCGTCATGATTTGCATGGTAGGACCTGTCATTATATTATGTTCGTCATGAACTCTTGTCACGCCGTACCAATTTTGGTATATATGAAATTAACGGAATGGCCGCAAGAGCCCAGAGGCCGTGGAATGTAAGTCATGCTATTTATGACATGCGTGCCATGATCTTCATGATATGACCTGTCATTGATGTTCGTGATAAGGCAATGTTATGACACACCAATATTGGTATACATCCGATTAACGGAACGGCCAGGGAGCCCAAAGGCCGTGGAATGTAAATCATGCTGTTCATGACATGCGTGTCATGTTTTACAGCGAAAGCTGTTATGAGATCATTTCACCGGCCGTTTTTGGCGCCGTAGTTGTCCGCCGCCGCCGCCACCGCCGCCGCCGGTGTCCGTAACCAGCATCGCTCGAAATAAGAAAAATACGAAATAAGAAAAAAATTCCAGATGGAACGAGGTTCGAACCTAGGCCCTCTGCGTGGGAGCCTAGTATTCAACCTCTGCGCCATGCCTGTGCTTGAAACTCCTTTGCAAAAAGGTCCTATACAGGCTTCATGTCGGGAAGGAACCACATTAGCATATGCAATATGGCGTGGTAGAAGAGTAAAATAAGCACCAAGCGTCGCACAACGCGAATTCTGTAACCATGGCGTCACACAATGCGAATTGCGCAACGAGTAGGTTGTTGAATGCTTCCAACCCATTACAAAGGCTTCTGCCATAATTCTTAATCGTCATCAGGCACAGCATCAACAAAGTGCGCATAATGCCTTACATGCGTTTAGCAGGTACCAACGCTCTCCGTAGAATGACGAAAAATGGCACAGTGCCTGCTGCCCTACTTCTCAAAAATTACAATGATTTATAGCGTAGTAGGTTCCTCGCAAGTGCACTTGTATTGGTTGCCAAGGGAGCCCATAAGCGCATGATCCACTGCCTCGTCGTCTCAGTAAAATTACAATGATTTATAGCGTAGTGGGTTCCTCGCAAGTGCACTTGTATTGGTTGCCAAGGAAGCCCATACGCGCATGATCCATTTCCTCGGGTTCTCAGTAAAGTTCATCACCCCCCCCCCGCGTCTCTCTCCCACGTCAACGTATGTTATACAGCATGACGGCAGAGGGAAATGGCGACCGGACGTCACCCAATGCAAATTACATAACTGGTGGGCCGTTTAAAGATTCCAACCCATTACAAAGGGCTGAGCCATTATTCTTCATCGTCATCAGTCGTCGCGTCAACAAAGTGCACATAATGTCTTACAGACTGCAGCTGGTGCCACGCTTCTCCGCAGAATGACGAATAATGGCTTAGTAGGTGCTTCCCAACTTCACAAAAATTGTGATTTATGGCGTAGTGGGTACCTTCTAGTGTACTTGTATTGTAGCACCAAGAGATCTTAACGGGCTCTAGAAACGCCGCTCTTCCAGCTTTCGCTGTGACTGTGCTGCGGTTTCAGCGCAGGCCTGGCGTTTTTTTTTTCGCCCACTTCCTCTCGGGAAACAGCCGCTTTAATCGACAAGTCAAAAGACGATGCCGACGTGATGGTCAGACAAGTGGCGCGTTTTATATCTTGTCTTTCGTAACCGGATGCTTACAACCGACACTTTTCTATTTATCTTATTGTTATTTACAAATACTGCTGACTCAGTTAATGAGACACAGCAGGAGTGGATACAAACGTTCAACAAAATGAAGAAAATACGATTTAACAAAATGCACGATTGCGCAGCCCTTTTTTAAATAGCTGTGCATCGAGTCTGCGCAGATACCCATCAAGCTCGTTCAATAGGTGGACGGTCCGCGGAGAAAAGGAACACTTAAAACAGTTAAGACTACCTCTGAACGGGCATAATACTTAGGGGACTGAATCCACATTCGGGCGCAGAAGCTGCAACGAACCAAGTGTTGCGCTAGAACACTCAAGCCGGTGTTAACTATCTCATGCAGGAGGATTACACGATCGCCAGTGCGCCGAAGTTCCAGAGACTGCAGCGATAAAAAAAAACGCAAAAAATGCGATAAAAAGTAGGCGAGAACCGCAGGTCACAGCGACGAAAAATTAACCTTACTGTTTTTCTGTTTCTTTTTTTTTTGAACAGATTCTAACATATCCACGCGGTGGGGTGAACAAACAACCGACGCATGGTTTGTACGCTGTCAATGTGCATTTCTTCTTCGTGGAGTTGCTGAAAGTGCGTCGGAGATACGAATGTTCAAAATTGGCTAGCGCGAAAATAGACAAGGACTAAGAAGGAACAGTGATGTACAGGACAGGCGCTACGAATGTTTTTGAAGAGCATTGTTGGAGGTTGTTTCCACGCGCGTGTGCCATTTCAAATTTGTTTTCAGCGGTGTTTAACCAAGGTGCTTAAGGGCCACCTTCAAAAGTCCAGTTTTTTTCACGAGGTCGACATCCAGCTTTCTTTCTTTCTTTTTTTTCGGCGCACGCCCGAACATTGAGAAATGTGTTGTAACAAAAATCATCCTCCTATCGTCATTAGCTTTCGAGTTACAGCAAGTTTTCCATACCCCCGTTCGTATAGCGAAACCAAAACGACGTCGTGTTTTAAACGTCACTCTGCGTTTGTAATTGTTTGTCAATCCCTAAAAACAACGGCAATCCGTCTATTTTGTGCTCGTGTCTCACTTGAATATATTTTTTAGATGCGAAGTATCTTAAGGCGGAGCTCAATCCGGTGGTGGTGGTGGTGGTGGTGTGCGGCGTGACTACCCATACTGCGCATGCGCATACTCTCTCCACACACCTCCTCTGCACTCACCCTCTCCCCTTCCCCTCCCCGCTTTCCATCTCTCATTTCCCTCTCCCCTACCCCTCTCCACTTCACCTCACCCATTCCCCTCTCCCCTCCCCCTCTCCCTTCCCCCTCTGCCTTCCCCTTTCCACTCTTCCTCTGAAACGCGGGCTTCACATGCAGAAATTGTCTCCTGCGCAACGCCGTGATGAGCTCGAGCGCATGCGCGTCCCCTCCCCTTCTCTCTCCTCTCCTATGCTGCCCCCCCTCTCGCCCGCCTGTCGACCGCGTTCCCCGCTCGCCCTGTGAGAATTAACGGCCAGGCTAGATGGAAGATACGACGCGCGTAGCGTCCCTCTTCGCGTTCCACGACGCGAGGTCAGTAGCATGCCCAACGAACGCCAACGGAACGCGATCGTGCAAGTGCTCCGGCTTCGCATCGCCTCATGGTCCCCTTCAGCGGGAGATGGTGTAATTTTTTTTTTGTGTTACACTATTTAGACCGCCGAACCGGCGGCATCCTTTTGCCGGTTTGTTGCTTAACCGCTTGCTTCGTCTGACACGGCTTGATCGTGCATTGGTGGTGTTGCTTGCCCTGAAAGGAAATACACCTACCTGGGTTACTTCCCGCAGCTTTCTTGTCGCAACCCAGGCTCGTTACATTCATATCGTCCCACAAACCATGGATCATCACCCTGCGGGGTGGTCGAGCGTCTAAGTCACCGGCACACTGGACCCAAAATTGCGGGCTAATACCCGGCTCCGGAGGATTGTTGCTTGAGTGGAGGCAAGCTACAAATGGCGGCCGTGTGCTACGTCGCGCACATTAAAGATCCCCGAATGGGCAAAATTCTCCGCGGACCTCCACCGCGGGCGTCCTCGTGACGTTCAATTCCATGGGGGCGTTTAATTCTGGAGGGTAGCGGCACCCACCTCTCCGCCTTCTTTATGACCCCCCCTCACCCACCGCCTTTTGTTTTTGTGGCGAGAGCTGTTGTGGGACCGCGACAGTGCAGCCCATGTTGGTGGATTAGCAGTCAGCCGCCGATGTCTGTGTCAGCTACCGCGGACATAGAGAGGAAAAAAAAGAAAAAAAAGCACGCAAGAGTTTAGCCGCGATCGAGCGGGATTTTAACACACGTACGCTGCGTGGCAGCCCAGTATTCTACCACAGAGCCACGCAGGTCATGCGAGCCCGCGACGCATCAGGCAAAGATTCGCGTTAAGCGACCGAGGTGATACGTTGCGCAATTTCCGTGACAGGAATAACGAGAAGTTACGCTCCCCAAGACGGATTTCGCGTCTCAATTGTAGTTTTGTGACGCGGAAAATGGAAAGCTGTGCAGCCGAAAGGCCTGTATATCTGAAATTTGCACGTAGCGCCGCCTATGGACAGCAAAATAAACAACAAAATCGCAATCAATGGCCTTCGAGATCGTAGTATTAGCCGCACACGCCCATCTTCGAGGGCATGCAACCGGAGGCCCTACAGTGCACTGCGCCAATTCCGTCAGCGGTTGAACGGGAAATATTGCGGACAGAAGCAGCCATGTCCCGCTTGCAGTCTTGCGGTGTCTGAAGCAGTGCACCGGAGAGGCCATTTTTTTCTCTTGTGCTTGTTCCGCCGCCTGCTGGAAATACAAATGAACGAGGACGTAATCTACGGCCTCCGAGATTCGGGTATCGCCTATGTGCGCCCATCCTCGAGGATATGTGTGCCGGGCCCGTGCGGAGCCGTGTGTCGTTTCGGTGAGTGGTCCCACGAGAAATATTCCCGACGAGGGCGCTTCTCTATCACTTGCACTTTCTTGGTATGAGAAATGAGAAGCAGTGCTCCGGGCGGGTCTTTTTTTCTCTCTCCCTCTCGTTTCACTTGTAGCGCCGGCGGCGGGAAAAAACAACTCCATCCTTCGTTCCATTCTGACAAGAGATTGGTTATGATTTCAGACTGCGCTCGGGTAGAGGCCTTTTTAAATCACAACGATGCTCTAACTTTGGTGCCCTTCTGACTGAGATAATTTTAAAGTTTATTGCCTAAGTGGAAGCTAATAGTGGGGAACATGCAGATAAGGTGGTCCACTGAAGATCCCCCTCAGACTCTATAAGTTACCGAAACTCGAACATAAGGAAGGGCTGAAATTAAATTTGCAAAAACATTTTGCCCTTAAAATTGATAATTCTCCTCAAGACAGCCTAAGAAAGCCTTTGCTATTAACGCAATTTCAATTAAAACTCTCGATGTTCATACAGTTTCGAAGAAAAAAAAATGGCCGCGTATCTGCGCGCTTCGCAGCAAATGTCGTGTAAAGACGATAGAAGAGGCGCTGTGTGAGATATGGACGCCATCTGGCAATACGTCGGGAAACATGACTGCTGTGTTGCGTGCTGGTAGTCCCGGCGCAGCAGCAGGCGAAGACTGGCGGTGACCAACGCGACCGGTGGGGACGCCAGCCAGCCCGAACACGCGGTTTGGTGCGAAGCACTGAAGCAGAAGAAACGTCCGCACTCAACGAGTACTCTCCACACACTCTTTTATTTACACGTCGCCTGGGTAAAACAGGAATGCCAAAGCGGCGCCCACAACCGGCAGCCTGAAGGCCGCCCACAACGCTGCTTTTTCATTTTTTAAATATTTTTTTTCACCTTCTTGGCCTTCTCAAATCTAAAGTTTTTCAACATCAACCCATGGCATTCGTACAGTGTAATACAGAACCGAAACCGAAACACAACAATGAGCTCGTGTGGAGGGCACGGAGGAAGGCAAATTTCAGCGCAGCTTAAGAAACTTGGGTCCTTAAAGTTACGTACGTATGCATTTTCTATTAAAGGAACACGCCATCTGATACTTACCTAATGATGTTGCACCTCAGATATGCATGATATTTACTTTTTGATCGACAACGTTCACAAGTATGAACAGCCGTACCAGTTCAAGAAGGCTGGCCCTTGGGCAAGTGGTTCAACTTTGGCCGAGTGGCTGAATCGAGGGACGTGCCGACAAACAGAAAGACAGACAGAAAGACAGAACAAAATTTATCCGTTTAAGTATCCCAAGAAAGACTATCGTCTTTAAAAAACAAGATGAGTAGTAAATTCCACGTGCTAGATGGACGTACTGGTGGCGCCTGGCGCGAGCACTTTCAGCAAGGAGCGTTGCTCACATTCTACTTCCGGCCGCGCCAGCGAACGGACGAAGAATGAACGGCTCCGATGGAGCGGCGATAGCGGCCCGTGCCGGCAGCGGTAACAGGATCACCGTCAACGACGATAAGGATTACGAGATCGTACTGCCTACGTTGCCCACCGGTTGTGTTGTTAACAGCACCTTGTTCTTGCACGGAGACGTGCGTGAGAGGCCCTACAGGGTCGAAGACTTCCGAGACGCTTTTGTCACTGCTGGTGTGCTCCCCGACGTGGTGGCGTTGGGGGAGTACCAGATTAGCCACGTCTGTGTGGTCACCCTCAACAACGAAGAAGCCACTGTTGAGGCGTTTATTGGACGGTAGTCGGCGACGATATGCAATGGCGACAGTCAAAGCACAAACACGGACTCAAGAGCGCGAGCGCGAAGAGCCAAAGGCGACGACCCACTAGAAGGCTATAGAGAGCGCAACCCATTACTCAATAAAGGCTTCGCTAGAATTTCCCCGGGTACGAAAAGGGAGCCGTCCGGCGACCTAACAGCTCGTCACTATGAGTGGGTCATAGTAGGCCTTGAGACGCTCCACGTTGACGATGTCGCGCCCTCGACGGCGCATGTCCGAAGATGGTTCGAAGGGTTCGATCACGTAGTTGACCGGGGATGTGCGCTCGACGACCCGGTAGGGGCCTTCGTATTTCGGCAGTAGTTTTGTAGAGAGGCCAGTTGCAGTGGTAGGGACCGAGAGCCATACGAGCGCTCCAGGGAGGAACGTGGACTCAGAAGTGGTGGCTCCACCGCGAATGCTCTTCTGCCGCTCTTGTTCATGCGTTGTAAACGTCTTGGCAAGCTCGCGACACTCTTCCGCAAGCCTGGCTGTGTCAGATATCGGCGCACACTCAGTTGAATCCGGCTTGTATGGGAGTATCGTGTCGATGGTGTGCGACGGGTGCCTTCCGCACAATAGGAAGAAGGGTGAAAAACCAGTTGTGCTTTGAGGGGCGGTATTATAGGCGTAGGTGACGAAGGGCAGAATGGCATCCCAATTTGTGTGATCGGCGGCGACGTACATTGAGAGCATGTCGCCGAGCGTGCGGTTAAAGCGTTCGGTGAGCCCATTCGTCTGCGGGTGGTAAACAGTAGTTTTGCGGTGAACAGCACGGCACTCTTTTAGAATGGCTTCGACGACTTCCGACAAGAAGACACGGCCTCGATCGCTGAGAAGCTCCTGGGGTGGACCGTGACGCAGATGAATCGGTGTAGCAGGAAGGAGGCAACATCGCGCGCTGTAGCCGCTGGGAGAGCGGCGGTTTCGGCGTATCGCGTAAGGTGGTCAACAGCGACGATGGCCCAGCGGTTACCAGCCGATGTCAGAGGAAGTGGTCCGTACAAGTCGATGCCCACGCGCCCGAACGGACGGTTCGGGCAAGGTAATGGCTGTAGACCGGCGGGTGACACGTGCGTTGAAGGTTTTCGGCGTTGGCAATCGAGGCAGGAGCGAACGAACTTCTGCACGTAGCGGTACATCCCTCGACAGAAGTATCGTTGTCGAATGCGGTGGTAAGTTTTTGATACCGCAGAGTGCGCGCATTGTGGATAAGAGTGGAAAGACTCGCATATTTCAGAACGCAGACTGCGGGGTATCACAAGTAGCCACTGGCGGCCGTCGGCGTTGTAATTGCGTCGGTGCAGTAGGTCGTCACGAATGGTGAAATGGTGGGCTTGACGACGCAACGCGCGAGTGATTGGTGTTGCCGACGGATCAGTCAGCAAGTCTATCAGCGAGGCGATCCATTTATGCTTGCGTTGTTCGGTAGCGATGGTGTGAACGTCGATGGAAGAAACAACATTGTTAGGTACCGAGCAGGGGGCATCGTTGTCAGGCAAGGGGGAGCGCGAGAGGGCGTCGACGTCAGCATGCTGGCGTCCGTTGCGGTACAGCACGCGAATATCGTAGTCCTGTAGGCGAAGTGCCCAGCGGGCGAGGCGGCCTGAGGGATCCTTCAATGACGACAACCAGCATAGTGCATGATGGTCGGTGATGACATCAAATGGGCGGCCATATAAATAGGGTCGGAACTTTGTAAGGGCCCATATGATGGCCAGGCATTCCTTTTCGGTGACGGTGTAATTGGTCTCGGCTTTAGTAAGCGTACGACTTGCATATGCCACGACATATTCAGGGAATCCTGGTTTGCGCTGCGCAAGGACAGCGCCAAGGCCAACACCGCTGGCGTCTGTGTGTACCTCTGTAGGGGCCGTAGGGTCGTAGTGGCGTAGTATGGGAGGCGACGTCAACAAACGACGGAGCTTTGCGAAAGCGTCGTCGCACTCCGACGACCACGAATGGAGGGGCCCGTTACTTCCAAGGAGCTTCGTCAGCGGTGATATGATAGTCGCAAAGTTTCGAATGAAGCGCCGAAAGTAGGAACACAGTCCTACGAAACTGCGCAGTTCTTTGACGGACGTAGGTTTCGGGAACTCGGTCACGGCTCGAAGTTTGGCTGGATCAGGGAGAATTCCGTCCTTGGACACGACGTAGCCGAGTATTGTCAGCTGCCGTGCTGCAAATCGGCACTTCTTCAAATTCAGTTGCAGACCAGCGTCGCTCAAACGCGTCAACACATGCCGGAGGCGTTGAAGATGCGTGGAGAAGTCTGGAGCGAAAACGACGACGTCGTCGAGGTAGCACAAGCACGTGTGCCATTTCAGGTTGCGCAGAACAGTATCCATCATGCACTCGAAGGTGGCGGGCGCATTACACAGCCCAAACGGCATGACGTTGAATTCGTACAAGCCGTCGGGCGTGACAAAGGCGGTCTTCGGTCGAGCGTCATCAGCCATAGGTACCTGCCAGTACCCTGAGCGCAAATCGATAGACGAAAAGAATTCGGCTCCTTGTAGGCTGTCAATCGCGTTGTCGATTCGCGGCAGCGGATAAACGTCCTTGCGAGTGATCTTACTGAGTCGTCGGTAGTCCACACAGAACCGCACAGAACCGTCCTTCTTCGCAACAAGTACGACAGGAGACGCCCAGGGGCTGTTAGATGGTCGAATAACATCGCGTCGAAGTATGTCGTCGACTTGCTAGTTGATTACGCGGCGTTCTGTGGGAGATAAGCGATATGGACGTTGCCGCAGTGGTGGTTGGGCGCCAGTGTCGATGCGATGCGTAACGGTGGACGTGCGGCCGAGAGAAGTTTCAGCAATATCGAAAGAAGCGCGAAATTCTTCCAAGAGGTCTAGAAGCTGGGAACGCTGGTCCGGCGTAAGGTTGTCAGCAATGGAAGAAGCAAATACATCAGCGGGCGATGAACCAGGCGTGGTAACAGAACTGAGCGTGCCGGAACTGGGGCAGTGCGTGCCATCTGGTTCGTCCATAACTTGTGCGTCTTCGAGGGGTTCCACGCTGCCGAGACATTCTCCTCGCACCAACGTAACACTGTACGGAGATGGGTTGATAACAAAAATTGACGTGCTGCCCTGAGTGACTTGCACGGTCGCGAAGGGCACCAGCAAGCCTTTCTTCGTGCAAACACGGTCGGATGGCGAGAGGAGGGCGACGGTGTTGGAGAGACTGGCGCAGTAGACGGACACGGCCGTTGACGAGTATGCAGGCAGTTTGGTGTCGTCTTTGACGAGTACCTTGCTCACAGACGATGGACTGTCAACCGGCGTCAGATCAGAGAATGGTGAGAGCTCTATTTCGGCGGGTGCGCAATGAATCACGGCGTCGTGGTGAAAGATAAAATCCCATCCTAGGATGACGTCGTGAGAGCATGCTGGAATTATAATCAATTCGACGGCGTACAGAGCATCCTTAATCGTGACGCGGGCTGTGCACACCGCTGTAGGGTGAATACTTTGGGCGCTTGCTGTACGGAGGGAGAGCCCGGGAAGTGGCGTCGTCACTTTTCGCAGTGGTCGGCTAAGTTTGGCGTCAATAACGGATACGGCGGCTCCAGTGTCAATAAGGGCAGATGCGCGCACACCGTCCACAAACACGTCTAACACGTTTGATGGGCTTCGCTGAGGGCTTTCGCAGTTCGATAGCGTCGCAGCCCTTGCCTCGTGGACTGCGACGACTAGTTTTCCCGGCCGTGGCCGCATAGGTGACAGTGATCGGCGTCGTGGTGACGGCGAACGGTGGGTAGATGGAGCTGGGCGAGACGACGGTGACATAGGCGGCGGTGAATCGTAATACGGGCGGCTTGACTGGCTGTGGATGGCTGAGGCTACACGAGGCGGCTGCACGCGATTGCAATAGCGGGCGACATGACCGGCGCAAGCACACGCGAAGCAGATCGGGCGGTTGTCAGAAGTGCGCCATCGGTTCGCCGGGGTAGGTCCCATCCATGGAGCAGGACGCGGTGGTCGAGGCGTCTGCTGATACGACTGCATGATGGGCTGCATCGGTGGCCTAGGTATGGCGTCGGCAAACGCAGCCGGCCCACTCGCTTCGAAGGCTTGAGGTCTGGCGACGGCTTCGGCGTAAGTAGGGCAGCCACAGGAATCGCTTGGGGTGGCCTGGCTACAACCTGCGCATAACTGAGCGGCGCAGGTGCCGGAGGGGGCTGGTGGTATTCCGGCATGACCTCCGCGATTTTCTGCTGAATAGCGCGGCGTAAGGGAGCCAGCAGCGTGGTCGACGGCTGTTCAACATGCTGCCGGCGAGGGAAGGCCAGTAGGGAGAACTGGCGGGCAATTTCCTCGCGCACGAATGACTTGATCGCGGCTAGCAAGGCGGACTGATCAGAAATGGCCGACAAGCCTGCGAGATCGGCGTCGCGTGATGGAGGTCGACGGGTCAGCAGTCGCTGCCGGCGCAGCTCCTCGTAGCTTTGGCAGAGCGTAATCACCTCGGCCACAGTACGAGGGTTCTTGGCGAGCAGCATAGTGAAGGCATCGTCGTCGATGCCTTTCAGAACGTGGCGGATCTTGTCAGACTCAGGCATGGCCGCGTCAGCCTTCTTGCACAAGTCCAGGACGTCTTCAATGTAGCTCGTAAAGGACTCACCGGTCTGCTGAGCTCGTTCACGTAAACCTTGTTCGGCTTGCAGTTTACGAACGGCAGGGCGGCCAAACACATCGATGATGGCGGTCTTGAAAGCAGACCACGTGGGGAACTCGGTGGTGTGGTTGTTGTACCACAGGCCCGCCACACCCGCGACGTAAAAAACCAGGTTGCTGAGTTTGCCTGCCTCGTCCCATTTGTTTGGTACGCTCACACGCTCGTACATCGCAAGCCAGTCCTCAACATCGGTCCCATCCGCGCCGGTGAAGATAGGAGGGTCGCGGATGCGGGGGACACCGGGGCATGCGGTCGTTGTGGAAGGAGACGTTTGCTGAGCAGCGTCTTGAGGCATGGTAGTTGGTAGGGTACGGGATCTCAGCTCCAGGGACGTCGACTAGGAGCACAGCACTCTCCACCAATTTGTTTAGGCGTTTATTGGACGGTAGTCGGCTACGATATGCAATGGCGACAGTCGAAGCACAAACACGGACTCAAGAGCGCGAGCGCGAAGAGCCAAAGGCAACGACCCACTAAAAGGCTATAGAGAGCGCAACCCATTACTCAATAAAGGCTTCGCTACACCACGAAGAAACTGGCTGCGTTGAAGGAGCTGAAGGTGAAAGGGCGCCGGTGTGTCATTTTCGACCCGGAAGACCAGCAGGTGAAACTTCGCCTGCATTGGCTGCTCTACGGCGTGCAGGACGAAGACATCCGAACAGCCTTCGCAGCGTTCGGAAACGTCACCGAGGTGACGCGTGAGCGTTGGCGCGTCCAAGGCATGAGGGAAAAGGGCTCAACCACCAGGAGCGTGCTCCTCAAGTTGAAGCCTGGCGTCAAGGTGGACGACCTGCCCCACCAGGTTAGAGTCGCTGGCGAGTTGTCCCTCGTGGTGGTGCCCGGGAGGGCAATGCAATGCCTGCGTTGCCACGGCACGGGTCACGTTCGCCGTGACTGCAAGGTTCCGAGGTGTTCGAAGTGCCGGCGCTACGGACATGCGGACGCGGACTGCGTCCGCACCTACGCGTCGGCGACCGGACTGCTGAGGGCCGACGAGCACGAGGAGCTCATGGACGCCGCCGAGGCCGAGGAGGCAGCGAGTGGTACCGACGAAGCAGGAAAGCGGGCGGGACCTCCGGACACGTCGGCGCCGTGCGGCGGTGACGCCCCGAACGTGGATGGGCCGGAAGAAAAACAAGCGGCAGAGGTCCAAGCTGGCTCGAAGGGCAACCAGCCGAAAAAACAGGTCTCGCCTGCGACTACTGGAGCCGACACCCTCAAGGTTCCCGAACCGAAGCACCAAGGAGCGGCGGGTGATTCGGAAGGGTCGAGCGACCCAGCTGGGAAGGCGACGGAAAGCTCGCCAGCAACCAAATGCGGCGAGCAGAAAAACAGGAGCGAGCCACAGGCAGAGAAGGGGGCGTCCAGACACCTACCACTGCCACCGTGGCGTCGAAGCGGCCGCACCCCCAGACCAGCAACGACGGGACCCACGCCACGACGCCGGGCGTCGAGGAACCTCCGGCAAAGGCTGCCCAGGTACGGCGGTCATCCCTTCGACCCCGCCCCAACGTTACGTCCGACAAGCGAGGCGGCAACGCTGAGCCAGTCGGGCAAGTTCAAGTACCGGCGCCAGACGGCACCGCCGGCGATGGCATCGTCTAGCCACGTGCTAGACGTGAGAGGTAAGCACAGTGCTGCTGGTCTCTTTTCCTTTCGTTAAAAATGGCTCCTGCATGTCCGTTAAAAGTTGCCACCATAAATGTGAGAGGAGTGGCAGGGAAAAGAAAGCAAAGCCAGCTTTACCGGCTTTTAACGGAACGCGACATAGACGTGCTGGCGGTGCAGGAAACGAAAGTTGATGGCGAAGAAGAGACCGGCAGCATGGTGCAACGTTTCACGTCTAGGTTTTTTGTTGTAGTTAGCCACGCATTGAGCACATCGGCAGGCTGCGTACTGTTTGTCAAGAAGTTGCCGGAGCTCAGATTGAACGGTCATTTTTCGTGTCCGACGGGCCGCTGCGTGGCGCTTGAGTTTTCTTTAAATAGTGACGAGTGGCGTATTGTCTGTGTGTACGCGCCCAACAAGGTTGAAGAAAGGGCCTTGTTCTTTCACGGCCTCGAGCAACGAATCTGTGGAGAAAGGCAGACAGTATTGTTGGGCGACTTTAACTGCGTTCTCAGTGCACACGACAAGACGAGCACGCGGGGCTTCAGAGATAGGAGCACTGATGTTTTGACGCGGATACTCGAGAACTCGGATCTTGAGGATGTCGGAGAATGTCGGAGAATGTCTTCAGTATACGAGTGCGGTTAGGTACACACGATTCGAAGGCCCCAGTCATGCAAGACTTAACCGCATTTACGTATCCGTTGATATCCTGCCGGCATGTACTAGTTATGGTGTAGTCCCGGTGTCGTTTTCTGACCACTGCTTAGCAGAGTGCTCTATAGGAATAAACAAGCGAAGCAACGCTTTCTCGTGGGATACCTGGAAATTTAATGGCAAGCTCCTGGAGGATGAAGAATTTAATTCAACAGTAATGGAGGAAATTAGCAAATTAGACCCGAGCAAAAGTATGCACATTTGGCAACAGTGGGAGCTTTGCAAGGAAATTTTAAAATTAACAGCAATTAGCAGGGCTACGTGCATTCGGTAGGAGGAGAAAAGGAAAGAGAAAGAATTAAAACAGCTTCTTGAGAAGCTACTAAAACATGAATGCCGAGCCCCGGGAAAATGGATTGAAGATATCAGAAAAATAAAACAAAAAATAGAGCAGCTGGACGAGCAGCGTTATCGGGGTGCGCTTGTGAGGGCAAGGGCAGAGGACACCGCCGCAGGCGAAATGCCATCGAAACGAGCGCTAGGATTGGAAAAAGCACGCGCCGAAAAGAACCACGTTCGTGAGATAGAATGGGGTGGTAACGTGTCAACCGAAACAGAGGATATCGCAAGAGCCTTTACTGAACATTATAGGAAGCTGTTTGCAGTGCACGACATAGACCTTCAACAATTCAAGGATGAATTTCTGCCTGTATTACCCCGTCTGGACGACGAAAGAAAAGAGAGTTTGGAGCGTGCGATAACAGTGGCCGAAGTTGAGGTTGCTATAGAAAAGTTAAACCCTGGAAAATCACCTGGACCGGACGGATTCACTGCGGCCTTTTATAAAAAGTTCAAACATGAAATCAGCCCTATCTTAACAGTCATATTTAAGGGAGGAGACAAAAATGATTTGAAGAACTATAGGCCCATATCTGTTCTACCATTGTTTTCAAAGCCCATAGAAAAGTTAATATTTATAAGACTGTCGAACGTCTTTGCAAAACATTCGGTAATTACTCCAGCCCAGTACGATTTTAGGTCAGGGCTGTCGACTGAGGTAGCATTGTTACGTCAAAAGGAAATTATATTAGGTAATATAGAGGACAGGAAAATTACGCTAGGCATATTTGTTGACTTCTCCAAAGCCTTCGACCGGATAAATCACAATACCCTCTTACAAAAATTGCCCTATTATGGCATTAGAGGAAATGCGCTAAACTTAATCACCAGTTATTTGAGCAATAGGCTACAGTGTGTAAGCATAAACACAGAACAATCATCTTTGCAAAAACTTGCTCAAGGTGTACCCCAAGGTAGTATATTGGGGCCGTTACTTTTTATCACTTATGTCAACTACATTATAAACATTGTAGCGAAGCGTTGGAAGCCTCTAATGGGTCGCCCTCTCGAGCGCTTACTAGTGGGTCGTCCTCTTCCGCTCTTCTGGGACAGCACGCTCCTCGCGCTCAGAGTCGGCACCCCGCCTTGACTGTCGCAGTCGTTTATCGTCGCCGAGTGCCCGCTAATAAACGTCTTTATAATTTGGTGGAGGTGCTGGGCTTTCACAACAACTTCGGCCCTCATTCGATGCCCCTGGCTCTTCGATCCCGTACCCTGCCGCCTACGATGCCTCAAGACGCCTCCCAGCAAACGGCCCCGCCTACACCGACCTCCTGCCCAGGTGTGCCTCGTATCCGCGACCCTCCGGTCTTCACTGGCGCAGATGGCACCGACGTCGAGGACTGGCTCGCGATTTACGAGCGCGTGAGTGTCCCCAATAAATGGGACGAGGCAGGAAAGCTGACTAACCTCGTTTTCTACGTCGCGGGTGTGGCGGGCTTGTGGTACAACAACCACGCATCAGATTTTACAACGACTTCAAGACCGCCATTATCAATGTGTTTGGCCGCCCTGCCGTTCGTAAGCTGCAGGCCGAACAGCGCTTACGTGAACGCGCTCAGCAGGCCGGTGAATCATTCACCAGTTACATTGAAGACGTTCTCGATTTCTGTAAGAAAGCCGACGCCACCATGTCCGAATCAGACAAGATCCGGCACATCATGAAAGGCATCGACGACGACGCCTTCACCATGCTGCTCGCCAAGAACCCCAGCACAGTGGCTGAGGTCATAACGCTCTGCCAAAGCTATGAGGAGCTGCGCCGGCAGCGATCGATGACCCGTCGCTCTCCATCACGCGACGCCGAGCTCGCTGGCTTGTCGACCATATCCGACCACTCCGCGTTGCTCGCAGAGATGAAGACATTCGTGCGCGAGGAAATCGCGCGCCAATTCTCTCTGCTGGACTTTGCTCGCCCGCAGTACGTCCAACAGCCGTCGACCACCCTTCTGCCTCCGCTCCGTCGAGCAATTGAGCAAGAAATCGCAGAGGTCATGCCCGAGTACCACCAGCACCATACGGCTCCTGCACCCTTGAGTTACGCCCAAGTGGTCGCAAGAACGCCCCCAGCAATCCCTACGGCTGCCTCACACATTTACGCCGAAGCCTCCGCTCGACCTCATTCTTTCGAAGCGGATGTGCCGGTAACCTGCGCCGACGTCACGCACAGGCCACGACTGCAGCCCACCGTCCAGTCCTATCAGTTGCCGCCCCGTCAATCCCGTCCTGCACCATGGGCGGGCCCTGCCCCAGCGAACCGATGGCGCACACCTGACAACCGCCCCATATGCTTCGCATGCGGTTACGCCGGCCACGTGGCGCGGTATTGCAATCGCGTGCAGCCGCCTAGAGTCGCGTCGCCTGCCACCAGCCCGGCGAACCGCCCATATTACGACCCACCTACGCCACTGTCGCCGACGTCTCGCCCCGCTCCATCTACCCGCCGTTCCCCGTCACCACGACGCCGCTCGCTGTCACCGATGCGGCCACGTCTGGTCCCACGAGACCAGGAAAACTAGTCGTCGCAGTCCACGAGGCAAGGGCTGCGATGCTGTCGAACTGCGAAAGCCCTCAGCGAAGCCCATCGAACGTGATAGACGTGTTTGTGGACGGTGTTCGTGCATCTGCCCTTATCGACACTGGAGCCGCCGTATCCGTTATGGACGCAAAGCTCAGCCGAATACTGCGAAAAGTGACGACGCCACTTTCCGGGCTCTCCCTTCGTACAGCCAGCGCCCAAAGCATTCAGCCTACAGCGGTATGCACAGCCCGCGTCATGATTAAGGACGCTATGTACGCCGTCGAATTGATCATAATTCCTGCATGCTCTCACGACGTCATCCTCGGATGGGATTTTCTCTCCCGCCACGACGCCGTAATTCATTGCGCACCCGCCGAAATAGAACTGTCACCATTCTCTAATTTGACGCCGGCAGACAGTCCATCGGCTGCGAGCAAGATACTCGTCAAAGACGACATAAAAGTGCCTGCAAACTCGTCAACGGCGGTGTCAGTCTACTGCGCCAGCCTATCCGACACCGTTGCACTCCTCTCGCCATATGACCGTGTTTGCACGAGGAAAGGCTTGCTGGTGCCTTTCGCGACCGTTCAAGTCACCCAGGGCAGCACCTCTATTTATGTAATCAACCCCTCCCCGTACAGTGTTACGTTGGTGCGAGGGGAATGTCTGGGCAGCGTAGAACCCCTCGAAGACGCACAAGTTATGGACGAGCCCGATGATTTGCACGGCCGAAGTTCGAGCACGCTCAGTGCTGTTTCGACGTCTGGTTCATCACACGCTGACGTATTTGGTTCCTCCATAGCTGACAACCTTACGCAGGTCCAGCGTTCCCAGCTTTTGGACCTGTTGGAAGAATTTCGCCCTTCTTTCGATGTCGCTCAAACTTCTCTCGGCCGCACGTCGGCCGTTACGCATGGCATCGACACTGGCGACCACCTGCCACTGCGGCAACGTCCATATCGCGTATCTCCTGCCGAACGCCGTGTAATCACCGAGCAAGTCGACGACATGCTTCGACGTGATGTCATTCGACCCTCTAACAGCCCCTGGGCGTCTCCTGTCGTTCTTGTTGCGAAGAAGGACGGTTCTGTGCGGTTCTGTGTGGACTACAGACGACTCAACAAGATCACTCGTAAGGACGTGTATCCACTGCCGCGAATAGACGACGCGATTGACAGCTTGCAAGGCGCCGAATTCTTTTCATCTCTCGATTTGCGCTCAGGGTACTGGCAAGTACCTATGGCTGATGACGCTCGACCGAAGACCGCCTTTGTCACGCCCGACGGCCTGTACGAATTTAACGTCATGCCGTTTGGGCTGTGTAATGCGCCCGCCACCTTTGAGCGCATGATGGATACCGTTCTGCGCAACCTGAAATGGCACACGTGCTTGTGCTACCTCGACGACGTCGTCGTGTTTGCTCCGGACTTCTCCACGCATCTTCAACGCCTACGGCATGTTTTGACGCGTTTGAGCGACGCCGGTCTGCAACTGAATCTAAAGAAGTGCCGGTTTGCAGCACGGCAGCTGACAATCCTCGGCTACGTCGTGTCCAAGGACGGAATTCTTCCTGATCCCGCCAAGCTTCGGGCCGTGACTGAGTTCCCCAAACCTACGTCCGTCAAAGAACTGCGCAGTTTCGTAGGACTGTGTTCCTACTTTCGGCGCTTCATTCGAAATTTCGCGACTATCATATCGCCACTGACGAAGCTTCTCGGAAGTAACGGGCCCCTCCATTCGTGGTCGTCGGAGTGCGACGACGCTTTCGCAAAGCTCCGTCGTTTGTTGACGTCGCCTCCCATACTACGCCACTACGACCCTGCGGCCCCTACAGAGGTACACACAGACGCTAGCGGTGTTGGCCTTGGCGCTGTCCTTGCGCAGCGCAAACCAGGGTTCCCTGAATATGTCGTGGCATATGCAAGTCGTACGCTTACTAAAGCCGAGACCAATTACACCGTCACCGAAAAGGAATGCCTGGCGATCATCTGGGCCCTTACGAAATTCCGACCTTATTTGTATGGACGCCCATTTGATGTCATCACCGACCATCATGCACTATGCTGGTTGTCGTCATTGAAGGATCCCTCAGGCCGCCTCGCCCGCTGGGCACTTCGCCTACAGGACTACGATATCCGCGTGCTGTACCGCAACGGACGCCAGCATGCTGACGCCGACGCACTCTCGCGCTCCCCCTTGCCTGACGACAATACTTCCAGCTCAGTGTCTCCCAATGCCGTTTCGTCTATCGACATTCAAACCATCGCCACTGAACAGCGCAAGGATCACTGGATTGCCTCACTGATAGCCTTGCTGAGTGATCCATCGGCGACACCATCCACTCGCGCATTGCGTCGTCAAGCGCACCATTTCGCCGTTCGCGACGACCTCCTCCACCGACGCAATTACGGCGACGGCCGCCAGTGGCTACTCGTAATACCCCGCAGTCTGCGTTCTGACATATGCGAGTCGTTCCACTCTGACCCGCAGTGTGCACACTCTGGGGTATCGAAAACCTACCACCGCATTCGCCAACGGTACTTTTGGCGAGGGATGTACCGCTACGTGCAGAAGTTCGTTCGCTCCTGCATCGATTGTCAGCGCCGCAAAACTTCAACGCACCTGTCGCCGGCAGGTCTGCAACCTCTACCTTGCCCTGACCGGCCGTTTGGGCGCGTTGGCATCGATTTGTATGGACCACTTCCTCTAACGTCGGCTGGTAACCGCTGGGCCATCGTCGCTGTTGACCACCTTACGCGATACGCCGAAACTGCCGCCCTCCCAGCGGCTACAGCGCGCGATGTTGCCTCCTTCCTGCTGCACCGATTCATGCTGCGCCACGGTCCACCCCAGGAGCTGCTCAGCGATCGAGGTCGTGTCTTCTTGTCCGAAGTCGTCGAAGCCATTCTCAAAGAGTGCAACGTTGTTCACCGGAAAACTACTGCTTACCACCCGCAGACGAATGGCCTCACCGAACGCTTTAACCGCACGCTCGGCGACATGCTCTCGATGTACGTCGCCGCCGATCACACAAATTGGGATGCCATTCTGCCTTTTGTCACCTACGCCTATAATACCGCCCCGCAGAGCACTACTGGTTTCTCGCCCTTTTTCTTATTGTACGGCAGGCACCCGTCGCACACAATCGACACAATCCTTCCCTACAAGCCGGACCCGTCTGAGTGTGCGCCTATTTCTGCCACAGCAAGACTCGCTGAGGAGTGTCGGGAGCTTGCCAAGACATTTACTACGAATGACCAAGAGCGGCAGAATAGCATTCGCGGTGACACCACCACTTCTGCGCCCACGTTCCTCCCTGGAGCACTCGTATGGCTCTCGGTCCCTACCACTGCACCTGGCCTCTCTTCAAAACTACTGCCGAAATACGACGGCCCCTACCGTGTCGTCGAACGCACGTCCCCGGTCAACTACGTGATCGAACCCCTTGAACCATCTTCGGACATGCGCCGTCGAGGGCGCGACATTGTCAACGTGGAGCGCCTGAAACCCTACCATGACCCGCTCATAGTGACAAGCAGTTAGGTCGCCAGGCGGCTCCCTTTTCGTACCCGGGGTAATTGTAGCGAAGCGTTGGAAGCCTCTAATGGGTCGCCCTCTCGAGCGCTTACTAGTGGGTCGTCCTCTTCCGCTCTTCTGGGACAGCACGCTCCTCGCGCTCAGAGTCGGCACCCCGCCTTGACTGTCGCAGTCGTTTATCGTCGCCGAGTGCCCGCTAATAAACGTCTTTATAACATAAATCACACAATCAAATATGTCATATATGCGGATGACAGTTCCTTGTTTTTCACAGGTGTGGACGTAAATGACCTAATTTCAGCAGCAAACACGACACTAGATGACTTATATGCATGGGCGACTGCTAGCTCCCTACAAATCAACTGTTCAAAAACCAAAGCCGTCCTATTTCGTTCAAAAGGAACAACGTACAAAGCTACTTCAAAACTACACCTGCACGATTCTGTGATTGATTTTTCTTCGACCGCTAAAGCATTGGGAATTGTTTTTCATGAGCATATGTTATGGGATTCACAAACCGAAATAGTAAGAAACAAGTTAAGTAAGGTACTAGGCATGCTTAGGAGATGTCAGCCATTTTTGCCGACTACTCAGATGTTAATGATATACAACACGCTTTTTTATTCCCAGTTACGCTATGGTCTTTTGGTGTGAGGTACTGGCACCTTGCACTCTAAGCAGAAATTACTCACACTACAAAAAAATGCATTGCGTTCTATTGCAAATGCCGAATATAATGCACATACCTTGTCTTTATTCAACAAATTCAGAGTCGTAAGATTTGACAACATGTATGAATATTGTTTACTAGCGTCTTTAAAAACTGAAATTAACAAAGGAAGTAACAATCTTATCTCCATAGCATGCATAGAGCGCGGCACCTCGTCTCGACCTACTAGACAGAGCGATTATTCGAAGGTTCCTCGATGCCGAACAAACTATGGTCTACAAATGCTGAAACATTCACTCCCCCACATACTAAATAAATTCAATTTTTCATTGGAGCGATTGCGCCTTCTTTTGCGACAGGATATGTCGAATATTTTTCTACCTTCAAGACGCAAGAGAAAAAAAAATTTTTTTGCACAAATTTAGGCAGTTCCAAAGATTTGTTTTTTATGTTCTGCTTATTTCTATTTTTCGTATTTCTTCAAAGAGTGCGATCTTGTCAACATTTCTTAAAATTTTATGTACGTAATATTTATTATTGGTGCCACTTTAAACTATGTATATTTGTCCGTTTAGCTGTTTCGAGGAGTTTATGAATGCTGTCACTTTTTCTGCCTTGTATTGATGGGATGTGGGGCTAGTCAAGCTGCGTTTTGTATCGCAGCTTTTTTCCCGCATTCCACACCACACATTGTATCTTCGTTTCAAGAATGTCTGGAAGAAAAATGGTGTAACACTGTGGTGAAATAAACTTCAACTTCAAGCGTATAAATTAAACACATTGCCTCCCTCATACAGGACATCCCATACCGTTCTCATAACCAAAACCGAGGATGCATATAAACTCAGATCTGTATCAGCATATCGTCCCATAGCCCTAACAAATGTAGAGTATAAAATTTATATGAAAGTATTGGCTCGAAGATTACAAACAGTCATACAGGACATCGTCGGGCCTCACCAAACATGTGGGATAAAAGGGCGATCCATTGTCCTAAATATTCATAAAGCGCGAAGCATTCTCGAGTGCTGTGATTACTCTGATGATCGGGTTGCCATTTTACAAATTGACCTAGAAAAAGCTTTCGACTGTGTTGATCACAGAATTTTGTTTGCTGTTTTAAATCATGTTAAACTCGGTTCTGTTATCTGTGAGGGAGTGGCCCTGGCGTATCGAAACTGCACGACGAGGTTGATTGTAAATAAGAGTCTGGGGGCCCCCATTAACCTGCAGCGTTCGGTACGTCAGGGTTGCCCCCTAAGCCCTCTGTTATTTTGTATTTATATAGAAACTCTGTGCATGAAAGTGATCAAAAACACAAGCATCCTTGGATTTCGTTTACAAGTAGTCGAAGTGAAGCTGCTAGCATATGCAGATGACATTGCTATTTTCACAAGGGATCGGAATAGCATAACACAGGCCGCCGAAACAGTGCGTGAGTTTAGTCATGCTACGGGGAGTGGCGTGAACTGGTCCAAGAGCCTTGGGCTCTGGCACGGATCGTGGCCAGCGAAGCCAGACCTTTTCGCTAATGTACCTTGGGCGACGACCCCGGTCAAGTACTTGGGAGTCCCTATCGATAGTTATCGCGACAGCGACCACTACTGGAAAGAGCAGGTGAAAGAAACACAGGAGAAAGCCGAGAAATGGAAAGGAGCTTCACTATCGATCTTTGTCAGAGCCACCGTTTGCAACCTGTTTTTTATAAGCAAGCTCTGGTACGTAATGCAGGTGCTGCACTGCTCACGAGCGAATGTCCAGAAATTGCACAGAATATTTGCCATGTTTGTCTGGGCTTCCGAGTGGGTACGGTGCAGCCGTACCAACTTGTTTCGGCGGGTAAAAGACGGGGGGCTCGGATTGGGTCACCTCTTTTTACGTCAGGTGGTCAACCGTTTTTTGTTCTTCAGAGACGTGACAGATCCGTTCCTCCGCACACTCTGTCAACTACGACTGAGTAGATTGCTCCCTGAATTTGCTGTGTCCACCGAAGATTGTGTGGGAGGGATCGGTGGTTTTTACAAAGAAATTGTGTCGACTGTAAGATTTCTTTCTGTGCGGTTTTCTAAAGAGTACCTTGCCAATGTCAGACGAAAAGAGCTTTATTTTGCTTTATGTGATATTGTTTTCCCCGTGCCGCTGTACTGGTCATTGTACAGTGGAGGTCCAGGCAGCAATGTTCTAAAGAGAGTTAAAAAAGTGCATGTACAGCCGGGAACCAAAACATTTTTCTGTGAACCGCACTCGGGAACATTACCGGTTAAAGCCTTTTTGGAGCGAAAGGGTTGTTTTTTGCCGTGGGGTACGCATTGTATTATTTGTAAGTCGCCGGAAACAATAGATCATGTTTTTTTACATTGTTGGGAGGGAGTTTAATTTTGGGATGTTTTGCAAAGAGCGATTAAGAAAGATTTTCCTTTGGACTCGCACGCTATTCGTTTTTTGAGAGTAGAGAACGAAGATGGCGTTCCATTTGATGCAATCATGCTTAAGGGCCTCCACTCTGTGGCGCTCGAGAATGGCAGGTCAGCATTTTGACAAGGATGCGCGGCCTGCCCGAGCTTATTTCAGAGAGAGTGAAGACTGGTTTATTGAGATATATAAAACGGCACCGGAACCGCCCGAGTGGCTCTCAAGAGTAGAGCCACTTGTCACTTTGCCTGAATTTTAACCTGACGATACTAGCACTTTGCCGGTTGAAATGTTTGTCCTCATGTAGAGTGCCCTACTGAAAATTCCTATATATACGGGACCCATAGATATGATGTTATTGGATACAGGTCGTATGGGGATACGGCTTTATAGGTGATACAGGTTTATAGGTGATACAGGATTATGGGTGATATAGGTTGTATAGGTGATATAGGTCGTATAGGTGATACAGGTAGGTTGATAAATATGGGTGTTACAGGTGATATGGGTAACATGGGCCGAATCAGCGATTTGGGTCACAAATGACGTGCAGCAAAGGAACATATTGATAAAGACATGCCAGTTTATGAAGCGTGTAATAAAAGCAAATATATACAGCAATTCAAGCTGTAATGATATCTCGCAGCAGTCTAATTATAAGAATGTAAGAATTCACTGTTGCACTTACATATATACTTGAAGAAAAACGATGAGGTAAGAATATTTGGTAACTGATTATTTATTTAATTCTTTAAGCATCTCCGCAATAAAACGGTTCATCTTTTTCAAACGTTCAGCTCCCGGCACTTCGTTGGGCTTCTCGGCCACATACTTGTTGAAGGCATCTGCGGAATAATGAGCAGGAATGTGAAGGAATTTAAGCACTCATAAGTTCACATGTACGGTAAAAATGAATGCCATTACATTACGAAATTAATGAAGCATGAAATACTCACTTGCATGAAATACTCCTCCTTAGCCCCTAGTTGACACAGTTAGCAAAAACAGGTGGTGTACACAATTGTGTACATAGCGTGTCAAAGGGTTAAGAACACTTCAGAACTGCAAAACTTTGGTGTCTGGGTGTCAAGATGTTTGGTTGGGCCGGGTACCCAATTATATACATTAAATGCTATCAGTGTATTTTTAAGCATTTATAAGACTGATCATTCGAATTTACTGTGCCAAACATGAAAGAAATTCTGCATGCCGCCTTTAAGACATTGCCCTAGTGAGAATTTTTCCTTGTGTGCGCTGACGTTTGAATTGTTCAATCCTACGAACAAGGTAAAAACTGGGAGAGAAGTCGCAAATTAGTACACGGGCACACTATTCACATGAATGGCACCATACACGCACATGCACAGTGATGCAGATGCTGTGATTTCTTCATTGTGTAAGCTGCAGCGGACCTTCGGTGTTCTGTAAAGTGTTGAAGTCAAAATGGAAAACACAGATCTGTTAACATCTATATTTATTTTTACGAAAACTCCAATAGGGACGAATGCCATCATTTAGTTGGTGTA
The DNA here is from genome assembly GCF_013339695.2 of Rhipicephalus sanguineus. Taxonomy (NCBI): domain Eukaryota; kingdom Metazoa; phylum Arthropoda; class Arachnida; order Ixodida; family Ixodidae; genus Rhipicephalus; species Rhipicephalus sanguineus. The sequence goes on along the minus strand of NC_051178.1, from coordinate 1,908,955 downwards.
GCGCCTGTTTCCGAATAACCAGGGCAAGGCCTGCCTGTAAGAAATACAAAAAAAAGAGAAAATCTTGTACAAAACATAAAATAGCTAGAATAATGTACACCACAATAGTTACGTAGTTGCATACTGATACAACATCCAACGCACAATACTTTTTAAATGCGAAGCATTTCTTAGCGAACCTCTGGCACTTTGAGCGTTTCTATCTACGTATCTATCTATCTATCTATCTATCTAGCCGCCTACGTCTGGGTGCTCTCGTGATCGCCTCCTTAACCTGGTGTAGACCAAAATTAGCATGGGAGGGTAAGAGGGCTTGACGAATATGACGGTGTGGTCATGACATGAATAATGTGAAAATCCTGTCGCGTGCGTCGTCAAACCCTTTCCTCCAGACACGTGTGGCACATACCCGTTTACCACCGGCCGCATGTGTACGGGTATGCGCCACAGGTGATTGACAGTCTATATCTACCCAGGAACGGCGAGAACAGAGATTGGTAATTTAAATGCGAGAGCGTTAAGAGAAGCCGACATCGGCAGCGCTGGCCCGATGAATGGAAAGAATAAAAATCAGGATCCTAGCAGGAATCGAACCTAAGCATTCTGCGTGGCAATCAGGTATTGTACCACAAAGCCACGCCAGGTCTACGAACTGGTTTGGAAAGACAGCCTATGCAGGCCTGATGTCGGTGCAACGTCAGTTGTGGTTGTGGTGCTGGGTATCTAAGTTTACAAGAATGCAATAAACACTACATATATAGTCCTACAACATATGCGTCATATCAGATTAACGTCCGTAATTTCAGTGTTGGCTCCGCTTTTATAGCAGTCTAATAAGCATTGCATTTGTATTCCTATGATTCAGCAAGCTATATTGAAGCACTGCTCGACCCCGGAGGAATACGTTAACGAAAGTTTCGTATGATATTGACATCATCACACCGTAAAGTGCACTTAGTCCGCCAGAACGACACGGTGTCCTCTTCATTTCTTACGAGGCTGCGTGATGGCCTCATGATGACCGAGGATGATTGCAGATTGATTGACAGCAGCTTTGTAGACTACGCTACGTAGGCCACATACGCCCATGTAGCCTACGAATACGACAAGCGCCATCCAGTGATGTTGGTCTACGTAGCCCTATCCAGGCCTACCAGCCTCAACGGCCTAACCCTCACCAACGCGATGGGTGGCTTCAGATTTCGACATGTCGCCTGCTCTACAGACAGAATGTGAGAAGAGCCTGCACCACTAATGTATCGCAGGTTGCTCTACAGACAGACAATTTGTCGACGAAACGACCGAGGCATCCACGATTACTAACAGCTGTAGAATAACGCGTAGTTCACTAGAAATAGACCCCTCGCCATTGAAATCGCGACCGGATCCGATAACAAGTCATGAGCAGCGTCTAGTGCTCATTGATCACGGTGATGATGACCTTGTTCAAGAACTGTTAGGAACCTCTTCACCACATGCACACGGGTTCGTGAAACGTGTGTGCTTTCTTCACGTTAGCGGACAGCTTACAGCTTCTGTTGTTCGTAATACCCACGGTTGGCAGCGTTACCCAACTGTAACTTCTGTAAACAACTGGTTTATAACACATATGCGGCTCTTCAGCATATATGTGTGCGTATAAAATTTATAGAAATCTCTAGCATCATTTCGTAACGTTTCGCTCAGTAAAAAAAATTACGCCACAGTCACCTTCCCGCCGCATGCTTCGCATAACATCGACTCCCACGGTACGTGGTATCTGCCGAATTTTTTCAGTTTTCATGACTTTCGAGTAGAACGTACGAAGGCAGTGAAAATGATAAACTTACCTTCAAAGATAATCATCAGAGGCGCGTGGTTTGGAGATCCAGCAAATACAAAAAATGTTGATGGCACATCATGGTGACGGTATCTGTCTCTGCAGCTTTGCAGAAGGGAAGCTGCGATGGAGTGTTGCATGTAGGCTTATGTGTCCATTTTTCCGCAGGAAAGTTGCGATGCTGGGTCTGGTGAACAACCGTTCCGCCGAAACAAACTTCCATGTACGGCCACAGTTGCAGCACATGAGCGAAGTATGTCCTTCACTATTTCGCTGATAGTCTGTGCACATCGCGGTACTCGATGTCCACGAAATCAGAGCAAGAGTGATCGCAAGTGACGAACACGATCCGCACTCGTGAAGCTGGTGAGCAATGCTGAAGAAGAAAGTGCGGCGCGGAGGGATACACAACAAGAACTAAAGTGACCGTCAGAAATTTACACTGGTGTAACTGCCAATAAATTCTGCGAAGCTTATTTGTGAACTATCAAGTTTTCATGGCGCAATATTAGCACCCTATAAAATACAAATTGATCTTTTCCCGCGTTACTTTCTTGATCGCAACAGTAGACGGGCCTTCTTGCACCTGTGCAGCGAAAGTTTGCGACATGCGTTCTCAGAATTCTTCCCCCCTCATGGTCTCGCCACGTGCAAAGACTACCACCCGCGACTTACCAGACAGGCGAGTTTCGGAACAATAGGGCCCGCCTTTTCCCCCCACGGGGGAGAGCAGCTTAAAAATGCACGACCGTTGAAAGACGCGTTCGTCGAATCCGCATTTTTTTCGCGTAAGCCGGTTACCACGACGTGTTTTAACCCCATTTTTATCGTACTTCTCATGAATAAATAGTAATAAAATAGTAATAATAAAGACACTGCCTGTCAAAGCATTGAATACATATTCCGATAAACATTGAATCAATGGTATTTGTGCTCATTTTGGAAGGCAGCATTTTAGCGAATCATTGAAGCAAATGCACGTGTCGCACTTGACCGCGACACGATCTGTCTACACAGTTCAGAAACACGTGCGCCGCACATTCAGTGCCTGAAAGCATATGCTTGCATGGAGTTTTATGTAATAAAATGCTGCTCCACTGAGTGCTGTAACTGTATCCTCAAGTTTGGTTTATGCCTAATTCAGGACCCTTATTAACGAACGTATCTTACAGAAAAATCGAAAAATATGCGTAAGAGAAAACTGCAGCCAATAGTGGTGCTGTCCATATGACACACACACACGCACGCACGCACACACACACACACACACACACGCACACACACACACACACACACACACAATAAGTTTTGTGAATTCTACCCCAGAAGCTAATGTAGGTGTCAACATCTTTCATTGAGAGCGCTCAATACTAGGTCAATTAAATGTGTAGTGACCGTGGGTCAATTAAAACTTTCTTAATGTATGCCAATTAAAAATAAAATGAGTGAGAGTCAACTGAATATTTCAAACCTAATGTCAATTCAATGTTTATTGAGGGCACTCATTAGAAGCTGCCGTTTAATTGACCAGCTATTGAGTCAAAAAAATTGGCCGCGTATCTGCGTGCTTCGCTGCAAATGTCGTCTAAAGACGATAGAAGAGGCGCTGCGTGAGATATGGACGCCATCTGGCAATACGTCGGGAAACATGAGTGCTGTGTTGCGGGCTGGTAGTCCCGGTGCAGCGGCAGGCGAAGACCGGCGGTGACCAACGCGACCGGTGGGGACGCCGGCCAGCCCGAACACGCTGTTTGCCGCGATGCGCCGAAGGAGAAGAAACGTCCGCACTCAGCGAGTACTCTCCACAAACTCTCTTACTTACACGTCGCCTGGGTAAAACAGGAATGCCAGAGTGGCGCCCCTTGTCATTCGTACAATGCACTACGGAACCGAAACCGAAACACAACATGGGCTTGTGCAGAGGGCACGGAGGAAGACAAGTTTCAGCGCAGTCGCATTTTCAGCGCACCTTAAGAAACTAAGGTTGTAACATTGTAGGGCGAGTAGGGCCAGAATGACCGTCACGACGAAAACCTGCCTCCTCAGTCGTATTCGCCTGGAACGTTGGTGTGGCTTCGCGTTCCCTCCTCCGCTCCTGGCCTTTCCACAAAGCTACTGCCTAAGTACGAAGGCCCCTACCGCGTCCTACGTCAAGCATCCCCAGTTAACTATATGATTGAGCCTGTTCAATCATCTACGGACCGCCGTCGTCGCGGCCGCGAGAGTGTTCACGTCGATCGACTGAAGCCGCATTATGACCCACCAGTTGTACCTGTTCCTTAGGTCGCCAGGATGGCTCGTTTTCCGCGGGGGAGTGATTTGTAACATGGTAGGGCGCAGACAAGAACGCCTGCGAAAGAAGAAGACGAAGACGGTTGTTGTTGGCGCTCGCGCTTGCTCGGCTTGGACAGCTGATCGCTTCAGCTGTGGCAATCCTTTAATAAACGCGTTACTGTCTCAACGTTAAACGCATACCATCAAGGTCTTTAAAATTGCGTATCTATGTATTTTGTATTAAAGGAACACACCACCTAATACCTACCTAATGATGTTACGCCTCAGATATGCGTAATATTTACTTTTTGATCGACAACGTTCACAAGAATGAACAGTCGTACCAGTTCAAAATGGGTGGGCGGTAAGCAAGTGGTTCAGCTTTGGCCGGTTGGCTGAATCGGGTGACGTGCCGACAAACAGAAAGACAGAAAGACAGACCAAAATTTCTGCGTTTAAGTTCCCCAAGAAAGACTATCGTCTTTAAAATGTCTCGGTTCGGGGTCAATTGACACGCAAAGTGCATTTTTGTAAGGGGTGCGCGTGCAAAAAGATGTTGTAAGAGGTGTAGATGAAAGCGGATGATTATGTGCTGCACTGCCACTTGTCAAGATAAAAAAAAAGCCAGCTGATTCGAGAGCTAGATTGAGATGAAAGGGAATTTGAAAGATAACATTGAGAATTAAGTGCTGTCCTGCCACTTATAAAGATAAAAAGGCGAACTATTGATCAGGAAGAGATTGTGAGAGGTTTGAATGAGAGCGGATGAAAGAAAACAACTCCTGTGTTGATCCTATATGCCGCCATATAGGTCCTGGGCGGCCCTATTTGTATCCTGTAACCGCCATGTGGGTCCTCTGGAGGTCCTATTTGAGTCCTATATACCGCCATATGGGTCCTCTGTAGGTCCTACTTGCGTCCTATATACCGCCATATGGGTCCTGTTTAGGTCCCATTTGGATCCTGTTTGGATCCTATATACCCCCACACGCTCCTATACAATTCCTATATTTAGTCCTGTAAGTCCTGTATAAAACCATACGGATCCTGTATGAAACCATATTGGTTTTTTTCAGTAGGGTACATAGGGTAGTTTTATAACAATGTTGTCTGTGTAATGTGTTTGTACCAAAGCCAGGTAATAAAGAAAAAAAAGGAGCATTGCTCAGTGGTAGAACACCTGCTTGCCACGCAGACGGCCTCGGTTCGATTCTCACTCGGACCCTCAGATCTTTTATTATTTATTTTACTTGCATCTTTATGGATAATTCACGGTGTCTTTTATTTCCGAAGTAGTTTCAAGAAATAGCGTCGCTACGTGGTGGAACACCCGCTTGCAACGCAGACGGCCTGACTTCGATTCTCAATCGAACCCGAAGACTTATTGCTTATTTTATTTGCGCCTTTCTCGATTTTTCGGTCACGGGCAAGATGACGATTTTTCGCTCACCAGCAACGACGCAGACGCCGGAACTTCTGACAAGCGAGCTCTTTAATACTGCCGCGTTGAAAACGGACGCCCCATTAGCATGATTTGATCGAACTAATTTATCATCGATATCTAGCGTCCCGTCCAATGGGCGAGCTTACTCAAAAGGCCGTTAAAACGTCACTCGAAAAATACGAACCTCTGATAATTTGAGCGAATAAACAACCTCCTAATAAGGATCTAACATTTGAAACGCTACTACGAGGAGCAGGTGAGTCATTTAACGGACGAATACATTATTTTTAGAAATGTATAATGAGCGGATCAATTGGTGCGTGATGTTCACCTTAAAAATTTGAAATAAGCAATAAAAATAAAATACGGAAAATGAAATTATTAGAAATATTTCAACACAACTCACCTGGCAAATGTTGTTAACCAATGACAATTTCGTTATCAACATTTCGTAGGATACTACAATTAAAATATTTGCAAAAATGACTCTCAAGTTTTTTATTAAAACCCTTTTTCCCTTTCGGACGTACAGTAACTGTGTATATAAAAATAACAAATATTCCCCCTAAATTGATAAGGATTCTTATAATATTGAAACGATGGTAAATCAATCAACAAATTAAAACGTTCACGATAAAAACGCCGCTAAGTAAATAAGCGTTGGTTGAGGATATCTAATGCAAATATTTGATGAAAAAATAAGTAATTTACATACAGACAATATTGCGGTATTGAGTATGCAAATTTTGGAGATGCGTGAAGATAAAACCCTTTCTCGAATTGAAAGATTAAGTCAAACTTAAATCCATATTTCATTAGGTGGTAGGCCACCTTCAAAAGACGAATTTTTCTCACGAGGTGGATTTTTAGTTTTTTTTTGTTTTGTTTTTTGTGCGCGCCCAAACACTCGAAACTATGTTGCGACAAAAATTATCCTCCTATCGGTCATGAGTTTGCAAGTTACAGCAAGTTTTCCATACCCCATGCTCGCATAGCGAAACCGAAAACACATTGTGCTTTTTTTTTCGGAAGTAAGTGTCGTTTCCTCTATATTAACGATATTCACAATACTTTATACATTTTACTTTGACTGTTACCTAAGAGGATGTCATTGAATATAACTTTGTGTTCCGAATTGTTTTTAAATCTCTAAAAGCGGCCACATGGGGCACGCACAACTCTCGCAAGCTCCGAGATCTTTGGTTGCGTTTTTCTCAAAATAAGAATTTGCTGCAAATCATGTGACGCTAATCTTTCATATCTTTTTTCTCTGTGTGCACTTCGAACTGAAATTTTGTATGATAGTTTACAACACGTATACCTGTGAAGTAAACTAGATCAAAAGGAATTGATGGATTATTTTTGAATGCACAGATGATATTGCAAACAGGTTCAGTCTAAATTGGCTCCCATTCCCCGTCTTTCTGGCTTTTTAACATTACTTCCTCAATATTTACTGTATAATATTTATCCTAGTTCATTGCATAACTCCAACCTTCAGTAACGCAAATTCCAAAGCCTTACTGAATTAAGCCACACATTAGTCACTTATCACGGCTGGCGTGACTACCACTTTTAATGCGACTTTTGACAAATATCACCTCGCCCCCCCCCCCAAAAAAAAAATATTATTAATTCGCACTATAAATGGCTGGGTAAGTTGAAAAAGACGTGCTTGTGTTGAGGAAAGAGATCTTTCTACTGACTCCTCCTAAAAATTTTTTTTTTCACTGCCCTACCACCTTAATTAGCTTCAACTTATGGCTACTTACACAAATTACTTAAATTTCATTGGAATATCAAGACTATTCATTTGTCGGTATTATTTAAAAATAGACGTTACGAAGAATTGAATTTCTTTATAAGAGATTATTATTTATACTCTGCATTTATATACCGACGCTTAATTTACCTGGGTACTCGAATTCTTCATTAGAAATGGCTACAGGGCTGGATCAGGTTTAAGGTTGCTGGTGATAATAAGACCTCGTTATGGCACTGAAACAATATGCAGCGCAAATTTAGTCAATATTTATTGATTGTGAATATCGATATTTATTTGCACCACATGTTCATTCCACTTAATGAGCCCTTATCATGTTACCCTTGCTCCTATAATGACGGTATTACTCCAATTAACTAAAGGTTTATTCGCTAATGCCTAATTATGCATCTTTCTCTTTGATTGAATACAAGTTAGGATAATTAGTTCAAAGATTTCAAACTCATTACTTACAATCATAGCAATACAGATGAATCATGTTTTTAAAAATATGGCTGATCCCTCCGTCATAGGAATCGGTATAATACGAAAGTGAAACGTGTCTTCACAGAAGTAGTGCTTATTGTGTAGTGATATATGAGAGCTTGTAGAATGTATATCCGTGTTGGGCAGCTACAGCACCGTTTGACGCGGATGCACCTATGTTGACGGCATGTGTCTATCGCGTCGACTGACGCCCATGATCATGATTAAACCGTTGTGGTAGCTGTCGTTGTGAACATATATTTGGACACATCAAATCGTGAATCCCGCGTAAAGATGATATCAACAAGCTCATAATCAACACAGGTACCCGGTATGCACTTCTTCAAAGCGTCGTCAATTAAGGAGAGAAACGACACAGTGTGCGCTTTTTAGCGATGGGTGACCGACGCCTGCGCTCATGCATGCACTACCACACACTGCGCTTCAGCAACACGGGAGGTAGAGTTCGTAACCTGTCTCGCAGGCGCTGGTCTCGCTCCACCAAGGCACGACATTCGCCCGTCGAAATCGCGTCCTTTCTGCAACGCGTATTGCAGCAGTTTTCTTAGTCGGTGCTCTCGCAATCTAAGCAGTCGGCGGCGGAGAAATCGCTTTAGTGCATGTGAAAGCTGCACTACTATGATGAGCCAACTTACGCTAACACGAAGCGAAAGGCAAAGAACGTAACGACGTAACTGCGTCAAGGGTGCCTCGGCGACGCCAGCGCGGCTAGTGTACCTCGCTGGTATCGAGACGCTTTAACCATGACCTCCAATATCGCACGCAGTCTCGGAGTAAGCGATAGTAAGTGTCGATCGTGAAGCATTACTTCTTTTCACCTCTCATAGACGGCGGCACCGCCCCGCTCCGCCTACCTACACCGCCAACAGTGACCACCGTGCGAAAGAGAGAATGTGTGAAAGATATCAGGCGCGTTCGCGCCGTGTTCCGCGTCTGTGGAGTTAGCTTAGTTGGTAGGGCGTCGGGCGCTTGCCGTCGCGGCCGCAAGGTCAAGGGTTCAATCCCCAGTGGGGGATCTTTTTCTTGGCTTTTTCTTTCTCACCCGCTGGCGTCCATTTTATCAACGTCATATCCGTGACGGATGTACTTGGTGGACCCCGGCACAAAACACTTTCGCGTTAAAACAAGACGCGCGACGAGATCGAGCGTGCCGGTACGCGTGGGAGCCGCTTTCTTCGACACGTTCCCCGGCGGCGGTCGCAAGGGTACGGCAACCCGCGTGCACTGGCGACCGACCCGCGGAGGTGTGGGCGCTTATCGCTGCCAGTCTAAGGGGCATCGCTCGCCCCGGCACACGGCGCGCCGCTCGCAGAGACAAAGTGCGAAACCGCGTCTGCCGTGGCGGCGGCTGCCGGAGACAAAGTCCGAATCCCGTCAGCCGGGGCATTTGGAGCGCCGAAAAACGGGGAACCGCTGTTCGGATCGCTCCCATTTTCGGCGAGGCGACCGGTGGCGCACGCGCGACGAGATCGAGCGTGCCGGAGCGCGGGGGAGCCGCTTTCTTCGACACGTTCACCGGCGGCCGCAGCACGAGTACGGCAACCGCGCCTGCCGGGGCGGCATTTCGGGCGCCGAAAAACGGGGAACCCCTGCTCGAATCGCTCCAATTTGCGGCGTGGCGACCGGTGGCGCACGCGCGACGGGACCAAGCGTGGCGGAGCGCGCGGGAGCCGCTTTCTTCGACTCGTTCCCCGGCGGCGGTCGCTCGAGTACGGCCTCAACGGCGGACCCATGGCAGTCTGGGTGCTTATCGCTGCTATCTGAAGGGGGCACGTGCGGCCCCGGCAGACGCGGAAGAACTGCACGCTGCTCTTCACCGCGCGTCTTTTTCGCGCCCCTGACTCGACGAGGAACGCTGTCCAGTACGTGCCGCTGTGACTTGAGCGTTGTTGCGAGATGGATGGTCCTTCTTAGCGTTGGGCACCGAGACAGACCCGAACCGCGTCATCCGAGGCGACGCCGGCCGACGACGTGGGCGACAAGTCAGGGTGTCGCACGCTTTCGCACGACATCCCCGGTGAAAATTTCACGAGTACGGGGCCGTTGTTTACGACTTCGGCATGGTGCTGCCGACGTAGAGTTGAGCCGATTCGTGGCCGGCTCAAGGAGGCGCACGTTTTCGCACCATATCGCCGGTGAAAATTTCATGAGTACGGGCCCGCTCTTTACGACTTCGGCATGGTGCTGCCGACGTAGAGATGCGCCGATTCGTCGCCGGCTCGAGGTGCCGCACGTTTTCGCACCGCATCGCCGGTGAAAATTTCACGAGTACGGGCCCGTTCTTTACGACTTCGGCATGGTACTGCCGAGGTAGAGTTGAGCCGATTCGCGGCCGGCTCAAGGGGCCGCACGTTTCCGCACGACATCCCCGGTGAAAATTTCACGAGTACGGGGCCGTTGTTCACGACTTCGGCATGGTGCTGCCGACGTAGAGTTGAGCCGATTCGTGGCCGGCTCAAGGAGGCGCACGTTTTCGCACCACATCACCGGTGAAAATTTGACGAGTACCAGGCTGTTGTTTACGACTTCGGCGTCATGCTGCCGACGTAGAGTTGAGCCGATTCGTGGCCGGCTCGAGGTGCCGCACGTTTTCGCACCACGTCGCCGGTGAAAATTTCACGAGTACGGGCCCGTTTTTTACGACTTCGGCATCGTGCTGCCGACGTAGACTTCGTGGTCGGCTCAAGGTGCCGCACGTTTTCGACCGCATCCTCGGTAAAAAATTTACGAGTACGGGCAAAATGCAACCCATGGAGGTCTGGGTACTTATCGCTGCTATTATGTAGGGGTCCCAGAGAGCAGCTGCGCGAAAGCGACCGTGGTGTCTGATATGCGGCGGGCTTCGGCTTCATCAAGCGTGTCCCACGTATTGCTCGCACGGGTACTCACGGCGCTCGTCTGCAGCCTCATCCACTTGAAGCGTTAGGGACTCGTTGTCGGACGGAGCTGTTTCCACATATCGAGGTGTGTTCCGTATCGTCCTCGGGCGATTCAAATGCGAAAGCGCCGAAGACGCGGGCGTGACCCGTCGTCTGGCGGCTTTGGCGTCTCGGCTACTTTGCTAGCGCCGACCGGTCCGACAGTGCCGCGGGCTTGGGCAACCCACATGGCGTGACCGAGTCAATGCAACGAATACGCGAGCATGAACGTGCTTCTTGCCGAGCAGCCACATCCTACCCTGCGGGGAAGGGGCTGCTGCGAGCTCGAACGCCGTCATCTCGGAGTGCAAAATGAGCGTGTTGGTGCGCCTGAAGGTGGCCTCCGCAACGCAAAGGCTGCGTCCGGCCCGCCACCGGCGAGGACGGACGCGCAGTCGAACGATTACCTCGTTGATCCTGCCAGTAATCATATGCTTGTCTCCAAGATTAAGCCATGCATGTCTAAGTACATGCCGAAATAAGGCGAAACCGCGAATGGCTCATTAAATCAGTTATGGTTCCTTAGATCGTTTCTTCCTACTTGGATAACTGTGGCAATTCTAGAGCTAATACATGCAGTGAGCCTGGAGCCCTTTGGGTAACGGGTGCTTTTATTAGACCAAGATCGATCGGGTTTCGGCCCGTATTGTGTGGTGACTCTGGATAACTTTGTGCTGATCGCATGGCCACGAGCCGGCAACGTTTCTTTCAAGTGTCTGCCTTATCAACTTTCGATGGTAGGTTACTTGCTTACCATGGTTGTTACGGGTAACGGAGAATCAGGGTTCGATTCCGGAGAGGGAGCCTGAGAAACTGCTACCACATCCAAGGAAGGCAGCAGGCGCGCAAATTACCCACTCCCGGCACGGGGAGGTAGTGACGAAAAATAACAATATGGGACTCTTTTGAGGCCCCGTAATTGAAATGAGTACACTCTAAATCATTTAACGCGTATCAATTGGAGGGCAAGTTTGGTGCCAGCAGCCGCGGTTATTCCAGCTCCAATAGCGTACACTAAAGCTGCTGCGGTTAAAAAGCTCGTAGTTGGATCTCAGTTCCAGACGTGCAATGCATCTACCCGATGCGACGGCTCGGACTGAACATCATGCCGGTTCTTTCTTGGTGCACTTCATTGTGTGCCTCGAGATGGCCGGTGCTTTTACTTTGAAAAAATTAGAGTGCTCAACGCAGGCGAGTCGCCTGAATAAACTTGCATGGAATAATAGAACAACACCTCGTTTCTATTGTGTTGGTTTTTGGAATACGAGGTAATGATTAAGAGGGACGGACGGGGGCATTCGTATTGCGGCGCTAGAGGTGAAATTCTTGGGCCGTCGCAAGACGAACTACTGCGAAAGCATTTGCCAAGAATGTTTTCATTGATCAAAAACGAAAGTCAGAGGTTCGAAGGCGATCAGACACCGCCCTAGTTCGGACCATAAATGATGCCAACCAGCGATCCGTCTGAGTTACTCAAATGACTCGGCGGGCAGCTTCCGGGAAACCAAAGTATTTGGGTTCCGGGGGAAGTATGGCTGCAAAGCTGAAACTTAAAGGAATTGACGGAAGGGCACCACCAGGAGTGGAGCCTGCTGCTTAATTTGACTCAACACGGGAAAACTTACCCGGCCCGGACACTGGGAGGATTGACAGATTGAGAGCTCTTTCTTGATTCGGTGGATGGTGGTGCATGGCCGTTCTTAGTTGGTGGAGCGATTTGTCTGGTTAATTGCGATAACGAACGAGACTCTATCCTATTAAATAGGTGTGGAGTTCCCAGCACCTTACAACCTTCTTAGATAGACAAGCGGCTCCTAGCCGCACGAAAGAGAGCAATAACAGGTCTGTGATGCCCTTAGATGTCCGGGGCCACACGTGCGCTACCCTGAAGGAAGCGGCGTATCTTTATCCCTGTGTGAAAAGACTGGGTAACCCGTGGAACTTCTTTCGTGATTGGGATAGGGGCTTGCAATTGTTCCCCTTGAACGAGGAATTCCCAGTAAGCGCGAGTCATAAGCTCGCGTTGATTACGTCCCTGCCCTTTGTATACACCGCCCGTCGCTACTACCGATTGATTGATTTAGTGAGGTCTTCGGACCGATGTCCGGCGGGGCCTTTCGTTTGCGCCGGTCTGTTGGAAAGATGACCAAACTTGATCATTTAGAGGAAGTAAAAGTCGTAACAAGGTTTCCGTAGGTGAACCTGCGGAAGGATCATTACCGGATCGTGAAGGGTGAGCGCCGCAGTTCCGTCTGCGCCCGACACTTTCTGCCGCCGCCCCCGTTTGTACGTGGGGGTGGCTTTTCCCCACGGGGCTGCCTGAATGTGGAGCGGCACCCCGTGACTAATTGTTTCTCCCAGCGGACGCCAACACTGCGACCTTGGACGGTCGGCCAGGTGGCGAAAGCTGGTATAAACGGCGTAACGCACATCTGGGTCGGCTTTCGACCCGCCACTGCACCGTGGCTCGAAGCGCTCGGACGTCGCTGTCCGGACGTTGCGGGACCGCCAAGTACGGGAGGAAAGGCGGAGCGCGAACGGTCGCTCACGTCGGTCGAAGGCAAAGCCGCGCGTTCCCGAAAGGGAACCGCGGCCGAGTGCCCTCCCGTCCGTTCCAGCGCGCAAGAACGAGGCCCGACAATTGCGCGACGCCGCCAAGTACGAGAGGAACGGCGAACGCGTCGGCGGTCGGTCATGGAACTTGGCGATGCGATGGCTCGCCTGCACGCGGCCCAGAAATCCCGCCCTCCGCGGCAAATGCCACCGCGCTCTTGCGAGAGCCGGAAGCTGCCGGCCGGTTCTTGCAGGCGAGGCGAGGTATACGGCACCGGTTCGCAGTAATGTGCGGTCGGTCAAGGCACGGCGATGTGATGGTGCGGCTGCGTAGTACTCTGAAGGGGAATCGTACGCTCCGCCGTCCCGCCCTCCGCGGCGTCTTGTGTGCAACCGATAGGATGTAGCAGCGCCAGCCGGGTCTCGACCTCGCCACCTCGACTGGGTGCGAGATCGCGGATAGGGGCGCCGACGTTGGCAGGCTTTTCGCCCGCCGGCGAGGGAAAGGCGGTGCTTGCTGCGCAGTACCGAGAAGGGAACCGCGGCTTTGCCACGTCGCGCTCGCCGCGATTAGCGGGTCAGCGCACTTTGGGAAGGTGCCGCGCCACTGGTCGAAAGAGGACGGACGAGGGACTTGGACGTCCCTTACTTCCGTCTCGAGTAGACTTGGTCGCGGCTCCGGCGCCGAAAGTGGTCCTTGGCACTGGCCTGGTGGATTTTGGAGTGCCGCGCGAGTACGGCGCGCCGGTCTCCACCCGTTGGCTGAAGTAGGCAGCCGGATCGGCATTTGGTGTGAAGTGAGCAAACTGTGGAAGCGAAAGTGTGTGCGAGAAACACATCTCGAAATATTGGTGGCACGCGACTGGGTCCCGGGCAGCGGTGGGTGGAAAGGGACCCGCCCGACGGGCAAAAAGTCGCGAAACGAGACGGCAGACTTGTGTCAATGGGGCCGAACACTCCGCTCCTCTACGGAGCGAGACGGAGGCGGCCCGCCAGAGGCAGCGTAGCCGCCGAGACCCGCACGCAATGCCGGCTCTTCTCTGTTGGTCGGTGTGAGATTTTCAATCGTTAGGTGGGTCGATGAGTGCGAGCACACGAAAGAAACCTACGGGTCCGGCCTGGGGAAACCGGCTTCGACGAAACCCTGCAAACGAGATGAAAAGCACGCGCAAGTAGCGGAAGCGACGCGCCCACGAGAACCACCGGTGTTCGATTCGCGGCCACCGAACAAGCGCGGTGCAGTTGGGGGAGAGCGCGCTGGAAAGCGCCCTCCGAAGCCACCGTGGGGCCAAGTGCTTAAAACCACTGGTTGAAACTGTACGGAATTGAACAATCACTTTTTCACGACTCTAAGCGGTGGATCACTCGGTTCTCGGGTCGATGAAGAACGCAGCCAGCTGCGAGACTTGGTGTGAATTGCAGGACACACTGAGCACTGATTCTTTGAACGCACATTGCGGCCTTGGGTCTTCCCTTGGCTTCGTCTGTCTGAGGGCCGGATCACATATCAAGAGAGACTTCGGCGCACAAGGGAACGTGAGCCGTCGACTCGTTTTGACCGCGTCAGCATCACGGAGAACACATTGAACGCTACGGCAAAGCGACAACAGCTGCTCGAAAGGAGAGAGACGGTGGCGAACGTCGTGCCGGAGGCCCGACCGAAACGGGGCGACCGACTGCATCGAGGTGATGGCACCAACAAAGACCACCGCAGGACTCGAATCGGAATGAGCCTGCAGGGAAGCGCGGTCGAGGTAGCGTACTCCACTCTGCGACCGAGGGCGCAAATCTGCGAGAGACTCGGACGCACAACGGGAACGCACGGTGCATACGGGGAGCGAAAGCCAGCCAGCGAGCTCGCCCAGCCGTATGCGAAAGTGCGCGAGATCGCTTTTTTGCACTTGTTGCCTTCGGAGTAAGCCGGGTCGCCCGCAGACCGGGCGTTCGAACACGCGAGACGGTGACGGCGCCCCTCCGGGCACTGCCGCGCGAACAGGAAACGTTCGCGTGCGTAGGTGAGGGTTGCGTCCGCGAGCGGGTCGGTGCGTACGGGGCCTGCAGGCAGAAGGTGCGGCCACTCCTCGCGAAGCGGAAAAATGTCTCCCGCTCGAGTGCGCCACGTTGCGATGCCTCAAGCGTTCCGTCGTAGTCCGCCGTCGGTCCAAGTGCTTCGCAGTTCCCGTCCCGTGCAAAACTGGGCCACTCCAGTTGGGGCGGGGGCGACGCTACACGAGACGATGCCTCTCGCCAGGCTGCGAGTCGCCCTTGCGGCGACCGGCCTCGGCGGTGTTTGGGCTTTTGAACACGGTCGTTTATCACGCAACTGCTTGGACGACGCACGCGTGCAGCGGGATACCGCTTGCCAGCCTTGTCAAGATGCGGCCCTGTACAGGTTTGCGGGCGGACTTGGTAGGGCGTCGTACTCGGTTCGCGATGGATTTACGAACGTGTTCCGTCACTTCCAAGTCACACCGGTTGTGCGCCGTACGCGCGCAGCGGGAAAGCCGATTGCCAGCCTCGTCAAGATGCGGCCCTGTACAGGGTTGCGGGCGGACTTGGTAGGGCGCGCGCACGCGGTCGTGCAGGAAGTTGACGGAAGCGAATGTATCCGCTGTCGACCTTAGATCAGGCGACACAACCCGCTAAATTTAAGCATATCACTAAGCGGAGGAAAGGAAACCAACAGGGATTCCCCGAGTAGCTTAGAGTAAAACGGGTGGGCCCTCGAAGCTCGAAAGCGGTGGGATTCAGTCTCCGGACGATCGCGGAGCCGGCGGCGTCAGGTAAACGGCCCCCCTCGGGGGGCTGTTCCGGCTGCTGGCACGCAGACGCGGTCTCCAGGGTGCGTACTTCCCACCGCCGGTAGAACGCCGCGACGGACGCGGGTCAAAGGAAACAAGCGCGACTTTGAGTCCGGCAGTGGAGGTGACCTGCCCGTCCCTTCGGGGACGGCACGCGGGAGTTATACCTCGCCGTGCACGAGAAGTTCGTCACCCCGTCCAGGCCCCATGGGCTTCTCCCGGCCGTCGGGAGGCCCGAACAATGACGCCCTCCGGAAACGGAGCGGAGAACCCGCTGGGCAAGATTATCGTCTCCTGCTGTCCGGGTTGGTCCCGCGGCGGGGGGTTGGCCGGCGAGAAGCCGCTGCGAGCGGGGTAATTCTCCCGCGGAGGCGCTATCGTGGTTTGCGGCGAGTAGGTCGGTAACCCACCCGACCCCTCTTGAAACACGGACCAAGGAGTCTAACATGTGCGCGAGTCAATGGGTCTCCCGAAACCCAATGGCGCAATGAAACGTGAAGGCCCCTAGTGGGCTGCGTTGCGATCACGGACCGCACAGGGGTCCGATAAAGGGCGCAGCAACGGCCCGTCCGAGGCGCTCACACGTCGTCGGGGCGGAGCGAGAGCGCACACGTTGGCACCCGAAAGATGGTGAACTATGCCCGGGCAGGACGAGGCCAGAGGAAACTCTGGTGGAGGTCCGAAGCGATTCTGACGTGCAAATCGATCGTCCGATCCGTGTATAGGGGCGAAAGACCAATCGAACCATCTAGTAGTTGGTTCCCTCCGAAGTTTCCCTCAGGATAGCTGGTGCTCGATGGGAGAGCAGTCACACCTGGTAAAGCGAATGATTTGAGGCATTGGGGTCGAAACGTCCGCAACCTATTCTCAAACTTTCAATGGGTGTACGGGAGGCCTTCTGGGTTGAGGCCTCCCGCTGCGATGAGAGTGCCAAGTGGGCCACTTTTGGTAAGCAGAACTGGCGCTGTGGGATGAACCAAACGCCGGGGTAAGGCGCCCGAGTCGGGACGCTTATGAGAACCCATGAAGGGTGTTGGTTGCTTAAGACAGCAGGACGGTGGCCATGGAAGTCGGAATCCGCTAAGGAGTGTGTAACAACTCACCTGCCGAAGCAACTAGCCCCGAAAATGGATGGCGCTCTAGCGTCGCGCCTATCCCCGGCCGTCACTGGCAGAGAAGCACGAAATGTGGGGGTGCTAAGCCGCGACGAGTAGGAGGGCCGCAGCGGTGTGCGTTGAAGGTGTCGGGCGTGAGCCCGCCTGGAGCCGCCGCTGGTGCAGATCTTGGTGGTAGTAGCAAATACTCAAGTGAGAACCTTGAGGACTGAAGTGGAGAAGGGTTCCATGTGAACAGCAGTTGAACATGGGTCAGTCGGTCCTTAGGGAAAGGAGAAATCCTTTCAGAAGTGGGCGCGTTTGTGCAGCTCAGTCTGTGAAACGGAGACGCCCCGCTGCAACCAAAAGGGAATCAGGTTAACAGTCCCGAACCCGGCTACGGAGATCGGCCCTTTGGGGCCCATTGCGGCAACGCAAACCAGCTCGGAGACGCCGATGGCAGCCCCGGGAAGAGTTTTCTTTTCTCTGTAAGGAGATCGAGTCCCTGGAATGGGTTCACCCCGAGATAGGGACGGTGGCTCCGAAGAGCAGTGCGGCTCTTGCGCTGTCCGGTGCGCTCCTGTCGGCCCTTGAAAATCCGAGTGAGGAAGTGTGATTTTCGTGCCGGACCGTACCCACATACGCAGCAGGTCTCCAAGCTGAACAGCCTCTAGTCGATAGACCAATGTAGGTAAGGGAAGTCGGCAAAACGGATCCGTAACCTTGGGAAAAGGATTGGCTCTGAGGGCTGAGCCGGTCGGGCTGGGGTCCAGAAGCAGGAACGGCACTGCACCGGGACTGGGCGAGGCTCGCCGCCGTAAAAAGCGGTGCGGCCGAGCCCGGACCAGCGTCGGGACCTTCCTGTGGAAAGCCACAGCTGCGAATTTCCCGTGGGCTTCGCGCCTGAGGTTCTTGCTTCGAGCTGCAGAAAACAGCCAACTCAGAACTGGCACGGACCGGGGGAATCCGACTGTCTAATTAAAAGAAAGCATTGCAAGGGCCGTTGATCGGTGCTGACGCAATGTGATTTCTGCCCAGTGCTCTAAATGTGAAAGTGAAGAAATTCAAAAAAGTGCGGGTAAACGGCGGGTTTACCTATGCCTCTCTCGTCACTAATTAGATGATGAGCCAAATGCCTCGTCATCTAGTTAGTGACGCGCATGAATGGATTAACGAGATTCCCACTGTCTCTATCTACTATCATCATCGCGACCACGGCGGGGGAGGACGGCCAGCGCGGGGCTCTCACTTCAAAGTATGAAAAACGCTGCAAAACCTGTGAGTAGACGAACATCCTTCTTCACACGGCTATATGAATGATCGGAGCACCTCTCAACACCAACGATGCGCGTCCGAAGCAAAATAAACTCATAGGACAAGCAGCCGCATCATCACTACCCTGCCAGGCCTAAAGTAAACAATCAGGGCCAACTGGCCGAACATTCCGAGGGAAATTCCGAGCCACCGGCCAGAGATTTCTTCGCGCGACAGTCACCCGTGTCACAGCGGACTCGCCGAGAGACTCACAACCGGAAATCAACGAGGATTTAGGGAAAAACCAGGGCAAACACAGCCTAAGTACAAAAATAAGCAACCAAGGCTTATCCACCCAGCCACCTCCTCGGCGAGACAACAAACCCTCGACAAACGACCGAAAATCAAAATCTCACCTTTATTATCACGCCCGATTGCTCCAGGCAACTTCCGGTGCCTTTCCCGGACCTCAATTCACAAATAAGAAGCTTAAAACAGTCCTTTTCGGCGGAAATCAGTTGTTTCGAAAAAACCTGGTCCGCTCCTATGGGCGCAGCCATCTTGACTGGGTGCGGGTTTGCCTAAGTTTCGAGGAAGCGGCAGAGACGACCCAGGTTGCCTGACTTTCAGGTCGCTGCTCCACAGCATGGCCGGAAAAGCTTTAACTTGAATTCTCCGCCACCCCTCGCCCTAGAAGGCTCAAAGAGGGCTCATTTTAATCAGAATAATACCAGGAACAACCTGAGAAGACAACCCACACCTCGAAGCGCGCGAAATTACGGCAATCACGGCCTAAGTCCGAATTCCATCACCAAGGCTTATCCACCCAGCCACCGCCTCGGCGAGACAACAAACCCTCGATAAAGGACCGCAAATCAAATTGTCACCTTTATTATCACGCCCGATCGTTCCAGGGAACTTCCGGAGCCTTTCCCGAACCTCAATTCACAAATAACAAGCTTAAAACAGTCCTTTTCGGCGGAAATCAGTTGTTTTGAAAAACGTGGTCTGCTTCTATGGGCGCAGCCATCTTGACTGGGTCCAGTGTTGCCTAACTTTCGTGAGAGCGGCAGACACGACCCAGGTTGCTCGACTTTCATGTCGCTGCTCCACAGCACGGCCGGAGACGCTTTAACTTGAATACCTGGCCACCCCTCGCCCTAGAAGGCTCAAAGAGGGCTCATTTTGATCAGAATAATACGAGGAACAACCTGAGAGGACAACACGCACCTCGAAGCGCGCGAAATTACGGCAATCACGGCCTAAGTCCGAATTCCATCACCAAGGCTTATCAACTCAGCCACCGCTCGGAAGCACGATAAAACCCTCTAGAAACGACTAAAATCGGACTCCCACCTTTATTATCACGCCCGATCGCTCCAGGAGACATCCGATACCTTTGGCGAACCTCAATTCACAAATACGAAGCTTAAAACCGTCTTTATTGGCGGAAATTTGTTGTTTTGAAAAACTTGGTCTGCTCCTATGGGCGCAGCCATCTTGACTGGGTCCAGTGTGCCTAACTTTCGTGGGAGCGGCAGAGATGACCCAGGTTGTTCGACTTTCATGTCGCTTCTGCACAGCACAGCCAGAAACACTCTAACTTGATTCCTTTGACACCTCTCGTCCTAGAAGGCTCAAAGAGGGCTCATTTTAATCAGAAAAATAAGAGGATAAAAATCGGCAGATCTCACGTACCGTGGGAGTCGATATGCGAAGCAGGCGGCGGGAAGGTGACTGTGGCGTAGCTTTTTTTACTGAGCGACACGTTACAAAATGACGCTAAATATTTGTATAAATTTTATGCGCACACATACATGTTTAAGAGCCGCATATGTGTTATATAACCAGTTGCTTACGGTTAGGTAAAGCTGCCAATCGCAACACGGTTATTACCAACACCAGAAGCGGTAAGCTGATATGTAGTGCTAATACGTGTCCCGAGAACGCACGCACGTTTCACGAACCCGTGTGCATGTGTGGAAGAAGTTCTTGACAGTTCTTGAACAAGGGCATCATCACCGTGATCAGTGAGCACCAGCAGCTGTTCATGACTTGTTATAGGATCTGGTCGTGATCATGGTGACGAGGGGCCTATGTGTAGTGAAGTATGTGGTTTAGCAGAGCTGTTGGGATTCGTGGATGCCTTGGTCATTTCGTCGACAAATTGTCTGTCGACAGAGCCGGCGACATGTCGGAACCTGAAGCCACCCTTCGCGTTGGTGAGCTATAGGCCGTCGAGGCTGGTAGGCCTGGATAGTGCTACGTAGACCAACAAAAGTGGATGGTGTTTGTCGTATTCGTACACTACCTGGGCGCATGTGGCCTACGTAGCCTGGTCTACAAAGCGGCTGTAAATCAATCTGGCATCATCCTCGGTCAGCATGGGGCCATCGCCCAGCCTCGTAAGAAATGAATAGGACACTGCGTCGTTCTGGTGGACGAAGTGCACTTCACGGTGCGGTGATGTGGATATCATATTTAACTTTCGTTAATGTATTCCTCCGGGGTCGAGCATTGCTTTAATATAGCTTGCTGAATCATAGAAATACAAACGTGTTGTTTATTAGACTGCTATAAAAGCGGAGCCAACATTGGAACTACAGACGCTAATCTGATATGACGCCTGTATCGTAGGAGTACACATCGTAAGAATATCATGTAGTGTTTATTGCTTTCTTGTAAAATTAGATAGCCAGCACCACAACCACAATTGACGTTGCACCGATATTACGCCTGCGTACGCTGTTTTTCCAAACCAGTTTATGCACCTGGCGTGGCTCAGTGGTAGAATAACCGATTGCCACGCAGAATGCTTGGGTTCGATTCCTGCTGGGATCCCGTTTTTCATTCTTTCCATTCGTTCAGTCAACGCTGCCGATGTTGGTTTTCCCCAATTCTCAAGAATTTAAGTTACCAATGTCTGTTCTCGCTGTTCCTGGGTAGATATAAACTGTCAATCACCTGTGGCGCATACCCGTACACAGCGGCCCGTGGTAAACGGGTATGTGCCACACGTGTCCAGTGGAAAGGGTTTGACGACGTACACGACAGGATTTTAACGTTATTCATGTCATGACCCGGCACTCATATTCGTAAAATCCTCTTACCCTCCCATGCAAATTTTGGTCTACACCAAGTTAAGGAGGCGATCATGAGAGCACCCAGACGTAGGCGGCTAGATAGATAGATAGATAGATAGATAGATAGATAGATACGTAGATAGAAACGCTCAAAGTGCCTGAGGTTCGCTAAGGAATACTTCGCATTTAACAACTTACAGAAGAGAATCCACACATCAAAGCAAGTGGAAACTCGGGCCATCACAGCCTAACCCAATTCTACCACCAAGGCATTCCACTTAATCACCACTCGGAGGCACGACTAAACTCTCGAGAAACGAGCGAAAATCAGACCCTGACCTTTATTATCACGCTCGAAAGGAAAAAAAGGGAAAAAGGAGAGGGGAAAGGGAAGAAGAAAAAAAGGGGGATGAGAGAGAGAAAGGGTAGAGAAGAGAGTGAGACCCACAACTCAAGCCAGTTGACATCGTCGCTGTCGAGATGAATTCCAACAAGGATAAAAATGTGGCGGGACAGCTTACAAAGAAGGATGGAAAGGGGAATCGCTTTACATTGCTAGGCCCCATCACAAAAACCATCAAAAATCCACCCAGCACTAATGAAACATCGTACACCACAAGCCCCCTACAAAATAACGACAACGGGAAAGCACAGAAGAAAGTCCCAAAAGAGGCAGAACACTCCCTCGCACCCACGTTCATCACAAGCCCCACCACACAAGCACACGAAGCAGGCAGCCAGCACATACAAGAAAACCATCACCTCATCGAGACAACAACAGCTGAGAGGTCGGAAGAAACCAACGAAGTACCAAAAAGCCAAGGACCAGAAGGAGAAAATGAAACCTGAGAGGACGACAAGATCTCCCTTGCATCGATCCCAGTCAGTCGTGGAGACAAGGTATCGATATTGTCGAGATTGACCAAGGCCGACAAGAACACCCTGAAGGCACTGATCAAGATATCCACACTGACTGGTGGAGATGAGCCTGTCGCTCAATTGATTGAGACAGTCATTTCAGAACAAGCAAAGCTGAAGAACATCATAATGGCACAGGCACAACAACTCGCCTTTCAGAAAGGAAGAATCGAGGAATTAGGAAAGAAAAGAAAAGAAAAAAACCACAGCATATCCACGGAGTGAATGATGATGAGTGGGCGAAGCTGCGGAGGTTCATCGGTAAACCGTGAATCTTCCGTGAATTCTGCCCAGTACATCATCACCGACATGAGATCGGGCGCGTTTATACTAAAGGTTCGATGAGTTATGACGACTTGCAGCTCACTTTAATTTTACATGTACGCTGTGAATTTTCATTGTTTAGAAAACCATTGCTTTAGAAAACATCTGGCGTCTTTCCTTAAGCAGCTGGCGTCTTTTCGTTTTGCTTTAGAAACATCTGGCGTTCTTTCGTTTTGCTTTTACAAAACATCTGGCGTCTTTCGTTGGTTTATTTCATCAATCAACGGCGTTTTGAACAAATTTTTTATTGTTTAATCACGCACAGGAGAAATCTCACCAGGCACTACCTTGGAGGTAAACAATGGCTGCTAATGGGAATGAGAGACAGAAGAAGTCGGCTTTTAGCTAACACTTACACTTCTACTTCTACTAACGTTTCCTACTGGAACATGCCAATGGCTGCTAATGGGGAATGAGAGACAGAAGAATTCGGCTTTTAGTTAACGCGCACGCTGCGAATTTTTTATTGTTCAACAACGCACAGGAAAAATCTCCCACCGGCACCACCTTGGAGGTCAAAGTGTAAGACTGGTTACGCACTACGACTACTACGACTACGAGGGAAGAACGGGTGCCGCCTTAAGGAGCTTCGCCCCTAAAATAGAGCCACAAGATACACCATATGAAGAAATCGGTCACGCGAACCAAACACACTCCCAAACAGGTGACCAGCCACCCACATATGCCTTAGTGGTGTCGTCGGGTTCACTCGAGAAGAGGGAAATGGCGACACTATTGTGGAAGCAACTAGACCCACTAGAACTGGACATATCAGACGCAACGATTCGACCCGGGAGGGAAGGGATTGTGATTACAACGTCATCAAAGGAAGGCACAGACAAGCTCCTCCAACGGATTCAGAATGACAAAGCCTTGAAACAACTCAAAGCCAAAACCCCAAGAGAAATGAAAATCCAGGTCAAGGTAATAGGGCTGGAGGATGACCTCGACTGTGAAGATTTACCAGCTAGGATCGTCAGCCAAAAGAGACTCGCCTGTACACCCGAGGACATAGTCGTCAAAAAGACATGGCCGGGCCGCAGAGGGACAACAGTCACCCTTGCCTTAAAGGGGTCATGAAGCACCCCTTGGGCTGATTGAAAAAACACATCCTGCGGAAAGCTGACACGGCTATGAACTGCTCTGCCAAATATTACAGTCGTGCGCGCCGCGTAATGGCCACAAGCGGAGCGCGAAGTTGCCGTTTCCCCAGGCACCCTCTTTTCAAACAGAGGCCGGTTCTCACTCTCGTCGGTGGGCGGGGCGTCTGTCCGCTGTACGTCGCAAGAGACATAGCATGCTTATTGGCTGATAGCCGACGTAAATCGAGAGCGGCGTTCGGATCAGATGCGCTTCTTGCCGGCGCCGCACTCCTCAGTACACGGTAGCCGCACTCGCGCAAGCGAATCACAGCGGGAGAGCGATCGCGTTTCATGACGCGCGCTGGCGTAACTTCTTTCCCCCATGCCATCCCTCCCTGTCTAGCTTCCAGTGCGCTCGTCGGCACGAGAAAAGAGAGAAAGCGCTGGGAGCGTGCGCCAAACACCCGTAACTCCGCTGATTCTTGACGTATTCGAGAAATTTTTGCGGCAATCGATTCGGGAGGCAGTACACTCCGATACTGAGGCCATTAGATCATTACTTGGAAAAGTGGTTCATGACCCCTTTAAACCGGAAAGGACTGAAAGCACTCGGGGGAAGAACAGAGCTCAACATAGGGTGGTCACGCTGCCCCGTGTTTGACCACATCTTCTGGCCGAGATGTACACGGTGTGCCAACCACGGTCACATCGCCGTAGACTGTGATGCTCCACCACGCTGTTCCTACTGCGGACAACGCGGCCATCACCAAAAGGATTGCGACGCAGACGCCGCCCACTGCAACATCTGTGAGGGGGAAGGACGCAACCCCAACGAACACTCTATGATGTCCTGGGAGTGCCCTGTCTACGTCGCAAAGGTTCAGGCGGAAAAGGAAAGATTAATTGCACGTCTTAACTAGAATCGTATAAGCAACCATGGATCCCCAAACAGGCACTAACAGGAAAACAACAGACACCATCATCACTACGCTAAACATCATACAAGCAAACTTAGCAAGGTCTTTCAACGCAACCACATCACTGAAACACTATCAAGAGGAGAATGAACGCCACATATCCATATTACAAGAACCTTACGTATTGAAAAACAAAATCATAGGATATCCACTAAAACATAACATTATAGCACATACACAAAATCCCAAAGTTGCAATAATAATACACAACAAAGATATACAAAGTTTCCCCCTAATAGTAGAAGAACACATCATAGCCACCCGAATACAATACAAAAGTAAGGACATATTACTCATTAACTGTTACTGGCCCCCCGGTACCGATGACACCTCACACCTATCGAAAATCGAAACCGCACTTCAAACCATACAGCACACCGAAGTACTAATAACATCATCATCATCATCATCATCATCAGCCTGTCTACGCCCACTGCAGGGCAAAGGCCTCTCCCATGTTCCGCCAATCAACCCGGTCCTGTGCTTTCTGCTGCCACGTAATACCTGCAAACTTCTTAATCTCATCTACCCACCTAATTTTCTGTCTCCCCCTCACGCGTTTGCCATCTCTTGGAATCCAGTCAGTTACCCTTAATGACCACCGGTTATCCTGCCGACGTACTACGTGCCCGGCCCATATCCATTTCTTCTTCTTGATTTCAACTATGATGTCATTAACCCCCGTTTGTTCCCTGACCCACTCTGCTCTCTTCCTGTCTCTTAGGGTTACACCTATCATTTTCCTTTCCATCGCTCTACTAATAACAGGAGACTTTAATGCTAAGAACACACTATGGGGAAGTAAAAGTAGTGATCGCAGAGGGGAAAATATCCTAGAATTTCTTATTAATTATAACTTAACAATTGAAAACGATAAATATTCACCACCAACATTCCAAACTTCAAGAGCCAAAGGCTGGATCGACTTAACCATATCAAACACGTCTCTTCACCTAGATATAAGGAACTGGGAAGTCCTTAAAGAATTTAATAATAGTGACCACAGACACATTAAATTTAAAATAACCATTGAACACACAAAACATCACGGAAAATATGGAATCACACTAAAAGGGAAAAAAAGATATTAGATGACATCCTACAAGACTCGTGGTTCGTGGAAAACAACACATTTAACACTATTCAAGACATAGAAGACAGTCTCACCATATTCTACTCCAAACTGAAGAAACCAACAGAAAAATATACTAAAAAGCTGAAATCTCCCGATAAGAAATCTAAACCGTAGTGGTCAACAGAACTAGAAATAGAAAGAAAGAAAATCAGAGCGATGAGGAGAAGGTACCAGAAGGCCACTGGTGACGTAAGGCAAATCTACAAAAAAGAATACTACAAAGAACACAACACGGATAATAACATGCTTAACAAAGCAAAAGACACAAACTGGGCAACTTTCTGCACTTCAAGTTCCAAAAACCCCTTAAATATCGCATACAAAGCGGCCAGTAAGAAATGCAAAAACCAAATCAACCTATTCAGTATCGAAAAAGACGACGGCAATAAAACCCAATCACCTCAAGAGACTGCAGAATATATCTTGGCAAAGCTTTTCCCAGTCGAGGAAAATGAGACCCTACAAAACGGGTATACACAAAACCAAACACAGGACACGCAGTCAAACCTCCAATCCCAAGACCAAACAATAAACAGCGAACACAATAGTAGTAATAGTGGGAGACAAGAAATTCTATTCACCGCACAAGAGGTAGACAACGTCTTTCAACACTTGAGAAAAAAAGTAGCATCAGGACCGGACAATCTCCAAACCGAATTCACACAAGCTGTCTATAATAAATATAAACAGTACTTTCTAAACCTTTATAATGCATGCCTTAAACTAGGCCACTACCCCAGTATTTGGAAAACATCACGAGTTATCCTAATCCATAGGGCAAACTGGGAGGAAAAAAGCGGTGCAGGTAGATATAGGCCCATCGCAATAAACTCAAACTTTGGTAAGGTTAGAGAAACTCATTAAAGACCGACTCTACTACTTTTTATTTAAGGGCAACCACATACATAAACACCAATTCGGATTCCGCCGCAAAACATCAACGACACACGCTCTTCTCGAAATCGAAAAGAGAATAGTACAGAGCAAAATTGACAAGCACAACTGTCTAATCATATCATTAGACATTAAAAACGCATTCAATGGCATTAAACCCGCTAATATAACAAAAATATTGCAGGAATACAAATGTCCACTCAACATGGTCTTAATCATCCAATCTATACTTACAAATCGACAAATAAAGTACGAACAGAATAGCATTTTAGTTAAAAAAACGCTAAAGACAGGATCTCCTCAAGGTTCCCCACTGAGCCCTCCGCTATGGAACCCAACAATGAACAAACTGTTACAACAATTACCCGAAGACACATACTCAATGGCATTCGCCGACGACATAACAATAATAGTAAAAGCGAAATCAAGAAATAGTCTAGAAACCAAAGCAAACCAAGTACTACAGCAAGCTTTCACGTGGGCACAAAGCATGAATCTAACATTCAACACAGACAAGCAAAGCTTCATGATAACAGGAAAACAATATGAAAGCCACCCACCACAGCTAACCATAGATGGCAAAAGGCTAAAAATCGTCAAAGAGCTCAAAATGTTAGGTGTCATTTTCGACACAAAGATGTCATTTATTCCACACCTACAAAATATCAAAGACAAAGTCGCCACCTTAACCTACCAACTTCGTAAATTCACAGGAACTCGAAAAGGTATCAGTCCAAAACAACTAACAGCAATTTACACCGGAGGAATAGAGCAAATGATAGTCTACGCCTCCCCAGTCTGGTACAGTAAAAAAGTCATAATAACTAAAAAACTCAAATCTATACAAAGACTACCATTAATTCTACTCACCAAAGCTTTTAAAACCACATCAAACTATACCCTTAACGTACTTTCCAATATTCCTCCTGTATCCCTAACAATAGAAAAAGAAATAGAGGTCTTTCAAATATTCTCACAAGGAAAAAATTTTATATGGAAAAACACAGCATTCACAGAAAACCAGATTTCAGCAAAATATGATCTCTGGGAATTTCATCCAGCAACACACGTTTCTTTTCGGTTCACAGACGAAGAAGCGAATGAAAACGTCAAAATATACACAGATGGTTCCAAAAACGACGAAAAGGTCGGAGCAGCTTTTGTCGCATACAACAAAACAGGACAAATAATCAACACTCAGATGTACAAACTACCACCATACTCATCGAGCTTCGAAGGAGAAGCAATAGCACTAACCAAAGCAATCGAATACATACAAACATGTGGATACAATTCATACCAAATATTTACAGATAGTCTCTCATGCTTAAAGGGTCTACAAAACCTTAAGAACAACAACCCACTAATAGTCGAGACCAAGAAGAGACTATCAGAAATACCTACAGAGGTATTTCTGATAGTCGCCTAGCATTAATAAAGGTCACAGCGGCAACAAAGGAAACGACATGGCAGACACATTACCAAAAGAAGCAAGCACAGTAGGAGAACAAATATCTCTACCTATCACCAAAACATTCATAAAGTCACAATTAAAGACAAATTTAAAAGAAAAATCGAATAATATCTGGCAAACCAAAGGAAAACGCAGTTACGCATACGATTGGATAAAAAACGTCAAATTAATTCCGGAAGATTTCTTAGCCAATACGTACATATCTCAGGCAATTTCAGGACATGGCAGATTCCCACACTATTTCTCCAGATTTAATCTCACTAACTCAACAAAATGTACATGCGACCAAACAGCCTCATCATTCGACCACTACCTACAAGCATGTACACTCACACAAACTCATAGAAACCAACTCATCAAACTATTAGGAGCAAATCTAGAAAAACGAAGACCAGAAATAATAAAAAAGAAACAGGCATTGAACATCAAAGAAGAAATGATGAAAACAATTATCGGCAACACTCCACAAATATAACCATCATGTAGAACAACCCCTCAACAAATCCACTACACAGAACCGATGTCCCGCGGGCGGAGAGCTGGACCCCATCAGGGCAAGGCAAAGACGCACGTCCGTTCGACATCCGGTACAAATACAACACAAAACAGCACAGTAGAACCTTGCAGGGCGTTCCCTGGACATCTGTCGAGTCTCCATGCGACAAGACTCCCGGTTCCCCTTCAAGAACCAGGCGGACAACAACCAAGTGAAGCACAAATTGTAAATCAGGAATGATAAGAAGCAATATGTACCAAGCTCAATAAATCCCGCGCAGCCCGCTCCCCGGCGTGGTTTCGCAGATGGTGATAATTACCTCCCCCCCTATTCCCCACCTTTTTCTTCTCTCCCCCACCACGGTTTCTTTTGCTTTTCCTCTACCTTTCCTCTCTCTCTCTCTTTTTAATCTCATTTCCCCTTTTCCTGCGATACATTAATGGTGCAGGTCGGGTCTCCTACAAGGCCTTCTCACATTCTGTCCCTATCTACTATCTAGCGAAACCACAGCCAAGGGAAACCACAGCCA
Source organism: Rhipicephalus sanguineus (assembly GCF_013339695.2). NCBI lineage: Eukaryota > Metazoa > Arthropoda > Arachnida > Ixodida > Ixodidae > Rhipicephalus > Rhipicephalus sanguineus. The sequence goes on along the minus strand of NC_051178.1, from coordinate 1,879,617 downwards.
TGTACTTACTAAGCAGTTAACAGAATTTCTCGAAGAGCACAAACTAATGGGAGAGCAACAACATGGTTTCAGGCGAGGTTTCTCGACTGTGACGATTCTTACCGAGGTAACACATTTCATTAATCAGGTCTTAGATGACAGAGGGCAAGTTGACATTATTTTCCTTGATTTCAGAAAAGCGTTCGACAAAATACCACATCCAAAATTGCTTCATAAACTTAACACGATCCTGCAGAATGATGAGCTCATAAATTGGATAACGGCTTATTTGACAAACAGAGAGCAAGTGGTTTGCATTAAAGGCACAATTAGCACGAGACGGTCGGTAGGTTCAGGAGTCCCGCAGGGCTCTGTCATAGGGCCACTACTGTTCTTACTGTATATCAATGATATGAACAGCGGCTTCTCGCCCGATATTTTCATTAAGCACTATGCGGACGACAGTCATCTACTCAAAGGCAGAATCGAACTACGACCAGAAAAAGCTTAATGAACATCTGGGCATGATAGGCTCTTGGTGCAAAAAATGGCAAATGGAGTTGAACCCAAGCAAAACAGTTTTTATGCCGATTACAAGAAAAACCAAGCCTCTCTTATTTCGTTACGTCATACATGACGAACCGCTCTGCCGTGTGTCAGAATATAAATACCTGGGTGTTTACGTCACAGATAGCTTGAACTGGAACCGCCATATCGACTATGTATGTGATAAGTCGCAAAAAAAGCTTTGGATGCTTCGTCGGAGGCTTGGTGACGCGACATCTGAAGTAAAACTTACAGCATATAAAACCACAGTACTTCCGTTGCTGGAATATGCGTGCCCGATATGGAAACCATATACGCAAAATAACATCGCTAAATGTGAACGAGTTCAAAATAGAGCCTTAAGATTTATTTTTAATTCCTACCGAAGAACGCAGTCCGTAACGAGCCTAAGAACAAAGGCTCATATTCTTACATTGTTCGAAAGAATGAACATCAACAGCATGAAATTCTTTTTTCAGATATTCCATGGCATTTACAAAACAGAGATAACAAAAGTTTTCACTCTCGACACGTCGCATTCACGAACAAAGCACACCAAACACATTAAACCGTTGAAGTATAACACAAAATCGTTCAAAAATTCTTTCATTGTATCCGCTGTTGACACAGGGAACAAGTTGCGAAATGATGTTGTACTGTGTAACAATGTTAAAGATTTCGAAGGTGCATTGTTGAATTAAATGCACTTTTTTTTCTTTTTTTTTCTTTCTTTTTTTTTGGATGCTGGTTTCAAATGTTGAACTGAGCTATGAACATGTACTCACCTGCTCACTTGTGTTCTGAATTTGCTGCAATGTGCGCATCGAATGTTGCTTTTTTTAACTTAATTTGTGTCAAGATGTGAGATTTTCTTTCATTTTTGTAATGACTTATGAAATTCGTGTACTTGTGCCCAATTGAGCAGCTCCTGTTTTGGCATGTATGCTAACAGTATCAATAAATAAAATAAAAAAAGGGCTTGGCAAAATCAGCGGGGAAAGAAGACCCTGTTGAACTTGACTCTAGTCTGACTCTGTGAAGAGACGTGAGAGGTGTAGCATAAGTTGGAGGTCACGGGATACGGCCTCGTTTCGGCGGGGTCCTCGTGGCCGCCAGTGAAATACCACTACTCTCATCGTTTCTTTACTTACTCGGTGGAGCGGGAAGCGGACCAATGACTTGTCCACGCTTCTAGCGCCAAGCGATGGGCCCCGGTCTCCCTTCAGGGTTGTGCCGGTCGGGCCTGCGCGACCTGTTCCGAGGACACTGTCAGGCGGGGAGTTTGAGTGCTCGCATAGTGACTGCTTGCATAGTGAGGGATCTCACAAAACTGAAATCCCGGATGTCGGTGTCCCGTTTCCACGTGCGCGGACACAGTGACATAGACGGCAACGACCTCGCAGACGCCGCTGCCGCGTCGGCGAGCAAGCTCTCCAACTTTTTTCCGTCAGAAGGAATGGCGCTGCGTGTTCCTTCTGGCGGGATATTTAAAAACAAACTTTTAAATACCGCTCCGGCTCATACCCATTGGCATTTTCCCTCTTCCGGCACATACGCGTTTGGTCTCCAAGTTACCCCTTTCTTCGCAGGCACATACTCATTACAGTCTTCTTAAAATTTCGAAATGACTTCAGCAATAGCCCTTAAATTTATCCAAACAAACCTCGACCATTCCGAATCTGCTACACAGGGACTAGTATACGTTATGGAGAGGCTTAACATTCACGTCGCGGTTGCCTGCGACCCTCATACGAGGCGTGGCGAGGTACATGGAATCCCAAACACGTATTTTAAGTTTGCGGCTCCCAGAGAACCGAAGATAATCGTCTTTGGGATCCCTTCTGGGTACGATTGGTTTCCTGTTCTCATTCACACTCACGTCATTGCGGTGAGGGTTACGTCACCGTCAGTTGACTTCTTACTTGTAGGGGTATATGCTACCCCTCACAATGACATCAACCCTTATTTGGGCCTAATTTCCAATTCCATAACAATTGCGCGAACAGAAAATATTATACTTGCTGGAGACTTTAACGCAAAGAGCACGCTTCGGGGGCGCCTTCCGCCTGATACGAGGGGCACTGCCCTTGTTCAGCTGCTTACTCAGCACTCACTATCGGTTTTGAATGACCCTTCGTCACTTCCTACCTTCGAGACTGAATATTCCGCCAGTTGGATAGACGTAGTAGCTGCAAGTAGTTCCATGATTGCGGACGGTTACAAGTGGGAGGTGCTAGATGGGTATATGCTCAGTGACCATAGATTGTTAACTTTCTCCTTTGCCGACAGGTCATCTGTTACGGTGCGAAAGCTTACCTTTCAGGGTAGAGCCAACGATTTGGCGGCTTTGAAGTCTTGTAACTGGTTTCAGCAAGTCGTAGGAGCAGATTTACAATCGGGTGCAGCCTTAGACGTTATTCTCACCAAATTCTATGAAATATATAACACTTTAGTTCGTGATAACCTGCGCAATGTTCGGTCGGGACCCCACCGTGCCAACACATGGTGGACGCGCGACCTCGAAGTGGAACGGAAAAAAGTTCGCAGTCTCCGTAGGGCATATCAGCGGGCGAGAGAGCCGGAGATGCGAGAGAATTTGAGACAACTGTTCTCGTCGGCTAGAACGACCTACCGAAATAATATTAGACTGGCCCAGGACGCCTCTTTAAAAAGATTCTGTACAAACTGCACCAAATTCTCTACGTTCGGTAAGGCTTACAAAATAGCTTTCAACAAGCTCAGATCGCCTGTTCAACTTCCTCCCATCAGAAAACAGGACGGTACACTTACCTCCAGCGTTTTGGAGTCCGCACAATTACTATTGTGTACGCAGGTCTCCAAAGGCAATTTCGCTAATGATGAGGACACGCATAAAAGAATGAGAAAAATAGCATCCGCCAATGCCGTGTCTCAACGGAAAGATCGCCCTTTTACTGTTCATGAGATTCGGCATGCTCTGTCACTTTGTAAACCGAACTCAGCTCCTGGACTTGACGGACTACCCTTATCAACAATAAAAGCTCTTTTTGAATTCCATCCTAATTTTTTCTTGTTCATTTTCAATTCGGCACTTCGATTGGGACATTTTACTTCTGTCTGGAAATCCGGCAAAATTATCTTCATTCCGAAACCAGGACGTAATCCTGAGGACACGTCGTCTTATAGACCAATAGTAATGAATTCGTTATTCGGCAAAATTTTAGAACGTTTGTTAAATTCTCGCCTTTATTTTTTTCTGCACAATAATAACCTTATACAAAACAACCAGTTCGGTTTTACAAGTGGCAAAAGTGCGGTAATGGCCCTCTATGCTTTAAAACAACAGCTACAGAGGTTCAAATCGTCCAAGATACCCGCTTTGCTTATATCTTTAGATTTCAAAGGCGCCTTCGATTCCGTGTGGCACCCTTTGGTTTTGGGTTTTCTTCAGCGTCACGGATGTCCACAGAATGTATTTTATCTACTCAAGTCCTTCCTCACGGAAAGGAAAGTGGTCTTTCAGTCAAACGTTTCACAGGTACACGAGACACCAACTTTGGGCAGCCCCCAGGGTTCGCCGATCAGCCCTCTTTTATGGAATCTTGTGATCAGTGGGCTCTTACAAACGCGGATGCCGAGTCAGGTGTCTATTCAGGCTTACGCAGATGACACGGTATTGCTCATCTCCGCACATACAAAGGCGCGTTTAGAAGAGCTCGCTGCTGATGCCTTAAGCAGAGTAGCGGTATGGGCTAGGGAGGCAAAGGTAGTCGTCAGCGTACAAAAATCAGAGTACTTAGTTTTTCCAAATGGACACCCTTTGTTCCGAACTGCATCGTTTAACGTCCCTATGGCAGATGGCCAGTTGCAGAGAAGGGACTCGCTACGAATTTTAGGCGTAATCTTCGATTCTAGATTAGGGTTTAAAGACAGAATGGAAATTTGTGATGAGGAAAGACACCTGCGTTACCGTTTGACAGATGTACCGCCCCAGTAAAATTCATTCCCATTGTTGCGATAAGAATAAAAGCAAAAATAAAAGCATGGGAAAAACCTGTACCTGCCGAAGCATACCAGGTATAAAGCCAATAAATATAAATGAAAAGGGGTTTTAATATAACCCGAAGCGCAAATTTAGTGGGAAAGCCAATTAGATAAAAGAAAATTATGGGCAACGGTGACGCGTGTGGGTCCTAAGAGCGTTGGGACGACGAGCACAGAAACCGGGCATTTTTTTATTGAATAATCAGTCGGAGACGATGGGGCAAAACGTGCCCAATGAGTGTGAGAGAAAAAAAAGAAAAAAAAGGAAATGATAAAAGACATCACAGGACATCACAGCAGCACATATATCGTCCATGCATCCGGGAGCAGTCAGTGGCTGGAGGCGTTGCGCACATCCACGAGAGGGGACGTGTTTCTTCGGCTTGAGACTAACGGTGAAGCCGTCAATGTCCTCGCAGTGGATGATCACCATGCGGGCATAGACGACCAGGAGGTCCGGAAGATGTCCGACGAAGGGTCCTTGAAGAAGGACGACCAGGTAACTGGCCGGAGAGAGACCGGCATGGCCAAACCGGATCGCTCACTTTAATGACAGAGCAGAGGTCTTGTGTGGCTATGCCCACCGGGACCCAAAGGCCCCACCGGACTGGCCCCTGGGTGAGCACCACCCCACAAGACCTTAGTGTGGTGTGGTGTCGTGTGATATGTCATACAGGCGGCGGCTGATCGCCCGACACATGAGGCATGCGATCGCTGTATGCACGAACGGCGCATATGAGGAGCGCCCGATTGCGTGGGCACGACAAGATGGCTGCGTACTGCGCTGCGCAGTACGCGTCTTGCGGTGAAATGCGCGAAGTGTACGGCGATGTAATCGTACACGCATGCAAGACGTGGGACATGTCGAGGCAGTAGCTCCCACAAGGACACCGAGGTTCCCGCATTAGGTTGAACCTGTAGAAGTAATGGGGATATCTCCCGTGCCCAGTAAGGAGTGTAACAAGGGAGGGCGGGGGTGGAAAATAGGCTGGCAAGTTGCATAGATCCGTTATCCAGCGGAAGAGCTCCATGCGAGTGTTTTCCTCGCGCCATCGGGTCGTCCAAAGGACCAGAAGTTCTCGGCGCAGCTGGTTCCTGACCGCCCTAAACGGGAGTGGCAACGATGCCTCAATACCTGTCCGCACCGCCCGCTCCGCTACACAGTCGGCCACCTCGTTCCCGAACACTCCCGCGTGACCGGGGACGTGAAACACGTAAACAGGGACGGAACGTGAAAGCGGACGCACGAGCGCACGGATGTCGAGAACGTGTGGCTCCGCATTGCGAGGCGAGGCGAGAGCCTGAAGTAGTGAGACAATCACTGTAAAACGCTACCGGCTCTGAGTAGCGAGCCGCGATCACGTGACGCAATGCCTCGCGGAACGCAACTACTTCGGCGGAATACGCGGAGGTCGCTCGAAGAAGGCGATAGCGACCGACGGCCAAGACGCGATCCGGCCGCGCAAAAACAACAAAAGCCGCTCCCGCCGAAGTAGAGGTGTACGAGCTGTCAGTATACACCTGTATTGCGCGCGTGCGTGAAGCCGCCTTAGCCTGTGCGCTGGAGAGACGGGCAAAAGGCACGGCAACGGGAACAGATGGGTGAAGTGGCACCCTGCCGTGAGGGTCCGCCACCCAATCGGGAGAGAACCGAAGCCCTCCGAACGCGATGTACTTTCGCAAAATAGTCTGAACTCGGCGTTAAGCCGCTCGAGTTCCAGGTCTATAAGCGGTGCGCGCATGAGGACCTGCAATGCGGCAGTGCTGGTTGTTCGGTAGGCGCGCGTCAAAGCTAACAGCACGATCCTTTGAATGCTAACGATGTGCGCGTACAGGCGGCAGTCAACGTGAGTCTCCCCCCACCACACCGGACTCCCGTAGGTGATGGCGGAAAGGAGGACTTAACGGTACAGGAGCACCTTGTGTACGGGACGAACGCCCGAACGTTGCAACCCGTGCTGCCAACGTAGCCACCTTGTTCTTAAGGTAGTCGGCGTGATGGAAGAAGGTTAATCGCCGATCGAAAATGACGCCAAGGATTCGCAACGAATCCTTGAACGTCAGTGAGGGCTCCGAAGGATCTAGACGAACCGTGGGGTGAACTCGCTCCATCCCACCAACACCGTGCGGAAAAAGCACGCAAAACGTCTTGTCACAATTGAGAGGGACCTTGACCCTGCGCGACCAAGCGATTACACGGCGTAGTACATCGGATGCCAAGTCGGCGAGGGCAGAGCGCGTGGGCGCCGGTGCGAAGATGATGGTATCATCCGCGTAGGCCTGAACAACGACACCCCGGGGCATGCGCAGTGATAGAAGGCTGTCGATAACGACGTTCCATAGCAACGGGGAAAGAGAGAGCCCTGCGGACTTCCCAACGTTGGATGTGCCTCGACACGTCCCGCATGCGACTGCACAAAAACGGAACGGTCGGAAAGGAACGTGCGCAGGAGGTGGTACAGGCCACTGGGTAGTCCGTGTTCCCTGAAATACCTGAGGACGAGCGGATGCCACACGCTGTCGAATGCGCCGTGGAAATCCAGAGACATTAATATTGACGGCATTCGTTGCACCTTAAGTCGCAGTAGAGGCTCCTTAAGGTCATGCAGCGCGAGAAGGGAACTGCGCCCTCGCGTGAAACCGTACTGTCTCGGGTGGACCAAGGCGTTTTTCACGATGTAATGTTGCAAGCGTCCATTGAGCAACCGCTCAAGCGTTTTTCCCAACACCGAGCTGACACAGATGGGCCTATAGGAGGACGTGCGCTCGGTGGGACGTCCCGGTTTATGGATAAATGTAACCCTTGCCGTGCGCCAACAGAGCGGAAAGTAGCCGAGTGCAAGGGACGCGTTAAACACCATCAAGAAGAAACTCGGATGATACTGGAACATCGCCTTCATGATGGTCGGAGAGATGTTATCCGGTCCCGGAGCCGACTTGTTTGGAGTACTGTGCAGTACATCTACTACCTCCGAAAACGTAAAGGGGACGTCCTGGTACCGCGACTCGTACGGAGCCGAAGCTAGCGCTCTCGTAATCAAGTGGATGTCGGCGTCTGTGGTGGGGTCATCTACCGCTATCTGCGTCCGCAGGAGCAGCGCGGCAGATTCCAAGTGTGTGGACGTGATGGTGCCGTCCAGACCCATCAAGGAAGGTAAGCAACGAAATTGCCTAAGCCTTCCGAACGCCTCTTTAAACGGTGTTGAAAAAAGGGATTCGCCCACGCAAAAGAGGGCATATCTGCGCAGGTGGACGTCGCGAGCCTCGCGAATGTGCTGCCGGTATGCCGAAAGTGCTGCAGTGTAAGCACTCCGGAAAATCGACCTCATCTGCGGATCACGCGCACGCTGAAAGCGAGCGCTTGGCGGTGACCGCCTTACGCTCAATGGTGAGCTCGGGCGTAAAGCAAGGTTTACTGGAAGGGCGCGTTCGCACCGGCCGGAGGTGTTTTTGGTACATATTGGTATAGAGCCTATTGAAGGCTAGCAAGACATAATCCAACGCTTCGGGCGAGGCAATGGCAGCACCGGACACGCGAGAGAACCACCGTTCTCTGCGCAGTGCATCGAGGGGCTCGTGAGGCGCGTACGTTGTTAAACGTTTCCCTGGTGTCGGATTGTCGCCCACGCGCACCTTAACTATGCGGTGTTTCGAGAAGGTGGTGTCATCGGTAACCATCCAGTTAAATCCCGAAGCGATGACGGGAGGTGTGGCGAACGTCAGGTCAATCCAGCTCGCTGAATACGACGTCCCAAACGTCGGAAGAGACTGATCGTCATTCAGCGTAACTAGATCGTGTGATAAGGCAAACTGCGCGACTTGAAGCCCGCGCTCGTCCGTGTCTGTTTGCCCCTACAAGCTGTGTTTTGCATTGAAGTCTCCGGCGACTATTATGTTGGGAGATCGAGCTCTCCTTAAAGTCTCTTGTAGGTCCTGGAGTATAGGGTCAAGCGATGCATGCGGCGGTGCATATACAGACACGAAGACGAAGGCAAACGATTCCGCCTCACAAACTACTGCTACAACGTTCGTTGTGATATGCAACGGGCAGATATCGTAGGGGGGATTGCGAGTTATAATGGCGGCTCCCGGGTCGTTCTCGACCGCATACACCAGATATCCTTGTGGGAAAGACGGACTCCTTCTTCACGGTCTATAGGGGTCGCTAATGGCCGCCATTTGTACATCACATTCCTCCATCGTGTGTGGCAAAATGGTAAACGCGCGTTTTGCGTGGTCGAGGTTTAGCTGTATGAAGTGGACGCGCAATGAACCCCGGTTATCCCCCCTGACGGTAGACGAATCTGGATTACGTCCCGCCATAATTCGTCCTTGCTCGCAGCCGCGCGACTCGGTCACGGAGCAGTGGACACAGCGGGGAACCGGTGGGATGACCTTCAGACTGGATGCCAGCGCGTCGAAATTCGGCGCAGCAGACCGATGGTTCGCCATGTCTAACTGTGCAAGTCGCGCCTACATGGCCCTCTGCACCACAGCGAGTGCAAACCGCACGCGCAGGCTCGTTGCGAACCGGGCACGAGCTCCTCCCGTGGCCATCGGTCGCGCAGAACGTGCATGTTGGGACGTGAAGGTCCTCGGTTACAGTAACCGAGGTCCATCCGACTGTTATGCGTTGGTGTCGCATAATGCGTGTAAACACGTCAGGGTCGACTTCTACACAAACGCTGAGGTACCGGAGCGCTCTTTAAACGATACCCTTACTTTACATTTAGCTGGATCGAGTTGCAGCTGTGGATTGTGGTCGGCGACGCAAGCTACGAATTCCTCGGCGGGAATGTCCGGGTCGACACCCGAAAAACGAACGTGAGTGTTTCGTTTTTCGGGGATTCTCATTGATAAAGCAGCGCAAGTGATCGCGTTGTCGGCGATGGCCTGTCGCATGTTTGTGAGTGTCGTGTGCGAGTGAGCAAAGAGAGTTAGGCCATACCTGGTCTGTCTCAGCGTCACGTCGCGGATCTCGTGGGCGGCTGGGTCGATGTTGGCCTTGAGGAGCCTGAGGGAGTCTCGGGCAGGTGTCGCAGAGGGAGCCAGAGGCGTGACAAAGGCCACGTGCTCGTGTAGAGCCGGGGCCTGTCCCGATGCGAGGCCGGTTGGTCCGGAAGGCGGTAGAGCAGCGGCACCCTCTTGGAGTGCCGCCGCGTAGGTCATGGCAGGTGGTAGAGACGCAGTGGACGGCGGGAGACCCGCGTGAGAACCCGCAGGAATGCCTGGTTGAGGTTGCGAAGAGGCCATGGCAGCAGGTGGGAGGGTGGCATCCGCCAGAGCCGCGGTCGTGGTCCTCGACTCCGCCAGGATTGCCCGTCGGTGGAACTCGGTCACCTCTCAGCGCGTCTCGACGAGCTGCCCCTGCAGCGCCATCACAGCACCTCTCTCCGAGGCAGGGTCAACTCGCAGGTCCGAACAGAGTTTAACCAACTCAAAGACGCGAGCCATGATGAAGTGACGTGCATTAACGGGGATGTGGTTCGCTGTTTCAAGACAATAACGTTACAGTTCGTCTTCTATCTGACACGCGCGCTCCTGTACACGCGTTCTGAGGTCCGATCTGAGTCCCGAAGGGACGGCAGTAGTCTGTGAAACTGACGAGACCGCGTCCTCATCGTCGGGTGGCGTAGCGGGCATGTGCCTGCTATTTGTTGACGCTACAGTGGGGTCAAGTCTAACGGTGAGGTTTAGTCCCTCCTGACTATTTTGATCCGCAGTTTCCTAAAGTAATGCATTGCCAGTCGGCGAAAACGCAGCGGAAGAGGCGCCGGAAACGTCGCCTAAGTCCGGGGAGCTCGACCCCGCAGGCAAAACTGCGTTAGTGGAGCTATGGGAGCTCATCGCTTCAGCGAGGCGGGCCCGCCATGGCAGCCTAACCGCTATCAAATGGCCAAAATTTAGAAATCTTGCGATTTCAATGCCGAAAAACGGCCTCAGGGTGTTCCCTGACGACTTAGGAAGGGACCGCTAACACAGGCGCCGAGCAAAATTGCCAAAATTCTAACCTTTCGGAAGACCGGAGCAGGAGCGGAAAAACCAGGCAGCCGCACAGTGTCACGAGCTTCCGAAAGGTTAGAATTTTGGCAATTTTCCTCGACACCTCTGATAACGGTCCCTTCCCAAGTCGTTAGGGAACACCCTGAGGTCGTTTTTTGGAGTTGAAATTGTACGATTTCTTATTTGTGACCATTAAAAAGCGGTTAGGCTTAGCCGCCATGCCGGGCCCGCCTCGCTGACGCGATGAGCGCCCATAGCTCGACCAATGCGGTCTCGCCCGCGGGGTCGAGTTCCCCCGACTTAGGCGATGTTTCCAGCGCCTCTTCCGCTGCGTTTTCGCCGACCGGCAACGCATTATTATCGGAAATCGCAGACCAAAACAGCGAGGAGGGATTAAACCTCACCGTAAGACCAGACCCCACTGTAGCATCAACAAATGGTAGGCACATACCCGCTACGCCACCAGACGATGAGGACGCAATCTCGTCCGTGTCCCAGACTACTGCCGTTCCTTCGGGCCTCAAGTCAGACCTCGGAACGCGTGTGCAGGAGCGCGCGTGCCAAATCGAGGACGTACTCTCCCGCTACTGGACAGATTCAGTTGGGCGTCCGCAACAACGTACGGACGCAGCCTGCCATAGGAAATGGCTGGCAGGCTGCGTCCGTACGTCGTTGCGGACGCCCAACTAAATCTGTCTATTGTCTCGAGACGGCGTACCGCATTCCCGTAAACGCACGCCACTTTATCATGGCTCGCGTTTTCGAACTCGTGAAACTATGTTCGGACCTGCGGGTTGACGCTGCCTCGGAGAGAGGTGCTGTGATGGCGCTGCAGGGGCAGCTCGTCGAGACGCGCCGAGAGGTGGCCGAGTTCCACCGACGAGCGATCCTGGCGGAGTCGAGGACCACGACCACGGCACTGGCGGATGCCGCCTTCCCACCTGCTGCCGGGCCCTCTTCTCAGCCGCAACACGGTCTTGCTGTGGGACCTCAAGCGGGACTCCTGCCGTCCACCGCGCCTACGCCTCCTGCCATGACCTACGCGGCGGCACTCCAAGTGGGTGCCGCCTCTGCCGCACCGCCTACCGGACCTCCCGGCCTCACGTCGGGACCAGGCCCGGTTCTTCACGAGCACGTCGCCTTCGTGACGCCCATCGCTCCGACTTCGACGCCTGCCCAGGACTCCCTGAGGCTTCTCAAGGCTAATATCGACCCGGCCGCCCACGACATCCGAGACGTCACGCTACGCCAAACGAGGTATGGCCTTACTGTGTTTGCACACTCGCGCGCTACACTCACCAACATGCGACAGGCCATCGCAGATGACACAATAACTTGCGCCGCCTTATCGATGAGGATCCCCGAGAAGCACAACCCCCACATGCGTTTTTCGGGCGTTGACCCCGACGTTTCCGCAGACGAGTTCGTAGCCCGCGTCGCCGACCGCAACCCGCATCTCCAACTCGATCCCGGGAAATGTAAAGTCAGTGCTTCGTTCAGTGAACGATCCGGCACTTCGGCGATAATTGTGGAGGTCGACCCTGACGCATTCACGCGCATCATGCGGCAGCAGTGCATCTCGGTGGGCTGGACTTCTGTTCGCGTAGCCGAAGACCTCCACGTTGCCACCTGCACGTTTTGTGCGACCTACGGTCACGGACGTAGTTCGTGTCCGGTGCGAAACGACCCTGCGCACGCAGTTTGTACGCGCTGCGCATCTGAGGGACATTTGGGCGCCAATTGTTCGGTAAGACTCGGTGATTCTTCGGTCACTTGTGCAGAGTGTAGACGTGCTGGCCTTGACGCAGAGGGTCACCCAACCGGTTCCCCTCATTGTCCCCTGCTACTCGACAGGGTAGCACGTCTGCGAGCCCGAACTAACTATGGCGTCGCGTAGTGGCAGTCCATCGGCCGTTAGGGGGGACAGCGGGGGTGCCATTTGTGTACGTTTTGTGCAATTGAACTTGGACCACGCAAAGCGGGCGTTTACAACGTTTTTTGACTCGATGGAGACGCGGGATGTATGCCTAGCGGCGGTTAGTGACCCTTATAGGCCTTCTAGAAGACTCCCCTCTCTGCCACACGGTTATCTGGCGTACGCAGTCGCAGAAGACCCTCAGGCCATCATCGTCACTCGCAACCCTCCATTCGATGTTTGCCCAGTCCACGTTTCTTCCAACGTCGTGGCCATCTTCTGCGAATCGGAGACTTTTAACTTCGTTTTCGTCTCGGCCTACGCTGCGCCTCATTCGTCGCTCGAGCCTATTTTAGATGAGTTGTCAGCGGTGCTCAGAACTCGTAACGCTGAACGACGCTACTTCCTTACCCACGTTCGAAACGCCTTCTTCAGCCAGCTGGATAGACGTCACTTTTGCCACGCCTCCAGTCATGTCTGCCGGCCATGAGTGGTTCGTCGGTGAAGACACCACTTTTTCCGAGCACCGCTTGGTCGAGGTCCGCGTGGGCGAAACTCCCACGCAGGAGAAGCGTTTAACATCTTACGCGCGTCTCCAGCTTTTTCACGCGTTGCGCCGTGAGGACGTTCTTTCGTGTGGCCGGCGCCTCCCTCGCGTCTTCCGATGCACTCGACCTCGTGTTGTCCGGATTCTACGCCCTATATACGCGGCTCTATACTCGTCACCTTCGACCGGTTCGGGCTCACCCGACCAGTAAGCCGTGGTTTACACCTGCGCTCGCAATCGAACGCGCGGCCGTGGCCGCTAAACGACGCCGTTTCCAACGTGCACGAGGCCCTCAGATGCGCGTCGTCTTTCGTCGACAGTACACTTCAGCTCTCGCTGCTTTCCGCCATAACATTCGCGAGGCGCGCGACGTACATGTGCGTGGTTACACACTTTCTTGCGTACGTGGTTCATTCTTTTCGGAACCCTTCAAGGAGGCTTTCGGAAGGTTGCGGCAGTTTCGCTGTCTGCCTTCGTTGATTGCTCCAGACGGCACACTGACGTCAACGCATCTTGAGTCGGCTTCTCTGCTGCTGCACACGCAGATAGCAGTTGATGATCCCATGACGGATGAGGCCATTCACGCGTCAACGCGAGCTCTCGTTGCTGAGCCTTACATTTCCCGGTATCAGGACGTTCCTTTTACCTATTCTGAGGTGGTGGACGTCCTTCGGAACACACCGAATAGGTCGGCGCCTGGCCCAGACCACATCTCCCCAGTCATAATGAAAGCGCTATTCAAATTCCATCCGTGCTTTTTCCTAATGGTTTTCAACGCCGCACTTCACCTCGGCTACTTTCCTCGCTGCTGGCGGACCGCAAGGGTGTCTTTTATACACAAACCCGGTCACCCTCCTGAGCGCACGTCATCGTATCGACCCATCTGCGTCAGCTCGGTCTTTGGCAAGACGCTAGAGCGCCTTCTCAACGGACGCCTTCAGCATTTTCTCCTAAAGCGTGACCTCATCCGCGCCAGTTTGGCTTCACCAAAGGGCGTAGCTCCCTTCTCGCGCTACACGAGTTGAAGACGCATTTTTTAAACCTGAAGGCGCAATGCATGCCAGCGGTGCTCATGTCACTGGATTTTCACGGGGCCTTTCACAGCGTTTGGCACCCGCTCATTTGACTTTTGGTAGAGTGCAAGTGATAACCTGTAAAATATGTTACCTTGTCAAATTTTGTACACATAGAGCATATAAGCCAGTACATCCGGCTTCTAAACTTAAAAACAAAATGATCAATTGATGTGAGGGTAACTTCAGAATCCCGCATATTTAGAAGGATTTCTGCAGCCCCGTATTCTGCAATGTGAATTCAACGTTCCTTGCATGCCGCTTCTTGTATGTTTGGGTAACTGGAAAACCCGCTCAAATAGATTTCTCACAGTCCCAGTGACTTTGAATGAACGCTGGTTTACTGTATCTTAATTTAACACTGAAGTGGGGCTTTGCCGCAGTGAGGATTTCTCCTGGAAAGGTGTATTCACGGTATAGCACACCTCCACTGCAGCGAAACCACCTTTACAGGGGGTTACATGCGGTTTATATGTCTATTCGTTCGTTTCGAACACTTCGAAATTTCCTAGAATTTAAATTACTTTCGAAGCGAATTGGACTACTCTAATGTTCGTTCGAATATTCGCACAAGCCTAATAATCGGACATTGAATGAGGAAAACCTATTTAGGATACGAATGCCTTTCTTTTTTTTTTGGCAACGCAGCGATCGAGTGTTTCTTGCTTCGGTAGTGTTAACGAATCTATGTCTGGCATTGTGTGCCGTAATGTGTGCGAGAGAAGAGGATATCATATGGTGGTTTGTACCTAAAGGCGAATGTTGCTTTTAGCCTTCTAGGTCTTTTTCTTTTTGAACAGATTCTAACATAGCCACGCGGTGGGGTGAACAAACAACCGACGCATGGTCTTGTACGCTGTCAATTTGCATTTCTTCTTTGTGGAGTTGCTGAAAGTGCATCGGAGATACGAATGTCTTCGAAGAGCCTTGTTGGAGATTGTTTCGACGCGCGTGTGCCATTTCAAATTTGTTTTCAGCGGTGTTTAACCAAGGTGTTTAAGGGCCACCTTCAGAAGTCGAGTTTTTTTCACGAGGTCGATGTCGAGCTTTCTTTCTTTCTTTTTTTTTCGGTGCACGCCTGAACATTGAGAAATGTGTAGCAACAAAAACCATCCTCCTATCGTCATTAGCTTTCGAGTTACAGCAAGTTTTCCATACCCCATGCTCGTATAGCGAAACCAAAACCACGTCGTGTTTTAAACGTAACTCTGCGTTTTTAATTGTTTTTGAATGCCTAAAAACGGCGCATCTCTTGCAAGCTCTGAAATCGTTGTTCGCGTTTTTCTCAGAATAACAATTTCCTCCAAGACGTGTGACGCCAAATTTCATTACTTTTTCCTCAGTGTGTACTTCGAACGGAAATTTTGTATAATGGTTTACGACACGTATATGCATGCAGTGAACTAGAATAAACGAAAGTGACGGAATAGTTTTAATTTCACGGCTATTTTTTTACGAACAGGTTCAGTGTAAATTGGCTCTTTTTGCGCCGTCTTTCTGTTTTTTTTTTTTTAAACATTACTTCTTCGATTCTTGCTGCATAATATTTATCCCAGTTCATTGCATAGCTGCAACCGTTAGTTACGCAAATGTCAAAGCTTTACTGACTTAGGCCACCCAACTGTCACTTATCAGGGCTGGCGTGACTGCCACTTTTAATGCAATTGTTGGCAAAGATACTGAACTACAAATGGCTGGGTAAGCTGAATAAGACATGCTTGTTTTGAACAAAAAGTCATTTCAACGCTGGCTGCTCCTGAAAAAAAAAGAATTTTTTTTTTTGAGTGGCCTACCACCTTGAACTGCGTGACACGAGCTAGAACGACACCACCTTTAGTATATATAAAAATTCAAAGGGGCCCTACAACACCTTTCTTAGTTATATTGGAATAGTCTCATTATTAGTGCAATACACAAAGGAGGTAATCGAGCGGAAATGGCCAACCACCCAGCTATGCGGCCAGTGTTTTCCAAAGCGTTCGAGGGAGTCATTAACTGGAATGTCCTTTTCTTTTGAACTGCAGACATCTGTCAAGAAAAAAAAGAAGACAAGAAAAAAAAATAAACAAAAAAACAAACACATAAAAAAACGTCCGAGTGGGAATCGAACCGAGGACTACGGCGTGGCAAGCAGGTGTTCTACCGCAGAGCCACGCCCTTGCTCACACGAACGTCGTGTAGTACAAGGAGCGTCGTTGACGCGTGATATTGTGAAGCATGTGAATCATCCGAGTGCCTCGTTTAAAGGCACGCCAACTACAAAGCGCGCAGGCACAACAGTTAGCAGTTAGCAGGCACAACAGTTAAAAAAAAGAACATATTGCTTTTTTTTTTTTGCGGCGAGAGCCCATGTTGGTGGATTAGCAGTCAGCCGCCGATGTCCGTATCAGCTATCGCGGACAAATCGACAGAAAAAAAAAAAAAAAGGTGCGCAAAAGGTTAGCCGCGATCGAGGGGGATTTGAACCCGGGACCGCGGCGTGGCAGCCCAGTATTCTACCACAGAGCCACGCAGGTCATGCGAGCCCGAGACGCATCTGGCAAAGATTCGCGTTAAGCGCCCGAGGTGATAGGTTGCGCAATTTCCGTCACGGGAATAACGAGAAGTTACGCTCCCCAAGACGGGTTTCGCGTCTAAATTGTAGTTTTGTGACGCGGAAAATGGAAAGCCGTGCAGCCGAAAGGCCTGTATATCTGAAATTTGCACGTAGCGCCGCCTATGGACAGCAAAAGAAACAACAAAGGCGCAGTCAATGGCCTTCGAGATGGCAGTATCAGCCGCGCACGCCCATCTTCGAGGGCACGTAACCGGAGGCCCTAGAGCGCAGTGCGTCAGTTCCGTCAGCGGTTGAACGGGAAATATTGCTTTTTCCTTTTTTCTTTTTTTTTGCGGCGAGAGCTGTCACGGGACCGCGACAGCGGAGCCCACGTTGGGGGATTAGCAGTCAGCCGCCGATATCCGTGTCAGCTATCGCGGACAAATCGGCAGAAAAAAAAAGAAAAGGTGCGCAAAAGGTTAGCCGCGATCGAGGGGGATTTGAACCCGGGACCGCGGCGTGGCAGCCCAGTATTCTACCACAGAGCCACGCAGGTCATGCGAGCCCGCGACGCATTTATTTATTTATTTATTTAATTTATTTACACATACTGCTACCTCGATAGAACGAGACATAGCAGGAGTGGGTTAGTTAGCAATAAACTAGGAGTGGGTTAGTTTTCAAATAAAACTACAAGCATACAAGACATTGAATCATACAAAGCAGAAGAGGGGACACGAGTTACAATGCGTGATACTCGACATACAAGGCATCTTTAAAGCATCACGAAATGTGGTTCGGCAATTCCTCAGCAAACTGTTCATTTGGCCTTTCCCGCAAGGAACCATCTAAGCTGTAACCATCTAGGCCTTTTTAAATCACAACAATGCCCTAACTTTGGTGCCCTTCTGACTGAGATAATGTTAAAGTTTATTGCCTAAGTGGAAGCTAATAGTGGGGAACATGCAGATAAAGTGGTCCACTGAAAATCCCCCTCAGACTCTATAAGTTAACGAAACTCGAACATAAGGAAGGGCTGAAATTAAATTTGTAAAAACATTTTGCCCTTAAAATTGATAATTGGCCTCAAGGCAGCCTTAGAAAGCCTTTGCTATTTACGCAATTTCAATTAAAACTCTCGATGTTCATAGAGTTTCGAAGAAAAAAACAAGATGAGTAGTAAATTCCACGTGCTAGATGGACGTACTGGTGGCGCCTGGCGCGAGCACTTTCAGCAAGGAGCGTTGCTCAGTGGTAGAACACCTGCTTGCCACGCAGACGGCCTCGGTTCGATTCTCACTCGGACCCTCAGATTTTTTATTTATTTATTTTACTAGCATCTTTATGGATAATTCACGGTGTCTTTTATTTCCGAAGTAGTTTCAAGAAATAGCGTGGCTACGTGGTGGAACACCCGCTTGCAACGCAGGCGGCCTGGGTTCGATTCTCACTCGAACCCTAAGACTTTTATTGTTTATTTTATTTGCGCCTTTCTCGATTTTTCGGTCACGGGCAAGATGACGATTTTTCGCTCACCAGCAACGACGCAGACGCCGGAACTTCTGACAAGCGAGCTCTTTAACACTGACGCGTTGAAAAGGGACGCCCCATTAGCATGATTTGATTGAACTAATTTATCATCGATATCTAGCGTCCCGTCCAATGCGCGAGCTTACTCAAAAGGCCGTTAAAACGTCACTCGAAAAATGCATTGCCAAAAACGAACCTGTGTTAATTTGAGCGAATAAACAACCTCCTAATAAGGATCCGGAATTTCACATTTGAAACGCTACTACGAGGAGCAGGTGAGCCTTTTAGCGGACGAATACATTAATTTTGAGAAATGTATAATGAGAGGATCAATTGGTGCGTGATGTTCACCTTAAAAATTTGAAATAAGCAATAAAAATAAAATACTGAAAATGAAATTATTAGAAATATTTCAACACAACTCACCTGGCAAATTTTGTTAACCAATGACAATTTCGTTATCAACATTTCGTAGGATACTACAATTAAAATATTTCCAAAATGACTCTCAAGTTTTTTTATTAAAACCCTTTTTTTTCCATTCGCACGTACATAACTGTGTATATAAAAATAATAAATATTCCCCCTAAAATTGATAAGGATTCTTCTTATTATTATTATTAATATTGAAACGATGGCAAATCAATCAACAAATTAAAAAGTTCACGATAAGAACGCCGCTAAGTAAACTAAGCGTTGGTTGAGGATATCTAATGCAAATAATTGATGAAAAAATAAGTAATTTACATCCAGACAGTATTGCGGTGTTGAGTATGCAAATTTTGGAGATGCGTAAAAATAAATCCCTTTCTGGAATTGAAAGACTAAGTCAAACTTAAATCCATATTTCATTAGGTGGTAGGCCACCTTCAAAAGACGAATTTTTCTCACGAGTTGGATTTTTAGTTTTTTTTTTGTTTTGTTTTTTGTGCCCGCCCAAACACTCGAAACTATGTTGCGGCAAAAATTATCCTCCTATCGGTCATGAGTTTGCAAGTTTCAGCAAGTTTTCCATACCCCATGCTCACATAGCGAAACCGAAAACACATTGTGCTTTTTTTTTCGGAAGTGTCGTTTCCTCTATATTAACGATATTCACAATACTTTATACATTTTACTTTGACTGTTACATAAGAGGATGTCATTGAATATAACTTTGTGTTCCGAATTGTTTTTAAATCTCTAAAAACGGCCACATGGGGCACGCACACCTCTCGCAAGCTCCGAGATCTTTCGTTGCGTTTTTCTCAAAATAAGAATTTGCTGCAAATCATGTGACGCTAATCTTTCATATCTTTTTTCTCTGTGTGCACTTCGAACTGAAATTTTGTATGATAGTTTACAACACGTATACCTGTGAGGTAAACTAGATCAACAGGAATTGATGGATTACTTTTGAATGCACAGCTGATTTCGCAAACAGGTTCAGTCTAAATTGGCTCCCTTTCCCCGTCTTTCTGCTTTTTTAACATTACTTCCTCAATATTTCCTGTATAATATTTATCCT
This sequence comes from Rhipicephalus sanguineus, assembly GCF_013339695.2. Lineage (NCBI taxonomy): Eukaryota > Metazoa > Arthropoda > Arachnida > Ixodida > Ixodidae > Rhipicephalus > Rhipicephalus sanguineus. Next base: position 1,859,958 of record NC_051178.1, on the reverse strand, counting down.
AGTTCATTGCATAACTCCAACCTTCAGTAACGCAAATTCCAAAGCCTTACTGAAATAAGCCACACATTAGTCACTTATCGCGGCTGGCGTGACTACCACTTTTAACGCGATTTTTGACAAAAATCACCTCGCCCCCCCCCTTCCAAAAAAATATTATTATTTCGCACTATAAATGGCTGGGTAAGTTGAAAAAGACGTGTTTGTTTTGAGGAAAGAGTTCTTTCTACACTGACTGCTCCTAAAAAATTTTTTTTCACTGCCCTACCAGCTTAGGTAGCTTCAACTTACGGCAACTTACACAAATTACTTAAATTTCATTGCAATATCAAGACTATTCATTTTTCGGTATTATTTAAAAATACGCGTTATGAAGAATTGAATTTCTTTATAAGAGAATATTATTTATACTCTGCATTTATATACCCACGCTTAATTTACCTGGGGTACTTGAATTCTTCATTAGACATGGCTATGGATCAGGTTTAAGGTTGCTGGTGATAATAAGACCTCGTTATGGCACTGAAACAATATGCAGCGCAAATTTAGTCAAAATTTATTGAGTGCGAATATCGATATTTATTTGCGCCACATGTTCATTCCACTTAATGAGCCCTTATCATGTTACCCTTGCTCCTATAATGACGGTATTGCTCCATTTACCTAAAGGTTTATTCGCTAATGCCTAATTATACATCTTTCTCTTTGAGTGAATACAAGTTAGGATAATTAGTTCAAAGATTTCAAACTCATTACTTACAATCATAGCAATACAGATGAATCATGTTTTTAAGAACAAGACGTAATTTAAAAACAAGACGCGGAACGAGATCGAGCGTGCCGGTACGCGTGGGAGCCGCCTTCTTCGGCACGTTCCCCGGCGGCGGTCGCACGAGTACGGCAACCGCGTCGGCCGGGGCGACCGACCCACGGGGGTCTGGGCGCTTATCGCTGCTACTCTAAGGGGCATCGGCCGCCCCGGCACACGGCGCGCCACTCGCAAAGACAAAGTCCGAATCCCGTCAGCCGGGGCGACATTTCGAGCGCCGAAAAACGGGGAACCGCTGTTCGGATCCCTCTCATTTTCGGTGTGGGGACCGGTGGCGCACGCGCGACGAGATCGAGCGTGCCGTAGCGCGCGGGAGCCGCGTTCTAGGAGACGTTCCCCGGCGGCGGTCGCACCAGTACGGCAACCGCGTCGGCCGGGGCGACATTTCGAGCGCCGAAAAACGGGGAACCGCTGTTCGCATCGCTCCCATTTTCGGCGAGGATACCGGTGGCGCACGCCCGACGAGATCGAGCGTGCCGGAGCGCGCGGGAGCCGCGTTCTTCGAGACGTTCCCCGGCGGCGGTCGCACGAGTACGGCAACCGCGTCGGCCGGGGCGACATTTCGAGCGCCGATAAAAGGGGAACCGCTGTTCGCATCACTCCCATTTTCGGCGAGGATACCGGTGGCGCACGCCCGACGAGATCGAGCGTGCCGGAGCGCGCGGGAGCCGCGTTGTTGGAGACGTTCCCCGGCGGCGGTCGCACGAGTACGGCAACCGCGTCGGCCGGGGCGACCGACCCACGGGGGTCTGGGCGCTTATCGCTGCTACTCTAAGGGGCATCGGCCGCCCCGGCACACGGCGCGCCACTCGCAGAGACAAAGTCCGAATCCGCGTCTGCCGGGGCGGAGGCCCCCGGAGACTAAGTCCGAATCCCGTCAGCCGGGGCGCCATTTCGAGCGCCGAAAAACGCGGAACCGCTGTTCGCATCGCTCCCATTTTCGGCGAGGATACCGGTGGCGCACGCCCGACGAGATCGAGCGTGCCGGAGCACGCGGGAGCCGCGTTCTTCGAGACGTTCCCCGGCGGCGGTCGCACGAGTACGGCAACCGCGTCGGCCGGGGCGACCGACCCACGGGGGTCTGGGCGCTTATCGCTGCTACTCTAAGGGGCATCGGCCGCCCCGGCACACGGCGCGCCACTCGCAGAGACGAAGTCCGAAACCGCGTCTGCCGGGGCGGCGGCCCCCGGAGACTAAGTCCGAATCCCGTCAGCCGGGGCGACATTTCGAGCGCCGAAAAACGGGGAACCGCTGTTCGCATCGCTTCCATTTTCGGCGAGGCTACCGGTGGCGGACGCCCGACGAGATCGAGCGTGCCGGAGCGCGGGGGAGCCGCTTTATTCGACACGTTCCTCGGCGGCGGTCGCACGAGTACGGCAACCGCGTCAGCCGGGGCGACATTTCGAGCGCCGAAAAACGGGGAACCGCTGTTCGGATCGCTCTCATTTTCGGCGTGGGGACCGGTGGCGAACGCGCGACGAGATCGAGCGTGCCGGAGCGCGCGGGAGCCACGTTCTTCGAGACGTTCCCCGGCGGCGGTCGCACGAGTACAGCCACAACGGCGGACCCATGGCGGTCTGGGTGCTTATCGCTGCTATCTTAAGGGGGCACGTACGGCCCCGGCAGACGCGGATGAACTGCACGCTGCTCTTCATCGCGCGTCTTTTTCGCGCCCCTGACTCGACGAGGAACGTTGTCCAGTGCGTGCCGCTGCGACTTGAGCGCTGTTGCGCGATGGATGGTCCTTCTTAGCGTTGGGCACCGAGACAGACCCGAACCGCGTCAGCCGGGGCGACGCCGGCCGACGACGTGGGCGACAAGTCAGGCACGCTTTCGCACGACATCCCCGGGGAAAATTTCACGAGTACGGGGCCGTTGTTTACGACTTGGGCATGGTGCTGCCGATGTAGAGATGCGCCGATTCGTCGCCGGCTCGAGGTGCCGCACGTTTTCGCACCACATCGCCGGTGAAAATTTCACGAGTACGGGCCCGTTCTTTACGACTTCGGCATTGTGCTGCCGACGTAGAGATGCGCCGATCGTCGCCGGGGTTCAGACATCGCCGGTGAAAATTTCACGAGTACGGGCCCGTTCTTTACGACTTCGGCATTGTGCTGCCGACGTAGAGTTGAGCCGATTCGCGGCCGGCTCAAGGTGCCGCACGTTTTGGCACGACGTCCCCGGTGAAAATTTCACGAGTACGGGGCCGTTGTTTACGGCTTCGGCATGGTGCTGCCGACGTAGAGTTGAGCCGATTCGTGGCCGGCTCAAGGAGGCGCACGTTTTCGCACCACATCGCCGGTGAAAATTTCACGAGTACGGGGCCGTTGTTTACGACTTCGGCGTCGTGCTGCCGACGTAGAGTTGAGGCGATTCGCGGCCGGCTCGAGGTGCCGCACGTTTTCGCACCACATCGCCGGTGAAAATTTCACGAGTACGGGGCCGTTGTTTACGACTTCGGCGTCGTGCTGCCGACGTAGAGTTGAGGCGATTCGTGGCCGACTCGAGGTGGCGCACGTTTTCGCACCACATCGCCGGTGAAAATTTCACGAGTACGGGGCCGTTGTTTACGACTTCGGCGTCGTGCTGCCGACGTAGAGTTGAGCCGATTCGTGGCCGGCTCGAGGTGCCGCACGTTTTCGCACCACATCGCCGGTGAAAATTTCACGAGTACGGGCCCGTTTTTTACGACTTCGGCATCGTGCTGCCGACGTAGACTTCGTGGTCGGCTCAAGGTGCCGCACGTTTTCGACCGCATCGTCGGTAAAAAATTTACGAGTACGGGCAAAATGCGACCCATGGAGGTCTGGGTACTTATCGCTGCTATTATGTGGGGGTCCCAGAGAGCAGCTGCGCGAAAGCGACCGTGGTGTCTGATATGCGGCGGGCTTCGGCTTCGTCAAGCGTGTCCCACGTATTGCTCGAACGGGTACTCACGGCGCTCGTCTGCAGCCTCATCCGCTTGATGCGTTAGGGGCTGGTTGTCGGACGGAGCTGTTTCCACATATCGAGGTGTGTTCCGTATCGTCCTCGGGCGATTCAAATGCGAAAGCGCCGAAGACGCGGGCGTGACCCGTCATCTGGCGGCTTTGCCGTCTCGGCTACGTTGCTAGTGCCGACCGGTCCGACGGTGCCGCGGGCTTGGGCAACCCGCGTGGCGTGACCGAGTCGATGCAACGAATACGCGAGCATGAACGCGCTTCTTGCCGCGCGGCCACATTCTACCCTGCGGGGAGGAGGCTGCTGCGAGCTCGAACGCCGTCATCTCGGAGTGCAAAGTGCTACCCTTTGCGAAAACGAGCGTGTTGGGGCGCCTGAAGGTGGCCTCCGCAACGCAAAGGCTGCGTCCGGCCCGCCACCGGCGAGGACGGACGCGCAGTCGAACGATTACCTGGTTGATCCTGCCAGTAATCATATGCTTGTCTCAAAGATTAAGCCATGCATGTCTAAGTACATGCCGAAATAAGGCGAAACCGCGAATGGCTCATTAAATCAGTTATGGTTCCTTAGATCGTTTCTTCCTACTTGGATAACTGTGGCAATTCTAGAGCTAATACATGCAGTGAGCCTGGAGCCCTTTGGGTAACGGGTGCTTTTATTAGACCAAGATCGGTCGGGTTTCGGCCCGTATTGTGTGGTGACTCTGGATAACTTTGTGCTGATCGCATGGACACGAGCCGGCGACGTTTCTTTCAAGTGTCTGCCTTATCAACTTTCGATGGTAGGTTACTTGCTTACCATGGTTGTTACGGGTAACGGAGAATCAGGGTTCGATTCCGGAGAGGGAGCCTGAGAAACGGCTACCACATCCAAGGAAGGCAGCAGGCGCGTAAATTACCCACTCCCGGCACGGGGAGGTAGTGACGAAAAATAACAATACGGGACTCTTTTGAGGCCCCGTAATTGAAATGAGTACACTCTAAATCCTTTAACGAGGATCAATTGGAGGGCAAGTCTGGAGCCAGTCCCGGTAATTCCAGCTCCAATAGCGTATACTAAAGCTGCTGCGGTTAAAAAGCTCGTAGTTGGATCTCAGTTCCAGACGAGTAGTGCATCTACCCGATGCGACGGCTCGGACTGAACATCATACCGGTTCTTTCTTGGTGCACTTCATTGTGTGCCTCGAGATGGCCGGTGCTTTTACTTTGAAAAAATTAGAGTGCTCAATGCAGGCGAGTCGCCTGAATAAACTTGCATGGAATAATAGAACAAGACCTCGTTTCTGTTCTGTTGGTTTTTGGAATACGAGGTAATGATTAAGAGGGACGGACGGGGGCATTCGTATTGCGGCGCTAGAGGTGAAATTCTTGGACCGTCGCAAGACGAACTACTGCGAAAGCATTTGCCAAGAATGTTTTCATTGATCAAGAACGAAAGTCAGAGGTTCGAAGGCGATCAGATACCGCCCTAGTTCTGACCATAAACGATGCCAACCAGCGATCCGCCTGAGTTACTCAAATGACTCGGCGGGCAGCTTCCGGGAAACCAAAGTATTTGGGTTCCGGGGGAAGTATGGTTGCAAAGCTGAAACTTAAAGGAATTGACGGAAGGGCACCACCAGGAGTGGAGCCTGCGGCTTAATTTGACTCAACACGGGAAAACTTACCCGGCCCGGACACTGGGAGGATTGACAGATTGAGAGCTCTTTCTTGATTCGGTGGATGGTGGTGCATGGCCGTTCTTAGTTGGTGGAGCGATTTGTCTGGTTAATTCCGATAACGAACGAGACTCTAGCCTATTAAATAGGTGCGGGGTTCCCAGCACCTTACAACCTTCTTAGAGGGACAAGCGGCTCCTAGCCGCACGAAACAGAGCAATAACAGGTCTGTGATGCCCTTAGATGTCCGGGGCCGCACGCGCGCTACACTGAAGGAAGCAGCGTGTCTTTATCCCTGTCTGAAAAGACTGGGTAACCCGTGGAACTTCTTTCGTGATTGGGATAGGGGCTTGCAATTGTTCCCCTTGAACGAGGAATTCCCAGTAAGCGCGAGTCATAAGCTCGCGTTGATTACGTCCCTGCCCTTTGTACACACCGCCCGTCGCTACTACCGATTGAATGATTTAGTGAGGTCTTCGGACCGATGTCCGGCGCGGCCTTTCGGTTGCGCCGGTCTGTTGGAAAGATGACCAAATTGATCATTTAGAGGAAGTAAAAGTCGTAACAAGGTTTCCGTAGGTGAACCTGCGGAAGGATCATTACCGGATCGTGAAGGGTGAGCGCCGCAGTTGCGTCTGCGCCCGACACTTTCTGCCGCCGCCCCCGTTTGTACGCGGGGGTGGCTTTTCCCCACGGGGCTGCCTGAATGTGGAGCGGCACCCCGTGACAAATTGTTGCGCCCAGCGGACGCCAACACCGCGACCTTGGACGGTCGGCCAGGTGGCGAAAGCGGGTATAAACGGCGTAACGCACATCTGGGTCGGCTTTCGACCCGCCACTGCACCGTGGCTCGAAGCGCTCGGACGTGCCTCTCCGGCCGTTGCGGGACCGCCAAGTACGGGAGGAAAGGCGGAGCGCGAACGGTCGGTCACGTCGGTCGAAGGCGAAGCCGCGCGTTGCCGAAAGGGAAGCGCGGCCGAGTGCCCTCCCGTCTGTTCGAGCGCGCAAGAACGAGGCCCGACAATTGCGCGACGCCGCCAAGTACGAGAGGACCGGCGAACGCGTCGGCGGTCGGTCATGGAACTTGGCGATGCGATGGCTCGGCCGCACAGCGGCCCAGAAATCCCGCCCTCCACGGCAAATGCCACCGCGCTCTTGGGAGAGCCGGAGGCTACCGGCCGGTTCTTGCAGGCGAGGCGAGGTATACGGCGCCGGTTCGCGGTAATGCGCGGCCGGTCAAGGCACGGCGATGTGACGGTGCGGCTGCGTAGTACTCTGAAGGGGAATCGTACGCTCCGCCGTCCCACCCTCCGGGCCGTGTTGTGTGCAACCGATAGGATGTAGCAGCGCCGGCCGGGTCTCGACCACGCCACCTCGACTCGGTGCGAGATCGCGGATAGAGGCGCCGACGTTGGCAGGCTTTTCGCCCGCCGCCGAGGGAAAGGCGGCGCTTGCTGCGCAGTACCGAGAAGGGAACCGCGGCTTTGCCACGTCGCGCTCGCCGCGATTAGCGGGTCAGCGCGCTTTGGGAAGGTGCCGCGCCACTGGTCGAAAGAGGACGGACGAGGGACTTGGACGTCCCTTACTTCCGCCTCGAGTAGACTTGGTCGCGGCTCCGGCGCCGAAAGTGGTCCTTGGCACTGGCCTGGTGGATTTTGGAGTGCCGCGCGAGTACGGCGCGCCGGGCTCCACCCGTTGGCTGAAGTAGGCAGCCGGATCGGCATTTGGTGTGAGTTGAGCAAACTGTGGAAGCGAAAGTGCGTGCGAGAAACACCATCTCGAAATATGGGTGGCACGCGACTGGGTCCCGGGAAGCGGTGGGTGGAAAGGGACCCGCCCGAAGGGCAAGAAAGTCGCGAAACGAGACGGCAGACTCGTGTCGATGGGGCCGAACACTCCGCTCCTCCAGGGAGCAAGACGGAGGCGGCCCACCCGAGGCAGTGTAGCCGCCGAGACCCGC